>NC_083831.1:5574172-6174172 GCF_015708825.2 Lethenteron reissneri | reverse complement strand
GCGGTGGTGTGGTCTGGGGGAGCGTTGTAGTGTGGGAGCGGTGGTGGTGGTGTGGGGAGCGGGTGGTGGTGGTGTGGGGTAGGCGGTGGGTGGGGTGTGGGGAGCGGTGGTTGGTGTGGGGAGCGGTGGTGGTGGTGTGGGGAGCGGTGGTGGTGGTGTGGGGAGCGGTGGTGCAGTGGTGGTACTATCGCTACTAGGTGTGTGTGTATATATAGGTGTGTATGTATATAGTGGGGTGCGGTAGTGTAGTGGTTCGCGCGCGGCGCTATGAATCTGGCGACCCGAGTTTGATTCCCGTGGCGCTGGCCACCCACCCCCTCGTGTGCCGTGCTTTTCCCTAACAGCACTTTCCCCGACAGTCCGTTAGTGGCGACACGGGGGATCTTTGGCTTTGGTGTTGATAGCGCAGTGGTACAAACCCGGCCGGCGACTCGAGTTCGGTATTTTCAGCAACGCTACTGACGATGGCTTGGAGTCAGGATTATTGGCGTAAGGCACTACCACGAGAGTACTGTACAAGATATACGCCTATCAATAAACACATTCCTGCGTTGGGTTGCTCGGTCAATGGCCAGGGTCAACGGCGGCGTGGTGTATTCCGCAAATATGCCCGACTGTGAGGGCGGGCACAAGCCGGCGTGAGTAGGTTAAACGTTGAGTTGAATTTTATAAGGGCACCACGGGGTGACCAGCCCCTCCCCACCCAGCCCCACCTCTCCTACCCCCACCCAGCCCCACCTTCCCCACCCAGCCCCTCCCCACCCTCCCCACCCAGCCCCACCCTCCCTTCCTCACCCAACCTCTCCCCACCCTCCCCTCTCCACCCAGCCCCACCCCTCCCATTTTTGGATGCACGACGGACGGACACAATAATCCCCTGTGGGCTGGTGTAACCAGGAGGTTCCTACCAGTACAAGCCTAGATTATTGTACCCTATAATCTTATGCTAACAGCAATATGGATATTGTCGTTGTTGAATTACAGATGATTCTGAAAGAGGATGTATCATGCGCATGATGATTATGGATGATGTAGATGCGTCAGTGATGATGACAGATGATGAACAATGACTGATGAATCATCATTGGCTGATTGGACTCTCAGCCCGGGATTGAACCCATGGCCTTGCACTCACTGGCACTCACCTCACGTTATCCCTCCTGTAACGTGGAGGGCAGTCGATGTCTCAAGGCGGATGTTTGAGGAAGGAATGTGTTTTTGAATTAATAATAGTAGCAGTGTGTTTGCAAGAGTCTTGAGTGAGTGTGCACACAAGCGCGCGCCTGTGTGTAGAGACGTGTGTTTGTGTACCGTTCATAGGCGCTGCTGCTCGCTAACAGCACTTGCCACTACAGTCTGGTAGAAGGCTACACGGGGGATCTTTGTCTTTGTTGTTTGTATAAGCGGCGGTGGAGTGATCAACGCGCTGCGCTACGAACTCGGTTATCCGAAGTTCGATTCCTGTTCACGGCCAACGCCCAGTGAGGATGATCTGAACAAGTGCTGGCCTCCCCCTAGGTAGACTCGGCCTCAAATGAGTACCTGGTGCGATGTGTCAACATCGCCACTGGGGAGACAAAGGCGGCTCGGGCGTGGTGCTGGCCACCATAGATGCTGCTCGCTAACAGCACTTGCCCCGACAGCCTGTTAAGGCTGTACGGGGGATCTTTGTATTGTTGTAAAGGCGTGAATAGCTGAGCCATGTGCGCACTCGCGATCCGGAGTTTGAGACCGAGCAGAATCAGAATCTCGTGTTTAGACTGCATGAGGAATCCGATGAGCTATGAAGCTATTTTTGTTCACAGATGTGCCAGATAGGGGCACGTGGCTCAGAGCGTGACAGCAAGAAACAGTCACACACACAACAAAAACACGACAGTGGGGCCAAAGTACAAGAAAGGTAAATTTAAAAAAATCACTTTTTCAAAAGCGACGTGTCCACCAATGATCGCTCAGCGAAGAGCGACTTATCACCAAATCTCAACGCAAGTTCCCCGAGATGTGTTGCATCACAGCAACTACCTGGACCACAGGACTGCTCCCACAGCAGTTGAAGGGTGCCCGGGCGATCTGCCTCTCGAACGAAAATGGGGCGTGCGCGCTGATTCTGTTGCATCGTTTCTTGTCCTTCCCCGCACCTCCGATGAGGAGCACGCGGTTGGCCTACGTACGGTGCGAAAGAAGTTCAGCATGCATACAAGACAAAGCCCGCAACAGACTGTTGGGGCAAGTGCTGTTAGCGAGCAGCACCTATGAAGGTTAAGCACAGCACACGAGGGGGTGGGTGGCCAGCACCACGCCCGGCCGCCTTTGTCTCTCCCCACTGGCAATATTTACACAACACTCCAGGGTACTCATTTGAGCCTGAGTCGACCTAGGGGAGGCCCAGGACCGGTTCAGATAATCGTCACCGGTGTTGGCCGTGAATCGAACTCGGCTCGCCGGGTTCTAAGCCCAGTGCGCTAACCATTGCGCCACCGCTCGCCACACATATAGAGATACAAGGCATCTCTCTCTCCTCGGCGTGCCTGGAAAAGTCGTGGCGAGGAGAATTGTTCTTCAACGTCGCCCTGAGGGCAACTTTAAAGGGCCCCAATATGGATTAAAAACCAAACTTTACGACCAAACTTACATTTGATACTGGTAGGAACCTCCTGGTTACACCAGCCCACAGGGGATTATTGTGTCCGTCCGTCGTGCAGGGAGGGGCTGGGTGAGGAGGGAGGGGCTGGGTAGGGAGGGGTGGGTGGGTGGGGAGGGGCTGGGTGGGGAGGGTGGGGCTGGGTGGGGAGGGGAGGGGCTGGGTGGGGAGGGTGGGGAGGGGTGGGGCTGGGTGGGGAGGGGCTGGTCACACCGTGGTGCCCTTATAAAACTCAACGTTTAACCTACTCACGCCGGCTTGTGCCCGCCCTCACAGTCGGGCATATTTGCGGAATACACCACGCCGCCGTTGACCCTGGCCATTGACCGAGCAACCCAACGTTCCTACCAGCTCCCTCCGCAGGAATGTGTTTTAACCAGGTAAGGCTCCACTGAGCCGTGTAGCACTTTTCCACAAGCGACCTGGTCATCAACGAAGTCGTGTGGACATTTATGGCAGCCAAATAATTTAAACGCGTGGTTATATAAATGTGGATGGAAACACCGGAGGACTCGGAGAAAAATCAACGCGACCACGGGGAGGAGAGAGAGAGACACGCAAACTCCAAATATACAGCAGCAGGTGTCAGGGTCAGGATCAGGATCAGGATCGAATCCACGACCTCCTGTATACCTGGCGAGGTAGTTAACATCTCAACCACGGAGAGAGAGAAAACATGCAAACTACAAATATACAGCAGGCATCAGGGTGGATGGAAACACCGGAGGACTCGGAGAAAAATCCACGCGACCACGGGGAGAGAGAGAGAGAGACACGCAAACTCCAAATATACAGCAGCAGGTGTCAGGGTCAGGATCGAATCCACGACCTCCTGTACACCTGGCGAGGTAGTTAACATCTCACCACGGAGAGAGAGAAAACATGCAAACTACAAATATACAGCAGGCATCAGGGTCAAGATCGAACCCACGACCTCCTGTATACCTGGCGAGGTAGTTAACATCTCATAGCCACCGTGGCGTCAAATGTTTCTGTCCGTCTGCTGTAGCAGAGCTAAAGGGAATCTAAACAGGGCTTACAATGACCCGGTCAAAGTCCCATGACACCATCAACAGGCCAGAGCTTTGAGTTGTTCTTCATGGTTGTGACCATCCGCTCACAACCATTAAGTCATACGTCAGAGCCATTTTCTAATTCACTTTGGCTCCTTACACTATTGAAAAAATACCTCTTTTGACCACGTATAGTTGAAGAACCTTCTTCCATGGCTACATCACAGGAATTAACATCTGGTACAGATACAATAGCGAGGCAGATCGATGCCCGGGCGTGGTCAACGAATGGCTTCCAATTGATCAACGGTGTTTACGAAATGTATGGCTTCTAATTGGATGGCTTCCAATTGGTCAGCTGTGCTTATGAAATGCTGATGACCAAGTGATTGCTGCTCACTCTGAGAATGAGTTGAGACTGCTGCAAAATCTGGAACCATGCCACTAGTCAGTCCCACTCCAACAAAGTCACGTGGCTGAGTACATTTATACGGATTGAATGCTCCATAATGCAGGTGTTTTGTGTTGTTGGGTTAGATCGCGTTTTGTAATTTCTTTAAACTTGCCACCACCCAACACAGAAAATCAGTAAGGTTTGTCATGCAAACAGAACGTGCCAATTCGTTACTAGTATAGTGGAATAGAATCGGTCACTTAGCAGCATAGCGCTGGCTGCTGGCAGGGAAGGGGATCTGCAGCTTACAGCAGCCCTGACTGTGAACAGGTCACGTGATAGACCATAGAGGGATGTAGGGGAAAGGTCACGGAAGGGGGCACATCGAGAACCCGTTGGTAGTCTTATTCTAAGTCTTAAGCCTCACCTTACCATATTAATAAAAGTATGCGGCTCTTGCTCCACCACCTCCTCCAACCATTATATAAACGGAGTGGTGGCTTCTGCAATCTCTCATTTACTTTATACAGCTGTCGTGGCTGTGACGGTACCACCTGAAGACGGAAGCAGCTTGTGTTGCCTCCGAAACGTGATTTTTATTTTATTTTACTTTTTAATGTTTTTTACCTACGTGACTTTACCGAAAAAAAACCTAAGAATATGAACCCGTTGGTAGGTTCCAGAAGGGGGGCGTGGCCGAGGGCGTGGCCAGGGCGGAGCCAGCAGGCCACGTGACAGTATAAGAGGGGCCCCGGGAGGGGAGCTCGGGGCTGTCGTGTGGAGTGGGGGGGGCGTCCCCGTTGTGCTGCTGCTGCTGCTGGAGTCCTCACTGCTGTCTCCGTCTTCACCGTCTCTTATCGCCAGTCAGGCAGTCTACCAGCTGTGCTGACTGGGTGCCGTAGTTACCAAGTGTTACTGTTAAGGTCGTGTTAATAAACAGAGTGCCTCCTCCTCTTAGTGTCTCTGAGTCAGTCACTACACTAGTACAGCAACACCGGTGTGTTGGAGAGCAAATCCACAACATTCACTATCTGAGTGCACGACGTTTCGCCACTAATTACAACCGGCATCATCAGGCGACAGCCATATTTGTGTAGAAATCCTCCTGCCAAAGCCTACGCGTTAAACCGTTTGCATACTCAACTCCCCCACCCCCTCAGCTCCCCATGAGCGATGGGGAATGTGTGGAGAGGGTGAAAGAGGTCACGCACCTGGCCAGCGTGCTCGTGACCAGCTCTGGTTTGGCAGCGGAGGTCTCACTCCGAGTCGGTCGAGCGGCATTATCTTTGCTGTACGTGACCTGCCGCACCACGTCAAGACCCGAGTCGTCTCGGCCATGGTCATGTCCTCCCCGTCTCATTGCTTGCGAAACGTGGAGCCCTTTACGGGAACATCTGCGCTGGATGGAAACATTCAGGCTGCCCTGCCTGCCATCCCTCCTGCGTTTAACCAGACTGGATCAGAGTGTGAAGAGCTCACGCGTCCTTGAGAGATCTGGACACAGTTCCCATGATCAGTGAGGTCCTCATGCAGGCGAGGCTGCGTTAGATGGGTCATATACCCCAGTGCTCCCCGCTCACAACAACGAGCGGAACGCCGGGCGGATAAAACACAGAAAGTTGGCACTGTAGGGGATACAGCTGGTGGTGCATCTACCGGTCATCTCAGTCAGACGGCCCATGGCACCTGCAGGGTCTGTCCCGAGACCTGTTGTCAGCAGCGAGCCTTCGACACTTCACGAGGTCTCAAAGTGCACCTGGCCTGGTACAGGCGCCCTGGTGACGTCACCGTCACTTTGTGGCGAATGGCCGGGTATTGGTATTGGCACTGGGGAGACAAAGGCGGCCGGGCATGGTTCTGACCATACAACAATTGTAAATAAAGTATATAAGTGGACAATAGGAGAACGCCTTCTCCCCATATCTCTCTCTTCACGTAGGAATTCAACATATCATCGTTTGTCCTGACACTTCCCGTCAGCCACACGGCTCTTTGGCAGTGAGCGTTCTCTGCGGCGCTGGTTTAACACGAGCAAAGTCGCTCGCTAACAGCCCTTGCTCCAACAGTCTTGGCAGGCTACATGGGGGATCTTTATCTGTGCGAGTCCCGTCCGGAGCCGCCCCCGCGTGGAGCTGGGAATGCGGTCACACGGGTTTCAACTCCCACGTGACGCGATTACATCCCTCCATCACACACACACACGTACACCTATACAGACACATACACAGACACACACCGGCGAAACAGACACAAAGATAAAGGCAAATATACCCCGTATAGCCTTATCAGACTGTAGGGGCAAGTGCTGCTAGCGAGCACCTATGAAGGCCGGCACGGCACACGAGGAGGTGAGTGGCCAGCACCACGCCCAGGCCGCCTTTGTATCCCCAGTGACGATGTTTACACACCGCACCAGATACTCATTTGAGGCTGAGTCAACCTAGGGGAGGCCCAGGACCGGTTCAGATAATCGTCACTGGTGTTTGCCGTGAGCGGGAGTCGAACCCGGGTCGCCAGGTTTGCAGCGCAGCGTAGCGCTAACCGCTACACTACCGCTCCACCTATACAGACATACACCTATGCAGACACCTATACAGACACACACCTATACGCTTGTGCCAGGCTAGGTACAACTTGAGGCCACGTGAAGTGTCGAACGCCCGCTGGCAGGAGGTCACGGGGCAGACCCAGGTGCCACGGGTCGACTGACTGAGATGAGTGGCTGATGCACCACCTGTGCCCCTACTGTGCCAACTTGCTGTGCTTTAGCCACCCGGCGTTCCGCTCGTTGTTGTGAGCGTCGCTCCTCCGTCCTCCGTTGTTGTTGGAGGGCGCTGCTGGGTGGGGGGTGGGAGGGGTGGGGCTGGGTGGGATGGGGCTGGGTGGGGAGGGGCTGGTCACCCCGTGGTGCCCTTATAAAACTCAACGTTTAACCTACTCACGCCGGCTTGTGCCCGCCCTCACAGTCGGGCATATTTGCGGAATACACCACGCCGCCGTTGACCCTGGCCATTGACCGAGTAACCCAACGTTCCTACCAGCTCCCTCCGCAGGAATGTGTTTGCGGCTCCGCTAGAATCTCGGCCTGGCCTTACCAGGAGTCGAACCGTGGTCCCCGAGCGCGAATGGGGCTCTGTCGGGATGTGAGGGTGGGTGCAAGCGGGACACGTGCCCGCGTGAATCACATCGCTGTCAACCCAGACGGTTTACGCCAAATCCTTGCGCAGGAAAATTTCGTGTTTAGGTCCACACGGCGTACAGCCGTTTCAATACGAGCAAACACAATTATTAAATCCTTTATATTAAGTTCGCTTGCTTGCTTACGATCGTGCAAATCTTTCGGTCGTTTTTTAACCCACTTCCCGTGATCCAATCGAGCTGACATTTTGCACACAGACTCGTTGTGCGAGACAATTAATGTTCGTGAAAATTTTTTTCCAAAATTTTACACAGTTTAGGGAAAACAAATTAAATATTTAATTACCAATTGCTTAATACTGGCAGACAATCATCTGACCCATAGGTGGCAGCCATCTCAAGCCAGAGTACGAGAGGACTCTAGCCGCCACGCATATAAAGGATTTAGAGTGAAAAACTTTGTTTTTACGGGTTATACTTATTTTTTTGTCTATTTGTGTTTCTCCCTCGTGATGGGACTTTGTAGGATGGAAGTTGAGATTCATAAGGAGCACGGGGTGACCAATAAGGTCTGAGTTGGTCTGCAGTAAGGTAGAGAGGGCACTGGTGAGGAGTTGACGGCATTGCGAATCGAGTTCACATTCTGCTCACACCTCGGGATTCACGTCTTTACCACCTCAACGTCCGCGTCTGTCGGCTTCGACTGAATTAAACATGCGGCACTCAATAGCTGCACACGTATGTGTGTACGCGTGTGTGTGTACGCGCGTGTGTACGCGTGTGTGTGTGTACACGTGTGTGTACACGTGTGTGTGTGTACGCGTGTGTGTGTGTACACGTGTGTGTGTACGCGCGTATGTGTGTACACGCGTGTGTGTGTGTACGCGTGTGTGTGTACGCGCGTATGTGTGTACACGCGTGTGTGTGTGTACACGTGTGTGTGTACGCGCGTATGTGTGTACACGCGTGTGTGTGTACGCGCGTGTGTGTGTACACGTGTGTGTGTACGCGCGTGTGTGTGTACGCGCGTGTGTGTGTACGCGCGTGTGTGTGTACGCGCGTGTGTGTACGCGCGTATGTGTGTACACGCGTGTGTGTGTGTACGCGTGTGTGTGTACGCGCGTATGTGTGTACACGCGTGTGTGTGTACACGTGTGTGTGTACGCGCGTATGTGTGTACGCGCGTGTGTGTGTACGCGCGTGTGTGTGTACACGTGTGTGTGTACGCGCGTGTGTGTGTACGCGTGTGTGTGTACGCGCGTGTGTGTACGCGCGTGTGTACGCGTGTGTGTGTACGCGTGTGTGTGTGTACACGTGTGTGTACACGTGTGTGTGTACGCGTGTGTGTGTGTACACGTGTGTGTGTACGCGCGTGTGTGTGTACGCGCGTGTGTGTGTACGCGCGCGTGTGTGTACACGTGTGTGTACACGTGTGTGTGTACGCGCGCGTGTGTGTGTACGCGCGCGTGTGTGTGCACGTGTGTGTGGACGTGTGTGTGTGGACGTGTGTGTACACGTGTGTGTGTACACGTGTCTGTGTGTGTACACGTGTGTGTGTAAACACGTGTGTGTGTGTACACGTGTGTGTGCGGTAGTGTAGCAGTTCGCGCGCTGCGCTATGAACCCGGCGACCCGAGTTTGATTCCCGCTCACGGCCATCAACACCGGTGACGATTATCTCAACCGGTCCTGGGCCTCCCCTAGGTCGACTCAGCCTCAAATGAGTACCTGGTGCGGTGTGTAAACATCGCCACTGGGGAGACAAAGGCGTTCGGGCGTGGTGCTGGCCACCCACCCCCTCGTGTGGCTGTGCCGGCCTTAATAGGCCCGACCGCCTTTGTCTCCCCAGTGCTGCTGTTTACACATCGCACCAGACACTGTTCTCGTTTGAGTCTGAGTCGACCTAGGGGAGGCCCCCTGGACCGGTTCAAGTGTCACTCACACCGCCCATGACTCACGCCCACTTACAAACAACCTCTCTCTCTCCGCACGCTCCCAGCCACTCGTGCCTCCAACGCCGCTCCACCCACAGCGTTCAGTGCGGAGAACACACGCAGACAGATTCACCCAACACACACACACAGACAGACACACACACAGACAGATTCACCCAACACACACACAGACAGACACACACACAGACAGATTCACCCAGAACACACACACAGACAGACACACACACAGACAGATTCACCCAACACACACACAGACAGACACACACACAGACAGATTCACCCAGAACACACACACAGACAGACACACACACAGACAGATTCACCCAACACACACACAGACAGACACACACACAGACAGATTCACCCAGAACACACACACAGACAGACACACACACAGACAGATTCACCCAGAACACACACACACAGACAGACACACACGCAGACAGATTCACCCAACATATACACACAGACAGATTCACCCAACACACACACAGACAGACACACACACAGACAGATTCACCCAACACACACACACAGACAGACACACACACAGACAGATTCACCCAACACACACACACACAGACAGACAGACACGCAGACAGATTCACCCAACACACACACACAGACAGACACACACACAGACAGATTCACCCAACACACACACACACAGACAGACACACACGCAGACAGATTCACCCAACATATACACACACACAGATTCACCCAACACACACACACAGACACACACACAGACAGATTCACCCAACACACACACACAGACAGACACACACACAGACAGATTCACCCAACACACACACACAGACAGACACACACACAGACACATTCACCCAGAACACACACACACACAGACTCACACAGACAGATTCACCCAACACACACACACAGACACACACACACAGATTCACCCAACACACACACACAGACACACACACACACACAGACAGATTCACCCAACACACACACAGACAGACACACACACAGACAGATTCACCCAACACACACACAGACAGAACACACACAGACAGATTCACCCAACACACACACACAGACAGACAGACACGCAGACAGATTCACCCAACACACACACACAGACAGACACACACACAGACAGATTCACCCAACACACACACACACAGACAGACACACACGCAGACAGATTCACCCAACATATACACACACACACAGATTCACCCAACACACACACACACAGACACACACACAGACAGATTCACCCAACACACACACACAGACAGACACACACACAGACAGATTCACCCAACACACACACACAGACAGACACACACACAGACACATTCACCCAGAACACACACACACACACAGACTCACACAGACAGATTCACCCAACACACACACACAGACACACACACACAGATTCACCCAACACACACACACACAGACACACACACACACACAGACAGATTCACCCAACACACACACACACACACAGACAGATTCACCCAGAATACACACACACACAGACTCACTCAGAACACACACACACAGACTCACCCAGCACACTAACACACAGACACTCACCCAACACACACACAGACAGATTCACCCAACACACACACACAGACACACACACAGACAGATTCACCCAGCACACACACACAGACTCAGAGACTCACCCCGCACACACACACACATAGACAGATTCACCACACACTCACCCCGCACACACACACTCACCAAGCACACACATAGGCGAGTACTACTGCTACTACTGCCACCAGCACTACTGTTATTGCTGCAGGTACTTCTGCTGTTACTGCTACTGCTGTTGTTACTAATGCTGTTCCTGCTGCTGTTACTGGTACTGCTACTGATGTTGTTACTGCTGCTACTGCTGTTACTGGTACTGCTGTTGTTACTAATGCTATTACTGCTGCTACTGCTGTTACTGCTACTGCTGTTGTTACTGATGCTGTTCCTGCTGCTACTGCTGTTACTGCTACTGCTGTTGTTACTGATGCTGTTCCTGCTGCTACTGCTGTTACTGCTACTGCTGTTGTTACTGATGCTGTTCCTGCTGCTACTGCTGTTGTTACTGATGCTATGACTGCTGTTACTGCTACTGCTGTTACTGCTACTGCTGTTACTGCTACTGCTGTTGTTACTGATGCTGTTCCTGCTGCTACTGCTGTTACTGCTACTGCTGTTGTTACTGATGCTATGACTGCTGTTACTGCTACTGCTGTTACTGCTACTGCTGTTACTGCTACTGTTGTTACTGCTACTGCTGTTACTGCTACTGCTGTTGTTTGGGCTGTGGCTGATACTCGTGTGCTGTACTTGTCAACTTGCACGTGTGTGTGTGTCGAGCGGTGGTGCAGTGGTTAGCGCACTGCACTCAACACCCGGCGACCCGAGTTCGATCACGGCCAACATCAGTGGCGAATATCTGAACCGGTCCCAGTCCTGGGCCTCCCCTAGCTCGACTCAGCCTTAAATAGGTGTCTGATGCGGTGCGTACAAAACATCAGCACCGGGGAGACAAAGGCGGCCGGGCGTGGTGCTAGCCACACGTGGTGCTACGTGGTGCTAGGTGGTGCTAGCCACACGTGGTGCCTCGCCGGCCTTCATCTGTGTGCACGATCGGCACTTGCCCCAACAGTCTGGCACAGGCTTTACGGGGCAATTTTGTCTGTGCGTTAACATGTGTTAGCACGCGTGCGAGTGACCCACGTGTGCATCACGTGTGTGTCACACGTGCAATCTATAGCTACCTGTGCCCACGTGTGCAGGTGTGCACGTGAGTGGGGAGCGGTGGCGCAGTGGTCAGCGCGCTGCGCTACGAACACAGCGACCCAGGTCCGACACAAGCGGCGATTATCTGAACCCCCCTAGGTCGACTCAGCCTCAAATGAGTACCTGGTGCGGTGCGTAGTAAACATCGCCACTGGGGAGACAAAGGCGGCCGGGCGTGGCGCTGGCCACCCACCCCCTCGCGCGGCGTGCCGGCCTTCATCGGGCAAGTGCTGCTCGCGAACAGCACTTGCCCCAAAAAGCCCGTTAAGACTATCCGGGGGACCTTTGTCTGTGTCTTGTCCAGTGCTCCCACGTCTCTCGTACGCGCGAGTCGCCGTGAGACCCCGGGGTCGTCACGCTCGGCAGGGGCACACCGAGGTGGGGGAGAGGAGGAGGAGGAGGTGGGGGAGAGGAGGAGGTGGGGGAGAGGAGGAGGTGGGGGAGAGGAGGAGGAGGAGGACACTGGGTCCATGGCCTCTGTCCCAGGACCCCAAGGGGCAGCGGGGAGTGGAGCGGCTGGCGTCCCGGAAGGAGGCCTCATGACCGGCTTCTCTGATGAGCAGGTGAGGGGGGGGGGCGGTGGGGGGGCTGGTGGGGGGGTTGGTGGGGGGGGGGGCGGGGGGGGCTGGTGGGGGGGCTGGTGGGGAAGGCTGGTGGGGAGGGCTGGTAGGGGGGCTGGTGGGGGGGGGGGGCTGTTGGGGGGGCTGTTGGGGGGCTGCTGGTGGGGGGGGTTCGCTGGCGTGGATGTGGAGCGAGTGTCCCGGTAGCCGCCCTAGCGGCAGCAGCGGCGAGAGTTGTCCTGGGATGTGTCAAGGTGCACGTGGCCCTGACCCAAACCATCACGAGGGAGCGGGTGGGAGTTTAGCAGAAATTACTTAATTACTGAACTACCAATAGTTAATTACTGGTGAACTACCAGATATTAATTACTGAACTACCAATAGTTAATTACTGGCGAACTACCAGATATTAATTACTGAACTACCAATAGTTAATTACTGGTGAACTACCGGTAGTTAATTACCAATAGTTAATTACTGGTGAACTACCGGCAGTTAATTACTCATGAACTACCAGATATTTACAAGAGAGCCCATTATGTTAAGACGTGGGGTCCCCACAGCACGCCACGACGATACATCCATCAATACACAACAACAACAGCACAACAACAACAACACCAGCACAACAACAACAGCACAACAACAACAACAGCAAAGAGCCATCAGCCTCGTAGGTGCAGAGGAACGCGTTGGCCCGTCTGGGCGTTCTCCCCGCGGGCCCAGGTGGCGTGCGTGTGCGAGGCGCTGCAGCAAGGAGGTGACGTGGCGCGCCTCGCCCGCTTCCTCTGGGCCCTGCCGGGGCCTGCGACTGCGTCCCGCGACGAGGCCGTGCTGAGGGCCCGCGCCCACGTGGCCTTCCACTCGGGCAGCTACCGGGAGCTGTACGACGTCTTGGAGGGTCACGACTTCGAGGCGCGCCACCACGCGGAGCTGCAGGTGACGCGCTCGCTCGCTCGCTCACCTGCAAATTCTCATTCTCTCTCTCTCTCCTGCAGGTGACTCGCTCGCTCGCTCACCTGCAGATTCTCATTCTCTCTCTCACCTGCAGGTCACTTGCTCGCCCTCTCACCTGCAAATTCTCATTCTCTCTCACCTGCAGATTCTCACCCTCTCACCTGCAAATTCTCACTCTCTCTCACCTGCAGGTCACTTGCTCGCCCCCTCACCTGCAGATTCTCACCCTCTCACCTGCAAATTCTCACTCTCTCTCACCTGCAGGTCACTTGCTCGCCCTCTCACCTGCAGATTCTCATTCTCTCTCACCTGCAGATTCTCACCCTCTCACCTGCAAATTCTCACTCTCTCTCACCTGCAGGTCACTTGCTCGCCCTCTCACCTGCAGATTCTCACCCTCTCACCTGCAAATTCTCGCTCTCTCTCACCTGCAGGTCACTTGCTCGCCCTCTCACCTGCAGATTCTCATTCTCTCTCACCTGCAAATTCTCACCCTCTCACCTGCAAATTCTCACTCTCTCTCACCTGCAGGTCACTTGCTCGCCCTCTCACCTGCAGATTCTCACCCTCTCACCTGCAAATTCTCACTCTCTCTCACCTGCAGGTCACTTGCTCGCCCTCTCACCTGCAGATTCTCATTCTCTCTCACCTGCAGATTCTCACCCTCTCACCTGCAAATTCTCACTCTCTCTCACCTGCAGGTCACTTGCTCGCCCTCTCACCTGCAGATTCTCATTCTCTCTCTCTCACCTACAGATTCTCATTCTCTCTCTCACCTACAGATTCTCATTCTCTCTCATCTGTAAATTATCTGCTGCCGCTGCCGCCGCTGCTGCCGCTACTGCTGCTGCCGCCGCCAGGCGCTGTGGTTCCGGGCGCGCTACCTCGAGGCGGAGCGGGCGAGGGGCCGCGCGCTGGGCGCCGTGGACAAATACCGCGTGCGCAAGAGGCACCCGCCGCCCCGCACCATCTGGGACGGCGAGCGCACGAGCTACTGCTTCAAGGAGCGAGCACGCGGGTGATGCGCACGCGCTCACAATCGGGAAGGGCGCTCGCGATCGTTTGTCGCCCGGTCGAGTTACAAAGTAAAAAAAAAGTAAAAAAACACTAATCGGCGTACTTGAACGGCGCGCTGCTCGGCACGGTGTCCGACGTTTTGGCTCCTCGTGCGCCGGGAGCTTCTGGAGCGGCGGTGGCGGCGCCATCGCTCGTAGCACGCAGAGCGCTCGCCACGAAATGAAATGACAGCACGTCGCTGCTGAGTCCGTCGATGGGGCGTCAAGCGCCATCACGCCAACTCCTCCGGGCGTCACCGCATCGCCGCGCGGCGCTTTCAGATGCGCTGCTCCCGCGGCCGTCTGGAACGCTCTTCCTTCTTATATCAGGAAGTCACTGGGTGTTATTTTGCTGTGCCCTTTTTTACACCTGATGAAGGAAACTTGTGTTGCCTCCGAAACGTCGTGATTTAATTTAGTTTTCATTTATTTTATTTTATTTATTGCTTTACCTACGTGACTTTACCGAAAAAACCAAAGAGTATGCTGTGCACTTTTAAATCATCATCATCTAGATTGGCCAACTCTTTTCTTTAGAACTTCTTTTTGCGTCTAGTTCGTTGTCCTTCCCCCAACGCACCTCCGATTAGCGAAAACAAGTGAAACATACAAACAAGCCACAGTGCAGTGGAGCCTCGAGGCATCACGACACCACGAGGCTTCACGCGATGTTGGCCACCCACCCCACCCCCTTGCCCGCCGCGCCGGTCGCTCATCGCTGCTCCCCGCTAGCGCCACTCGCCCCACACAGCGCCCGCTCCTGCTGCCGGGGTCTGTCGTGGACCACCTCTCTTGACGTTGCCTTTGCCGGCGCAGGGCGCTGATGGAGAGCTACGGCGGCGCGCGCTACCCGAGCCCCGAGGAGAAGCTGCAGCTGGCGCGCGCCACGGGCCTCACCGCCACGCAGGTCGCCAACTGGTTCAAGAACCGGCGGCAGCGCGACCGCGCGCCAGGCCCGGCGGGGGACCGGCGACAACCTCGGCGCAGGCGAGTAGCGCGGTCCCTCTGTGCCCTCCTCCCGCGGCCACCCCCGGATCTCGCGCAGAGACCTCGAGCCACGAGCTCGTCGCTCATTCTCGGAAGGTGGGGGGCCGATTCGCCGGCGCGAGCGAGGGCCGCCCGCGCGTTTGAAACCCGTGGGGGTTTGACAGCAGCACGACCACGGGCACGACGATGGCGGTGGTGGTGGTGGTGGCGGTGTTTTGTCGGGGGGGGGGGGGGGGGGGCACGTCAGGGGCCTTGCGGTGAAGGACGGCGGTGCTCGCTGAACTTCTTTGGCACCGTACGTAGCCGGCCGCTGGGAATCGGAGACGCGGGGGAAGGACAGAAAACTCAACACGAAAAGCGGTTCTAAAGGAATGAGTTTTCAAGCGAGACGATTGGGCCCCCCCGTCTGGAAATGAGTGAAGAACGCAAAAGACAAAGATCCCCGTATAGCCTGACCAGACTGTAGGGGCAAGTTCTGTTAGCGAGCACCTATGAAGGCCGGCACGGTACAAGATGGGTGGTTGGCCAGCACCACTCCCGGCCGCCTTTGTCTCCCGAGTGGCGATGTCTACTACATCGCACCAGGTAATCATTTGAGGCTGAGTCGACCTAGGGGAGGCCCAGGACCGGTTCAGATAATCGTCACGGGTGTTGGCCTTGAGCCGGAATCGAACCCGGGTCGCAGCACAGCGCGCTGACTGCTACCGTCAATGAAGAATACTGACACACACACCCCATAGACTCGCATAGAGACCCCATAGACTCACATACACACACCATAGACTCGCATAGAGACCCCCATAGAGTCACTATAGATACCCCTATAGAGACCCCATTATGGAGAACTGTGGCCAGGAAAGCCTCCGTGCTGGACTGACCTCTCTTGCTCGCCAGTGCGTGGACAAGCCTCCTCATCCCCCCCCCCCTGCCCCGCCCCTCCCCCCAGAACCCCCCCCCCCCCGCTGCCCCCTATGCCACGTGGTCTCGAGAGCCGACACCTGGCAGCTCCAAGCCCCGAGGGAGGCACCGCCCAGATTCCTCGCTCGCCAGGTGCACGGCCTGGCGTACAGACCCCATAGAATCCCATAGCGACCCCATAGACTCGCATAGAGACCTATAGACTCCCATAGAGACCCATAGACTCCTATAGAGACCCCATAGACTCACATAGACTCACATAGAGACCCATAGACTCGCATAGACTCCCATAGACTCCTATAGAGACCCACAGACTCACATAGAGACCCATAGACTCCCATAGAGACCCCATAGACTCACACAGACCCATGGACTCACACAGAGACCCATAGACACACACAGAGACCCATAGACTTCCATAGACTCCTATAGCGACCCCATAGACTCCCATAGACTCCTATAGAGACCCCATAGACTCCCATAGAGACCCATAGACTCACACATAGACACCAATAGACTCACATAGACACCAATAGACTCACACAGAGACCCATAGACTCACATAGAGACCCATAGACTCACATAGAGACCCATAGACTCACACAGAGACCCATAGACTCACATAGAGACCCATAGACTCATACAGAGACCCCATAGACTCACATAGAGACCCATAGACTCACATAGAGACCCATAGACTTACATAGAGACCCATAGACTCACATAGAGACCCATAGACTCACACAGAGACCCCATAGACTCACACAGAGACCCATAGACTCACATAGAGACCCATAGACTCACATAGAGACCCATAGACTCACATAGAGACCCATAGACTCACATAGAGACCCATAGACTTACATAGAGACCCATAGACTCACATAGAGACCCATAGACTCACACAGAGACCCCATAGACTCACACAGAGACCCATAGACTCACATAGAGACCCATAGACTCACATAGAGACCCATAGACTCACATAGAGACCCATAGACTCACATAGAGACCCATAGACTAACATAGAGACCCATAGACTCACATAGAGACCCATAGACTCACACAGAGACCCATAGACTCACATAGAGACCCATAGACTCACATAGAGACCCATAGACTCACACAGAGACCCATAGACTCACATAGAGACCCATAGACTCACATAGAGACCCATAGACTCACACAGAGACCCATAGACTCACATAGAGACCCATAGACTCACATAGAGACCCATAGACTCACACAGAGACCCATAGACTCACATAGAGACCCATAGACTCACATAGAGACCCATAGACTCACACAGAGACCCATAGACTCACATAGAGACCCATAGACTCACATAGAGACCCATAGACTCACATAGAGACCCATAGACTCACATAGAGACCCATAGACTCACACAGAGACCCCATAGACTCACATAGAGACCCATAGACTCACACAGAGACCCATAGACTCACATAGAGACCCATAGACTCACATAGAGACCCATAGACTCACATAGAGACCCATAGACTCACATAGAGACCCATAGACTCGCATAGATACCCCATAGAACATCTGTTAATTTCCCACAAAGTGGTCGTCATTTTATCGCCCTCTTAGAGGGAAGATGATGGGCGCTGGCCGTGGTGGGGACGCGCGGCGGGAGTGGACTGAGTTTATCTCTCGACTGTTGTTGTGAAGTTAAATGGAACCGACGAACGTGACAATGGAGATGATGATGATCGTCATGTTATCGGCAATGTTGATATTGGAGGAGGCCGTCAATCAGGCTGATGATGCGTAGGTGGACTTCACCATCGTGGGGTGCTACAGCAGCTAGATGTTAACTACCTCGCCTGGTATGCAGGAGTTCGCGGGTTCGATCCCGACACTGATGCCTGCTGCTGCTGCTGTATATTTGGAGTTTGCGTGTCTCTCCCCATGGCCGTGTGGATTTTTCTCCGGTTTTTCCCTCCACATTTCAAAGCATGCGCTACGATCAGTGGCTCTTCACCTGGGGCTGCGAGATACCCTTTCTGAGAATAGGGCTGCAGTCAAGGTCCAGAACCACTGGTTTGGAGTATTTGGCTGCTACAGATTTCCACGTGACAAGCCACTTCGTTGACGGGCAGGTCGCGTCTGAACAAGAGCCACGTAGCTAAGTGGCGCCTTAACCTGGTAAAAATAAAACAACGTGTTTAGTTTAGACTCAGCGGCCAATGAATGCCACACTCCATGGACGCTCTTCTTCAGCGAGCCGACTGGGGGCAGCAGTGCCGGGGATGACGACGGCGACGACGGCGACGACGAAGAAGGAGAAGACGGAGACGACGCTGGCGGTCATCTCGACGACGCTGGCGGTCATCTCGACGACGCTGGCGGTCATCTCGACGACGACAACAACGGCGGCGGTGGAGGCGGCCGCCGCGTCGGGCCGCAGCACGGCCACGCGAGAGCCCTCGCCCCGGAAGGTTCCACGCGGCCGCCCTCCGCGTCGTCGTCGTCGTGGTCGTCGAGCGGCGCCGGCCCCCGGCCGCCCCCGTGGGACCCCCGTGCGGCCCCCTCCCCGGGTCCCGCGGCGAAGGACGGCGGCGGCGAAGGCGGCTGGTCGTTCTCTCGTGGGAGCGCTGGAGTCGCCGCCGGTACGTCGCTGCTCCCCGTGCCTCTTCCCGTGCCTCTCCTTCTCCGTGTGTGTGTGGTGACGTTCTTTCTCACCCTACGTAGCCAGCCGTGCTAATCTATGTACGGTGAACTTATTTTTCACCATACGCAGCCAACCGTGCTAATCTATGTACGGTGAACTTATTTTGCACCCTACGTAGCCAACCATGATAAAGTGTGGCAAATCGCTTGATGAAGCTAATTGTAAATCACCAGCGTAATGTCGTACTCAATTGTAATTGTTGTGGGTTTACTCGCCATCACACCGACGTGCTGAAGTAAAAGCCGCGTACAGGAAACGTGCCATTGAGCGCAGTGACAACACAACGCAAAATTGTGGTTCCAGTTTAAATGCAAAAGTCTCAGTGTCTCCGTGCATGTTCCGTCTGCGTGCGTTTAGGCGACGTTGCCTTCGCAGCCGCAATGAACGGTCCTGGGCCCACGCTCTCGCCCACGGTGCTGGGCCTCTCTCCCGGCCGTGCCGCTCGCCCGGTCTCGAACCCGGGCCCCTTCCTGGGCCCCGTGGGGCCCGCGTGCGTCCCTGCATCGCAGCTCCACGTTACCGGGACGAGCGACCGTCGCCGAGGGGCGTATCAGGAGGAGGAGGAGGCGGAAGGCCGTGCAGGTCGACGCGTGGGCCCGACCGTGGCGGCCGCGCTGGGTAGAGTCGGCGTCACGGCGGCCCCGTTCCTCGCGGGGCCTACGGGGCCCACGGCGATTGCCGTGCCACCGAGGACGGCCGACGAGATGGAGCGGAGGACGGAGGAGGAGGAGGAGAGGGGGGAGGGCCCGCGTGAGGAGGAGGAGGAGGAGGGAGACGGGGCCCCGGCGGTGCTCGCCACGTTGTGCTCCGTGCTGTTTGAGGAGCAGCTGCCGTGAAGAGGAGCGACAGGAGGTGGAGAAGGCGGAGAGGGAGGAGCAGGAGGAGAGGGGAAGTAGATGCCTCGACGAGGAGGTGGAGATGCCATGAAGAGGAGGAGAAGACCGGGAACCCTTCTGAGAAATGTGGACTTAGACTGTCCTGGCAAACAGTTGCCATTATTGTAATATTATTTTTGTTTCTCCTCCACGCAAGATGACGTGTCTTCGTGAAGTGTGATTTTTTTTCTGAACGTCAGTTATTTGACATGTCCTCGGATTACGGTGTACTTTCCACGTTTGAGCATTGTGTTACACGAATGGATGTAACATTGTCACCAATGGATGAACGAACTCGAGTATGGTAATCTTTACAGTACAGCAGAATACGTGAAGTATGGTAAATAAAAAGCATCTACAAATGCTAATGAATATGAAATAGTGAACTTTACAAGGGTATAGATCGATCTAGATTTGAAGTCTAAGTCAAAAGTCTAAGTGGAATAATGATTTGTTCATGGTGCTTCCATTGAAAACGTTATACAAATCAATCAATCAATCTTAATTGTACGTGCCAATATCGCCCTCAGTAGCGTAGTGCAGCAGTGCACATGATGACGGAACGGCAACGGTACCGGGGGAGCACAAAGCACCTGAATCATCTTGTTAACAAAATACTTTCTGAGAGAAAAAAGATCATTCATGCATCATGCGTTAACGTCAGCGAGAAGTCAGTTTTAACATTTATTAAAATAGACAAAAAAGCTACAGACTTAGTGCTGTTTGGAAGCGAATTATCAAAGAATTCATTGTTTAAATGCATGCCTATACAGGCCACCATACTTCAACAGGGATTACCGTTGGTACGGCTATTTTAGTTCACACAATCGACAGGAAGTACAAGAACAATGGGCTCCCATAATGCTCATGCATAATGTGCGTTGCTTACCATATAAATATGCATTCATTAACCCGTGCAAGAATAGCACAGAAGTGACGTCATCACATCTGTCCCTCTATTTAAGGAACGAAACGGGTGGACTTCTCCACAAATCTGGCTGTCGCCTGATGATGCTGGTTGTGATTACTAGCGAAACGTCGTACTCAGATTGCAAATGTTGTGGCTTGGCTCTCCAACACACCGGTTCGTGCTGTACTAGTATACTACACTATACACTACAACACTATACTATACACTACACACTAGTGCTGTACTAGTATACTACACTATACACTACAACACTATACTATACACTACAGACTAGTGCTGTACTAGTATACTACACTATACACTACAACACTATACTATACACTACACACTAGTGCTGTACTAGTATACTACACTATACACTACACACTATACTATACACTACAGACTAGTGCTGTACTAGTATACTACACTATACACTACAACACTATACTATACACTACAGACTAGTGCTGTACTAGTATACTACACTATACACTACAACACTATACTATACACTACAGACTAGTGCTGTACTAGTATAATACACTATACACTACAACACTATACTATACACTACACACTAGTGCTGTACTAGTATACTACACTATACACTACAACACTATACTATACACTACAGACTAGTGCTGTACGTGTATACTACACTATACACTACAACACTATACTATACACTACAGACTAGTGCTGTACTAGTATACTACACTATACACTACACCACTATACTATACACTACCCACTAGTGCTGTAATAGTATACTACACTATACACTACAACACTATACTATACACTACACACTAGTGCTGTACTAGTATACTACACTATACACTACAACACTATACTATACACTACACACTAGTGCTGTACTAGTATACTACACTATACACTACAACACTATACTATACACTACACACTAGTGCTGTACTAGTATACTACACTATACACTACAACACTATACTATACACTACACACTAGTGCTGTACTAGTATACTACACTATACACTACACTACACACTACACTACTACACACTACATTATACACTACACTACTATACGCAATACACTACACTACACACTAGTGCTGTACTAGTATACTACACTATACACTACACTACACACTAGTGCTGTACTAGTATACTACACTATACACTACACTACTACACACTACATTAAACACTACACTACTATACGCAATACACTACACACTAGTGCTGTACTAGTATACTACACTATACACTACACTATACACACTACACTACTACACACTACATTATACACTACACTACTATACGCAATACACTACACTACACACTAGTGCTGTACTAGTGACGAATTGTCCACGTTCTGTTTACGTGACAACCCTTACTAGTTGGCTGTGTCGGGTGGTGGCGGGTTTAACGACACATTTAGATATTTAAGCCTCACGATAATTTTAGCTGTGACGGTCCCACCTGATGACGGAGACTTGTGTTGCCTCCGAAACGTCGTGATTTTTTATTTTATTTCCATTATTACTTTCATTAACTTTTTATTTTTTACCTACGTGACTTTACCGAAAACACCTAAGAGTATCACTTTAAGATGTTTCTTGTTCATGTTTTTGTTTGTTGCGGTTGGACCCGAGTCAAGAGCCGCATGGCTCACAGGGCTGTTCCTAATAAATGAAAACTGCAAAAACTGAAAACGTCATCGCCGGACGGGTCCCTGTAAAAACGTCATCACAATAAAAACATTCGATGTAATGACGGCATCTTCTTGGTTCTTTCGGTAAAGTCACGTAGAAGGGAAATAATAAAATAAATAAAATACAACTTAATAAACATAATTGTATTTTATTAAGTTTTATTTTATTTATTTTATTATTTCCCTTCTACGTCTTTCGGTAAAGTCACGTAGAAGGGAAATAATAAAATAAATAAAATAAAACTTAATAAACATAATTGTTTTTTATTAAGTTTTATTTTATTTATTTTATTATTTCCCTTCTACGTGACTTTACCGAAAGAACCAAGAAGATTTCGATTTAAAGCTTTCGTGACTGCAGGGATTCATCTTCTTGGTTCTTTCGGTAAAGTCACGTAGAAGGGAAGTAATAAAATAATAAAAATAAAACATAATAAAACAATTCTCACGACGTTTCGGCCACAACGCAAGCAGCCGTCCTCAGGTGAAAACCAGGTCCGTCGAGGCGACAGAGTCTGAATGAAACAGCACACGAGCTTGGAGCATATATATAAGCTGGGCGCATTGACAAAGGAATTTGCATATCAAAAGGAATTTAGCATATTTATGGGAAAAGCAGGAATGTGATTAGTACTGCATATGCATGTGCATTATGCAGGATTAACAGCATCAAAGGGAGCTGCAGTTTCTGCTGCTGCTGCTGCAGTTACTGCTGCTGCAGTTTCTGCTGCTGCTGCAGTTTCTGCTGCTGCTGCAGTTTCTGCTGCTGCTGCAGTTTCTGCTGCTGCTGCAGTTTCTGCTGCTGCTGCTGCAGTTGCTGCTGCTGCAGTTTCTGCTGCTGCTGCTGCAGTTGCTGCTGCTGCTGCACTTGCTGCTGCTGCTGCAGTTGCTGCCTTATCCATTTTAATATAACACTATGTATTATTCTACCCACCCTAATGTGTATCACACTGCTATATGTTTACTATACAATTACGACACCATACATTACTCTGCACACTGCACTATGCCAGTGAGTGGAACGCGGTCTGAAAGTCACCGTAAACGTGAACACAATCAGTTAAGATCCGAAATGGTTTATTACGTCCTTCCAATATGCTAAATTCCTTTTGATATGCAAATTCCTTTGTCAAGGCGCCCAGCTTATATATATGCTCCAAGCTCGTGTGCTGTTTCATTCAGACTCTGTCGCCTCGACGGACCTGGTTTTCACCTGAGGACGGCTGCTTGCGTTGTGGCCGAAACGTCGTGAGAATTGTTTTATTATGTTTTATTTTTATTATTTTATTACTTCCCTTCTACGTGACTTTACCGAAAGAACCAAGAAGATGAACCAAGAAGATGACGGCATCATTAGATAAAAGTCGATGTTATTACGTCATCACCGCAATAAAACGGCGATGAAATGACGTCATAACAATAAACAGCCGACTCGATGACGTCATCGTAATAAAAACTCTCGCAATACCGTTACAGAATTTTTAAAAAGTAGATTTTATGACGGCATCGTAATAAGTAAATCGATATAATGACGCCTGAATAATAATAAGAGTCGGTGTAATGACGCCTTAATAATAATAATTTTAAAAATCTGTTTAACGACGTCATCGAAATAAAGTCGACGCAGTGACGTCATCGCTTAGCTGGGTGACGTCACCGCGGGGCCCTGCCAAAGGAAGCGGGGGGTCTGAGCGGCGCGGCCTCGCCCTGCGCCTCCCCGCGAGGAGGAGGCCCCGACCCCGCAGATTAAACGAATCTCCCCTCGTCTCTCGTCAGGTGAGAGCAGCGGCGACGCGGACAGCCGAGCGGCGTGAGGAGGCGAACGGCCGCGGTTTGACGGCTTCCCGCGCTCCGCTCTTCCCATAGGCCCATCTCCCCCCCCCCTCTAGACGCCGCGGGCTGGCGGAGATTGCGCGCGGCATCGCGGTAGGGGCCGCTAGGAAAGAGCGTAGGCTTCGGTGTCTGACTCGCGGGAGTTTTGTGCGGCCGCGGCGCCGTAGTCTCGTGTGTCAAACGCGTGTCGTGCATCTCCGTTGAGTCTGACGCATCTCCCGCGAGTTGCACGTATCTGCGTTGAGTGTCACGCGACGTTTCGGGCAACAGGGCATCTCCACAGCACACAGAGGCCAGATTAAGTAAAGGCACAACGCACGTGTCGCTGCCCGACAGTTTTTCGGGTTGCGCCGCGTCTTGTTGCTCCTGCACGATGTCCGACGTTTCGCCTCTTCAGTTCCAGCATGCCCCGATAGAAGCTCCCAGGCACTTTGGGGCAAGTCGCCGCGCAATCACTGAGCATGGCTCCCGGGGAAGCGAGGTGCACGTCGGACCGTCGTGCCGAACGTGCGTACGCAGCCCCGTGGCAAACCGCGACAAACCCCACACACGAGTAAGACGAAGCACGGAGACGGGGTGATGGTTCTGTAGCCTCCGTCTGAGGGGGACGCGAGATAGCGGGCACGGGCATCTGTCTGTAGTATCCTCGCCGGCGAATACGCCGCGCTGTGCCGCACCGACACACGAGAGAGAGTTTTGACGGCGCTTTAGTGAGAGGTTACGCGCGATTTCAAAGTTGAAGTCCGCACGCGACGGTACTTTTGCGCCGCAGTGACACGGCACGTCGGGTTTATTGTTTGTTACTGAACTGCATTGACATCTCCCCCCCCGCCGCCGTCCCCGCTACACCTGTGGCCCAGAATGCGGCTGTCTTGAATGTCAGATGATGAGCAGCGTGGATGGGCCACCACCACCACCACGCCCGATAGGGCGTTTTTGGTGGCAGCAGAGGACAGCGTGGGAAAAAATCTATCTCGCTGTATGTACTCTGCTCCCAACATTTGTCCGCGTGTAGATTTGTGGAGCGCCTTAGTCAAAGGCACTTTACAATAATTATGAAATTGTACGTAGGATGATAGTGGTTTAAAATAAAGAGTGGGGTTACTCAAAGTGGCGGTGTTGTTATGGTGATAGGAGGACAGATGGGAGTGGTTAATGAGGGGTTGGGGTAGTGATAGGGGTTAGTTGCAGGGGTTAGTTACAGGGGTAGCGACAGTGGTAGTGATAGGGTTAGTGACAGGGGTAGTGATAGGGTTAGTGACAGGGGTAGTGATTGGAGTAATGAGACGGGTAGTGATTGGAGTAATGAGACGGGTAGTGATATAGGTTATGAGAGGGGTAGTGATGGGGTTAGCGATAAGGGTAATGATAGGGGTAGTGATGAGTAATGACAGGGTTAGTGATAGGTGTTGGGGGGGTAGGGGTTGGCTGGGGGGCTGGGAGTGACAGGAGTAGGATGGGCTTGGGAGAAGAGATATTTTAAGGGGGGAGACGAAGCAGGCGAGTGAAGATGCTCGTTTCATACGCAGTGGAAGTTTGTTCCGGTGAAGGGGAGCAAGAAGGGAAAAGGAAGAAAAGCGTGACAGGGTGCAGGGGGAAGGGAGAGTGGAGACTGGGAGCGTAGAGGATGAAATGCCAGAGCTGTCAACCCCCAATCAGTGTGCTACCTTACTACAGACCACATTCAGACCTTATTGGTCACCCCGTGCCCCTTATGAATCTCAACGTTCATCCTATAAAGTCCCATCACAAGGGAGAAACACAAACAAATAGACAGTCACCTCTACTAGACTCACCACTAGTACACTCAGCACTACACTCACCACTACACTAACCACCAGAGGTGTGGACTCGAGTCATGTGACTTGGACTCGAGTCAGACTCGAGTCATGAATTTGATGACTTCAGACTCGACTTGGACTTGCATAACAATGACTTTGTCCCACCTCTGAGGTGTGGACTCGAGTCATGTGACTTGGACTCGAGTCAGACTCGAGTCATGAATTTGATGACTTCAGACTCGACTTGGACTTGCATAACAATGACTTTGTCCCACCTCTGCTAACCACAAGTACACTCACTACTTGTGCGCTCACCACCTGTACTCACCACTACATACCTGTCTTCCCTTTATCAGAGCCTATCTTATTACAGACCAATTCAGATCTGCTTGGTCACCCGTGCCCTTATAAGTATTAAGGTTCATTCTACAAAGTCCCATCAAAAGGGAGAAACACCCGTATTAAAACGGCTGTACGCTGTACAGACCTGAAAACTCAATTTCCATGTACAAGAAGAATACGGGGTAAACCATATGGGTTGACAACTATGGGGATGGGGCATGGTAGTGAGATGCGCGAGAAGCAAGATAAGGTGGGGCGAGACTATGGAGGGATTTATGGGGCTAGAGTGAGACATTTAAACAGACGGCGATATCAGACAGGGAGCCAGTGGAGTTGGGAATGTAGAACGAAAGTGTGGGAATTGTGGGGTAGGTTAAACATGGTGTACAGTCAAACAACCGACTCGGCGTGGGTAGGCCTTCATCCAGCAGTGGATTTTATAAAAGGGCCGTGATTCTACGCGTACTGAATTTGTATTTGTTTCAAGTTGCGGGCGAGGGGGCGGTAGGGTTGGGAGGTGTCGGCGGTTGCCCCTTGGGGCGACGGCCACGGTGGGTGGCGACGAGTCGAACCGTGTGAAAGCACACGATCAAGGAGCTTGTGTACGTTGTGCATGAACAATGTGGTACCAATTTAATTGTCATTGATGTTAATAAGAGCCAGTGCCGACTGGCACTGCTTATCCGTACGGTTAAGCCGTGTTAACGTGTGTACGCTCAAATCTCCGATTAGCACGGTTGGGTACGTACGGCTGTCTGGAACACTCTTCTTAACAATATTAGCAAGCCACTGGAGCTATGCACTTTTAAATCATCTAAATTGAAAACTAATTTCTTTACTGCTTTTTGCGTTTAGCTTGTTGTCCCCCCCCCCCCGCACCTACGATTACAGTACGGTTGCCTACGTAGGGTGCGAAAGAAGTTCAACATACGTACATCCAAGTCATGTCAAGGGCCAGTGCGAACATGTTTAAGAGCCAGTGGTGACGAGCACTGGCTCTTTACCATCCGTCTGCAAGTTGCAGGGTGGTGGGTGTTCCCGTTCACCGCCGAATCTCAGAACACTTGAGCTGGTTTCAGCGTTAATTTTACTTGGAGAATCGTAGTGTCGCCGTTTTTTTTATTGAGACAATATTTGGGCCCGATACGTGACGTTGTGATGGTTATGAAAAGTAGGGGGATAGAAAGATGGTGAGTGGGCTCGCTGCCCCAAACTATACAAGGCGGTCTCACTGATAGGGGATAAGGTGACTTTTTTTAAGTCAGCGGGAAGGGATATAACTGCAACGCAGCTGACGTAAAGAAAATAAAAATATAAGAGGCGACTTAAACGAGCAATTTTTATTTCCACCCCCTCCGATTCTGGCTTCCGTCTATTTCGGAGTGGTTATGCCCCCCATCCTCGGTCCATGTCTCCCGACTCCTCACCATGGTAACTTATTTCAGGTGTCGTACGAGCGTGGTGCGCCGTTGTTTTTTTAAATACATTGCACTCACCGCAAGGAACCGTTGCGACACGATCGCCACTCTACGATAGCTGGGGCGCCAAACTGTGCCATGCGCCCTCTTGCACGGCCTTGTGGGAGCCTCGGCACCAATAACGTTTTTCAATTAAAAAAGAGGTTCTTCCGATTACGCTCCAATGACGCACACATACGTCACGAAAAACAGTCATGAACCACCTAGGTTTACATAGCGTCGACGTCCGACTGCATTTCAAGAAGATGTGGGAAGCAGTGGGAATATTGATTTTGTCGAGAGGCAGTCATTGGCAAAGATAGGAACTGGGGGGGGGGGGGGGAGGTTTTGAGCCTGGACTTTAACAGGCACAGGAAGTTAGCAGCGAGGTTGACTGGGAGAAGGGAGTTGCACGCTATTGGGGGGCTACATGACAATGAGCGACCAGCCACTGAGTGAAGTTTTACTGGGGGGTGTCAATCAAAATCCTTGGTTTGCTGGTGCAAAGAGTGCATGGAGGAGGGGATTGGAGTGAGATGAGAGGATAGAGGTTGGGGGAGGAGAGAGTGTGGACGGGAGTAGAGTCGAGACAAGGGGGCGAAGGGGGTAGGCAGGGGCGAGTCCGTGCAGGTTCCTGAAGACAGAATCAGAATATTTTTTCTGGAGGAATCCGATGAGCTATTAAACTCTTTTTCACAAATGTCCAGTAGGGTCAGGTCAGAACCTTACAACAACAAACAATACAAACAGCAGGATAGGCGTGCAAAGTATAGGAAAGGTAAAGAAATAATGTGGAAATTTATAGCAGAAAGTTTTATCTAAACGCGTGTTTGATTCTAAATTTGGAGAGAAAACCCAGAGGACCCGGAGAGAAAAAAAATCCACGCCAACTCCAAATATACAGCAGCAGGCGTCCGGGTCGGGATCGAATCCCTGACCTCCTGCACACCAGGCGAGGTAGTTAACATCTCCTAGCCACGTTGGCGATTTATCTGGGATTGGAATGGGAGCCAGCGGGTGGAATGGCATGTTGCTGTGATGTGGTCACGCTTATTTTGGGTGTGGCCGGGCTGGCTTTGGTGGGGCGCCAAAGTGGCGAGATGTTAACTACCTTGCCTGGCATGCAGGAGGTCGTGGGTTCGATCCTGACGCCTGCTGCTGTATATTTGGAGTTTGCGTGTCTCTCTCTCATCATCATCATCACGGTGGCTAGGAAATGTTAACTGCCTCGCCTGGCATACAGGAGGTTGTGGGTTCGATCCCGACCCTGACGCTTGCCGTATTTATGGAGTTTGCATGTTCTCCCCGTGGTCGTGTGGATTTTTATCCGGGTCTTCTGGTTTTTCCATAAATTTAGAATCAACATCACGTGTTCAGAGTATTTGGCTGCTATACATTTTCACGTGATGATAAGCCACTTCGTTGAGCTATCATTTGTGATTGCCAGGTCGCTTCTGACAAAGAGCTATATAGCTCAGTGGGCCTCACCTGGTGAAATAAAAATAGTTTAGTTTTTATAATCTTTGACACACATTTGCAACGACGTTTATGAAGATAACAAAACTAACGCTATGGTCCGAGTTCTTACTCCATAGGAACTCTGGTGAACGAAGGTTTAATTTCGACCTCCTGACATACTCTTGATGGTAACGCTCGTGTCAGCGACATCATATATTTGTCCACTTTTGCTCGTGACAGAATCAAAAGTACGACTGTTGTAACGTACACAAGGAGGTGAGCTCATGAAATCACAACCGAGCTCATAAAATCAAGATAAAGTTTCTTCTCGCTCAGACGTGTATATAGAACTTCTTTCGCACACCGTACGTAGCCAACCGTGGCTAAACGGAGGAGCGTGCGGAAGAACAACAAACTAAACACAAAAAATCAGTTCCAAAGAAACGAGTTTCAATCTAGATCATTTACAAGTGCATCGCTCCAGTGGCTTCCTAATAACCTATAGTTTTTTAACATTTAAAAATTGTTAACTAAAACTAAGGCTAGAAACACACTATGTTTTACACCATTGGAACCTCATTTGCCAGTAAAAAATATGATAATTGTTTTTTTACCCTTCTATCTGGCAACATTATCAGAGTTATGTTTTTTGTTTGCATTTCGACTGCAGGTATTGTGGTCTATGCAAACATGACTCCTTGTAACAAAAAAAGGTGTCAGTTTTGTTGCCAGATAGAAGGGTAAAAAAACCAATTATCAAACTATTTTTAATTTTACCGGATAAGGCCTCCACCGAGCTATTGTGTAGCCGCAGTGGGGTGGCATCTACATCTACTTCTTACTTCCGTCGGCCAGTGGTGCAAATTCCACGTTCCCGCGGCGAGGGCCCGTGTCCACATTGGCCGCTCACTGTTGGACAGTACCCCCACTACTTTGTTTGACGTCAGAGGAATGACGGGGCTGACTTTAACCCCCCTGCCCGCCCCACCTCGACCTGAAGTTGAACTCTCAACCGTCTGACAAGTGCCTTAACCGCGGTGCCACTCCGCTGACAAGTAATGGCGGTAATGTAATAATTGATTTGTTGACCCGGTGGTGTAAAGCCTCACCCTTTCAACAGTCGGTGGGTTACAAAACCAACGGGCCACCACTACCGTGTTCTTTGGATCTTAAGACCCCGACGAAGAATAAGACACACCTCAAACCGATGCCTGGTTTTCAGTAACGTTATGCAAATCTGGTGATACAAACAGAGACAAATATCCCCCGTATAGCCTTTAAAAGATTGTCAGGGCAAGTGCTGTTAGCGAGCACCTATGAAGGCCGACACGGCGCACGAGGGGGTGGGTGGCCAGCACCACGCCCGGCCGCCTTTGTTTCCCTAGTTGCGATGTTTGCCACACACCTCACCGGGTACTCATTTGAGGCCGAGTCGACCTAGGGGAGGCCCAGGATAGGTTCAAATAATCGTCACCAGTGTTGGCCGTGAGCGGGAATTGAACTCGGGTCGCCGGGTTCATAGCGCAGCGCGCTAACCTCTACACTACTGCAGACACACACACTCATCTACTGCATTGTAAGTAAGAGGAGATATACGCAGAACTCTCTTTCTTTGCCTCCATATATGTACGTGAATTTTTTTTAGCCCACCAGCCTATTGGATTTCCAGACCCAATGTCATCAAGCGGAAATATGTTTAAGCAAGCAAACCCTGGACCACTTTTTCCCCCATCAGGAGCTCGTCAAGTCAGGCTTGTTCAACCAATGCCGTGTTATGACCAGATGTGATTTGCAAGAGCTTTACAACACGAGACAGGCCCGGTTCAATGCTCAACGGCGCTACGTTTGTGGCCTGGATAACAAGATGCACCTGCAACTTGAATAAAAAATATTGAGTTGACAAAAAAATGGCTGCTCCTTGGTATTTTGGTTGCCGATCCCTGATCACGGCGAACGGCGCGTGGCACGGACAGCGAGAGAGAGACCCGTGCGAAAACCCACGCAGGAATAGTAATGAGTACGCACAGCGTGCAGGTTCTGTCCTATCCATTCGAGGCCGTTCTCTAACGAGCTGCGAACATTTCCTTTCCTCTCGTGAAGCGGTGCTGGCGATTGTAACGATAACGGTGACGATAGCGACCGGTGGTGACGACCGTGAACGACGACTACGACCGTGATAACAACGATTTTAACTTTCCACAGCGGCCGAGTGGCCGCACGGCTCCGCGCACCGGCGCGATGGGCGCCTTCCTGGACAAGCCCAAGATGGAGAAGCACACGGACCGCGGCGCGGGCAACGGTCTCAAGTACGCGCTGAGCAGCATGCAGGGCTGGCGCGTGGAGATGGAGGACGCGCACACGGCCACCGTGGGCCTGCCGTACGGCCTCGACCACTGGTCCTTCTTCGCCGTCTACGACGGGCACGCTGGCTCGCGCGTCGCCACCTACTGCTCGCAGCACCTGCTCGACCACATCACCTGCAACGCCGACTTCAGAGGTGACGGCTGGCCGTTGCTGTTCGTGTGGCGCGTGGCGTGTTGTTGTTATTGGTGTCAACTTGGTGTGGGGAGCGGTGGTGTAGTGAGCCCGGCGACCCACGTTCGAATCCCGCTCGCGGCCAACACCAATGACGACTTTTATCTGAATCGGTTCTGGGCCTCCCCTAGGTCGACTCAGCCTCAAACGAGAACCTGGTGCGGTGTGTTAACATCGCCGCTTGGGGGGCAAAAGCGGTCGGGAGTAGTGCTGGCCACCCACTCCCTCGTGTGCCGTACCGGCCTTCATAGGTGCTACTCGCTAACAGCACTTGCCCCAACAGTCTGTTGCAGGCTATAATGGGGGGGTCTTTGTTGTTTTGTTGATCGCGAGCGAACGGCCCGTCGCTCGCTTGCGCGTCGAAGCGTCGTTTACGCCTGGCCATGCTCGGCCTCCTCCCGCGATCAGATTAATTAATTCACCGTGCGTGGAGACGTGTTTACTCTTGCCGGTACTGTACCTCCTGCGAAATGATTAATTAATCGACAACCGACCGCCGACGGTTCATGACGTCGACGGTAACAATCATTCTTGCTCCTGGTAGCCGGCCACAATTAAATAAATTCATCGTGACCCACTGCTGACTATCTCCTACCCCTCTTCATTGTCATACAGTAGACCAGTGACACATTTACGGTCGGGGGGGGGGAACCACGCAGATGAAAAGCCGCTGACCTCACTCGCACCTCTCTTTTTCGCGCCCACAGGCGACTCTGTGGAAGTCACCGGCCCGGGAGGCAAGAAACCGCAGACGGACAACCGGAAGAACGAGGAGGACGAGGAGGACGGCGAGAACGAGCTGGCGGGCAACAACGCGGAGCCGAAGACAAAATCTCCGGCGGGCCCCGACCTGGGCCCCGCGTCCGGCCCTGCCCCGTCGGACGAGCTGTCCGTGTCGAGCGTGAAGACGGGGATCCGCACGGGCTTCCTGCAGATCGACGAGCGCATGCGCGCCTTCTCGGAGCTGCGCAACGGCACGGACCGCAGCGGCTCCACGGCCGTGGCGCTGCTGGCGTCGCCGCGCCGCCTCTACTTCATCAACTGCGGCGACTCGCGCGGCGTGCTGAGCCGGGGCGGGCGCGTCCACCTCTCCACCGAGGACCACAAGCCGTGCAACCCGCGCGAGAAGGAGCGCATCCAGAACGCCGGCGGCAGCGTCATGATCCAGCGCGTCAACGGCTCGCTGGCCGTGTCGCGCGCGCTCGGCGACTTCGACTACAAGTGCGTCGACGGCAAGGGACCCACCGAGCAGCTGGTGTCGCCCGAGCCCGAGGTGTACGCGCTGGAGCGCGACGGCGCCCTCGACGAGTTCGTGGTGCTCGCCTGCGACGGCGTCTGGGACGTGGTAGGCAACGAGGAGCTGTGCGCCTTCGTGCGCTCGCGCCTGCTGCTCACCGACGACCTGGAGGCCGTGTGCAACCACGTGCTCGACACGTGCCTCTACAAGGTGAGCGTGTGTGTGTTTTGCCTGGCACAAGCGTCGTGGTGACGTCACCGCCACTTAGTGGCGAATGGCGGTTGTTGTTGTTGTATTTTGCGTGTGGGGAGCGGTGGTGCGGTGGTTAGCGACCCGCGCTACCAACCTGGTAACCCGAGTTCGATTCCCGCTCATGGCCAACACAGGTGACGATTATCTGAACCGGTCCTGGGCCTCCCCTAGGTCGACTCGGGAGACAAAGGCGGCCGGGCGTGGTGTTGGCCACTCAACCCCTTGTGTACCGATCCTTCATCGGTGCTACTCGCTAAAGGCACTTGCTCAAACAATCTGTTGAGGCTATGCGGAGGATCTTTGTTTTTGTGGGTGTGGGGAGTGAAAGTCGTAGCAGTTAACGTGCTGCGCTACGAACCCGGTGACCCGAGTTCGATTCCCGCTCACAGCCACCAACACCGGTAACGATTAATTATCTGAACCGGTGCCGGGACTTCCGAAGGTTGACGCAGGATTAAGTGAGGGGCCGAGACGTCGTTGAGAGTCTCGCCCGTCGCGTTCTCCGACCGAGTAGGGGAGGGCCTTCATCCAGCAGTGGATTGACAGAAGGCCTGTGTGTGTGCACCAATGAATTTGGCGGTGACGAACGAACGAATGAATGTGGAGGAATGAATGAACGTGTGTTGTTGTGTGACCCTCCCCCCACCAGGGGAGCCGGGACAACATGAGCGTCGTGCTGGTCACGTTCCCCGGCGCGCCCAAGCCCTGCCCCGAGGCCATCAAGCGCGAGGCGGAACTCGACGCTTACCTGGAGGCGAAAGTCGAAGGTCAGTGGGCGAGCGAGGGTTGCGGGGGGGGTGGGGAAGGTCAGCGTGAGCCGCACGGCATGCTGGGTGGGAACCGGACAGTGGTGGCGGCGGCGGCGGCAAGCGGTTGTGCTTTTTTAATGTAAATTGGCGATGACTTGGAGGTCCGTGACGATTCATTCGCTCGGTCGATCTGGCGGAAGTGTGCGCTCAAGAATCGAATATTTTCGTCGCGCACCAAGATTGAGAGAGCGCTTTCGTTATTCTGGTTTGTAACGGGAACACGGGCGAGACGGAACAAATGAGGCCCATCGGCTCCATACGAGGAACAGGGACTGAACAAATGAGACGGTACAAACGAGGCGCATGCGTTGTGTGCGTGTGTACATGTGCGAGCGTGCACGCACGTGTGTGTATGTCCCCGAGGTTGACTCGGCCTCAAATGATTACCTGGTGCATTGTGTAAATATTGCCACTCAGGAAGACAAAGGCGGCCGGGCGTGGTGCTGTGCCGGCCTATATAGATTGAAAGCTGCTTCATGTACGTATGTTGTCTTTCCCCCGCACCTCCGATTAGCACAGTCGGCTACGTACGGTGTGAAAGAAATTCAACATACGTACGTAGGTGCTGGCTAACGGCACTTGCCTCAACAGTCTGTTAAGGCAATACGGTGTGTGTGGGGGTGGGGTGGCGGGACCTTTGTGTTTGTTGTGGAGCAGAGATCCTGGAGAAGCACGGCATGGAGGGGATGCCCGACCTCCTCTACGTCATGAGGACCATGGCCACTGAGCCAATCCCCAACCTCCCGCCCGGCGGGGGGCTCGCCAGCAAGTGAGGGGGGCGCGGGGGTGGGGCGGGCGGCCTTTCTGCCCACACACACAGTCACGCAACAACAACAACAACAATTAAACACGTTAATTTGTCATCGAGCTGCGCTTGGCAGTGCGTGAATGAATGTGCACTGAAAAAGGGACATTGTTCGAAACGTCGCGTGTTATGTATTTCTTATTTTTGAAGGCCCCACAGTGTTATTGAGAAATGTGATTTCCCCCCCCTCCTCCCCGACAAAAATAAAGGCAAAGATCTCCCCCCGACCCCGTGTAGCCTCTAGGCTTCTTGAGTCAAGTGCCGGTAGCGGGTATCTGTGAATGCCAGGGGTGGTGTGGCCAGCACCATGCGCAGGCCACCACATCTGTCGCTCCCCTGCGCTGTTGTTTTACACGCCGCACCGGCTACTCGTTTAAGCCCGAGTCGACCTAGGGGAGGCCCAGGACTAAACTAAAACTAAACTCAGCTAATTTTTGCTTTACCGGGTGAGGCCCACTGAGCTATGTAGGAAGCGACCTGGTCATCACAAATGAAAGCTCAACGAAGTTGGCTTATCACGTGGACATTTATAGCAGCCAAATTATCTAAACGCGTGACGTTGACCCTAAATGAGGAGGGAAAAACCGGAGGACCCGGAGAAAAATCCACGCGACAGCGGGAAGAACACGCACATTTCAAAACATACAGGCGTCAGGGTCGGCATCGAACCCACGACCTCCTGCATACCAGACAAGGTAGTTAACATCTCACCACCGCGACCGATTTAGATATTCGCCACCGATTTTGGCCTTGAGCTGATATCGAACTCGGGTCGCCGGGTTCGTAGTGCAGTGCGCCCACCACTGCGCACTATCGCTAACGTACGCCACACACACGCCACACACACGCCACACACACGCCACACACACGCCACACACACGCCACACACACGCCCTCGCGTTTGTGGTGATATAGCTCTGTGATGTCGCTTCGTGGGTCATACGGCTCTGCAGCGTTGTTCTCTAACCCCTGAGCGCGTTCCCGACCTCACGGCCGCTCGTGAGCTTGTCGCCCCGGTTCATGCCGATGCTTGTGTTTTGTTTGGCAGGCGCGGAGTGATCGAAGCGGCGTACAACCGGCTCAACCCATACAAGGAGGAGGAGCTGGTAAGGAAGACAATCGTAATGCCCATCATCGTAACAGCGCACTTCGTTTACCTCGGAAAGCCTCGGCGAGTCTCAAGACTTTTTTCAGGAGGGTCCTGCCAAATTTTCCCGGCCTGGGGGTGGGGGGGGGGTTGGCGACGATTTGCCGCCGCCGCCGTAAGCCAAGTCCGTCTCTCTCCTGCGAGCAACGGAGCGGCGCGCCCGATCGCTCGGGCGTGGACCCGCCGTCACCGAGACCGCGGAGTTGTGCGCGGCTAGGGAGCGGCACGCCCCGACACGCCGGCGGTGAGCGTCTCTGCGGTAGTCATTATATTTCTTTATTTACTACGGCCGCGTTTCCGTGTGCGCCTCCCGGCAGGGTCCCGTGGATATGGACGACACGTGGTAACGGCCTTACCACGGACGACGACGACGACACCGACACCCGCCGGCGGAACCTTACCTCTCCACCGCACCCGGACTCCTCGACGCGCCGCGGCACGAGCTGACCCCTGCGTCCCCTCAACCCCGGGGACCGCCCCAACACCCACACACACCGTCCCCCCCCTCCCCCAACTCCTGCCCCCCACCACCCCGCCCCCCACACACACACGACCCCCAATCTCCCCAACTCACTTCACGCCTCCCATACACTCACACAAGTGGTGCTGGCCCAATCGACGACCCTACCCCCTCCCTCCCTCCACTCCACCCTGCCCCCCCCCCGTCTGTGCGTTGTTAAAAACAAATGTTGAATCAAATTTTATTGAACGTGCCCTGCGGAGTGCGAGGCCGCAGCGCTGCACGTGCCGGTTTCTACCGGAAGCAAAAGTACATTTCACCGTGTCCCCTCCTGTACACGTTGACACCAGCTCACCCCCCTCCCACCCATCGGATGGATTTGTCGTGATTTGAGGGTCAATGTTCGTTTCAAGAATCCATTGTATTTTCTTTTGCTTGCACCATGTCTGTACCGTCTGTCTTGTACCGTTCGGCGCGTGTGTGCCGCAAGCTTTGTTTTGCCTGTCTCCGTACGCTCCGTCTCATTTCTACCTTCTTGTCTGAATTTCTATGGCCTCTTGGATGTTCCTTCTCATTTCTTCCGTCTCGTGCACGAGATGCCATTCTGCCACGGACACGGCATCCCATTCTCTCGTACTCTATATCATCTTAATTACATTGCCGCCGCCTCGTTCGTACGGTCCCATCCCGTCTCGTTCTCGCCTGTCGTTCGTGTGGTCTGTCTCGTCACGTCGTCCTCCTAAACGTACATATGATTTGCGCGAGTCGCAAATGACCGATTCTCGCGCGGTTCCATGCATGTTATCGCGAGCGTTTGAATCTCTGAATCGGCGAATCGTTGCATCGTTACACGCCTGCCGTCTTCCTTCACACTCCCCCTTAGCCCCTCCCCGTGTCCACGTGCGCGAGTGTGCGCGTGCGTCCGCTTGCGCGTGTGTGCGAGGTGTTAAATAGTCGCGTTCGGGTTGCGGATGTGTACAGGCGACCGGGCTCCTTGTCTGTCGGTGGTGGCGGTCGCGCCGTTGCCGTTCCGGTGGCGGCTACGGCGTTCCCTTTCGTAGCGCTCGTGTGTCAAGTGCTGAAGGAGGCAGTGGGGGGGGGGGGGGTGAGAAGCTCCAAATCCCGTAAACGATTTACGCGGCCAAAAACTGGAACGGCTCGACATTGTTGCAATGGGGAGGAGGGACAGACGAAGCAAACTTTGGCCTGACGTCTGAACACTAACCCAGCTGGCCACCCAGCCACTCGTACCAGCCCTGGCTGTGACCCCATCTGGCTAACCAGCCACAAGTACTCGTGCTACCACTCACCCTAACCAACGAGCCACCCAGCCGCGCGTAGTAGTCCTCGCTGTGACTCTAACCATCTCACAAACCAGTCGCCGGTACCATTCCTATCTTTGGTGCTAACAAGTAGCAAACCATGAGTCTCTTAACCATCCGGCCACTTAACTAGCTCTTGCACTGGCTGAAGTCGAACTAAATAGCCAACCAAGACATTAATACGAGCCCAAGCATTGATCCTGACAAACTAGCCCGGCCACGAGTGCTGTGCTTCTCGTAGACCATTGGGGCCAAGACGAACGTCAACCGAATAGTCGGCCATTCCCTCGCCGCGGCAGTAGTATCCTTGCCACCGACTCCGAGCCATCGGAGCTATGCGCTTTTAAATCATCTGGATTGAAAACTCAATTCTTTAGAACTGCATTTTTCGTTTAGTTGTCCCACCCACACCTCCGATTATCACGCTTTGGCTATGTACGGTGCGAAAGAAGTTCAACGTACTTGCGTATAACCCCACCCATAACCCTACCGCGACTTTGTAGCCCCCCCCCCCCCCATTCAACTTTCAGGATTTTGGAATTCGCAGCGTCGGCAACGAACGGCCCCTTTTGCCCGTGTTCCACCCGTGACCGAATATCCGTGAGGGTCGCCGCGAGGCAGTACGACGTACACCTCCTCATGCCCCCCCCCCCCCCCTCTCTTGCTGTGGTGCAGCCGCTCGGCTCTCCGATCATTCGAGTCAAATCGATGAAACTCGCGGCCCCTGCAGGGACGGCTTCCCACTGGGGGAAGCCCAGGAGAGACCCTCCAGGGCAGTGGTTCTCAACCGGGTGAGGAGGGGGGGGTTACGTGAGACGATTTATAAATGTGTGAAGTTATATCGTACGTGAGAGTCATGATGTATGAATCTGCCACTATAAAGTAACTACGATACAATTTAAATCCACACGGTAACCTACAACGATGTAGAATAACTTTCTAAACTCGGTTTATCGTAGACGGTGTTGGTTTCCAGGAGTAGCCAGCGAGCGCCAACTAATTTCATCACCCGTGCAGTTTCTAGCAGCTAGTTAGGGATACATAAAAAAAATGGAAAATTTGTTAAAATATTGATGTTCCTTATTCGTACATTTATTTCTCAGAACCATGTTGGGTCAGGCAAGGCGGGTGGGGGGGGCTTACTCAGTTGAGACAATTCAACAAGGTGGGGTAAAGTCGCGAACAAAAGTTTCAGAACCGCTGCTCTCGATGATTGTTTTGGCCTGCTCTGCCACGTTCGCCTCGACTTTTGAAGAAGTGGGGCAGTCCCCAATCTCTACTCTGCCACACACGGCCTGCCGATCGCCTGTCTGGTGCACACATTGATACCGCTGGCAGGACAGAGGCGCACACCTGGAATTCTAATCGACGGCCTCCGTGGATTGCGCGCCCAGTTTGCTAACCCCGGCAGCATCCAATCGATCGATCTCTAATCATCGGTTCGAGTACTTGACACAGGATCGCGTGAAATTATTGGGGAGGGGGCGGGGGGGATAACCTCTGCTTCCATGTGTGCCGCTGGACGGGAGGTGATGGGCGGGGGGAAGGGTTTCAGGAAACAATGTGAAGGGGGGGGGGGGCGGCAGCAGCGGCAGCAGCGGCAGCCATTTATAAAGTGGCCCTAAAAATCGACCAAGAGTCGATTTGCAATTTTGCAGCGGCCAATCCGCCCAGCTCCACTGCCAATGCTGCTGCTGCTGCGTGCGGACAGCGCGAGGCGGCGCGCGCCCCACGGGTGTCGCGCGCCCCGGGGTGTCGCGCGCCCCCGGGGTGTCGCGCGCCCCGGGGTGTCGCGCTCCCCGGGGTGTCGCGCTCCCCGGGGTGTCGCGCGCCCCGGGGTGTCGCGCGCGATGACTCCTCCTCCCCAGGGTCTTGCCGAGGAGCGGCCACCGCTTCTGTGCGGCGCTATGGCCGAACGTTTCCTCCGAAGCGAAGCATTACAAAACTCCCTCTCGTCGACGACACGTTATTGTTACAATTACGATGAATGTTGTTTTTTCTAAAAGAATGGAATTCCTCTTTTAACGTTTTTAATTGGTATTATTTTTTTAAACAATGTGGTTTTTTTTGGTACCGCGGTGATTAACGGCATGTGCTTAAAAGAAAAGAAACATCCCCCAATGTAGTTTTAGTGATTGTTGCGTGCAGCTGAATCGTCATTGCTGCTGCTGCTGCTTGTACAAAGCTTCGTTTGGTGCGACGCGCTTTTCTGCTCCTCTGCCCACCATTCTGCGTGCATGCAGTGGGACGGGACTTTTGGCCGACCGATCGATTGACCGACCAATCGATTGATTGACCGATCGATTGACCGATCGATTGAACAACTGATCAATCAACCGACTGACCGTTCGGGAAGAAGGTGCAGCCTTCAATAGGCTTGCTTGCACCGCTGCCTGCAGAAGGGCCTCCAGATGACAGTCCCTCTCGAGAGGGAGGGGGGTGCCCTACTCTGCCACACCGGTCACACGGCTTGGCACAGGTGGCACCACACGCGACCTTCTTTCCCGATCGACTGAATGCGATGTGCCCATTTCTGCTGCCGGCTGGACAAGCCGGGTAGGGGGCGGGGGTGGCTGGGGGAGGGGGGCGATTTGCAGAACGCGCTTATTGTTTTAACTCCTGTGCCGTGAGATGAATTGATTCGATTGAACCCGGTGACCTCTGGATTGGACCACACGTCCAGCGTGCCGACCATTGCACAGCGCGGCGGCCCCTGTCGGGAAGAAGGCGCGACCCCGCAGTAGAATTGGTGGGCGCAGCGGTGAGACGTCCGTGTCAAATTCCTTTTCGTGGGACCAGCCAAACCATCGAATGGTAGTCGTGGGAACCAAGTGAATTCAGGGATCAACGTCGTTATTTTGTCGGTGAGTGCCGACTCGGCGCTGTTGGAAGACGGCATGCTGGGTACGGGGAACTTCGCGACAAGGTTTTGGCTGTGTTAGGTTTTTTTGTTTTGTTTAAGTGTCGATCGACGAAGACGACACGGCAGAGTCACAACCTGTGTCTTGGGGTCGAGAAGTGCGATTTCGCCTCCTGGGGACCCCCGGTCAGCCACCGTTGTGTGTCCTGCGCTGTTGTCAATCCACTGGTAGACATACGCGCGTGTCGGGGGAGGGGGGGGGGTTATTAAACTATTTTAAACTATTATGATTTTTTTACCCGGTTAAGGCCCACTGAGCTACATGGCTAACTTTAAGAAGCGACCTGGTCCCAAGTGATAGCCCAACGGAAGTGTCTCGTCATCATCACGTGGAAGTTCATAGCAACAGTAGCCAAATACCCTTGATCGCTTGACGTCGATTCTAAATGTGGAGAGAAAAACCCCGGATGACCCGGAGAAAAAGTCCACGCGACCACGGGAAGAGAGACACGCAAACTCCAAATATACAGCAGCAGGCGTTAGGGTCGGGGTGGAACCCACGACCTCCATGTACACCAGGCGAGGTAGTTAACATCTAGACACCGTGATGATGAGAGAAAGACACGCAAACTCCAAATATACAGCAGCAGGCGTCAGGATCGGGGTGGAACCCACGACCTCCTGTACACCAGGCGAGGTAGTTAACATCTAGCGACCGTGATGATGATGAGAAAGAGAGACACGCAAACTCCAAATATACAGCAGCAGGCGTCAGGATCGGGGTGGAACCCACGACCTCCTGTACACCAGACGAGGTAGTTAACATCTCCTAGCCACCGTGATGATGATGAGAAAGAGAGACACGCAAACTCCAAATATACAGCAGCAGGCGTCAGGGTCGGGGTGGAACCCACGACCTCCTGTACACCAGACGAGGTAGTTAACATCTCCTAGCCACCGTGATGATGATGAGAAAGAGAGACACGCAAACTCCAAATATACAGCAGCAGGCGTCAGGGTCGGGGTGGAACCCACGACCTCCTGTACACCAGACGAGGTAGTTAACATCTAGCCACCGTGATGATGATGAGAAAGAGAGACACGCAAACTCCAAATATACAGCAGCAGGCGTCAGGGTCTGGGTGGAACCCACGACCTCCTACATATCAGGGGAGGCAGATAACCTCTCGCCACCACTGTGAATCTGCTTCAGGCTGGTCATCGCGTGTTTGCGAATGCGCCACCGTTATGGGTTTTAAAGTTAACTTCCACGTGCCGGGCTCGGTAGACCAACATGGATCGGATCCCACCGCGCGTTCCGTGACATTGTCGGTACACGATTCTTTATGAACGGAGCTGTGGGGACTCTTAAGTCTGGAATCGTAGGAAAACCACAGCTCTGTTATTGGCTCGCGGTCTGGATGCAGTCTGTTAAATTCAACAGCGACCCCCCCCCCCCGACTCCGATTTCCTACGAGTCGAATTATCTGAACACGTTCTTTCTCACTATTCGGAGACACCTTGGGCCTGCAGAAACAAAACAGCAACAATACGAAGCAGTTATTTTCCCCTACGATTCCAGACCCCTGCATACTGTATCGTGTCTGTGGGGATTCTTAGAGTGTCTGTGGGCTCGTGTTGAGGCTGTGAGTCGTGTTGTACACACCCCCCTCCCTCTCTGGTCGCCAACTTCTGGGTTTGCCACTCCCAATGCCCGCGTCTCTGTAATCTGCCGCCCTGCGCCACCCTGCCCACGTGCTCCACCCTGCCCACGTGCTCCACCCTGCCCACGTGCTCCACCCTGCCCACGTGCGCCACCCTGCCCACGTGCGCCACCCACCAACACAAACCTCCGCTTTCCGGTTAAACCTCTCAACGCTTCGCTGCCATCTTCTGTTATTGACGTCCAATTGTGTCCTGGACCCTATCCTTGCAATCGTGGAATCGAAATCGCAGTCGTAGTGGGAGGGGGGGGGGGGTACACGACCGAAACCCGAGTGGCTAGACAACGGTGTTGTTCACGAAGCGAACGGAGACGGGATTGAGTTCGAACGAAGGCGGTGATGCCGGCGAGAGGACGGCACCCGTGGCGGAGGAGTTGTGTTCTCGTCGCTTCATTTTGAGCCGACGAGGGGGCCGGGGGGGAGGGTTTGTCAGACGGTCCGTGACGTTACCGGAGTCATGAGCAGATGTGGACTCTGCGCGCTCGCCTCGTGCCGTGAAAGTTTGACGACGACCTCGCGTGGCGCCGGCAGCAGAGCGACTCCGCGCGCCCCCCCCCCCCCCATTTGTCGCCTTCGCAACTTGTCTCCGAGCATGAGCTCGTCTGCGACCGACTGTTCCCCACACCCCCAAACCCGCCTCGCTGCCAGAGAGAGAGAGCGTGGGCTGGGATTTACCGCGTCCCACGCACCACAACCGGCTCTGCAGACAACGCTCTCTAACGCGGTGGAGGAGACCTCGTGTGGCAGAACGGCATTTATATTTGGGGTGGGGGAGGGGGTATCGTTTACTTTCCCAAACCACGTGTACCATCCGTGCCACCGTGTCTCTCTTTCCCCACTCCTCTATTTGATAAATAAATCAGTAAAACCGCTGCTTTTTGAAGCGTCGGCAATGTTGTTTTTTGTTGGCTCGACGTCTACACGTGATTCCTCTCGAGGTCCGCTCTGTGCGCACAGTCCCCGCGCGCTGCTGCTGCTGCTGCCCCCTGGCCCCCTGGCACCCCTCTGGGTCACTTCTGGGGACGCTGCCGACGATCTCACGTCGACCAAATCTGCCGGGAGATGACGCCAGACGCAGGCGGATCTCGAAAGCTAAGCAGGTGAGAGCCTGCGCCTGGGACGGCTGTCAGGAGACGCGCCGTGGAGCCGTGCTCCGTTGGAGGTGGGTCCTGCAGACGGCAGTGCAGGATAATCCATTCTTGTCCTGCACTGCTTCGGTGGCTGTCGCGTCTGAACGCTGCCCGCCCTTGGACAACCAGCACTGACGACGCAACGTGAGTTGTGGCCTAATAAGCCAGACGACCCCCCATGGCGTTGGGAGGCGCTCATCCAGTAGTGGATTGACGTGGGGGGGGGGGGGGTGCTCAGCCAGTGGTGGGAATTCAATGCTTCCACGGCGGCTGGGCAGTGTTTGTCAACAACAGGGTAAGCTGTCGCTACTTATTCTTAGGTTTTTTTCGGTAAAGTCACGTAGGTAAAACATTAAAATTGGCTACCACATTCTGATGAGCTCCCCCCCCCCTCTCCTCCCCCCTCAACTTACTTTTAAGGGATTACATCTTGAATCATTGCCTCACTTGATGCAGCAAATCTGGCTGTGACGGTCCCACCTGATGACGGAGACTTGTGTTGCTTCCGAAACATCGTGATTTTTATTTTATTTTACTTTTATTAATTTTGATGTTTTACCTACGTGACTTTACCGAAAAAACCTAAGAATATGAATCCTTGCAGTCACGAAAGCTTCAAATCTAGAAATACTGTCGCTACTTGTTTACCAAGTGGTTCAATTTCGCAACGTGTGGAACATTTCCCCACGCTGATGGGACGATGATCATTGACGGTGATCGTTGATGGTCGTCTTTGATGGTGATGATGATGGGGGGGAGGGGCCTCATTGACCTTCAGGATTTTGATCTCGTGACCGAAAGAATGCCGCTCAACTAACCGAGTTAAGATGCGAATTTTGGCCTTTTTAAACATTTGTTCGTGAAAACGTAAATATCCAAACGTGTAAAAAAATTACTATATGCTTTCCTTTGTAAAAACAATTAAACGTGTGATTTAAAAGAATAACGCCGATAAAGAAACTTTCTTTGCCCCCTACCTGCAAACTTCCGCGAAAACATCAGAGGCTTTAACAGTGCGGAGCATGGAGCGGGGAGGTGGAGGGGGGAAGGAGGGAGGTGGAGGGGGGGAGGAGGAGGGAGTGGGAGATGAGGAGGGGGGAGGAGGGGTGGAGGGTTGGGGAAGGAGGGAGGTGGAGGGGGGTAGAGGGGTGGAGGGGGGGAGGAGGAGGGGGGAGGGAGGAGGAGAGGAGGAGGGGGAAGGAGGGGGAGAGGAGGGGGGAGGAGGGGGGAAGCAGGGAGGTGGAGGGGGGTGGAGGGGGATGGAGGGGGGGAGGAGGAGGGGGGAGGGAGGAGGAGAGGAGGAGGGGGAAGGAGGGGGGAGGAGGGGGGAAGCAGGGAGGTGGAGGGGGGTGGAGGGGGATGGAGGGGGGGAGGAGGGGGATGGAGGGGGGGAGGAGGAGGGGGGAGGGAGGAGGAGGGGGGAGGAGGGGATAGGAGGGGGTGGAGGGGGGGGAGGAGGAAGAGGGGGGAGGAGGAAGAGGGGGAAGGGGGGAGGAGGGGGAGAGGAGGGGGAGGAGGGGGTGGAGGGGGAGAGGAGGGGGGAGGAGGGGGGTGGAGAGGGGAGGAGAGGAGGAGGGGGGGGAGGAGGGGGGGGAGGAGGGGGGGAAGGAGGGGGGGGAGGAGGGGGGGAGGAGGGGGGGGGAGGAGGGGGGGGAGGAGGAGGAAGGAGGCGTGGCTACCACGGCGTCACTCGCCTGAGCGGCCAATAAGAGCGGCACACATCAGACACCACGTGACGCCACCCCCCCCACCCTCGCTTCACCACCCCCCTACCCAAGATGGCGGCGCGCAGGCACAGCAAGTCCGCCCGGTGAGGCATCTGCGGTCTCTGTTCGCGCGCTTATAAAACAACAACAACAACAGCAGCAGCAGCGTCGGGAGAAACGCGCCCTTCTCCCGGTTTGATGTGTGTGTGGATGGAGAGCTGGCGGGTTTTTTTGCTTGGGGAAGCGAATTGAGTTTTTCCTCCTGTGAGGCGATGCTGTGTTTGGGCCTAGCGCAACGGGGTTTGTGTCACGCCGCAGTCGCTAACTCGCCGCTTGGCTCGCTGTTTGGTCGTCGTGGTGCCTCTAAATGAACACGACTCATGGTTCTGTACGGGTGCGTTAACGATTGTACAGTAGTCGGGTCGCACAGTACTCCAGGCAACAACAACAACTGGTTCCCTCATTGACACACACACTCACACTCCCCTCCGTCAATGTATAAGAGCAAAGACAAAGCTCCCCTGTGTAGCCTTAACAGACTGTTGGGGCAAGTTCTGTTAGCGAGCATCTTTATAAGGCCGGCGGTGGGGTGGGCCAGCAGCAACCACGCCCGAGCGCCTTTGTCTCCCTAGTGGCGATGTTTACACGCCGCACCGGGTACTCATTTGAGGCCGAGTCAACCTAGGGGGGGGGGGCCAGGACCGGTTCAGATTATCCGTCACCGGCGTTGGCCGTGAGCGGGGAATCGAACTCGAGTTGCCGGGTTCGTAGTGCAGCAGCAGCCCCGCTAATCGATGCATTACCACTGCTCGCTCCACCAGTGGTTGTTAACGTCACGCACCCCCAGAGATGCCCCCCTCTGGGGGGTGCGAGACATTGCAGAGTTTCTTTTTTGTGACGGTATTAATCACGGGCACGTCAGCACAACTACTTTGTTTCATCAAACCTATGTATCTATTTACATTGTACATGTTTTAACGAATGGGAACCAAAGGGCTGCAGTGAAGACTAAGAACAAGAAGCACTCATTAACAACTCGCGTAATATGAGTAATCTTAACTCTGGACAACTCCTACGCCAACAACACAAACGGCCGCCATTTAACCACAAAGTGGTGATGACGTGTATACAGCCAGGCTAGGTGCACTTTGAGGCTATATCACCTGAAGTGCTGAACGCCGGGTGTTATATGAGTGTCACGGGACAGGCCTTGCAGGTGCTATGCGTTGACTGAGATGACTTGAAAGATGCACCCATAACCTGCGCTACCCCAATGTGCAAATGTATTGTTTTATCGCCCGGCGTTCGGCTCGTTGTTGTGAGCTTATCCCCTCCGCCCTCGGTTGTTTTTGGGCAGCGACTGCCTCCAACTAACCAGGACTGTAGCTTCCTTCACGAACCTACTCCATAGATGCCGATCTTGACACCGCTGGTATCGGTCATCGGAAAGTCCACTCATCTGAAAATCATTATGTACTCAGCTCGGCTCTCAACCGTTCACCCCTCTCAGCAGTCTGGCCAAACATAATCTGATTGGCTGGTCAGGCAGTGTGCTAATGGTCAACTTTAGTTTGGCAGTGGAAATCTCGCTTCGAACGGCATTATTTTTTCATGAGTTGAGTAACGTTTCGTTGAGCTGCCCGATCCATGTCGCCATACAAACATCCGGCTCTTCTCGGGAAACAATCTTGCCCTCTCGTTACGCCTGCGAAACGTGGACCCCCCTCCCCCCCCTTAGAGCAACAACGTCCTCGGTGTGAAACATTCAGACTGGCGCTACCAAGCATCAATCATCGCGTTATCCAGCCTGGATTGTGAGCAGCTAGCTAGCTAGCTCGCACATCTTTGGTGTGCAACACTGTTGTCGAGGATGCTTTGGCCGGGTCATGTAGCCCACATGTTCAAGCAGCTTATGTGGAGCCGGATAAAAGGGCCTAAACAGGAACGGCGTAGGTTTTATTTTAGATTGGCTTATGTAGTGCAGGAGGTATTGGAGCTCCGTGAAATTGGTAATGAGTTGTCCCAGATGTGTCCAGATTGGCCTCTTTGGAGGAAGCTCGTGGAAGACGCGACTGGGCAGTTGAAAACAGTCGTTCTGGCAGCAACAATGGCAAGTGAAGTGACGCTCTCAACAAGCAGAGCCGCGGGGTGGCTAAACAGCCAGATGGGAAAGTGGGGAGTGCAGGTGGTGCAACTGTCCGTCATCGGAAGTCACTCGATTTGTACACCTAGGTCTGTTCTGTGACCTGCCAGCAGCCTTTAATGTCCCTGCCACTTGGTGGTGATTGGAAGTTTGTGTGCGCTGTGTGTGTGGGATTATATGCCTTATTGTCATTTGCGTTAAGGGACGAACGGGACCGTATTCCTGTGTGTGTGGGACTGGATGTCTGTGTGTGGGAGGCTATGTTCCAGGAGGTGTTGGGCTACTTGCCTGTATGACTGTAACTCTGCTTTTGATGTGTGGTGGGCTGTTTTCCTGTGTGCCTGCCTGTAGCGGTTAACCCACTGCACTATGAACCCGGCGACCCGAGTTCGGTTCCCACTCATGACCAATAAGTGGCGAATATTTGAACTGCTCCCGAGTGTTGGCCAGTCACCCCCTCATTTCGCACCTCCGATTAGCATGGCTGGCTACGTATGGTGCAAAAGAAGTTTAACATACATACCGGCGTCTATAGTTGCTCGCGAACATCGCTTACCCCAACAGCATGATAAAGACTACACGCGGAATCTTTGCCTGCCTCCGTAACTCGCTGTGTGTGTGTGTGCAGGTGTGTCAGCTGGCCGGCCCATCTGGCCATCCTAGGCCTGGCCTTGTGCATCTCTCTCTCCGATGCCGTCGACCGCAGCAACTTCAAGACATGCGAGCAAAGCTCATTCTGCAGGTCCAGAGCCCCACATCGCATAACGACCCACTGAATGTAGAGAGCCCTTTTGTCACTCCGCTGCTGGACACAGGCCTACCCTCGCCTGTGGGATTTTGCCTCTCCTTTGGGATGTGAAAGTCATCTGTTACTTGTATTTGCTCCCAGTCTGTGCGCACTTTTCTGTCCGATTGATGAGTTTCTCATTATTGGCAGAAAGTGCTGGAATTGATATATTGTCACCCTTGGGCAGTGGCCAAATTGTCCCCACAGTGAGCAGGGACAGCTCGTCCACACAGAGCCCCGAGGTAGGAGTAGGTAACGATGCATATACTGCACGTATGATGCCTAACAAAACATCTTTAGCTGCAACCTTTCCTCATACACACTGGGTATGAGCTTGTGCGAGCGAGAGCAGAATGCACCATCGTATCATTTTTGTTGTAACAATTGACGGTGTCATTCTCACCTTGAGTTTTAGTACGCCCTTTAAACAATTTAACACTGCGGTGTTGTTAACAATCCACATGACATTTTACCTCCATGAAGATTGTTTTGCGTCTCTCGCTCACTCTCTCACTCTCCCCCCATTCCGCCATCCGTGGCAGGCGCCAGCGCAAGATGGAGGCGGAGCAGTCTCCGTACCGCGCGCTGCTCGACACCCTTGACGTGCAAGAGAATGGCGCGCGCGTGCAGCTGCTCAACACTGCCAACAAGGTGCGGCGTGCGCGACGTCACACGGGCTGTCACGCTGCCCGGCGTAGCCATCGAGCAGTGGGCAGGTGGTACAACTCCACCCCTGAGCCCCAAGGGCCGGATGGGCCGGATGGGCCCCGGCCACGTAGAGGCCAGGGGAGATATTGTATGTGTGCGCACGTGTGCATTTAATTTATTCTAATTTGTATTTTTATTGAGACAAAAACGCGAGCCCGGTGCAACGCAGCGGTAACCGTTAGAAGAGGGACAGAAAAACCGTGGAAGGTCTCAGTCGGCGTGGCGGGGGCCATACTTAGAGGGGAGAGAGAGAGTGTTGGGCCCTCTGCCTCAACCAAGTGGGGGGGGGGGGGGGGGGTGAAAGTTTAAATGGGAGGGGAGGAGTAAGGAGATGGGAGAAGTTGCCAACATACTAAAGGAAGACGGAGGACAAGGGGGCGGAGGGGTGTATTTATGTATGTTGAACTTTTTTCGCAATCTACGTAGCCAACCATGCTAAGCAGAGGTGTGGGCGAAGGACAACACAAAAAGCAGTTCTAAAGAAATTAGTTTTCAATCTAGATTATTTCAAGTCCCTAGCTCCAATGGCTTTCTAATATCGGAAGGAAGAGCATTCCAGACGGCTGCGGACGTGCATCTGAAAGCGCCGCGCGATGCAGTGACCGCCTTTGTTCGACGGCCGGCCAAAAGCCGCTGCTGCGGTGATGACCGGAGTTCGCGTGATGATGGTTTATCCTCCTTGACGACATCGGCAAGGTATTGTGGTTCACTTGTGGCAAGCGCTTCGTGTGATATGGGAGGGACGGCGGCACCAGGGCCCGCGCTAAACCGTTGCTGTCACCGGGAGCGTAACGATTAATAAAATTTGTCCATTTAAAATCGGTGCTCGCGATGCGCAAGCATTGCTTTACGTGTGCGGTAATCACTATCGTGAGCTTCATGCAAATTAAATCCTAATTAGGAAAGTTATGGTTCACACCCACGGCCATTCGACGCACTGCCACAATTCGCAGTAACACAAAAACAATGCTGGATTCAAGATTGTTTCGTTTTTTTGGCCAGGTTTTGCAATCTCGTTTGCCTAGCTTGTTTTCTTTTTTGTTCCGTTTTCAGTGTCGAATACAATAGCCCACAGCTATCATTTACATCCTATTTGCAAATTGCAGGTATTGTGAATAAAAATATGCAAATTGGTTCTTGCACATGCACAAATGTACGTTCCGTGAGCTTAGTCAATACGCCAATGCATTGTTGCAAGCCAAGTAACCATTAATGTAAATAAGTTGGTACAGATGAGATGGTTTACAAGGAGAGATGGTTTCTCTCCGATGTTGAATGACGCTGTACAAATGATTTGGACGATACATGGGAAAGTAGAAACGAGACCAAACAAAGGTTCTAGAATGGGACTGTAACACCGAATCGTCCAGTGGCTGGGAAACTCTTTGTTTATCCGCCAGTCCCAGTTAGCCGCCAGGCTGCCTACCACCAGTCCATCAATCTACTAGCCTGCTTACAACCAGTCTCTTTATCCGCTAATCTGTTGCACCACTAGTCTGCCTTCACCGTCTGTTTTTCCGCCAACCTGTGCACGCAGTCCGTTCATCCGCGAGTGTGCCAGCAGCCGGTGTGTTTGTAAATCCTGCCTGCCTGTGCGCCCGCCGGCACCGTGTTTATCTGACGGAGGGTGGTGCTGTGTGCCGTGCGCAGGTGCGGCTGGTGTTGGAGGTAGTGGGGCTGAAGGACGGGATGGTGCGGCTGCTCGTCGATGAGCTGGCGCCACTCAAGCCGCGATACCGCGTGCAGGACGTGCTGGTCGGGGAGCCGGCCAGCGAGCGGTACGGCCTGTGTAGGCCCGCCCCGCACCCCACCGCACCCCACCACACCCCACCACACCCCACCACAGCCCAACGCGCGCGGCAGGGCCCTCGGAGGTGACCTTGATCACCCAGAACAGAGACCGTACAGAGTATAACGACTCGATGCACGATCCACAAATATGAAGGAGACATCACGGCGGTGGTGATGCACTCTGCTGCTCGTGATGCGGCTGTTGGGCTTGACTGCCTGGATGTGAAATTTTAGTTGTTGCTCTGCATCTACATCAGCCATACGGAAGATGTCACAGAGGTCGGTGCGCTGTGCTGGCTTTGAATCCAGGCGTGTTGCCTGTAATTAAACTAACTATACTTTTTTATTTTACCAGGTAAGGCCCACTGATCTATATAGCTGTTTTTCAGAAGCGACCTTTCTATCACGAATTATAGCTCAACTAAGTGGCTTATGTGGAAATAAATAACCAAATACTCTCAATGTGTGATGTTGATTTTAAATGTGGAGGGAAATACCGGAGGACCCGGAGAACAATCCACGCAATCACGGGGAGAGACACGCAAACTGTAAATATACAACAGGTGTCAGGGTCGGGACCAGAGGTCGCAAACGGGTTTTGATTCCTTACCCGTACCCGGCCGCACCAGGGTCGCAAACGGGTACGGGTATCGGGTACCCGGTTGCGACCTCTGGTCGGGACCGAACCCACAACCGATATACCAGGCGAGGTAGTTAACATCTCGCCACCGTGGCATCCTTAAACCGACAGACAGGGTGGTGGTGTATTGGTAACGCCTGTGCCTTGCATCAAGAAGGGCTTGGGTTTGATTCCCGACTGGTGCCTGTCTGTGTGTAGTTTGTATGTTCTGTCCCTGTTTTGCATCGGTTTCCTCCACATTCTACGGTTTCCTCCCATAGTTTAAAAAAATACACGCAATGCAACTGGCAATGGCAAAACTTCCCAATGATAAAAAAACTACTTTCAAATTACTCTGTTGGTATTAGACACAGCAGCAGCATCACCACCCCCAGGCTGCGAAACTACTGCAGACTGTGTCTGTAACAACACGACACCTTCCTTCAGCGATCGCCTTGCGCTCGTGAGAACGACCTTGCGGACGCCAAACGTGCGCACAATGACGATGGCACCGCGTGCGTCTTCTCCGCCGCGCAGGCTGACTGTGGTGAGCCGGGAGGAGGGCGTGGTGGTGCTGGCGTGGGGCGGCTCCGGCGGGCTTGGCGAGGGCCCCGGAGGCGCCCGCGTGCTGCTGTCGGCTCAGCCGTTCCGCGTGGACATCGTGAGCGCCGGCGAGCTCGTGGCCAGCGTCAACTCGCGCGGCCTCCTCGCCTTCGAGCACCTGCGCCTGCGCGGAAACACGTGAGTGCTGCGCGCGGCGTTCCGGAGGGAGCTCGGGAGGATGGAGGCACAAGCGGCTCTCGTTAAACCACTACGCCGCCGCTCGCCATCACCCGGCGCTTGCCGTTATGCTGCTGTTCACCGCTACATACCGCTCACCATCACGCGCCGCTCACCATCACGCTGCTGTTCACCCCTAAGCTACCGCTCGGCGCTACGCACCGCTCACCCCTACCCTCCACCACACAGCAATGCAAATGCACGCGACAACGCAGACACGCTGGTTGGAGACGTAGCGACTTTCACTTTCCCGCTCATTCACTCGCCCACCATTTACTTACTCACTCATCCACTCTCTCGCCAGGCGAGCAACTCAAAAGATTCGGCGTTGTAGCCCCGCGCACCCAGGCCTGTCTCCCACGAGATTGTCGCATGCCCACGTACTTTCAGTGGTGGTGCTGTGTGTCATCCTCTAGTTTAACACGCGTGTGATCTCCGTTCACAGTTTATAGAATTACAGTTTACAATTCCTCAGTCAAGCACCTGCTGGATGAAGGCCCCCCCTCACCCGTGCCCTGTCGATCATGGGATTGCTTGACCAGACTTCTTTTGGCTTTTTTTTTTATTAAAGAAGAGTCAGGTAGGCCAACATCGGTTCAGATAGCAAGCGCACACACGGACGTTAGACGTGGCTGGGATTTGAACTTGGGTACTGCGCCGCCGCCTCCCACGATTGCCCGACGCTCGTTTAACTCGTCGACTCGGCCCAACGTCGTCGTCGTCATAGACTCACTCACGTTGCAGCTGTAGCCGTCTCGGCCGTTTTATAAATGTTAGCAAGATCTGTACAAAACAAGAACTAAAAAACCCCAAATATGCCCGGATTTCACCTAATCTCGTCAGATCTCGGAAAACGGCTTGCGCTTGGATTAAGCAAATTGGTTGGTGCTTCTGTGGCTTGCTGTTGCAGCGTTGGCAGTGGTGCAGAAGCAGGATTATCAGCAAACGCAACACATATTCGTCAATAACACAATGCAGCCTTAAAAAGAACAAAAGTAATGATAAGAGTTGATGTTTCGGGCAGCGATCCTTTCGTCACAGCACTTAGGCCGGAGAGGGAGAGCGAGATCTAAGCAGGTCTCTCACACTTTCGCCTTTCACAACTCCGATATAGCGCACGGTTGGCATCGTACGGTGCGAAAGAAATTCAATGCACACAACAAAGACAAAGATCTCCGATATAGCCTGTTACAGACTGTAGGGGCAAGTGCTGTTAGCGAGTACCTATGAAGGCCGGCACGGCACATGAGGAGATGGGTGACCAACACCTTGGTCTCCCCAGTGGCGATGTTTACACACCGCACTGGGTAATAATTTAAGGCTGAGTCGACCTAGGGAAGGCCCAGGACCGGTTCAGATAATCGTCCTAACCGCTGCACTACCGCTCCCCCACACACTTGCACACGTATGTCTCCTTTCCACGGTGTCGCTGCTTCATCCTCAACGCATTCCATTCGTCCTTGCGTATATCTTTGTGCGGTGAAATTGGCCTAACAAAGTGGGAGGCTCCCTTCATGGACTGGCTTGCCAAGCAGGGTTGCCGCGATACTCATTATTATTATTATCATCACGCGGCTTGTCTACTCAGGAACGCTTCAACTATCAAATTTCTGATCCCGTGCCCCGACTGGACGTCTGCGAAAAAGAGCTTCATAGCTCATCGGATTCCTCCAGTAGAAATAAGTATTCTGATTATGAAAAACTTTAACGGGAGGGACCTACCAAGTGTTCGCAGGACGGGGGTGGTGGTGGGGGGGCGATGGGTGCTGAAGTGTGATCCCACAATTGAGTAATTTGCAGGTGATTTTTTTTTCTTTCTTTAGCCATTGGAGATGTTTTTGCCAATTCCAGATCCACAAGGAAATCCCATGCAGAGTAGGGGGAGAAGCATAGAAAACGCCACACACAGAGGCCGTTCTTCGCCGCGATAAAAATGTATTATTATCGTAGTCAAATTAACTGCTCATTTAAGAACCCTTTTTAAAGTGTCCTCCGTACACACCCAAAAGTACAGAAAAGCCCACGCACGCACACAGAGTGCGACGTTCATAGCTGAACGCAACTTTACGGGAAACTGGCATTGCGATAATCGTCGTCGTCATGAAAATTAGTACCGCATCTTGGTAAAACTGTAACGCGGTCACCCTACTTTGCAGCCTGTTTTATTTTATTTTCTCTCTCTCACCCATTCAGTTGTGTTCATTATTTACCTCTCTGCTGTCGTGTCACTGTGCTGTGTATGTGGTGGGGCCGGCAGGCTCTCGGAGGCAGTCGGTAACACAGTGGGTAGCATGTGGACTAAACTCAAGAACGTGTTTTCTAGGTAATGATTGCACGCTCTCAGAAACCCCGAGTGTGTGGTGTGTGTGGTGCGTGCATGCGCTGCTAACACGGCGACGCCGAGTTCGATTCCCAGCCACGGCTAACATCGGTGGCGAGTGACATCTGAACCGGCCCTGGGGCCTTCCTCCAGGTCAACCGGCCCTCCCCTACCCTTCAATGAGTACCTGGGCCACTCGTTAAACATTGGCACTGGGGAAACAAAGGCAGCCAGGCATGTTGCTAGCCAGCACAACACCCCCCCCCCCCCCGCCCCATATTCATGCGCCGTGCCAGCCTGAATAGGTGCTCGCGAACAGCACTTGGTCCCAACGTTCAGATAAAGGCCACGCGGGGGTGGGGTTCTTTGTCTTTGTGCATGTGCTCTCGTGTGTAGATGTATGCTTGTGTGTGCCCCAGGGTGCGGGGGGGGGGGGGAGAAATCATAATGGCCATGTCGCAGCCCCCCCCCACCCCCGAGTGAGATTTCCTGGGTTTGAGTCCAGGCATTTATTCACCCAAGGTTAAAGCAAAACGCAACCCAAAAATTAAAGCGGCACTTTAACTTGCAGATGTGCACCTCGTCCGTGTGTCCCGCGCTGCCCCACCAGAGTGTGAAGCTTTGTTATGGGATTTAAAGTGTATATATATATGTAGTTATGGTCAAGTGCTCTGTCCCTGTGCTGCAGTGATGTCATTGCACTGATGTGTTATGGGGTAAACTACTGGAGGGGGGTGTGGCAGAGTGGCTTGACCATAGCTCTGTAATCTTTTATTCTTGTTTCTGAAGCTTCAAACTGGGACGTGCATCGTAGGTGGTGGTTCTTTTACAATGCTAAACGCATTACTTGCTGCTGCCGCTGCTGCGTTTGGCAAGCGGTGCACAGGCGCACAGGACGAACAAAACTCGACACCGTCGTCAAGAACCCTGTGTGGCCTTAAAAGGAATAAATATATAACGCTCTATTTTGGGCGATGTCCGGTGAGACGAGCTCTCCGGAGGAGAATCGTCGGTATACTGCTCGCAGCAGCAGCAGCAGCAATAGCAGCGGGGTGAGACTGATGCACTGCCGTGGAATCGCAGCTTCTACGGCAGCAGACTTAAAACGGCGGGCCCGTTGTGGTTTTTGGGTTTGCGGATTGTTTTGCTTTAACGGTGTGGATATGAAAACTAATCGCTTTCTCGGTAGAAGAGTGTGCAACCAATCTCGCTCGGTCGCGTCTGCCTTGCGCGTAACGCTGAGCTGCCCATGGCGCTCATCCACCGCACGGCAGTACCGATAATGTGCGACCCAATAAAAAATTATTAAAAATATATCATAATTCCCAGATAATATCGAGCTACCCGGCGGCCACCACTTGCCACTGTGATTCTGGGTTCGAATCTGGGTCTCGGCCACTGCATCTGATTTTTTTTATTTTAACCGGGTTCCCAAGTGCAACGAGTTGGTGATGAGCTCCTCCCTTTCGCCAAAGCAGCCGTCGCGTACGAAGCGTTCAGTTTTGACTTGACGCGCGACGGACGCGCTCCTTTGCAGGCCCGAGTAAAAAAAAGTGTGCGCCACACGGGAAAGTGACTTCAGAGGTATTTCCGTGACGTCATTTTTTCTGGGGGGGTGCCCCCATTGCTCGGACGCATTGCGGTGCTCCGCTCGCGGCAAGAGGGTTAACCGAGACGAGAGATCGTGGGATGGGGGGTGGTAGCGGCGGGGGGAGGGTGCAGCGGGGCCCGGGGTAACGAGGATTTGTCGTCGTCGGTGGTGGCGGCGACGTCGTCGTCGTGCCGGCAGGAAGGAGTCCGGGGAATCTCCTGGGGTGGACGAGGAGGGGGCCCCTGGGAGCGACTCCACCGAGGCGGCTGCGGAGGAAGGGGGCGGAGACGACGATAACAGCTCCGAGTCCAAGGTACCGGCTCCTCCATAGCCACCCCCTCTTCCTGCTTCTCTCCCAAGCCTCCTCCAAATCCTCAAAGTTCTTCTTCTTACAAATCCCTCTTCCCTTCTTCCTCCGCTCTTCCCCAACGTGAGAGAAGCATTCCTTTCTTTTAAAGGAGCTCGCGCAACCCAAACAACACAAAAATAGGCTCTGATCCTATAGCCGCGGCACCTGAAGCTGAGTGTCCACCCGGCTGTCCCACTCGTGGCGTGAGGCCTATTATGGTTAAGTGGGATGCACGTGTGATTCAAAGGACAGTGGTGCTCGGAGGAATTTGTTGGCATCTGGTGAGGAAAGAGCTTGGGTTGCTCGTGGGACTCCTTCCAGTCTGAATAAATACAAATAAATAAACACACGTTGTGATTTGTGTTGTTGACGAGGCTACTAGGGACGTGTGCGGTGATTGTCGTTTGCGGTCGCAGGTGACGGAAGAGGAGGGCGAGCCGGGAATGTGGGAGGAGACGTTTAAGACTCATCACGACAGCAAACCCAATGGTGGGCCTGCTCAACGCGATACCACAATACTCGCCGCGATACTCACCATGATACCACGATACTCACCGCGATACTCACCGTGATACCTCGATACTCACCGTGATACTCACCGTGATACGATACTCGCCGTGATACCACGATTCTTACCATGATCTGATGTCAAGCTACTTGCCGAGATGACGCGATACTCGTCATGACGTTTATCAACGTTGTGGGTTATGTTTGCCGTGGCTGCGTTTGCAGTACACCTTGAGTTAACGATGTAACGAATTGACATGTTCAGTTTACGTGACAAACCTTACTAATTGGCTATGTCGGGTGGTAACATTTATATATTTACACGATCTAACCCAAAAAACATGTTATGGATAATATTGGTTGTGAAAACCTACGTGTTAAACCACACTCATCGCTGTGAGATTCACGATGCTGCTGCCGCCCATGCCTTCTCCCCGTGTGCACACGCGCTTGTGTCTGTGTCTTTGTGTGTGGTGTCTCTCTGTCTTGGTCTTTGGTGTCTGTGTGTGTGTGTGTGGTGGCTCTCTGTGTGTGCTGTGTGCTCAGGCCCTGCCTCGGTGGGGTTGGACTTTTCTCTGCCGGGTGTTGAGTTTGTGTACGGCATCCCCGAGCACGCCGACACATTCCGTCTCAAGACCACCACGTGAGGGTCTCAACCCCCCGCCCCCCCGACCCTCCCCTGCCCCCCCTCATTACCCCCTCTCCCTCCTCCCCCTTCCTTCCTCTCCAGAACCCATCACCCCCCTCCACCCCACCTCCACCCCACCTCCACCCCACCTCCACCCCACCTCCACCCCACCTCCACCCCACCTCCACCCCACCTCCACCCCACCTCCACGACCTCTCATCACCTTTGCCTTGGAGATGACTTGAGGAAGCTTTGATCCAGCAATGGTCTCGTCATAGCTGATGTTGATGACGATGTTGAGGTTCTGCTGCTGCAGCGGACCAAATCGCATTAGAAAGTGCCATGCTGTTCAAACGTTCGCGTCGGCCCATTGGTTCGGTCGGTACTAAAATCAAACTGGATGATTGCATACGAAAGTGCGGTTTGAAGAGTGTCGATTTATTTGAATCATCTTAATGGTGTTTGTGTGTTTTGCTCGCGCCGTTGCTCAGGGGCTCGGAGCCTTACCGCCTCTACAACCTCGATGTGTTCGAGTACGAGCTGGACACCAACATGGCACTGTACGGCGCAGTCCCCTACCTCATTGCGCACCGTCCCGAGCGCACCCTCGGCATCTTCTGGCACAACGCCGCCGAAACTTGGGTGGACATCAGCTCCAACACGGCCGGCAAGGTACGCCACCTCCACCACCACCTTCCCCGCCACCTCCGTCGTACAAGCCGTTCTACACATTTCCTGTAAACCCACCCTTCCCAGACTTTATTTGGAGCTTTCGCGACTGCAGGAACTACTCTTTGGTTCTCTCGGTAAAGTGACGTATAAAGAGAAAATAAAAAAATAAATAATAGCATACGACGTTTCGATTGCAACACAAGCAATCGTCATCAGGTATAAACAAAATAGAAAACAAACCTAGTAAACTTAGAAATATAATGCAATACAACACAGAGAGTCGGCTAACATAACAGTCAACACCCTACCTGGTTGATTACGTTCTTCCAGAGAATGCTAAATTTGAGAGAGAGATAAAACACAGAACCAGAGACATATAGACAGACATATAAGCAGAGAGAGATAACACAGAGATACATAGAGAGAGACATACATAGGCACACAGAGAAACCACGCCTCTGTGTCGAGGCCTGGTTGATTACGTTCTTCCAGACGTGCTGAGCCGCTTTGGCCGGGCCGCCATTGAACAAGGACCTAGCTCAGTGGGCCTTACCAGAAATTAACCGAACGACCGACTGACCAAATAACCCCCTCGCGACGCGCAGACGGTGTTCGGCAAGATGCTGGACTACGTGCGCGGGGGCAGCGAGGTGCCGCAGACGGACGTGCGGTGGATGTCGGAGAGCGGCATCATCGACGTGTTCGTGCTGTTGGGGCCCACGCCCAACGACCTGTTCCGGCAATATGCCTCGCTCACCGGTACCACCACGCCGACACTCTCGCCTCCTCCTCCCGCGGGCGTCTCCACGCGGGCATCGTCATCGCCATCATCATCGTCATCATCATCGTCATCATTATCCATCATTGGTTTCTTTCGCGTGAGATTATTGTGTAGGTACGATCTCGGTTTGTAACTGTCTAACCCTCCCACCACTCGGCAGAGCCAATCAAATGACGTTAGTCGCCTCGGCGAATGTGGCTATTTGGTTTGTTTTACCAGAGGAATGTTGAAGGGCGAGCAATTTTATTTGACAATTTTGTTCTCCGACGAAGTTGCGTCTGTTCGTTTCCCTATGTCTCTCTCCATCCCAACTCCGATTGTTCCCTATCCCCCCCCCCATCTACCTTTATCTCCCCTGTCTCCCATCTTCCTCTGTCCTCCTGTCTCCTTCTGTTCCTCATCCCGCCCTATCTTCCCGTCTCCCTCTGTCCCCGTTACCTTTCTCATGCTCCTGATCCCCTGTCTCCTTTTGCCCTTCTGTCTCTCATGTGTCTCCCGTTTCCCTCTGTCCTCCCCATCTTCTGTTCCTCATCCCGCCCTGTCTCCCTATCCCCCCCCCCCCTGTTTGCCTCTGTCCGTCTGTCCGTCTATCGCCCTTGCCCTCTCTACTTTCTGCCTCCCCTGTCTCACCCCCGTCGTTCCGCCCCCTCCCCCCACTCCAGGCACGCAGTCGCTGCCGCCGCTCTTCTCACTCGGCTACCACCAGTGCCGCTGGAACTACAACGACGAGGACGACGTGCGGGCGGTGGACGCGGGCTTCGACGCCAACGACTTGCCCTACGACGTCATCTGGCTGGACATCGAGCACGCGGACGGCAAGCGCTACTTCACCTGGGACCCCAACAAGTTCCCTACGCCGCTCGACATGCAGCGCAACATTGCCAGCAAGCGCCGCAAGGTGCGCGCGGGGCCACACGCGGCGGTGGTTACAGTGGGGGGTAAAGGCGGCCGGGCGTGGTGCTGTGGTTACGCCACACACTCGTGTGACGCGCCGGCCATCATAGACGCTCTGTCTTAAACCTTTCCCGGTCCGAGACACCTGCAAGTTTGCAGGGCGGGTCCCGTACACCACCAAATCTCGGAACGTGCTAAGCGGTTAAGCGTGAATTTTATTTAGAGCGCCGTCATAGCGCCTTTGTTTTTAAAGACGTTACCGCAAAGAACCGTAGCGACACGACCGCCACCACTCCATGATAGCTGGTGCCAGACTGTGCCACATGCCCCCCTCCTGCATGGCCTCATCATCGTACACGCACTGCACGTCATCGGAACGAAATCGGAAGAACAACTGGTGACGTACACGTACGACATCAGAATGGTAAAGTGTTAACAGCGCTTGCTCTGTGACAGTCTATTGAAGGTTATATGGGGGGGGTCTCTGACTTGGTGTGTTGTGTGTGTGTGTGCGCGCGCGTGGGCACGACTTCATCCTGCAGATGGTGTCCATCGTTGACTCGCACATTAAGATTGACAGCGGCTACAAGGTGTACACGGAGGCGCAGGCCAACGGGTACCTGATGAAGAACAAGGATGGGCGCGACTATGAGGGCTGGTGCTGGCCAGGTGAGGCGACGCTTGGCGGCGCCCGTGTGTCCGCGTGCTTGGCATCGTGCCCACGGCGATGGATTCGGATTAACGACGTCGTTTTGCCCCGGATGCCGGCGTTAGTTTTGTTTTGAGGTGACGCGAAAAGCGTGGGTGGAGCCACCGCGAGAAGGACACCGTCCCCCAACAAAATAATAACAACAACAGCAATAATAATGAGCAATGCGCTGAATGTTTTCTTTCGACACCCAGGCTCGGTGTCGTACCCAGACTTTGCAAACCCCGATGTGCGTTCCTGGTTCGCGAGCAAGTTTGCCTACGACCAGTACGAGGTGAGCCGGCGGGTGGCAGCTTCGGGTTAATATTTTATATATCTGTTTATTTTTTGTCGTCAATCTCTTTCGGAACGGGGTCGTTGGCGGTGGCGCTGGGCGAAACGCGGCGTCACGCGGCCTCGTGGAGGCCGTTCTCTGACATCACGGCCCGTGCCCCCGCCCCCCCCACTCCACGCCCTGACCCCCTACCCCAACCCCCCGTGGCACGTGCAGGGCTCGAGTGAGATTCTGTTCACGTGGAACGACATGAATGAGCCGTCCGTGTTCAACGGGCCCGAGGTGACGATGCACAAGGACACGGTGCACTTGAGCGGCTGGGAGCACCGCGACCTGCACAACCTCTATGGCCTCTACCAGGTACCGGCACGCAGGCCTCGCTCACTCGAGTAACGTGTTACCTGCTCCAGTTTTCCAGCCGCTCAGTAAATATTCGGTGAGAGATGGAGCCCTGCTTGAACTGTGCCCTCAGTTTTCTCTCCTACCACTTGCACCATCCCTCCTTCCTTTGCCCTCCAAACCCCCCCCCTCCACCACTCCCCCCTACTTCCTCGTCCCACAGCAAATGGCTACGGTGGAGGGGCAGATCCGGCGATCGGGTGGTGTGGAGCGCCCTTACGTGCTCTCCCGCGCGTTCTTTGCCGGATCCCAGCGATACGGTACGTGCCGTGCCATGCCGGTTACGTGGGGCTCGTTAAACTAAAAAACTAAACTATAGACCGGGTAAGGCCCACTTGAGCTGGCCACAAACAATAGCTCAATGAAGTGGATTATTACGTTGAAATTTATAGCAGCCAAATGCTCTAAACGCATGATGTTGATTTTAAATGTGGAGGGAAAAACCAGGGGTCCCCAGAGAAAAATCTACACGACCACGTGGGGAGAGAGACGTGCACATTTCAAATATACAGGCGTCGGGATCGAACCCAAGACCTCCTGTATACCAGGCGAGGGAGTTTACATCTCGCTACCAAGCGATCCACTCCAATCAACCAATTAGTCTTGGCCCTGGTTAATGAATGGCGCGTGAAGGAACGTTGGGCTGACGGTGGCTGTGGGCCCGTGGGGCTGTTCGCAGGCTCCATCTGGACGGGAGACAACACGGGCGAGTGGGGCCACCTGCGCGTGTCCATCCCCATGCTGCTCAACATCAACCTGTGCGGCATCTCCTTCAGCGGGGGTGAGCGAGCACACGGCACGAGTCACGTGGCACAACGCACAGCGCGCACGGCACCGCACACTACCCGTGGTACTGGGGGCACAGGGTACAATGTATACGGCACACCGCACATCGCGTGACACACTGCACAATACACACTGCCCACTGCACAACATGCGTCACTCGTGACAGTTCGCACCCTGCACAGTACTCGTAACGACATTGATGCCCCTCTTTTCTGCCACGCTTCCAGCTCTGTACATCCTACGAAAAAAAAGCTTTGTAGGTGATAGAATTCCTCCCAGTCCTAAATAAGAATTTCGATACCAAAGCTCTGTCCTTCCCCTCCTCCTTTTACAGCCGACGTCGGCGGCTTCTTCCGCAACCCGCCGCCCGAGCTGCTGGTGCGCTGGTTACCAGGCCGGCGCCTACCAGCCGTTCTTCCGAGCGCACGCTCACATCGACACGCAGCGCCGCGAGCCCTGGCTCATCGGCGCCGACAACATGGCACTGGTGCGCGTGGCCCTGCACCAGCGCTACGCCCTGCTGCCGTTCTGGTACACGGCCTTCTACCACGCCCACCGCACCGGCGAGCCCGTCATGAGGTGCGTGTGTGTACGCGCGCACACGTGTGTGTACGCACGCGCGCGCACACGTGTGTGTACGCGCTCACGTGACAAAGACGGCCGGGCTTGGTGCTGTGTGTGTGTGGGGGCAGCAGTAGGGCAGCGGTTAGTACGCGGCGCTACGAACTCGGTGGCCCGAGTTCGATTCCCGCTTGTGGCAAACACCAGTGACGATTATCTGAACCGGTCTTGGGCCTTCCCTAGGTCGGCTCAACCTCAAATGAGTAAATATCACCACTAGGTCGACAGGCTGGCCACCCACCCTCTCGTGTACCGTGCCAGCCTTCTTTAGTGCTCGCTAACAGCACTTGCCCCAACAGTCCGATAAGGCTATACGGGGGATTTTTGTTTTGTTTGTGCATGTGTGTAAGGGGCACAGGTGGTGCATTTGCCGGTCATCTCAGTCGGTCAGTCGGTGGTACTTGGGTATGTTCCGTAACCTGCCAGCAAGCCTTAAAGTGCACATAGCCTGGCATATGCCCCGTAGTGACATCACCGCCACTTAGTAGCAGTTGCTCATGTGTGTACAGTGTGAAGCGATGCAACCTACACTGTGTACACGGCTTTGTGTATGCGGGCTGTGTGTATGCGAGCTGTGTACATGGCTGTTGCATACGCGGGCTGGGTGCGCTGTATCAGTGTGGCGGTGCCTTTGTGTTGTACAGAGCTCTCTGGGTCGAGTTCCCCAAGGAAACGGCTACGTTCGCAATCGAGGACGAATATCTTCTTGGTGGGTTATCATCGCATGCCTGTGTTCACACCCGCACTCACACTTTGTTTGCCTGCGATCAGATTGTGGGCGCACACCTCCTGCGTTCAAGGTGCGCGCTTACACACCTATGTTCACGATGCGTACAGACATTTTTTGTTTACTCATTTCTTTATAACTGCTAATTGTGTTTAGTTTTCATTTGAAGCTTTCGTGACTGCAGGAATCCATGCTCTTTGTTTTTTTCGGTAAAGTCATGTGGGTAGAAAATAAAACAAATCACGACGTTTCGATCGCAACACAAGCGATCGAAACGTCGTGATTTGTTTTATTTGATTTTATTTCTAACTACGTGACTTTACCGAAAGAACCTTCCCCTGCACCTCCGATTTATCACGGTTGGCAACGTACGGTGGCGAATGAAGTTCAACATCCATAGATTAGCACAGTTGGCTGCGTACGGTGCAAAATAAGTTAAAAGTGCACACATACATACAATGGTGTTTCCCCTGCGTGTTCACCATGTGCACAGACACGTGGCCTGTGCTCACAGCGTGTGTGCGTGTGTGGTTGTCTCTTCACTGCAGGTGATGCCCTGCTGGTCCATCCCATCACAGAGGCCGGCTCCCGAGGGGTGAGCATCTACCTGCCTGGGCCCGGAGAGGTGAGAAACGCCTATGCATAGAGTCTGTGTGTGTGTGTGTGTGTCCGTGGGCGTGCGCGCGTACGTGTGTGTGTGTGTGTGGAGGAGTAGTAATGTGAGGAGCGGTAGTGTAGCGGTTAGTGCGCTGCACTCCGAACTCGGCGACTCGGATTCGATTCCCGTTCTCGGCCAACCCCAGTGACGATTATTTGAATCGGTCCTGGGCCTCCCCTAGTTCGACTCGTCCTCAAATGAGTACCTGGTGCGATGTGTAAATATCACCAATAGGGAGACAAAGGCGGCCGGGTGTGGTGTTGGCCATCCACGCCCTCGTGTGCTGTGCCGCCTCAACAGTCTGTTAAAGGCTATATGGGGGACCATTGTGTTAGTGTGTGTGTGTAGTCGCTTGCTAACAGCACTTACCAAAATGCTGTCTGTGTATTTGTTTTCATAAATTTACCTGGTCCTGCGTGAGGACCCGTGATGCTCGATTCTCATGGCCATCATCGGCGTCCGCTCTCTCGTACATCATCACTCATGCCCTCCTTCCAACCTGCCTCTAACCCTTCTTACACATTCTCCTTACTCACTATGCCATCTCCATACCCACTGCTCCATTTAATATAATGTGCTGTGTTCTCTCCACAACCACCACCCCCGCTTCCTCCACCCACAGCTCTGGTACGACGTACACGACCACAGGAAATACGAGGGCGGCCAGGAGCTTTACGTCCCCGTCACCATGAGCTCGGTAAGGAGGGCGCCATGGTGGCTAGGAGATGTTAACTACCTCCCCGGCTATGCAGAAGGTCGTGGGTTCGATCCCATCCCTGACGACGCCCTGCACGTTTGGAGTTTGCATTTTCTATCTCACCGTGGTCGTGTGGATTTTTCTCCGGGTCCTCATTCGTTTAGAGTAATTGACTGCTATACATTTCCACGTGATAAGCCACTAAGTTGAGCTATAATTTGTAAGAGCCATATCGCTCAGTGGGCCTTAGTTTTTAGTTTTTTTGAGTCCAAAGGCAGAGCGTGGGCACTCCACCACATCCTCCGAGACGTCTGGCCAACATGGAAAATTAGACCAAATACCCTCCGACTCTAGAGGGTCTTTTGGAGTTTCCGTTAGCCAGCAGCGGCACAAGCAAGCAATTGCAGGGCTCCGCCTTTAACTTTTTATGTACATCGAATGATATGTTTAATCATAGTTTGTTGTCCTTCCCCCCCCGCAACCTTCGATTAGCACGGCTGGCTTCGTACGGTGCGAAAGAAGTTCAACATACGTACGTTGTCTCTGTTGAATGCACAGATCCCGGTGTATCAGAGAGGGGGCTCCGTGGTGCCGCGACAGAACCGGCCGCGACGCTCCTCGGAGTGCATGCACGATGACCCCTACACGCTCTATGTCGCCCTCGACAAAGCCGTACGACGCACGCGCTCATGCACGCACGAGCACCGTACACAAACATGCGTGCCTGCACACGCACACAAACATGCGTGCTCATGCACGAGCACCGTACACAAACATGCGTGCATACACACGCACACAAACGTACGTGCTCACGCACGAGCATGTGCACATAGTCATGCACAAGCACCGTACACAAACATGCGTGCTCATGCACGAGCATGTGCACATAGTCACGCACAAGCACCGTACACAAACATGCGTGCCTGCACACGCACACAAACATGCGTGCTCATGCACGAGCATGTGCACATAGTCACGCACAAGCACCATACACAAACATGCGTGCCTGCACACGCACACAAACATGCGTGCTCATGCACGAGCATGTGCACATAGTCACGCACAAGCACTATACACAAACATGCGTGCCTGCACACGCACACAAACATGCGTGCTCATGCACGAGCACCGTACACAAACATGCGTGCTCATCCACGAGCATGTGCACATAGTCACGCACAAGCACCGTACACAAACATGCGTGCCTGCACACGCACACAAACGTACGTGTTCACGCACGAGCATGTGCACATAGTCATGCACAAGCACCGTACACAAACATGCGTGCATATACGCGCACACAAACGCGCCCGCACACGCACGCACAAACTCGTGTGCATATATCCATAGACGCACGTACTGTACATGCATACGGACACGCACCATACAAGCATGCCTACATACACGGTCATCCGCACAACTACAGCCGCTATTCGACACTGTGGCGGTGACGTCACCACAGCGCTCGTGCCAGGCTAAGTGCACTTTGATGGGGGGGGGGCAGGGGTTGCCGAGTCTTTATCGGTGGGGGCGGCTCGGCCACCCCCTCCCGACACTCCGGCGCTGCGTCCGCTCGTGTCGCGTCACGGCGATCACGGCGTCGTGTTGCCGTCGTGTTGCCGTCGTGTTGTTGTCATGACGTCATCACGTCGTTGTGTTGTTGTCATGACGTCATCACGTCGTGTTGTCGTCGCGGCGAGCAGGGCCGGGCAGAGGGGCAGCTGTTCCTGGATGACGGTCACTCCTTCGCCTACGACACGGACAAGCGGTTCGCGCTGCGCTCGTTCCACTTCTCCAACGGCGCGCTGGTGGCCAGGTGAGGTGGACGGGGGGTGGGGGGAAACCGCGCACGCACACACACCTGTTTGCGTGCACGCGTACTCTCGTGCACGTGCGTGTCAAATCCCCCGCACTTACGAAGACGTTGGGTGCGTACGCACGCCATCTACCGAGAGCCACGGGGGAAACACGCGGGGAGGCGCAGCGAATGGTGGGAGGAGACCGATGGGTGGACGTGGGCAATGGAGCGATGATGTGAGGGGGAGACGCAGGGTACGGGAGATACTGAGGAGCCACGTGGGTGGTGGGATGGTGTGGGGATGCAAATCTTCTTCCTTCCCGTGCCTGCCTCCTTCCTTCCCCTCCCTGACACCGCTTCCGCGTTGTGCAGCTCTGCCGACCCCAGCGGAAGCTACAGCACAAAGTCGTGGCTCGAGAAGGTCGTGGTCATAGGCGTCAAAAAGCCGTCGCACGTCACTCTCAAGCAAGCAGGTACCGTGGCGCCCGCATCCCGTCGCACCGCGGTGTTCCGTCGTGGTCCAGATCGCTCGAGCACGTGGCCTTCTCCTGGTGCTGGTGGCTACGCACGTGCCCCGTTTATCCAGCACTATCATAATTTCAAACTTGTAACGTTGCACCTCGGCCGCACAGAATACAGTAAAACCTCGTTTTTTCGGTATTTGCTATTTCGTAATTGGGAGGGATAATTCGGCGAAAGGAGTTCGTCGATGTATCCTTGACCTTTGTCCGTCACGAATAAATGATGGAGTGCCAGCTGGCTCAAGCAATGGGACGTCCCAGGAGTTGGGCCAACGTACATGCTGGCATACCCTGCCCCCCCGTGCGCAGGGACCGGCCTTCGACGGTGCTGCTCGCTGACTCGCACTTGCCCCAACAGGCTACACGGGAGGCAGGGGGATCTTTGTCTTTGTGTGTGTCTGTGTGCGCTGCAGTCTCTCCGTCGGAGTCCGCGTTGGAGTTTGAGTACGACGCCGCCACGGCCACCCTGGAGGTGCGAAAACCTGGCGTGAACATAGCCTCCGACTGGACCATCCTCATCCAATGATGGAAGAAGCCGGAGCAGCCCCCCCCCCCCCCCCTGCCGGTCATTTTGTGAGTGATTTATTTTTGGTTGAGGGGGTTGGGGTTGGGGTAAAAGCTACGAGGGGAGGGGGGGGGGGGGTGGGGAGGAGGTTATTGGGAGGTGTGGTGGGGGCGAGTTTGGTGGCGGAGGGTGGGTGTGGATGCCGCACGGGGAAACATCCCTTTTAGCTCCGAACGACATGGGAACACACAAATAATTAAATGCCTTTTTTTTTTGCCCCTTCCTTTTTTTGTAGTTGTTTTTGCTAAATTTGTCCCACTTTTACGTCACCGACGGATTCCTTGACAAATCAGCGCGCACCGTTTTTTTTCTTTCCATCACTCTTTATTATTTATTTGATTGGGCGGGCGCCTGACCGAACGAACGCTCGCTCGCTGGCTTGCAATAGAAAGGACCGCTCTTTCGGCTCCCGTTACTGTGAATTCGGTTGCTTCTATGACACGTGCCGTTGTTAGCGATGATGTTCATAAAAAAAAACGCGCGATTCCAAAGATCCGCCGCGGATATTTGTGACGACAGTTCCCCTCATTTATACTAATTTCCGAGCTATGAAGGCAGCGATTAATTTTTTTTTTTAATCAACGGCAGGTGCTGGTGCACGTTATCGTCCATAGAAAGGAACGATAAAGCCTAAATCAGAATTTCAGGACCGGGGTGGCGGGTGGTGAATTTGTTTCATGGCTACTACACGATGACTGCCAGATAACAAAAACATACAAAACACAAATGGCTCTTTTATGTCTAGGGCTGTGTCCTGGGCTGTCCAATGGAAGTGAAATAAAAAACACTTTTAAGTGACTCTAGGAGTCATCACTTATTGACGTTAACCATGGCGTGCCGCCAATCTTATCACACCAAGCCTTGACATTTTTTGACAGATTGCCGTGAAGACTTTGAGCCAGAGGTCTGTTGCACGTTATTACGCTGTCGAGAGAGGGGGGGGGGGGGGCTTCTTGGGAAGTTCACTTTTGCCGCTAGAAGCGAGGAGCCACAGGAATTGGATGTCCTCTTCCTTCCCTCCCCCCTGTGTGTCTGGAACCTCGCTTGCTTGGAGGTTTGCAAAGAGCTGGCCAGTATCTGTCCAGGAGCTTACACAGCATCCATTTCCATTTATTGTTTAAAAATAAAATGTAATCACGGTTGCCGAGCACAGGCCCAGAGAGGGCTCCCGAAACGGCCAACAGCCAGTTACAATCGTCGAGATTGAAGGGCGTACTCAAACGGGACCTTTTCCCCATGTCGCGACGCGACGGTGGGAGGGGTGCGGAATGGATCTCGGATTTGTTTTAGGAGGTGGAACGAACGGCGCAACGATTCGTCGTCCGTCGATACCGATCGGCGTTGAGCTTACGCCGGCCCCGCGTCGGCCCGCGTCGATCGCGCGCGTGAGAATCGATGTTCTTTCTGTCCGTGTGTGTGTGTGTGCGCTCAATGTACGATGGGTTCGCGTCGCCCTTGCGGCCGCTAGGTTTCACCGATCGTTTGGCGCAGCGTAAAAAATCTAAACGAAAATATCTTGCTTTGAACAGTGACCCAGAATCGTGACAATTCGTCAAATCGCTATGGGGGTGGGAGGGTCGGGGGCCGGGGTTGGGGAGGGGTTTGGGTGAATTGTTCCACCCCTGCTTTTTATGCCACGCTTGGCACAGAGTAAAACGCTCGGCGCATCTCCGCTTGTCTTTCGCAGTCGAACCCACGCTAATGTGCGAGGTGTGTATCGAGTCCCATTGGCCATTGGTGGCACCACTGTTTACAGGCTGTGGTGGGGGAGAGGTGGGCGGGGGGTGGGGGCTGATACAGAGGAGGGGACACCCTCCTCTGTATGTTTGGCGAATGTTAATTAGGTAACAAAAAAAATAATCTGTGGGGGTGGTGGGGGGGCGCTGCAACAGCGGGGTGCAGAAAAACTCGCTGGCCTTGTTCTAAACTTGAGATGGACGTGAGTTGGAATCCCTGGCCCCGTGTTACACGGGGTCCCCGGTGTGGCAGTTGGTTACTAAGTTTTAATTTGTAGTTGATGAGATATATATATGGATTTTGCCGAATTTAGAAATAATCACTAATGCAAAACTGTTGTCAACCCCAACTCTGTAACGAACCCATAACCCTTAACGGTACAAGCTGCGAGGCATCTCCCTCGTGACCCCGCCACCCCCTCAGCCACAGCGGCTCTCGACCAAGCGCTGCCACTGCCACCGCTTCCAAATGGCTTAACCCACGCGACACTCTTGAGTGCCACGGTGGTGAGATGTTAATTGCACGCCTGCTGCATATTTGGAATTTGCAGTGTCTCTCTCCCTGTGGTTGCGTGGATTTTTCTCTGCATCCTCCGGTTTTTCCCTCCACATTTAGAAAGGTGTTTCGAGTGTTTGGCTACTAAATTTCCACGTGATCAACCACTTCATTGCGCTATCATTTGTGGCCAGGTCATTTCTGAAAAAGAGCTACATAGCTCAGTGGGCCTTACCTGGTAAAAAATTTAAATAGTTTAGTTTAGTCCCGTTGGTTGCTAGCAGCAAAAGCCTACGGTTACTTTTCACTGCGGAAATCAACTGGCGTCTCCTACCTCTCCTGTCCAATGACCCAGAAGGATTTTAGTGGGGGACCAGGGCTGGTGACAGATTGGGGGGGGGGGGGGGGTTGCTGGGATGGGCCCCGCACCACCGCATGTTCTTTTGCCCTCCCCTCACCCAGCTTCACTCTCCTTTTAAGTCGTGAATCACTGCAAACTTGGCCCAGCACCACTGGAGTTAGAACTGGGCCTTGTGGGGGAAGAATGGTATCGCCAAACCAGCCCCCCCCCTCCGTGTCTATTAGGTGAGGGCATTTGTCCACCCCTCTGACTACCCAACCCCCCAAACCTTTGTGGCACCACTTACCTGAGTCGTAGTGGCCGGTTGTGCTCGGCACCGTCAAGTGACGCCAACCAGTTAAACCTGTGGTGGCCACGATGAACCACACCTGTCGTCCAACGCGCGCACGTGGGGTTGATGCGTCGTGCAGATGGATTATTTGGTGGTAATCCCACTTCTTTTTTTTATTATTCTTGATGAGGGTCGTCTAGTCTCTTTGGGTTTGGGTGGGTTTTGAAATATAGGTATGGGCTACAGAGCAGAAGTTTGGTTCTAGTTCTGGACTTAAGAGGGTGAATATTGAGTGACGAGTCTGAGCCGTAGGGTAGGTGCAGTTCTGGGTCTGGTTTACAGGGTGAGTTTAGAGTTCGAGGTCTGGGCTACAGAGTGGGTGCCAAGTTATTGGTCTGTGGACCCCAGAGTGAATTTTAGCTTCTTGACTGTTTGATGTATGTTGAGTTCTAAATCAGCGGTATAGAGTAGGTGTTCTAGATCAGAGCTTTATATATCATGAATGTATCAGAGCTCTTGGCTACTTAGGAGGTCTTTAGTTCTAGATATGGGCTAAAAGGTGAGTGTTAGCTTCTAGCTATAGGGGATAGGTGTTAAGTTCTAGGTCTGGGCTATAGGGTGGGCATTGCTTTCTAGGTTTGTGGTCGGTCCGTGTAGAGCCGTGTGTTGGCGGATGTTGCTGTTCAGCCGACTCTAGGTGAAAACGTCAAAATGTCTTTTCGTCGGAAGCAGCAGCAGCGACAACATCATCAACAATGGGACAAACGGTCAAGGCCGGCGGTGATGTTCCCCGCCAGTCTCGTGTGGACGTGAATATCGATGCCCTGAAGTGGAAACGTCCCCCGGGTTTTCCCTTTCTTTTCCCTTTCTACGCCGGTGCGTAAACTAGGGGGATGTTTTTCACCGTCGCTGGCGTTTGATGCAACCGACCACGGAGTGAGAGAGGATCTCTTTGTGCGTGTCGCCACATTCCCTAATGGAGTCTGCACTTGGGAGGTGATCTCTGTGTGCGTGTATTTGCGTGCGGGAGTCTCGATTTGTGAAGAAGTTTAATCCACAGCAGAAGACAACGATCCCCCTTTTCCCAATAATGGTCAACGTCGTTCGCAACGCCGCCTCCCAACTAAATTTCCAAATAGTTTTTTTGTTACACGAGTGCAGTGAAATCTGAACCTCCAAACGTGTGGACCCCCCACCCACCCACGCGAGGCAGGCATTTTTCCCCGCCACCGTCTCCCGTCTGCGACGAGCCGTCCATCCGCGCCGGTGAATTCTACAAGTTCGATTCGCACGTTCTCCCGCGTGACTATGGCTGGAGAAACGAGGTGTTTTGGCACGTGCGCGCGCCCATGTGCGGCACCGTAGGTTTACACAAGCGGCTAAAAACCGGGTGCATAGTTGAAAGTTGGCAACGTTTTAAGATGGGAAGGACCGTAACCTGAAAGTAACGAACGGTTGTTCTAGAGTACCTACACCAACCACTTTCAGGTTGCGTGTTCTCGGGCTGTCTGGCACGGGTTTTTGTGAAGCTTCGTTTATAAGAAATTATGCGTGGATTTATGTAATGCTTTCCAACGTTTGTTTGCCTCCTGAAGTAGGTTATTAGCAGCGCGGAAGCCCAACGGATGGCTGCCAGGGTAAAAAAAATATTGTTTGCTTCGTTATAAATAGTCCTTTTTGATCTGGGCTGTGCCTTCACAAGTGTTGGGCAATGCTCAGATCAATTTGACATGTTTTCTATTGGGTAAGTCCCTGATAGCAGCACAACTTTATCCTCCAGGTTGGTTCATATTGGATCATCTGTACGAGAGTTATAGTGCTTCCCCCTGCTGCAGATGGACAGATGGACGGAGATAATAGCACCTTCCAACCTCTGGAAAGTGTTGCAAAACAATTTTTGGTGGCTTTCAGCAGGAATGTCTTGTCTCATCACCAATATTGTTTTAAGTTTTTACCACGTACTTTGGTATAATCGACCTCAGATGTTCATGCTGCAGCATTGGTTTGCTCCAAAGGCCGAGTCTGTATTTTAAAGATTGGTGTTAAAATTTAGGAATTATTCCGCTCTTCCACGTGGAAATGGCATTATTTTGTTTGTAATTAACTGCCATCTCTGCCATGGCCTTGGCTTTTCAAAGTTGTCTTGTATTCTAAAATCTGATCGCTCAGCAGTTCACATTTTCGCTTGAGCTCTGCGAGGTCTTCACACGTTCTCATTTCTTGGACGCTTGGCAGCATTCCGCAATGTTTTTGTATCTTGTCTGCAATTTGTTTATTTTAAATATCTGCAGCACGTCTGTCTCCCTTGTCATTTCCTTTGACCAGATGTAGATCTTGACGACCCTGATATTTCTTCAGAGATGGCTTGGGCCACGGATTCCACTCATTTGTCTTTTTGGCGTCGAGGACCAGTTTTAGTTCATTTTAAGTCGGAGTTGCACACTACCCAAGGCACGTCATAGATGCTGTTGTAACTCCTCCGTGGAATTCCTGGATGCCATGGGGGGCACACATCCTCCATTGCAACAACTGAGCGCAAAGCTGGATTTTAGCCAAACTGAAAAACAGATTTTAAAGTGATGGGACCCATCAGTTCACGACACTTGAGAACCCTCCGGTTTAATCGTGGACAACTTAAATCTGAATTCGTAACCCAGAAATCTTGGCATATGCTAACTTGCATTTCGACATTTTAAGCCAACGGGCCACAATGAACGGTCGCATTCACATAAATATCAATATCGAAGCTTCACACGTGTCGGCGCAGGATACACCACCTCGGTTGTTGGTTACTTAAGAGAAAAGCAAATTTGTTTGTTTGTTGCTACTGTAGGTTACACCTTCAAGAACTAGTTGGGGCGCTGTTTGAGTTGAGTTCAATGTTCCAATAAAAACAATGTAGGTTGCACCTTCAAGAACGAGTGGTTGGGGCGCTGTTGTCTGAGTTGCGTTCAATGTTCCAATAAAAAACACAAAGTAACACTTCGACGATTCGGATTGTGTATTTCTCTGTGTGGCGAAATGACGGGAGAGAAACTGTATGCAGACTGCTGCACCCGTTTGGTTCACCGATTGTTGCACATTGCAGAGGCGATGGAGGACGCTGCTTCCACGGTGTACCGGTTGGCTCAAGGGACTTGCAATCCACTGGTCGGTTGGGGGCGTTAGCCATCCCCACAACTGGCTCCCTGTTGGCAGGGAGCCGAGCCCACAATAGCCTGGGACTCGAAGCTTCCCCACAACTCGCCACCACGCTCCCACACGCCTGTCATTCAGGAGTCACTCCCCGTTTGGCAGTTTCCTGCACCGAGTGGACAACTGTTCACCACTCGGGGTGACTGGAGCCAGAAGTAGTCCACCAGGGGTACCTGTATTGCACAGAGGTGTACAGGTGGTTACCGGACCAGTCCCCGACATAGGAGTGGCACTCTCCGCAGTGACCGTTTGGACTTCCCACCTTGTCTGCAGTGGTTTCTTATTTCTGCAGGAACCCTGAGGTGGATGGGGTCTCCTAGCTCCAACTATTGGGGTTTGGCCAGAAAATGTCATTGTTCTCCCTCCTCCCCTTAGGGCTTCTGGCACGAGCTTAATTCGATATTTGTACCGTGGGTTTTATTATAATTATTTACACACGTTTTATGGAACTTGCCCTGTTGTCTCTTTATATTATATTATGCGTCAAAGGTTTGAAATATTCAAATCTACGAAGCTGAACGAGCTGAAATTTTCGACATGGACTCGCCTTGCGTGACGAAGATTTAATTAAGAAAACCGGTCCAGGACCCGCCGATCCTTGGCCTCTTCGTGTTTTTTTAAACTTTATTTCTGTAGGGGTAAGATTTCCAAAATCACGAACAAACAAAATCCAGGTCCGATTTAACGCAGTACATACAATTCGTGATCTGATCCCATCTGTGAAGGACAAGGTTCCTGACATGCAATATCTCGGCGTCTACAAACTAAGCTGTATCTGCGGCAGCAGTTGCATTGGGGAAACTAAGCGACATGTCTCGGACCGTATTCGTGAACATGAAGCAGATTTGAAACACGGAAGGACCAATAATTCTGCCGTGGCTGATCATTATATTAATGTGGCTGGTTCACACGAAATTGATTTCTCTAAGACGATGGTACCTTGCAAGCCTCCTATCAACAAAGATTTGTTCATGAAGCCATCCATTTTTCATACAATTTCAACCGAGAGGATGGTTATAAACTCGGCAATCATTGGAAAGATGTCATCAATCACTTTGGGTTATGACTTGATTTGTGTTTTCTTGTCAACCTCCACTGTCAGCAGTGTGGGTGTGTGGAGCGAGGTGCAAATGATTACCTGGCGGTCCTTTGCTTTCTCCTACATTATTTCTCCTACATTATTTCTCCTACATTAACCTTTATAAACAGTTTGCCTTTAGAGGCTAACCCCCCTTTTCCTGATGACGGCCGCTTGTGTTGCGATCGAAACGTCGTGGTTTTTGTTTTCATTATATTTTTTATTATATTTAAATTACTGAAAGAACCAAGAATAAGTCGACATCATAGACTGCCAATACGCTCACCTAGCTTAATAACCAGGCTACAGTCTACATTATAGACTGCCAGTACACTCACTCAGCTTAATAACCAGGCAACAGTCTACATTATAGACTGCCAGTACACTTTAATAACCAGGCTACAGTCTACATTATAGACTGTCAGTACACTCACTCAGCTTAATAACCAGGCAACAGTCTACATTATAGACTGCCAGTACACTTTAATAACCAGGCTACAGTCTACATTATAGACTGTCAGTACACTCACTCAGCTTAATAACCAGGCTACAGTCTACATTATAGACTGCCAGTACACTTTAATAACCAGGCTACAGTCTACATTATAGACTGTCAGTACACTCACTCAGCTTACTAACCAGGCTACAGTCTACATTATAGACTGCCAGTACACTTTAATAACCAGGCTACAGTCTATATTATAGACTGCCAGTACACTCACTCAGCTTAATAACCAGGCTACAGTCTACATTATAGACTGCAAGTACACTGTTTAATAACCAGGCTACAGTCTACATTATAGACTGTCAGTACACTCACTCAGCTTAATAACCAGGCTACAGTCTGCATTATAGACTGCCAGTACACTCACTCAGCTTAATAACCAGGCTACAGTCTACATTATAGACTGCCAGTACACTCTGTTTAATAACCAGGCTACAGTCTACATTATAGACTGCCAGTACACTCACTCAGCTTAATAACCAGGCTACAGTCTACATTATAGACTGCCAGTACACTCTGTTTAATAACCAGGCTACAGTCTACATTATAGACTGCCAGTACACTCACCAAACTTAAGAACCAGGCTACAGTCTCCATTAGTGTTTTTTGTTGTTTATTATCACTTAATTTTTTCTCTATCTACGTGACTTTATCGAAAGAACCAAACAATATTAATTTCTGTAATTAATACTCGAATATTCCACCCCCCATTTAAAATTTCCGTAGGAAAACGTCTCGTCCAATCAGAGCGGCTGTTGTTGGGGAGCCTTTGACCAATGAGAGGCGCGCTTAGAGTCGCCGCTCGTCATGCCGCCGAAGGGGCCGCTGTAATTGCTGCTACTATTGCTGTTGTTGAAATAATTACATCGTTTTAATCTTAACAAATAGTGTTATCGTTTGCTGAGCAAAACATGGTTATGCTCCAGTTGAGCGAGCAGGTGAGCATCGTGATCGTGCTTTTTATTTATTTAAATTCCGTAATGTTATCGCTATTTTACTTGGCAAAATGTTTCTCATTGCGATTGTGTTAATATAAATGCTTTAAATTAAAGTGCTAAATCTGTGCACGTTGAACACGGTGTACATATGTGCGCATCGTTATAGCATTGCCGTTTCCGTGTGTCGTGCTGTCTTCCATACAGTACGGTAACTTAATCACGAATACAACAATTAATTGCGTACAGTATTACGTTTATTGTTATATTTTGCAATCGGCATGATCTTTATTCTAATTGTAACAGCCGTGCTGCATGCTATCAACCTTTCATTGTGTAGACTGTTGTCTAGAAATGCAAATGCTTTAATTTATTGTAGGGTTAAGGGTTGACATAGGCAAGCCATCATTGTCATCTCTACATGGTCGTAAAATAGGTACCACTTTCTTCTTGGTTCTTTCGGTTAAGTCACGTAGAAGGGAAATAATAAAATAAAACATATTATTTTATTATTTCCCTTCTACGTGACTTTACCGAAAGAGCCAAGAAGATGAATCCCTGCAGTCACGAAAGCTTTAAATCGAAAGGTACCACTTTGTGCCAAGTCGTAAGTGGTTGTTAAAGCTGGCGCCTGCCATGGGAATGTGGAATTTCCACTGGTGGAGATGAGCGCAACACAATGCCCGTAGGAGCATCGAGACATTGTTAATCCACTGCTGGATGAGGGGCTCCCCACGCCGTGCTGATTGTGGAGGCCGTCTGACCATACTTCAGCCCGGCTGGTCAGTGCGGATTGGTAAAGATGGGCAGCATAGACGTACAGTACAACTCGGTATAAAACGCAACGTAGCCCCGAAGCCCTATGACAACCTATTTGTGCAGGGTGGGCACCTATCCAGGCACTTTGCAAGCTCAGATCTGCTGGCCTTTTGAGGTCCGATGTCCGACCAGATCGAGTTCATTACAATTCCGGGTCATGTGTTCATTCGGCGTAGAGGGTTATAGTGATGCTGTTCTTAAGAGTTAACAACTCGCGGTGTTATCTCGCCTGGTATATAGGAGTCATATTCTTAGGTTTTTTCGGTAAAGTCACGTAGGTAAAACATCAAAATTAATAACATTTTATTTTTATTAATTTTGATGTCTTACCTACGTGAGCTTTCGTGACTGCAGGGATTCATCTTCTTGTTTCTTTCGGTAAAGTCACGTAGAAGGGAAGTAATAAAATAATAAAAATAAAACATAATAAAACAATTCTCACGACGTTTCGGCTACAACGCAAGCAGCCGTCTTCAGGTGAAGAATGAGACACTACCAAACTAGGAGCTTATATATAAGCTGCATTGCTAAATCCCTCTTCACATGCACATTCTTTTTGTTAAGGCGCTCTTCAACCCCCAATGCAGCTTATATATAAGCTCCTAGTTTGGTAGTGTCTCATTCTTCACCTGAAGACGGCTGCTTGCGTTGTAGCCGAAACGTCGTGAGAATTGTTTTATTATGTTTTATTTTTATTATTTTATTACTTCCCTTCTACGTGACTTTACCGAAAGAAACAAGAAGATTACCTACGTGACTTTACCGAAAAAACCTAAGAATATGAATCCTTGCAGTCACGAAAGCTTCAAATCTGGTATATAGGAGGTTGTGGTTTCGATCCTAACCCAACCCTGACACCTGCTGTATATTTGAGAGTTTGTATGTTGTCCCCGTCGTCGCGTGGATTTTTCTCCGCGTCCTCCGGTTTTCCCCCATCCACATTTAGAAACATGTGCTTCGAGTATTTAGCTGTTATAACTTTCATAGGGCTATCATTTGTGGCCAGGTCGCCAATGGTAAAAAAAAGAATTAGGTAAAAAAACTAGTTTTTCAATGCGCACATTTTTATTTCCATTCAAAATGAGAAAAATAAAAATGAGATCCCAGAATTTATCCAATTAGAGGTGCTGAATAAAAGTGGGTGGTTTTCTTTCGATACGTTTAATTTTTTTTGCAAGCCACCCACTTTTCTTCAGAAAATCTAATTTGATCAATTCTGGGGTCAAAATAACTTACTTTCTACTTTTGAGTACGAATACAAGTGTGTGCATTGGAAAAAAAATGTTTCACCTAATTAACAAAACAATCTAATCTGTGCAAAGTGTGGATGCCGCAGTGGCGAGATGTTAACTATTTCGCCTGGTATACAGGAGGTCGTGGGTTCGATCCCGACCCTGACGTCTGTATATTTGAAGTTTTGCAGTCTCCTCTGCCCGTGGTTGCGTGGATTTTTCTCCGGGTCCGCCAGTTTTCCCCTCCACATTTATAATCATAATGCGTTTAGAGTATTTCGCTGGTTTACATTTCCACCAGCCACTTCATTGGGCTATCATCGCCAGGTCGCTTCTGAAAAATAGCTTTATAAATCTCGACTTAAGAGTAAGAGCTTTATAGCTCCACAATGGACCTTACCTGCTAAAATAAAAGTTTCGTTGAATGTGGTTACCAGCCACTTGCACACTAATCTAACTATATACACCCCCGCCTACGCACCACACTCATCCCGAGTAGCGTTACGACCTCCCCTCTGCCTCACCACGTACATCTGCCACGCAACACATCCATGGACCATGACCACCTGACATCCAATAGCAATACCCGCTATACGCCACAACGTCGCTTGTGCCAGGCCCGCTCACAGGAGGTCTTGGGACAGACCCAGATGCCATGGATTGGCTGACTGACATGACCGGTAGATGCGCCACCTGTGCCCCTTACTGTGCCAACTTTTGTTTAATTTTATCGCCCGGCGCTCCACTGGTTGTGAGCGTCGCTCCTCCGTTGACTGCCTCCAACTGCCCAGTAGCGTCCTTCACGAGCCGCCTCCAGAGGCCGATCTTGACACCGCTGGTACCGGTCCTCAGAAAGTCCACTCAGCTGCACGTCCTCTGGTACCGCACCTGCTACATCCCTTCAGCCCGTGTCGTGCCCGTTTAGCTCCCCCCTCTATCCGGTCAAAGAGAAGCTGCTTGGGCATGCGGTGGTTGGGTATGCGGGCTAAGTGACATAGCCAACGCAGCCTTGCTTGCCGGAGCTCCACTGATGAGACATCCACCACCAAACATCGACACGTAGCCACATCCACCAGCACCACTACTGCTAGGCATCCACCACCATATCCACCAGCACCACTACTGCTAGGCATCCACCACCATATCCACCACCACCACTACTGCTAGGCATCCACCACCACATCCACCAGCACCACTGCTGCTAGGCATCCACCACCATATCCACCAGCACCACTACTGCTTGGCATCCACCACCATATCCACCAGCACCACTACTGCTAGGCATCCACCACCACATCCACCAGCACCACTACTGCTAGGCATCCACCACCATATCCACCACCACCACTACTGCTAGACATCCACCATATCCACCACTACTGCTCGATATCCACCAGCAACCACCACGTAGCCACATCTTCCTCCTCCACCGCCACCACGTGGGCAAGACGCGCACCACGTGCTCAACGATAGCCAGAGGCTGTCGTTGAGCACGTGACGCGGCGGCTGCACCACGTGACCGCGTGCAGGGGCCTGGTGCCTCGGGAGGCGGAAGGAGTCGGCGCCTCGCGTTTCTTGCAACTTCCACGCCGCCACAAACAACGACAGCGGCGTAGACAACGCCAGCCCGCGTGGAGCGAGCGAGCGGGCGGTGGGGAAGAGACCCTCGAGGGGAGCGAGTCGAGGGGGAGGCGACGGCGACGCCGCTCGGAGCCATCCTGACCAAGGCCGCGTCCCTCCGCCCCCACCAACACACCCCCCCACCACCCCCCTTTAGAATCCGCAGTCCGGATAAGCGAGCTCGTCCCCCGCGGAGCACGCCCATTGGCCGGGAGGCTTCCCGCGTGACCGCCGCGCAGCCACTCACAGGCCGCCGAGGGAGCCGCGGCTGCGCGTGCGGGGTACGGAATGTGAAGGCGGCTAGGTGCCCCCCCCCCGCCGCGCGCCCTCGACTCGGCCGTAGCCCGCACGGCGGCTTCGTCGCCTTAATCTTTGACGTTTTTAACGAATAAGCTTATTGTCGTGCTCCTACTAACGTCGTCGTTTGCCGTTCCCGCATTGAACCACTCGTGTCGAGAGAGAATGTGAGTGCGGAGTCACACGCGCTGACGAGCGAGCGAGAGAGACGCGCGCCCCCACACACGCACGCAAGGTTTGTGTGGCGTTTCGTGTTTCTAGCGCGGGTTGTTGTTGCTGCTGCTGCTGTGTACGTGGTGGTTGTGGTTTTTGTTGTGGTTGGTTGGTGATGGTGGTGATGGTAGCAGTTCGGGGCACGTCGAGAGAGGCCTCGGGTCATCGAGAAATGCCTCAGCGCGTTGAACGCTCGTTGTTCACGTTACACTCGGGCTGGCGCTACAGTATGGGAGCTATTGTGTATGTCTCTCGCTCTCTCTTGGTGTCGGGGCGGGGGTCTGCTGCTCGCCACGACGAGAGGGAGGCTTCGGCAGGGCGAGAGAGACGAATCGGTGTCGTGTGGACGATTTTCCTTCTCAGTTGAGTGACCTACAGTTGCATGTCCACAATCGCACCGCTGCTGTGGCCACGTCTCTAATGCACCTCCATGGTCCTCTGGCTGAGTCTCTGTGCATTGTATCTCTAGGAGTATGTCTCTAGCTTACACGTCTATGCTTAGATCTATTTGTATATGTATTTGTGTCTATGTACTTGAGTGTCGTCTTGTATCTCTAGGAGTATGTCTCTAGCTTACACGTCTATGCTTAGATCTATTTGTATATGTATTTGTGTCTATGTGTCTATGTACTTGAGTGTCGTCTTGTATCTCTAGGAGTATGTCTCTAGCTTACACGTCTATGTTTAGATCTATTTGTATATATTTGTCTACCTATGTACTTGTATCTCTAGGAGTATGTCTCTAGCTTACACGTCTATGTTTAGATCTATTTGTATATATTTGTCTACCTATGTACTTGTATCTCTAGGAGTATGTCTCTAGCTTACACGTCTATGCTTAGATCTATTTGTATATATTTGTCTACCTATGTACTTGAGTGTCGTCTTGTATCTCTAGGAGTACGTCTCTAGCTACAAGTCTATGTTTAGATATATTTGTGTATATATTTGTCTACCTATGTACTTGTATCTCTAGGAGTATGTCTCTAGCTTACACGTCTATGCTTAGATCTATTTGTATATATATATATATTTGTGTCTATGTACTTGAGTGTCGTCTTGTATCTAGGAGTATGTCTCTAGCTACACGTTTATGCTTAGATCTGTTTGTATATGTATTTGTGTCTATGTACTTGAGTGTCGTCTTGTATCTCTAGGAGTACGTCTAGCTACACGTCTATGTGTATATCTATTTGTATATATATTTGTGTATATCTATGTACTTGAGTGTCGTCTTGTATCTCTAGGAGTATGTCTCTAGCTACACGTCTATGTTTAGATCTATTTGTGTATATATCTGTGTCTATGTACTTGAGTGTCGTCTTGTATCTCTAGGAGTATGTCTCTCGCTTACACGTCTATGCTTAGATCTATTTGTATATATATATATATATTTGTGTCTATGTACTTGAGTGTCGTCTTGTATCTCTGAGTCGGTGTCTGTGGGTTCATTATGCAACCTATAGTTTAGATTGAATGGCCATGTCTCTAATGTACCTAGATGGTTTTTTTTATCAGAGAGTATATTCTGTACAGTGTATCTCTAGGAGTCTATCTCTGCCAGTGTGTGTCTCTGTGTATCTACGAGTCTATATTTGTACGTGTATATGTGTATGTCCAAATATATCTATGTATCTGTATTCTTGTATCTCTGAGTTTCTATATCTATGGGTTTAATATGCGCACCGTAGTTTGGGTTTCATGGCCACAAGCGCACGTCTGTAGCTGTCTCTCTAATGTCCCTCTATGGCTCTCTGGCTTTCTATTTATCACTGAGTCTATATACAGTGTATCTCCAAGAGTCTATCTCTGCGAGTATATCTCTACGTATCTACACATCTATGTATTTTACTGTGTATATATCTCTTGGTATATTTATCTTGTCTATCTATGTGCTTGAGTGTATTTCTCCTTGTGTCTCTGAGTCTCTATGGCTATGGGTTTATTCTACTTCCATGGATGCCGTAGGTGCTAGTCATCTCAAAACTCGTGTGTTTAGGTTTAAACTCGCCATTTGGCCTATAACCAACACGCCTTTCTCGTTGCGACTTTTACGTTCATATGGTAATAAGTATAGAGGCACCTGTAACGTAACCTTTTGTCAGATCTACTGCTGGACGAAAATACTCCGTATGATACCAGTCTCGTCGGCAGTGTCTGTTTTAAAAGCAGACTCGAAGATATATATCTACCGACTCCGATTGTTGATGCCTCGTGTATCCCCCGAGAGCCAAGAACCCCGCGGGTTGGTTTTTGTTGCCACGGCGGCTTGAGCACAGCGCTCAAAACGCCAAGTAGTAGTGGGGCCAGCAGCAAGAACGGCACGACGAGGAAATCTCGAAAGGAACAAAAAAAACCCCTCAGGTCGACACGCACGTAAACAACAGCGTCCGCGATGGCTCGTCGACGCAACGTAAATTTGCAAGCGTGCAAAGAAACGCGTGCAGGAATGTGTCGTGTAGGTCAGGTTGAATACATGCCCCGGATTGAGCATAGGAAATAGGTACGATGGGATGGAATTGCTGAAGCTCCTTGTATACTTAGCCCAGACTTGTTGAAGTTGATTATCCTACCTGGTCATTGTTCACATTGTACAAAACAAGGTGGTTGGGGTGGTGGATTAATTTACCTGGTCATTGTTCATGTACCAACCAAGGTGGTTGTGGTAGTTGATTTTTCTACCTGGTTATTGTTCATGTACCAACCAGGGTGGTTGATTAACCTACCTGGTTCTTGTTGATATCTCTACTGAATTGTTGATGTATCTTCTTAGTAGTCGTAGTTATTGTTACAAGTGTGTAGCACCTATTTGTGGTTGATGATTTTCCCCTCTGGTTTGTTACATTCTGGATGAAGACTTCCCCCTGCCCTGCAGGTCTTGGGGTTGTACGGCCGTACATCACCACGCTGCTCAGTGTGGGTTGGTGAACGTCGCTAGAATGGCGTGGGAGCAGACGAACACACAGTGCAGGTATCCCTCGATCTACGAAAGGGATGCGTTCTTCCAAAAAAACACAACGAAATTTGGTACATCGGAATGGCCTTACTCATTAATTTAATACCAAAAATATAGGGCTGTGTATCGGTCATTCCAACTCTGCTCGTCGAAGAATACACATCTTTTACAATAACAAAAATAATAATAATGAACGTGCATATTAAAACGATTTAATAATTATTTACTTAAAACCATAATAATTAACCTTTTCGGGAAACTCGCCAAAAGATGCTGCTGCACATTGGAATGACTGGAAGCGTTGCTGCCGCCACTGCAGGGACACCGTGACGCTGTCGCCGATAGATGACGACGCAGCCCTCCCGGGTGGTGGCTCGCGTTTGGTGATCTCACGGCGTGTGGCCGTCGTGAAATTTCGTTCCCGCGGAAATTCGATTTTTCGTTAATTCGAAAGTGTCCGTAATTTGTCCGTCGCCTTAACGCTAAATTTCGTCGACCGAACGTTTGTACAAGAACGGACTTTGCTGTGCTGCCCTCTGCTGCCCACCACGCAAGCCCCTGCAGCGGTCGATGACAACCCAGCGTACAATATGCGTCATCGCCAATCCAAGCGATGTCCACGCTATAACCCTGCTGCTTAGCTTCTGAGATCTGATAAGATCAGGTAGTTGTGGGTGATTTGGTCATTGGCGCTTGGTCTATAGGTGATGTAAACGTGCCTATCTGGATGCTGCTTTAACACGTAGGCTTTCGCGACCAATATCCATAATACAGGCTCTCCAACACACCGGTGTGCTGTACTCGTAACGAATTGGCATGTTCTGTTTACATGACAAACCTTACTAATTGGCTGTCGGGGGGTGGTTGGTTGAATGACTCATTTATATATTTACGCAATCTAACCAACAAAACCTGTTATGGATGTTGCTGTTGTTGGTTTTGGTTCTGACTGTGTGGTGCCTAGGTCCGCACAGATGGATTCACGAGCCCACTAGCTGCACTGCCACCTTTTGACCAGTTGGCAGCTCAAGAGGAACTTTCACAAATCTGTGTGATCTACCAACTCTTGCTTACGAAGTGCTGGGGTCGCAGACTTGCGCCCCGGCGTGTTTGTGTTTTCACTCAACAATAGCGACGCTGCATTGAGCGAGTTCATGGAGAAAACATTTTTAAATTCTTGTAAGCAGGGCATGGTTCTGACGGGAATGTCGGTTTTCAGTTTATTGATTGTTCCGCTCGTGGTTAACGGCCTTTGATCTCATACCACCCGGAATGCAACTCATCTAATCAGATTTCGGAAGCTCATCCGGGTTGAGCCTGGATAGTCAACTTGGATGATCCACCTACTGGTGTTATTGGCTACTGCGGAGGGGGGGGGAGGCTATGTCGTGTGCATCTCGCAGCGCGTCTGCAAAGTCCTTCACTCTACTGCTCCCCTGCCTTCAACACGCATGGCACGATCTAATATATAATAATCATAGTTTACAGCTCGTTATCAATCAAGTGCTGACATGAAGGCCTCCCTTCACTTTATCGTTTGCAAGGGGTCAATTGACCAATACGCTACAAAGCTGGCCCGCGCGGATTGGCGATTGCGGAAAGCATAGATGTGGAAGCATAAAGGAGCAGCACAGCAATGGGTTCAGCTGTCATTTAGTTTCCCACAACATAGCACAGCCCCAGAGCTGTCTGACAAGCTAGGGACCACGGTGGTCACCTATGACCGGCACTCTCCAGCGATTGGTCTAATTGGGTGTAATCAAAACCGGCGTGTAGGGTGTACGCCGGCACCGCTACTCTGGTTGTGTCGGGTTGGAAGAGCGGGGGACATCGCTAACCGCGCTGATGTTAGCAGCCACCGCCGGGAGTTGAACCTAGGTGGCTGGGTTCGGAGCGCAACGCGTTAACCCCGCCACGCAATCGCTCCATTGCCCCCCCCGCAACAACAAATTCAAATAAAATAATCGATTTCTCGCGCGCGCAATTTCGATGCGTGCAATGTTAGGCCCTTTTATAAATCTACTGCCGGGTGAAGGAAGGCCTCTGCGCAAGCTGTCATGGCCACAATTGTTGTTTGACCATACTTGCTTAGTTGGTCAGTGTGTATTGGTCTTGGGTGGGCGGAGGAGTAGTCCCAGGCCTGGTTAAAATATCACTTGCCACTAATGTTGACCGTGGCCTAAAATGGAACTTGGGTCACTGGGTTTTGGAGTACAGTTGCACGATCCACCACCGTGCCCACACGACTCCACCTCCCATATCTCTTATCTCTTAGCAGATAACGCTCTTGGCTATATGTCTGTGTCTCTGTTGTACGTGAGTTTAAAGCTTAGTTAATAATAAACGTCAAGACTTCCTCTGGCTTTTAGCCCAAAGTTAATCTTTATATATAATTTGCACGCAAGTTGCATACATCAACAATGCATTCCCTTTGCACATGGGCATATTGAGGTGTTCATCGTGAGCACAGTAATCACGGTTGATTAATCGTTGCAGTTATTGAGTTGACTAATGTTTACACGTCTGCCAAGACGTGCATCTCGATGGGACTTTGACAAATAAAAATAATTTTTTACCCTTTCTGGCAATACAGCAGGTAGTGTGGTGCGATGTTTGAACACCAAATTGAAACCTTTTTGCAAGGAATCAAGTCTACGTTAATCACACGAACTTGTGGTGAACATGCAAACCTATAAACATGTTCTGGTAATGTATGCATTGCCTTTGAAGGTGATTGGCCTACACCAGAGACAGCAGCTGCCTTCATGGCCTTGGTGTCACTACCAGTGGCAGACCAGAGAACGGCAAAATGGGAACAGTCCAAAGACGATGCAAGTATCAGAGATTTACAGCTCGGGTTGAGCGGTTATATCTATGGAACCTTTTTGCCAGTATCAAAGTATGATATTGGCGAAAAGGCATCTATTTGGAGTTTGAACCTCTTTAACACCTGTTTCATTGCCAGAAATGGTAACCACCTATTCTTATTTTTCACGCTTTTATCTCGGGCTGCTTAACACACGGGCTGAAGCTTCTTCAACGGGCAAATAATTTAAAGTGGATTCTCACGATTGAGCGCCGTTGTCGTGCTGCGGTAACGTCACCGTGACGCCACCGCCACACGTGTGTCACGCGTCACGTACGTGTTTGTGCGCAACGCGCGTCGTTGAGGAGACGCCGCAGTAGCGCCGCTGTAACGGAGCTTCTAGCCGTCCGTGACTTTTAAAGTCTTTTTCTCAAAGCTTGACGGGCGTGTCGGAATATTAGCACCGTAGACGAGAGTAAAGTGGAAACAAATGACGAAATGCGCAGTTGAGACCTACTAGTGATCTGCCCATGGATCGTGATGATGATGATGATGACTACGATGCTGAACATGGACCATGACTCGTGTGTGTGTGCGCGTGTGTGCCTGTTTCTACTGCCCGTCGCAGGCTCTGTCCGGCGTGACCAGCGCAAAACTGTCGAAGATGTCGTTCCCACCTCGCCTGGCACGACACCCCATGCCGGTCATGCCCCCCATCCCCATGCCCCCGGGCATGCCCCCGCTTCCCCCGGGTATGGCGAGGGGGCTGCCCCCTCCCCTGCCCCCGGGACTGCCGCCCCCCCACTACGCCGGGTATCCTCCTCCGGGCATTCCGCCCCCAGGTAACCGACCGCGAGCCCTGGGCCCCCCCCCCGTTCGATCGGATTTGTATGGTCTCGTATTCGGGTCTGGTCGATTGGGGTGCATAGCTCCGGTTGGCATTGCGCTCGCACGATCTAACCAGGTGAATTCTTACGAGTTGACGCATCGTTACGTGCCCTATATGAACAGACTGTTGGGGCAAGTGCTGTTAGCGAGTAGCACCTGTGAAGGCCGGCACTGCACACGAAGGGGGTGGGTGGCCAACACCGCCCGGCCACCTTTGTTTACACACTGCACCGGGTAGTTAATTGAGGTCGAGTCGACCTAGGGGAGGCCCAGGGACAGTTCAAATTATCGTCACCGGTGTTGGCCGTGAGCGGGAATTGAACTCGCTTCTCTGGGTTCGTTGCGCAGCGCGCTAACAGCTACGTTACCGCTCCTCGCTATATACACACACATACAAAGACAAAGATCCCCCGTATAGCCTTAACAGACTGTTGGGGCAAGTGCTGTCAGCCAGCACTTATAAAGGCCAGAACGGCACACGAGGGGGTGGGTGGCCACAACCACGCCTGGCCACCTTTGTCTCCCTAGTGGCGATGTTTACAGACCACCAGGTACTCATTTGAGGCCGAGTCGACCTAGGGGAGGCCCAGGGCCGGTTCAGATAATCGTCATTGGTGTTGGCCGTGAGCGGGAATTGAACTCAGTTCTCTGGGTTCGTAGCGCAGCGTGCTAGCGGCTACACTACCGCGCTCCCCTTACACACACACTCACAGACACACTCACAGACACACTCACAGACGCGCGCACGCGCGCACACACGAGTCGCGTGACAGACGTAGACTGGGGGGCTCCCGGCGTGCGGGCGACGAGTAGCTCGCAGCATCGACGGCGGCGCAGGGAGCGACGTGTCCGGCTTCGGACATCGCTCAGCGGGCACTGGCGCGCCCCGCCTCCCCCAGGCTAACGCCGCACAAACGTCAACAAATCACTAAGCGCTCATTGTACGGACACGCGCAGCCCTCTCCCCTCCCCTTGCGCAGCATTACGACCCAGCCCGGTCGGTGACCCACGTTGTGTTGACAGTGCCATGTGACACGTGGTGCGCTACTACTACTGCTGCTCCGCGTGTTAAAGCGCCGTTTGCCATATGTCATGTGCCACGTAGCACGCGACGCACCGTCCCCCGCCCCCCGATTCGTATGTTCGTTTTGCTGACACACGTGCTATATGATGCCACGTGACGCGTCATGAAATGCTAATGCTCCTTGTGTTAAAGCGCCGTGCGGCACGTGTTACGTGACGCGTTATCCGCCGATCCTCGGTTTTGTGCGGCGATGCGCGTCACGTGACGTCTCGTTCGACACCTCGTGCAGCTCTGTGTTTAGCTGCCGTGCAAAGCGTGTAACTGCTGGTGTGCCAGTCGATCACGTCGAGTATCGTCACGTTCAGTATCGTCACATCTTGCGTCATCTTGTGACGTCACATGGCGCGTACGTCGCCAATGCCGTTTGGAGTCTTGCAAGCCGGCACGTGTCGTGCGATCCATTGTGTAATGTTGCTTTGTTGTCACATGTTGAGTCTATGCGCTTCATGGCACATCGGGGGAATTACTGCTGTGCTCATGTGTTTACGTGTCCCGTGTGTGTGTTTGTTTTCCAGGTACCCCGATGATTCCTGTTCCGATGGGCATGCTTCCCAGACCGGTGAGCTATCATCACGATTATCACCTCATCATCGCCACCATCAATCATCAACTTCAAAAAGTTTTACAACTAATAATACACTCAACTCTCGATGATATCTTGGTGGATTTATCCGGCTTGTGGGATTAATCGTGGATTTACATGTGTGCTTGGGGGCCCAGCGCTCACATTCACCGCACACAAACACAGTACTTTGTATGCATCCAGCAGTGGATGGACCATGGCTGATGGTGAAGACACCAACACAGACACCAACAATATAAAAGCCAGCCTTGCTAATCGGGGGTGCAGGGGAGGGGGGTTAACAACTAAACACACAAACCCGGCACTTTAAGAAGCAATAAAAACAGATGAGACTTAATGTATTTTTCACCCCCACAATTTTACAAAGGTAAACAGTAATTCATCTCATCGCCTGACTTGGTTGTGTTTTAGCATTTCTTTTGTTCGATGCTGGCCATGCCCTCCTCTCCTCCCCCATGACCCTGGATAAGCAAGAGTTGCCTGTGCAACGCGCAATATGAGGCTTTTTTTAATATGAGGCTTGTCTTTTATTTTCATGGCAATGGCCTCGGGGCACCGTGCAGTGGTACGCTGAGAAAACCTGGGGGATTAATTCTAGATTTGAAGCTTTCGTGACTGCAAGGATTCATACTGTTAGGTTTTTTCGGTAAAGTCACGTAGATAAAAAAAATAGAAATAGAAACAATATAATAATAAATGAAAATAAATCTATTAAATCACGACGTTTCGGAGGCAATTATTATTTAATTTCTATTTTAATTTTTTCCTTACGTGACTTTATCGAAAAAACTTAAGAGTATGAAACCTGGGGGAGTTGAAGAGTAGCGACTACAACACCCATAGTATAGGTTTTTATTTTTTTGTTGGGTTAGATCGTTTAAATGTATAAATGTGTCGTTAAACCCGCCACCACCCGACACAGCCAACTAGTAAACTTTGTCACGTCAAGAAAACATGGCAAGTCATTACAGGTACAGCACACCGGTGTGTTGGAGAGTAAACGCACAACATTTACAATTGGAGTGTTTTGTTTTGCCAGTAATTACAACTAGCTGTCGCCTGATGAAGCCAGTTGTGTACATGTAACACGTGTGTTACGTGTACACGCGTACTACACGGTGCGTGTAGTACATGAGTGCGTGTAGTGTGTTGTGGGTGTTAGTGGACACACCACAGATAAGAGGTGTGACCCCCCGGAAATGGCCTTTCACTGTCAATGCACAAACCGATCTCGCGACATCCCGGAAGCTTACGCGGGGGGTAGAGCCTGCAATCGCGTGCCTCAACGGGTGACCATCACGAGCAAGACACGCCCGCTGGCGACGCCGCGGCGTTGTGCGAGAAGCAGAGTGCCGTGCGGCAAAATCCACAGTTGCGCCGCACTTACGCTCCCTCGTGTTTATCCCCCTCCGCCTTGGGCCAAACCCGCACCGGCCGGCTCGCTGCTGTACAGTCGTGCGTATCCGCCGTGACCCGCGTGCGTGTGTGTGCGGGCGAGCAGTAGTGAAGCGGTTAGCGCTAAGCTGTACTACCAACCCGGCGACCCGAGTTTGATTCCCGCTCACGGCCAACACAAGTGTCGATTATCTAAAGCGGTCCCGGGCCTCCCCTAGGTCGACTGAACCTCAAATGAGTACCTAGTAAAAGCATCGCTACTCGGGAGACAAAGGCGGCTGGGCGTGTTGCTGGCCACACACCCCCTCGTGTGCCGTTTTGGCCTTCATAGTTGCTCGCTAACAGCACTTGCCCCGACAGTCTGTCTAGGCTACACGGTGGATCTTTGTCTTTGTTTTGTTTGTGGGGTCTTGGGGGTGGATCGCCCCGTGTCCAGCAGTGGGATTGACATTTGCTTCCGCATTGCTGCGTGGACAGTGGACTGTGCCCTCCCTCCGGCACCAGGTGTTCCTGCCCCGTCGCATGACGCTGCCGCCCATGATGGGCAAGCCTCCAGGGCTGCTGCCATCCCCAGGGCCGCCGCCGCCTCCGCCCGGAGCAGGGCCGCCCACGATGTCCGCCGCGGCGGCTCCCCCGGTCCGGCCGCCCGCCTCCTCGCCGGCGCCGCAGCCGCCGCCGTCGTCATCGTCGTCGTCGTCGTTATCGTCGTCGTCCGCCCCCCGGAAGGCGGACGAGCCGGCGCCGCCCCCCACGACCGTGTTCGTGGGGAACATCCCCGACCGCGCGTCGGAGTATCTCATCGGGCTGCTGCTCGCCGTAAGTTGCCCGTCCGCTTGCGCCGTTGGCTGCCGCCTCGGTGGGATTGCCGGCGAGCCGTTCTCAGAATGAGAGTCTTTGTTTCGACCGGAGGAGAAATGCGATGAGCTGTAAAGCTCTTTTTGCACAGATGTCCAGTCGGGGCACAGGGGTCAGAAGCTTACAACAACAAACAGTACAAAACACCGTCGAATAAATCTTACCAGGTCAAGCCCCACTTAGCTTCTTCACTTACTTTTCAGAAGCAACCTGGCCACAAATGATAGCTCGATAAAGTGGCCCATCACGTGGACATTTGTAACAGCAAAATAATCGAAATGCATGTTCTGTCCTTGCGTTCAGAAATACTTTAAATCGCGGAATGCCCGTGTGGAGGTCTGCTTGCCTTCAGGAGCCGGTGCAGCCACGGCGAGAAGGAAACCGCCCCCCACTTGGCGTACACAATGCCAACCTTGTGACCAATCCACCCACAATCCGAACTGGTCGGGTCTCCGAAGTTTGCTCGAAGCAGGCTTGAGCCTACCAAGTGCTTTGGATTGATCTTCTTGGTTCTTTCGGTAAAGTCACGTATAAGGGAAATAGTAAAATAATAAAAATAAAACATAATAAAATAAAATTCTCACAACGTTTCGGCCACAACACAAGCAGCCGTCCTCAGGTGAAGACAGAGCTGTCTGAAAGACAGCGCTCCAATGAACACTGCTAAGCTTGGCAGCGTATTTTAAGCTGGGTGGGAGAAGAGCGCCTTGACAAAGGAGTTTACATATCAACCAAAGAATTTAGCATTGAATAAGCTGTGTTAATGTGAGAGAATTAGCAGGATGTTAAAGTCATAAATTAGCATGTTACTGGGAGATTAGCACCCGCCCTGTCCTGCTTTGGATTGGTTTAAACGCCATGCATGCAACTGGTGTTGGGAGGCTGCTACGGGGCTACGCGGTGAGGTTAGCAGAGTTGCGGTGCAGCGTGCTCTACTGTGTTCCAACTTCCGTGTTCCCCGAGGGGGCGCTGCTGAGTCCACCACCTCCTCATGTGCTCAATAGCAGCACTTCCCCATCACTCATTTTTGGCCACATGGTTGATCTTTGTCATTTGTGGCCGGGCGCGGTGCTGGCCACCCACCTCCTCATGCGCCGTGCCGACTTTCGTAGTCGCTCGCTTAACAGCACTTGCCCTAAAAGTCTGTTGAAGTTCCATACGGGGGATCTTTGTCATTGTTGCGGTGTGTGATCAGATCTGTATATCTCGCCCGGACACAAACTTCTGCAGTGCCTCTTACTTTATGGAGAGTCTTGTAACCCGCAGAACACGGTACACGTATGGCGATTGGCTACGTACAACATTGTGTTTGACGTGCTGGTAAACGGGCTTTATTGTTATTATTATTATTTAAACCTTTCAACTTGTGTGTGGACAGCCCGACAAGATAACAGCCGTTAATCTTGAAGGTAACAAAACGGCTGTCCTCTCTCCCTTCCTGCCTCCCTAACACCCGCCCTGCCCTGTCGTCGTCATCGTCGACTCGTGCAGAAATGCGGCACGGTGCTCAACTGGAAACGGGTCCAGGGACCGTCGGGGAAACTCCAAGGTGAGACGATCCGATCTGCGAGCCGCGGTGGTGGTGGTGGTGGTGGCCGAGTTGGGGCGGTGGTGGTACGGCACTTGCCATGGGGGGTGGGGATGTGAGTGTGGGGGGTGGGGGTAGTGAGCAGTGTACTTTGGACTTTAATACCCACCCACCCAAACCCACCCAAACGCACCCACCCACTCGCAGGTCGATGGTGATGCGCAGGGCAATTTGCGGACAATGCATCGTTCACAGTAAGGTCACCCATAACGAGAGGTTTTCCTTTGGGGTTATATCGCGTAAATATAAACGTGTCGTTAAACCCGCCAACACCTGACACAGCCAATTAGTAAGGTTTGTCACGTAAGAAAAATGTACTCCCCAACGTGTCAACAAAAACGTGTTAGAGAGTAAACCCACAGGTCATCGTTGCGGCCTACCAGATATTTTGTGCCGTGCCGACACGGAGGGATTCCTTTTTTTTTCGTGATGGCACGATGGGGATTACATTGAGGGGGGTAGGCATGGGGGGGGGGCTGCCTTTACATTCGTGAAGCTTCTAATTTGACAAACAGAGCCTCTGGCAACGGGAGCAGCTTGAAGGGGAGGGCATCGGCATTAGAAACTCGCAGCAGAGCCGTGGCGGCCGCGGTAGATTAACTAACCGTTTGACTGGGGGGTCAGAGCGAGGGGGTGATGAGTGGAGCGGAGCTGCGTGGTGTGTCTGGACCGCGCGGGTACGGCGGGGCGAGAGCGCCGGGGGCGTTGGGCGGTGTGGCGTGACTGGATCTCGCGGTGCTGAGCTGTGTGCCGGGGTGTCCGCGCGGTGTCACGCAGCGTTCGGCTTCTGCGAGTACCGTGAGCCGGGCTCCTCGCTTCGCGCACTGAGGCTCCTGCACGACCTGGAGTTGGGCGACCGGCACCTGCTGGTGAAGGTCGACGCCAAGACCAAGGCCCTGCTGGATGCGTGGAAGGCCCAGCAGCAGGCGTCCACTGCCGCCGCCGCCGCCGCCGCCGTAAGCGCACGTGGCCTGTGTAATGCAGCCAGGGTTGGTGAATCGCACCAATGTTCCCCGTTTACTTCGAGGAGGTTGCCATACCCTGGCTCTGCCAGGAGGAGGCAGGCTCCACCTGTTCCGTCTGTGTGGGATTGAGTGTTTCCCCCTTGCACGTGTGGGTTTTTCTCCAGGTGCTCTGGTTTTCTCGAACATGTAATAACATCTTAATATGTAGAGGATCGCAGAGCTTGGGCTATTGTTGGCACTGGATCATCGCGTGGCTGCCCTTACTGCTTGTCAGTGGCGAGATAACTACCTCGCCTGGTATACAGGAGGTCGTGGATTTTGATCCCGACCCTGGTGTCTGTATATTTGGAGTTTGCGTGTCTCTCTCCCCGTGGTTCTGTGCATTTTTCTCCGGGCCTTCCGGTTTTTCCCCCCAAAATGTAGAATTAGCATCACGTGTTTAGAGAATTTGGCATTTCCACTTGATGATGATAATCTACTTCGTTGAGCTATTCCCCTGTGGCCAGGTCGCTTCTGAAAAAGAGCTTCATAGCTCAGTGGGCCCTACCTGGTAAAATAGTCATAGTTTCGGGAGAAATCTGTGCACGTCTTGAGTCGCCCTTTCCCTCCAAGGGTGAGCACGTACTCGGGAGCGGCGCCATGCAAGTTGAGACACGGCCTTTGATGTGTTTTTTTTTACGTAACGGCCCTCTCCTCGCCTTTTTCCTCTCTTGATCCTCCCGTCGCGCTCCTCCACCTTCCCCGCCCGGCCACAGGCGGAGAAAAGCAGCAGCAGCAACAACGACGAGAAGACGCAGCCGGCGTCCAACCAAGCCCACGAGCAGGAAAAGAAGGCGGCGGGCGAGGAAAAACAGCAGGGGGAACAGCAGCCGCAGGACAAGGAGCGGCAGCAGCAGCAGCAGCAGGATGAGAAGGACAAGAAGCAGGTGAAGGAGCGGCAGCAGCAGGAAGAGAAAGTGGCGGAGGAGAGCGACGGCAATGACCTGGACGCGGCGACGCGCCGCGTGGACGAAGCGACGCAGCAGGAGATCCGCGCCGTCATCCGCGAGCACGAGAGCCAGCTGTCGGGAGAGTCGGGCGGCGCCGACAACTTCCAGCGTCGCCGGCGCAAGGAGCGCAAGGACGGGGTGCGTGCCGTGCGAGCGCGCGCTGTGTGTGTGCGTGCCGTGCGTGTGTGCGTGCCGTGCCGTGTGCGCGTGCCGTGCGTGTGTGCGTGCCGTGCGTGTGCGCGCTGCGTGTGTGCGCTGTGCGTGCCGTGCGTGTGTGCGTGCTGCGTGTGTGCGCTGCGTGTGTGCGTGCGTGTGTGCGCTGTGTGTGTGTGTGCCATGCGTGTCTGCTTGCTGCGTGCGCAGTGTGCAAAAATATCGCCACTGGGGAGACAAAGGCGGTCGGAGGTAGTGCTAGTCACCCACCCCCTCGTGTGCCGTGCCAGCCTTCATAGGTGCTGCTCGTTAACGGCACTTGCCCCAAAACTTTGTTAAGGCTACGCGTGGGGTGGGGGGGATTTTTGTCTTTGTGTGCTTGCGTTGGGGAGTGGTAGTATAGTGGTCTTTGCAAGTGACAGCAGTCGGCTTGAGCGTGACAAATGTGGCAGGGCGAACAATTTTTTCGGTGTGTGGGACGGCGTGCGTGCGCCGCGTGGCGAGCGTTATTGCCGGGCGTCCTTCCCTGCACCGTCTGTCTGCCTCCTCCCCGTCTCGTTGCGTAGGATCTGGACAACATGGACATCGAGGATGACAAGAAGGACCTCATTTCGCGCGAAATCAGCAAATTCAGAGACACCCACAAGGTGCGCTTAACCGGTGTGCCGCGCCCACTGGAAACCATCGCCAACGTCAGCCCTTGGCCCCGTGCCTTGCGGCGCGTCGGCCACCACAGCTTCTTCATCGCGGCCTTCAGCCGACCAAGCCACAGTCGTCGCCACACGCCATTCTCTTGTGCCCATGTTGTGTCTGTTGCAAAGGGAGTTTGATATCCGGCCGGGCTATGAACCCGGCCACGGAACCATCCTCTACATCCAGGCTCGGGGCCTGGCACGAGCCCCCCCTCCGCGTTGCTTGGCAACAATCAGTTTCAAAGACAATGCATATATTATCAAGAGCATGTTTGTTTGCACGTTTCTCCACACGTGTACGTGTGGTTAATGCAGACTTGATTATGCCTTGCAAAAAGGTATCTATTTGGCGTTTGAACATCTTAACACGACACCTGTTTTATTTGCCAGAAAGGGTAAAACCTATTCGTGTTTTTCATCCAGAGGTGTTGTCGTCGTTGTTCCGGTCGACGAGCGTTTATTTTGACGCCCGCCGTTCCACTTGACCCGTCAGAAACTGGAGGAGGAGAAGGAGAAGAGGGAGAAGGAGCGGCAGGACATGGACGTCGTCGACCGCGATCGCCCGGAGGCGAAGAGGGATCGTGAGGAGCGCGAGGACAGGGAGAAAGAGGAGCGCGAGAGGGAGAGGGAGCGGGAGCGCGAGAGGGAGCGGGAGCGCGAGAGGGAGCGGGAACGCGAGAGGGAGCGCGAGAAGGAGCGGGAGGAGCGGGAGAAGGAGAAGCAGCGCGAGAAGGAGAAACCCCACGTCACCAACCAGGAGCCCAGCCCTGCCAGGTGCAAAGCGACGGTGCCTCGCTGTCCGTCCCTGCTGCGGCTGCCGTCGCCGCTGGTGGTGACGTTCGGCGTGCCGTCTTGCTGCTGCTGCTGCTGCGCGTTGTTCCGGAGTGCCGCTGCCAACGCGAGGGGAGGAGCTGTGCCCTTTGGGTTTCTTTAGTCTCTGCTGTCGCCCATCCTCGCAGCGGCGGCTTTTGGCTGCCCGTCGAACAACGACGGTCGCCGCATCGCGCGGCGCTTCGAGACGCGCTTCTGCGGCCGTCTGGAATGCTCTTCCTTCAGATATTAGGAAGCGACTGGGTGCTATGCACTTTTAAATCATCAGCATCTAGATTGACAACTAATTTCTTTAGAACTGCTTGTTGTGTTTAGTTTGTCGTCCTTTCCCTGCGTTTCTGATTAGCCACGGTTGGCTACGTAGGGCGTGAACGAAGTTCAACACGCGTACTTGTTTGCGCACGGTGTGAAGTATCACCAATTCGGGAGCCTGCCTGCCTACCTGCCCATTGCACGCAGCATGCGTGTCCTGCTGCTACTGCTGCATGGTCAAGTGTACGGTGTCACTAGCTCAGGTCCGTGTCCGGCTGGTGACGTTGTGGCAAACCGGCGTTGACCCGTGTCGACCGCCCTGCTAACTCTGCGCGTGCCGTTGCGCTCAGCGACGATGGAAGCCGTGACCGCGAGCGTCTGTACGGCTCGCACGAGGAGGAGGACGAGGAGGACTTCTACGTGAGGAAGAGGCTGGAGAAGAGGCTCTGGGAGAAGGAGGCCTCCTACCAGGAGGTGCGCACGGACACGAACACCGCCAGACGCGAGACGAGCAGGCGCAGACGATCTGGACGCAGATGACGCTCACATGGACGTAGACCAGCTTACTGTCTCAAAAATAATCATAATCATGACTCCTTTTGTATGTTGAACTTCTTTCGCACCGTACGTAGCCAACGGTGCTGATCGGAGGTCCAGGCGCAACGACGACGCCTGTTCAGTTTAGCCTGCGGGTGTTGTCCAGAGCTTGCAGAGAGAAAGAGAGAGAAGCGTTTGACAGCCCCCCACCCACTACCTGAGGCTCTTCCTCTCTGAGATGTCCCCCCATCCCACCAAGACAAAGATCCCCCATATAGCCTTCACAGACTGTTGGTGCAAGTGCTGTTAGGGAGCACCCATGAAGGCCGGCACGGCGCTCGAGGCAGTGAGTGGTGGCCAGCGCCACACACGGCCGTCTTTATCTTCCTAGCGGCGATGTTTACACAGTGCACCAGGTACTCATTTGAGGCTGAGTCGACCTAGGGGAGGCCCAGGATCGGTTCAAATAATGACATCTGTGTTACGGGTTGCGCGTCCCTTCATTAATCGGCCAATTCCACGTTGCCGTCCGTCCGTGCAGAGGTTAAAGAACTGGGTGGCCCGCGAGAAGAAGCGATGTAAACTCTACGAGAAGGACGCCAAGAAGGAGCGGAATCGGAGGAGAGACATGGTACGCACACACGCACATGTACACACAAAGACAAAGATCCCCCGCGTAGCCGTAGCAGACTGTTGGGACAAGTGCCGTTAGCGAGCACCCTATAAAGCCCGACACGGCGCACGAGGGGTGGGTCGCCGGCTCCACGCCCGAGTGGCGGTGTTTTTTTTCACACCGCACCAGGTACTCGTTTGACGCTGGGTCGCTTCAGAAAAAGAGCTGTACAGCTCAGTGGGCCTTACCTGGCGCAGTAAAAAAATTTAGTTTTAGTTCTGTGTCTCGGGTATATTCCGTCTGTCTCGTTCGTGTCAGCGACCTCGGTCCGTCTCGTCAGCTCCGTTTCCCGCAATGGGGGACTCGGTGACGCCGTTGGCCGCTCGTTGCAGAGAGGGGGTCGCCGTTTGAACCCAGCGGCCTTCACCTGCTTGTTGCCGTGGGGGTGAGGGGGGTGGGTGGTGTACGTTGACCATAAAAATACCGCGGCATGCGCCGTGACGTCGTTGGCAAGGCTCGGTCCGTCGTGTGCCATCGTCACACTCCAGGTTTTCCAAAACCTGAAAAATGTCACCGTATGATAGGTAGCAATCGCGTAGCCCCCTCCTGAAAAAGAGTCTTGAGACTCGCCGAGGCTTTGCTAGGTAAGCAAAGCTCAATAAGAATACAATCGAGTCTATTGATCGTGACATGCGTGCGTGTGCGTGTGCGCGCGTGTGTGTGTGCATGCGTGCGTGTGTGTGTGTGTGTACGCTCGTGCGTCACCGCCGTGCCTTCAGACCAAGGAAGCGAAGCGTCTGCGCGTGTTCTTCGAGGAGTACGACGATGACCGGGACGACCCCAAGTACTTCATGTGAGTGCAACCACACCTCGCGCTCTTGTGTGCGTGTGCGCACGTGTGTGTGTGTTTATGCGTGGCCATGTCACGCATACGGTGGTGTGGCGGTTAGCACACTGCGCTACGAACCAGGCGACCCAAGTTCGATTCCCACTCACGGCCAACATCAGTGACGATTATCTGAAACGTTCGTGGTCCTCCCCTAGGTCTACTCAGCCTCAAACGAGTACCTGGTGCGGTGTGTAAAAATCGTGCCGGCCTTCATATGTGCTCGCTGACAGCATTTGCTCTACCAGTTGGTTAAATGTTAGACTTAGGTGGCTTGGGCACGTGTTGAGAATGGGGCTCACACAGAGACCCGTAGATTCACGTAGAGACCCACAGACTCGCAGACACATTTAGATTCACACGGAGACCCACAGACTCGCACAGACACCCGTGGATTCACACAAACACCCCCATAGATTCACACACAGACCCCATAGACTCGCGCTTAGGTTAGGCTATCTACCGAGAGATGCCACCGGTGCAGAGCTGACGGAGTACAGACTCCTCTACTTACGAACGAGTTATATTCCAGAGATCTGTTCCTCGGTCGAATGTTCGTAAGTGGAGCAGTCATTTCACAGGCAGACCGAGGGTGAGATGGGAGCGGGATACGAGGACGGCTGTGCGACGAGAGACGAGGCAGAGAGGAGAAGGGCGTGGGGAATCGTCGGGGCTCTTGGCTATAAAGAAGAAGCGGTTAGGAGGGATGGGGGGGGGGATGACGAGCAGGAAGGAGGTTGCCCACGCACGCTGCAGCAGCGTAACGCACATCGTCCCCTCCCGCTCTCGCGTCCCATGCCCCGCCCCCCCGCTCACGCATCACGTGTCCGTCCGTCCCCCCCCGCGTGCTCCCAGGGGCAACGCGCTGGCCAAGCGTCTGTGGGAGCGCGAGAAGGAGCTGGAGTCGGACGAGAGGGACCGCTGGCGCGAGCGCGAGGAGCTGCAGGAGCTGCGGCTCAGGTTCATCCGCGAGGGTCGGCCCGACCCCGACGGGGACATCCTCAGGGTGAGTGTGGGGTCGTCGCCGCCCCCACTCCCCCCCCCCCCCATCGATTCCACTCCGTTCCAACGACGTGCGTAACGTGTACGTCGTTGGAACGGAATCGGAAGAAAAACTGATGACGTACAATCGTCGCAGCTCTGCAACCGCGTCAACGCTCGCCCAGCCACCGACTGACTCCGCTTCTGCTGCTGTTGCTGCTGCCGCGTACGGTGCAGATCCAGCAGATGGAGGCGCGGTGGGAGATGGACGCGAGCACGGAGGGCGGCTCCGATTCCCCCGCCGAGAACGGCGAGGCCGCCGGCGGCGTGCCGTCGGCGAGCGAGGGCCCGGCGCTCCTCCTGCCGTCCCTGCGGCCGACGCTGCGCCCCGTCAACCTCGCGCCGTCCGTGTCGCCGCACAGCGACGAGGGGGCCGCCATGGCGGCGGGGCCGGCGGCGGCGTCGTCGTCGCCCGGCAGACGACGGCAACTCGCGGCGGACGGCGGAGCCCAGCATGCCCACGCACAGGGGCCTCCGTCACGGTGCGTGCCGCTGGGGGGATGGCGTGCGGTTACGGTGGGGGACACCGGGGGGTGGGCGGGGGAAGGGGAGGGGGGCCTGGTGGATGGTGCGGGTGTTTTTTGTAGCGATTCTCCTTCCCCAGCGCGTGGCCTCGTTGAGAATCTCCGAGCTCTCCCGTGTGGAGATTTAGCGGATTTGGCGTTGCGTTGGTGGATAGATGTTAACTACCTCGCCTGGTATCCAGGAAGTCGTGGGTTTGATCCCGACCCTGACGCCTGCTGCTGCTGTATATTTGAAGTTAGCGTGTCTCCGTGGTCGCGTGGATTTTTCTTGGGGTCCTCCGGTTTTTCTCTCATTTGGAATCAACACGGGATGATGAGCCCACTTAATTGAGCTATCATTTGTGATAACCAGGTCGCTTCTGAATAAGAGCTACATAGCTCAGTGAGGCCTTACCTGGTAAAATAAAAATGGTTTAGCTTGTTTTAGAGAGTCGCGTCGCGCTCACAAACGCCACGTCGGCGAAGGGGGAGACTGGATTCAAGCAACGCGGTAAATGGTTGGCTCCGTACAATTGTGACCGGTGCAGCCAGCGTGACAGTGTGCCACGCCGGGCCTTTTTGTGCCCCCCCCCCCCCCCCCCTTGTCCGTCCCCTCGCCCCCTTGTCCGTCCCCTCGCCGCAGCTTTCCCCAACGGAAGCCCCGGGCCGCTGCCGCACCACTCGTCGTCGCGCTCCCGCAGCGACGTCCGCCACCAACACTACCACCATCACCACCGCCCTGGCGGCGGCGGCGGCGGCGAGGCGGAGAACAACGACGAGGAGGAGGAGGAGGAGGAAGCTGACGAAGAGAACGACGACTACGAAGACGACAGGGGGGGCGACGAGGACGATGTCCCGACCACCCGCGCGGACGCCTACCACGCCGGCAGGGGTCGCGGCGGCGCCGCCGCCGGACCCTCGACCGGCGCCGTGCCGTCGCCGATCGAGCGGCTGCTGGTGAACCGCGCGATGGAGCGGCGCGTGGGGCGGCCGAGCGGCCGCCCGGCGCCGTACGGCACGGCCGCCGACGACTCGCCCGTGGGGCTGCCGTCGTCGATAGACTCCTCGGCCGAGGACGAGGCCAGGGCGGCCGGCGGCGGCGGAGGCCTCCGGTGCGGCGGGCTCGGCGGGGCCGGAGACGACGGGGGAGGTGGCGCCGAGGAGGCGGCGCGCGTCTCGGAGGAGGAGCGCAGGCGGCATATCAAGACCCTCATCGAGAGCATCCCCACCTCCAAGTCGGAGCTCTTTGCCTACCCGCTCGACTGGAGCATGCTGGACCCGGTGCGAGCGACGCTCCTGTTACCGCCCGCCCTGCGTCAACGTCATCACCATCAGCGTCGTCGTCACCATCAGCGTCGTCGTCATCATCAGCGTCATCGTCATCATCAGCGTCATCTTCATTAGCGTCGTCATCATCATCGTCATCGGCAGCGTGGTTATTGCACATACCTTACAGTGGATATCCATTACCGGTTGGGTTATTCATAGGGTAATCAACAATGGCATAGTTGGCTACGTATGGTGCGAAAGAAGTTCTACATAAATCACGACCATGGTCCTTTCATCAGCAATGGAATCGGCCGTATTGGTTGGATGGTCTGGAACGTAATTATCATCATCATAGTCATCCTCTTCGTCATCATAGTCATCATTTTCAGCATCACGTATTTTCTAATGAGCTAATAACAGTGCAAGTCTCGACGAATAAGCGGCCTCCAGAAAGCCGTGTTGAGCTGTTTGTGAGACGAATCGGTGATGCGGCTTGCTAGGGAGCAATGCGTTGAATATAAAACCACGAACAAAGCACGGTTAGCCCCTCAGCAGGGTTGTGCCTGGGTGGGCAACCACCACCTTGCATGCCAGCGTGTCGTAGGCGGCCGTGGGGCTGTGTTGCGTGCCTGTCAGCAGAGTGCATTGTTGTGCTGTGCTTCTATGCTCCTACGTCTGTGCTGCCCGCGTTCATACTGTCAACTGCCCCCCTCGACCCGCACGGCGTGGGGAGGCCCTCGTCCGGCAGTGGATTGACAGCAGGGGCTGTAAACGTACGCAGGTGAAAGTTTAGCGTTGGGGCGTTGCGCCAACGTCATCCTCCTCCTCCTCAGCGGCTGTACATGTAACAGAGGCTGTTGAGCCAGATCATTGAGTCGGGAGTAGCGGGGGGTGCGGCATCGCTACGATGGTGCACTCCCCTACGCGCGTGCGTTTGTGGATCGGCGCGTTGAGTCCGTTGGAAGACTCGACGCGTCGATTTGCGGATGACAGCGTTTCCACCATAGAAACCTCCTTTGCCAGTAGTAAAATATGATAATTGTTTTTTTACCCTTTTATCTGGTAACAAAACTGACACCTTTTTTTACAAGGAGTCATGTTTGCATTGACCACAATACCTGCGGTCGGAATGCAAACAAAAAAACACAACTCTGATAATGATATGCACTGTCCTTGAAATTGATTGGTCCACACCCGAGACAGCTTTTCTTAGTCTCACATGGCGTTGGACCAGATGACACCAAAAGGCGCACACAACTCAAAGACAATGCACCATCAGAGTATGAGAGCTCCGGAATGCATTCCGACCGCAGGTATTGTGGTCAATGCAAACATGACTCCTTGTAAAAAAAGGTGTCAGTTTTGTTGCCAGATAAAAGGGTAAAAAAAACAATTATCAAGACGAGCGTTTCCGTTCGGAGCTCTTCGTGGGAAGCTGTACAACGGACCGCCCCATGACAGATGTCAGAGCCCCCCCCCCCTGCTGACCATCGCACAACGACTGCGCTGCCGACATCTCTTCAGTTCACCCGCTCATTAGCTGCTCCCCCTCGCAAGTCCTGCGGCTCTGGAGATTTGTTTTCGTCGCGTGGCAGTCAAAGCGACCGGCATCTTCTTTCAACGCGATCATTGGTTCACCGGACGGGCTGAGGCCATCGGCTTGCCGCGACTGAAACTCCGGTTTAGTCACGGGCGGCTGAAACGAAACTCGGAATTTAAATCCAGGATTTCAGCGGTTGCCGGTGTTGGCACCGTGTCTCTTCGCGGAGGAGCCGTTATGAACCCCCTTGAACCGTTTGGTCGGCCACATTCTGAAGATGTTAACATTTGTGTGCGCGTTGCATGCGACGATCCACCGCCCCTCGTAAACAAACCTTCACGACAGGAAACCCTGCAGGCAGGGTTTGCAGGGTCAACCAATCGGTGAAGGTTAAACAATAGTTTGAGAAAAAACTCAACAGGTGGTCATATATATAGTCTTTCGGTAAAGTCACATAGATAGGACTTTACCGAAAGACCCAAAGAATATGAATTCCTGCAGTCACGAAAGCTTTTAAGTCAAGGTGGTCATATCACAAGTGGCAAAATAAACCAATGTTAGGGAGACAAAGACAGCCAAGCGTGGTGCTGGCCACCCACCCCCTCGTGTGCCGTGCCGGCCTTCAAAGGAGCTCGCTAACAGCACTTGCCCCAACAGTCTGTTAGGGCTTCACTGGGGAGCGGGTGGAATCTTTGCCTTTGGTTGCTCACCAAAGGTATTTGGGAGGCCTATTTGGCGGTCGGTAAGGAACATGTTCCGCATTCATGCTTTGGCTGCATCAGGCTGGGACTGGCGAGTTGGAGCGCGTGGCGGGGGGGGAGCGTCATTTGGGGTCCGCATGTCAGTCGTTGGGTCGGGTGTGCCGCCCGCTGTCTCGTTGACTGAGCTCGGCGCCTCCCACGTGGCCGTGATTCATCGCGGCGATCCCGGGGGGGGAGGTATCTGTCGGTGACGGTCATCGCCTCAGGTGTCCCCCAACGCGTACTCGAGTTATATTTCCTGCGGAGTTGAGCGGGGGGCGGGGGGGGGCTCACTCCGATTGGATACGAATGAACCGAAGCGTAGTGTGTTGATGGTCTCAGGCCAATCAACAAATGGCTGCACGTATCAAAAACTTTAAACACGCATCGCGTAGAATTTGGTTCTGCGCGTACGTTGGCTGAATTGGCAGAGTGGGTGGGAAGGCTCCACCCGCTCTGGAAGAGTTCGTTTCGCGCTCACGGCCAACAATCTGCGACGAATATTTGAACTGGCACCGGGCCTCCACAAGGTCGACTCGGCCTTACACAAGTACCCATTGCGTTGTGCTGTGGTAAGCGTCGGCATCGGTGAGACAGGCGTAGCCCCAGGACGCAGTGCCGGCCTAAATAGCCGTTCGCTGACAGCACTTGCTTCAACAGCGTTATATTTTTTGCGCGCGGTCGTGCAGAAGCTGATGTCGCGCCGCATCAAGCCGTGGGTGAACAAGAAGATCGTGGAGTACATTGGCGAGGAGGAGCCGACGCTGGTTGATTTCGTCTGCACCAAGGTGTGAGGGGTGTGGGGGAGGGGGTGTGGGGGCTGATTGGGGGTGCGGGCTTTGTGTGGGGGCAAGAGTGGCATTGGCCACGCCACACCTCCACCGCCATCGTCAACGACGCTCATGTGTGTGTCTGTGTTTGTGCGTGTGCGCCAACGCACGCGTGTGTGCGTCTAGTCGCACTTGTTCACGTGCCAGTGTAGTGGGGATCGATGGCGTGGCGTGGCGACCCAAGTTAAATGCCTGCTGGTGGACGGTGACGGTGGCGAATAATTGAAACCGAACCTGGGCCCCTCTCCTGGGTCGACTCGTACGAGGCCGAGTCGGCCTGTCGCGCTGTGCGGTGACGAAAGGCGGCCGGGCGTGGTGTTGGCCGGCCACCCACCGCCCCTCGTGCGCGGTGCCCGGCCTCCGTCGGCGCGTCGCTCGCCAACTGCACTCGCCCCAACGGCCTGTTGAAGGCTACGTTGGCGTGCGCGAACGCACGTGCGGTCGCGCGCGTGCCTCGCCGCTGCCGTTTGCATCATTGACTCGCATTTTTCCGTGTTTTGTTCCACCTCCCTCCCATATCCTAGCTTCTGTCGCACAGCGCGGCACAGAGCATCCTGGACGACGTCACGATGGTGAGCGGCGTGCCCCAGCCTCCTCCTCCACCCCCCCACTACCCCCCTCCCCCCCCTGCTTTCACTTGCCTGTGGTGGCTCTCTCTGGGCATAGTTGCACAGCCCCCCCCCCCCAAACCACTTGCTCTTCCTGCTTCTTCCTCCTTCTGAGCACCGCTCCTCCCGTAGTCGTCTCTTCCCACCCCCCCCCCCCCCCCCAGCTATATTCGAGAATCAGAAACCTTTATTTAGCTTGGAGGAATCCGATGAGCTGTGGAGCTCTATAAATACAAATCCACGTTATATCAACGTTGTAATCGAGATTTAAATCATTATCTTCTCATTATGATGCTCATTCTCCCCCAGGAAAGCCTCGCCGAGTCTCATGACTCTCAGGAGGGTCCTGCCAAGTTTTAAAGGTGGTTGGGGGGCAGGGGGGAGTGAGGTGGGATCCAAATACAGCGATTTTCAGGCGTTGGTAGTTTGATCAAATGTTGACATACGGACAATGACGCTGGCACATAATTGGCCTGGTCTTACGGCTGATGTCATGGGATCGTCACCGTCCGTCGTGAAGCAGACGGTGCGTTGTTCTTCACGTACCTCGGCGCCTGGGCCCCTCTCCCGCCCCTCAGCCACCCTGGTGCAGTTGCACCGCCTGTGCGCTCTGCAACTCCGCCACCGTTAACGTGCAAACGTTGCGCTTCGGCTGGTGCCGCCGCCGCCGAGGTTGAAAACGACAAAAAATGTAACGAAAACAACGGAGTCGCGTTCCATAGCGGTCGTTACGGTAACCGCATCGGTACCGGTGTCGCCGTTAAGAAGGAACCGGCCAATCCCCTGCCATCTCGTCTAATGCTCTGCCCTTGTTGTGTTCCCCCCAACCCCCCTCCCTCACCGTGGCAGATTCTGGACGAGGAGGCTGAAGGCTTCGTGTTAAAGATGTGGAGGCTTCTCATCTACGAGACGGAAGTTCGTAAGATGGCGGTGCTCAAATGATGGCCGCCCCCCTCCCCTTCCCTGCCCCCCCCCCTCCCTAACTCCTCCGCTCACGTCCATTCCTTACGGTTGTCCTTCGCCGCCAAGTGTCCCTGTGTTTCGTCCGCGGACTAAATCACCCTTCCCAGCGTCCACGTTTATCATGAGGAGGAGACACCTGCCCGCCCGGCGCGCTTCGCCGCCTCGTGCGGCCCGCAGCCCACGAGAAGGGCCGTGGCACCCCCTCAAGCGGGAGTCCAACTCGACCGACCGCACAGAGGGGAGGGGTTGTCGCTCTTGGCGAGACTGAGGAATCGAAACTGAATCGTCTCGAGCCCTCGTTTTGTTTTCGTATTTACGACATAACTCTTTTTTGACTTGTTGTAAATATTGTTTGTAATCAGTGTAGAGTGATATAAAAACTGAGAGCTTGGTTTAAGAAATGGGTGTTGTGTGTGTTTTGTTGCAAGCGTTTCGGTGTGTACGTATGCGTGTACACGTGTGTGCGTGTGATCTGGGCAGTCCCATTGGTGAGCTCCTCCGGTAGGCAAGGCTGCGTTGGCTGGGTCATGTAGCCCACATGCCCAGCCACCGCATGCCGAAACAGCTGTTGTTCGGTCAAATAGAGGGGGCTAGACGGGCACGGTACGGGCTAGAGAAGAGATGGAGTGATGGTGGTACAGGAGGATGTGGAGCTGAGTGGACTTGCCGATGACTGGTACCAGCGGTGTCAAGATCGGCCTCTGGAGGAGGCTCGTGAAGGACGCTACTGGGCGGTTGGAGGCAGTCGCCCTCCAACAACAACGGAGGGCAGACGAGCGATGCTCACAACGAGCGGAGCGCCGGGTGGCTAAAACACAGCAAGTTGGCACAGTAGGGGGCACAGGTGGTGCATCTCAGTTGACCCATGGCACCTGGGTCTGCCCCGTGACGACCTGCCAGCAGGCGTTTGACACTTCACATGGCCTTAACGTGCACATAGCCTGGCACAAGCGCTATGGTGACATCACTGCCACTTCATTGTGAATGGCGGTTGTTGTGTGGAGAGGGAGGGCCGGTGGTCAGCGCTGCGCTACGAACGCGGCAACCCGAGTTTGATTCCCGCTTATGGCCAACACCAGTTACGATTATTTGAACTTATCCTGGGCCTCTCCTAGATTGACTCAGCCTCAAATGAGTACTATGGAGACAAAGGCTGTTGGGCGTGGTGCTGGCCACCCAGCTTCGTGTGCCATGCCGGCCTTCATCGGTGCTACTCGCGAACAGCACTTGCCCCAACAGTGTTAAGGCTGTACGGGGGTGGGGGAGGAGGGTCTTTGATGTCGATGGTATCTGAGAGTTGGATTTGGCCTCTTGGTCAGGAAAAGGTTCTCACACTGTACCCGACTTAAGTTCACGGGGTGTCCTTCACAACCACGTGGCATGAGCCGCGTCTGAAGTCAAGACGACACTCACAAGGCCGCGTTCGTGACACAACAATGGGGCTTCTTGCCACAAATGGACCACAATACCTTTGCTGATCTCGTCAAGGAACACAAACCAACTCCGGGTCACCCTCAAAGCAGCAGCGGTGGCGGCTTTTGACAAGGACGGTGGTCACTGCATCGCGCTTTCAGATGTGCTCGTGGCCGTCTGGAATGCTCTTCCTTACGATACTCGGAAGCCACGTTTCGGTCATCTCGATTGAAAATTGCTCTGCTTGGTTGTCCTTCCACCGCACCTCCGATGAGCACGACGCTCTGCTACGTACGGTGAGCAAGAAGTGCGACATGCGTACAACATACGACATGCATACAACATACATACAACGCGGCCGTCGACGCCAACTCACTCAGACGCACCGTCTACACCTCTGACTTCCACCGTCATTTATTTCCACCGCGATTGACACAATCATTTGTTAATTCCCAATCACTGCACGCAAACGCCCCCTTGGAGGCGATTTTAAAGATTTCAACCCTCACCACTCGCCACTAATCACAAAATCGCTTTTGATAATAATCCACCAAATCCCATGGACTCGCTTGCACCCCCCCCCCCCCCCATCTTGCGGTTCCACCAAAGCCCCCCCCCCCCCCCCACGTGTCGAAGCTACGCGAATCGCTGGTCAACCAAGGCCACTGCATGTATGTATGTTTAACTTCTTTTGCACCATACATTGCCAACCGTGCTAATTGGAAGCGCAGTCTTGAGTCGATGGGTAGTGTTTAGTCTATGTGCAGTATTCGTCTGGGTAGTATTAGTCTAAGTGCAGTGTTAGTCTATGGGCAGTGTTAGTCTATGGGCAGTCTGTCAAACTTATTTCGCTCACCCTACGTGCTAATCGCAGGTGCGTGGGGAAGGACAGCAAACTTTGTCTCCTGCGATCCAGCGCTTTGGGAACGAGGAGGCGACGGTGACTCGCCCCCACACCTGCCGGAGGTGTGTGGGGGGGTAGCGTCTTCAGTTGCCTTGGGACCCTGAAGTTCAATCCAGTTGTCGAAGAAGCTCCCGGCGAGTGTGGAGCTTAAACGTCGGACATCGTGCCGAACAACGCGCAGGAACAACCTGAAGACGAATCGGGAAGAGTTAAACACGACTGCGCGTAAAAAAAAATTCACCGTGCCACCTAAGAACGTCACCCCCCAGCCCCCTTCCCCCTCCGCCGGCCTCCTCGTCGTAGTCACAGTTGCTTGTAATCGGCGCGGAAGCCCGCACCGGTCACCGAGCCGTCGCTCACGAGGACGAGGAGGAGACGGTGCGACGTCGCCGTGACGACGGGGGGCGGCAGGGCGCGCCCGCAGAAGGTGGCGAGCGGGAGCGAGGCCGCGTCGGCGTCCCAGCCCTCCCAGAGCGACACGCGGTCGTACACGCAGCCCACGGACGCCTCCACGTCCAGCGCAGAGATCGAGAGGCCCACGCGACGACCCTCGGCAACCTCGATGTACCTGTGGGGGGGCGGGGTGGGGGGAGAGGTGTGAAGGCACCACGGTGGTTAGGAGATGTTAACTACCTCGCCCAGTATGCAGGAGGTCGTGGGTTCGATCCCCATCCTGACGACGCCTCCTGCTGTATATTTGGAGTCCTACGTCTCTCTATCTCATCATCATCACGGTGGTTAGGAGATGTTAACTACCTCGCCTGGTGTACAGGAGATCGTGGGTTCGATCCCGACCCTGACGATGGCTCCTGCTGTATATTTGGAGTCTGCGGTGTCTCTCTCACCATGGTCGAGTAGATTTTTTTCCGGGTCCTCAGGTTTTTCCCTCCCCATTTAGAATCAACATCACGCGTTTAGAGTATTTGTCTGCTATAAATGTCCACGTGATGATGATGATGAGGCAATTTGTTGAGCTATCATTTGTGATAGCCAGGTCACTGTATAGCTCAGTGGAGCCTTACCTGGTAAAATAAAAAAAGTTAGTAGTTAGTATTAATTAGTGAGGGATGTGAGTGGCATTGTCCATCACGTACACCTATGTGTCACCCGAAGTGGTTGTCGGCCCTTCTGTTGTCCATCGTGTAAACCCTTGAGTCGCCCCTTACGGCGGCGGTACTCGGGTCTGGGTCTGTGCACGGCTCATTCTAGGGTCAAGAGTTTGAGTTTGTCTCGGCTCGGACGTAGGGCACGTGGTAGGGTCGGGGTTGGAGTCGAGGTCGGCATGGGGGTGACGTACCAGGCGCACACTTGGTTCGTGGGGTACGGGCTGGGGTAGCCGGGGCTCTGTAGGGTCCCCGACGATCCGTTCAGAAAGCCCCCGCACTGCAGGGCTGGGGTCCGGGAGTTCGGGGGTTTGGGGCAGGAGGGAGGCAGGGAGACGGGGAGGTTCTCACTCAAACCGAAACCTCACACGTCCGCCGTCACATTTCTACAATTCGTCAGCGCGAGATCGTTCCACTTCCCGACGACCTTTGCCATCTCTCATGGAACCCCCACGCGCGATGCGCCGATCCATCCGCCTCTGGGCGCACGTCCCCAATTCCGTCGCTCCGTCTCCGGCGGCGGACGACGCGTTCCGTTCCTCGGCTGCCGCTGTGGCCAGCGGGCGTCGTCCCTCCTGGCCGTGGCGTCTCCTGGCCCCCCTCTCCCATCACCGCGCCTCCCCCATCACCCCCCCCCCACACTTATTTTTCTTTACAGTCAAAATATCCAAATAAAAAATCTTACCGTCCTATCGTATTACATGCGTCACCTCTTGTGAAAATGACACATTTGTCTTTTTTTGCACTTTAGATGTTCACGACTGTAGTCGGTTGGCCTGAGGCCGCACCTGCGTCGCTACAGCGATGCTGCTGCCCGCTGCTCGTATTGGATTTGTTTCGATGCTTTATTTGAATCAACAGGGAAATTTGACCTCTGTAGGCCCCACCCACTTATTCTATAGACCCGCCTGCTTATGCATCAGGCCACGCCCACATTGCTCGTCAGGCCACACCCACACTGCTCATCAGGCCACGCCCCTCGCGTCTTTCCTTTTTAGGCCCTGCCCCCTCTTCTTCAGGCCCCGCCTCTTTGTGTTCAAGCCCCGCCTGGCAGGACACGCGGAAGCCCCAAGTATGGAAGGATCATCCCAGGTGGCTCCAAAAACCCTGGCGCACGGCTACAAGGAATGATCTTGAACCGAATTTAGCACCCGCAACCCAGATCCTAACTCAGAAAACGCTAAAGATTTTTTTTTAAATGTCAGTTCTAACCTCGCATTTATCCGAGCCACCCCTCCACTCCTTTACTCCGGATAATGGGGAGTTGACCGAACCGCACCCCCCTTTCCGCAACTCGCCACAATCGGCGCACCACCTTGTGCCGGCTGGATGACGGCAAAGCCCCGGCTCACCGGCGGTGCTGAAGGAGGCGTTGAACCCTCGGCCCGTGACGGAGCTGTCGGAGGAGAAGGTGACGAACAGCTGGCGGTCACCGGGGGCGACAATGGCGCCGGGGAGGGGAGGTGCGGTGCCGCACACGGAGGCCAGCGGCACGGAGCTCGCGCCGTCGGCCCAGAGCCTCACGGCGTCGTAGGGGCACGCCGGGCCCGGCTCCACGTCCAGGTCGGAGAACGCCACTCGCGCCGCCAGCCCCACGGGCACCTGCCGGGAGCAACCGCGCCGGGTCGGGAGGTCACGGCCGCGCCGGGTCGGGAGGTCACGGCCGCGGCGGGGGCGGTGGGCACGGTGAGCACCGGTCCCTGGGGCGACGCGACCAACCAGTGGCACGTTCCGTACTCTCGCGCGGCGAAGTGCCGCGTGTTGCGCTGCGTGAGGTCGTACCGTCACGGGGACCGGCCTGGGCGTTGCGGAGTAGTGTCCAAGTGTTCGTGCGTTGGTGTAGCGTGGTGGTGGTGGGTGGGCATGGGGCCCGGTTGCAAGCAATTAAATGGGGGCCACCCCCCTCCCCCCCCCCCGTCCAATCGATTCGTAGCCTGGAACGCCGTGCCGGCTCCGCGTTGATGCTCACTCACGCGCACGGTCCACTGGCACAGCGCGCCGTCGGGGTAGCGCTGGGGGTAGCCGGGGCTCGTGAAGGTGCCACTTGTCCCCTCCAGCAGCCCCCCACAGACTGATAGAGAAGATTGAAGGTGGGGGGCAGAGTGGGGGGGGGGGGGGGGGGTCGAGAAGATGGTTTGAAGAAGAGTTAATGGAGTCAACAATATGTATGTTAACCTTGGCCACATGTGTTAAGTCTCGGTTCATGGATTTAATTTCTCTCAGAAAATCTCTTCGTCTGACCGACAAAGGTAGTCAGGACTAAAATGAAATACAAATTTTTACTGACGATCATGCAGCTTATGCTGCTGCTGGCGACACCGCTACCGCTGCTATGGCTGTCGCTGCTGCTGCTGGTGCCGTTGTTGAAGATGATGACTATAATTGAACGCGTCGCCGCGCAATCATTCGCTCGCTCTCGAAGACGGGAGAACGACTGAGTGGCGTCCGGAGGAGGAACCACGGACAAGCGGGAAGGCAGCAGCAGCAGCAGCAGCCACCACGCGGTGGTGAGGAGCCGCCACCAAATCCCTCACCCCCACCAGCTGCTGCCGATGCTACGGCTTGTGCCGACGCTGCCGCTCGTGCCGATGCCGGCGATGGTACCTGGACACGCGTCAGAGCCACACGGCCGGCTGTCGCTGTCAGCGCCCGTGCAGGTGCCGGGCTCGGTGAGGCAGGAGCGCGTGCGCTGCTGGGTGCCGCCACCGCCGCACGAGACAGAGCACGGAGACCAGGGCCTCCACTCTGCCCACACGCCTGCGACACGCGACATGCCGGGGACACGCGACACGCCCGTGATGCCATTAACACGTCACACGCGACACGCCAGTGACGTCAGTGACACGTGACACACGACACGCCGGTGACGCCAGTGACACGCGGCTCCGAAGTTTGGGGAAGCATCTATTCTTGAAACAACAATGATAATCATTGACATTATAATTTGTATTCCTCTTGTTCTACCACACCCCCCGTGCCTCCCGAGCCCCTAACCCTACCCCCCCCCCCGGGTCCCGTCCCCCCCCCGTGAGCCCCCCCCCCCCCCCCCCCGTGAGCCCCCCCCCCGTGAGCCCCCCCCGTACCCTGCGTGCTGTTGACGGAGTAGGCAATGCGGAAGCCCCTGGCCGTGACGCTGGCGTCCGTGACGAGGCGCACCACGGCGTGGTCGCCCTCCGTGACGAAGCGGGAGCGGCTCAGGGCCTGCACGGAGCCCGGGCACAGCCTGGGTTCGGCCACGCGGACACGCGGGCACGCTAGTCAGCATCGCCATCGGCAACATCATCAGCACGCTAGTCAGCATCGCCATCAGCAACATCATCAGCACGCTTGTCAGCATCGCCATCAGCAACATCATCAGCACGCTAGTCAGCATCGCCATCAGCAACATCATCAGCACGCTCGTCAGCATCGCCATCAGCAACATCGTCAGCACGCTCGTCAGCATCGCCATCAGCAACATCGTCAGCACGCTCGTCAGCATCGCCATCCGCAACATCATCAGCATCTCCCGCCATGTCGAGACACATCAGCATCGCCAGCATGCCGCAACGGATCTTTAGCATCATCAGCATGACGTTATCAGCAGCAGAATAATCAGCAGCCTCATGAGCATCAGCAGTATGATCATCATTCCTGCATTGGCATGTTTTCTCCAGGGGTCCTGTATTAGGGGGTGTTATCGGTGTCCTTTATTAAGGGGTGTTATAGGGGTCTTCTACTAGGGGGTGTTATAGGGGTCCTCTACTAGGGGGTGTTATAGGGGTCTTCTACTAGGGGGTGTTATAGGGGTCTTCTACTAGGGGCTGCTATAGGGGTCTTCTACTAGGGGTGTTATAGGGGTCTTCTACTAGGGGTGTTATAGGGGTCTTCTACTAGGGGTGTTATAGGGGTCTTCTACTAGGGGGTGTTATAGGGGTCTTCTACTAGGGGTGTTATAGGGGTCTTCTACTAGGGGTGTTATAGGGGTCCTCTACTAGGGGGTGTTATAGGGGTCTTCTACTAGGGGTGTTATAGGGGTCTTCTACTAGGGGTGTTATAGGGGTCTTCTACTAGGGGGTGTTATAGGGGTCTTCTACTAGGGGTGTTATAGGGGTCTTCTACTAGGGGTGTTATAGGGGTCTTCTACTAGGGGGTGTTATAGGGGTCCTCTACTAGGGGCTGTTATAGGGGTCCTCTACTGGGGGCTGTTATAGGGGTCTTCTACTAGGGGGTGTTATAGGGGTCTTCTACTAGGGGCTGTTATAGGGGTCCTCTACTAGAGGCTGTTATAGGGGTCCTCTACTAGGGGCTGTTATAGGGGTCCTCTACTAGGGGCTGTTATAGGGGTCCTCTACTAGAGGCTGTTATAGGGGTCCTCTACTAGGGGCTGTTATAGGGGTCCTCTACTAGGGGCTGTTATAGGGGTCTTCTACTAGGGGTGTTATAGAGGTCTTCTACTAGGGGTGTTATAGGGGTCTTCTACTAGGGGGTGTTATAGGGGTCTTCTACTAGGGGTGTTATAGGGGTCTTCTACTAGGGGGTGTTATAGGGGTCCTCTACTAGGGGCTGTTATAGGGGTCCTCTACTGGGGGCTGTTATAGGGGTCTTCTACTAGGGGGTGTTATAGGGGTCTTCTACTAGGGGCTGTTATAGGGGTCCTCTACTAGAGGCTGTTATAGGGGTCCTCTACTAGGGGCTGTTATAGGGGTCCTCTACTAGGGGCTGTTATAGGGGTCTTCTACTAGGGGTGTTATAGGGGTCTTCTACTAGGGGGTGTTATAGGGGTCTTCTACTAGGGGGTGTTATAGGGGTCTTCTACTAGGGGGTGTTATAGGGGTCTTCTACTAGGGGGTGTTATAGGGGTCTTCTACTAGGGGTGTTATAGGGGTCTTCTACTAGGGGGTGTTATAGGGGTCTTCTACTAGGTGTGTTATAGGGGTCTTCTACTAGGGGTGTTATAGGGGTCTTTTACTAGGGGGTGCTATAGGGGTCTTCTACTAGGGGGTGTTATAGGGGTCTTCTACTAGGGGTGTTATAGGGGTCTTCTACTAGGGGGTGTTATAGGGGTCTTCTACTAGGTGTGTTATAGGGGTCTTCTACTAGGGGTGTTATAGGGGTCTTCTACTAGGGGTGTTATAGGGGTCTTCTACTAGGGGGTGTTATAGGGGTCTTCTACTAGGGGTGTTATAGGGGTCTTCTACTAGGGGTGTTATAGGGGTCTTCTACTAGGGGGTGTTATAGGGGTCCTCTACTAGGGGCTGTTATAGGGGTCCTCTACTGGGGGCTGTTATAGGGGTCTTCTACTAGGGGGTGTTATAGGGGTCTTCTACTAGGGGTCTTATAGGGGTCCTCTACTAGAGGCTGTTATAGGGGTCCTCTACTAGGGGCTGTTATAGGGGTCCTCTACTAGGGGCTGTTATAGGGGTCCTCTACTAGGGGCTGTTATAGGGGTCCTCTACTAGGGGGTGTTATAGGGGTCTTCTACTAGGGGTGTTATAGGGGTCTTCTACTAGGGGGTGTTATAGGGGTCCTCTACTAGGGGCTGTTATAGGGGTCCTCTACTAGAGGCTGTTATAGGGGTCTTCTACTAGGGGTGTTATAGGGGTCTTCTACTAGGGGGTGTTATAGGGGTCTTCTACTAGGGGGTGTTATAGGGGTCTTCTACTAGGGGGTGTTATAGGGGTCTTCTACTAGGGGGTGTTATAGGGGTCTTCTACTAGGGGGTGTTATAGGGGTCTTCTACTAGGGGTGTTATAGGGGTCTTCTACTAGGGGGTGTTATAGGGGTCTTCTACTAGGTGTGTTATAGGGGTCTTCTACTAGGGGGTGTTATAGGGGTCTTCTACTAGGGGTGTTATAGGGGTCTTCTACTAGGGGTGTTATAGGGGTCTTCTACTAGGGGGTGTTATAGGGGTCTTCTTCTAGGGGGTGTTATAGGGGTCTTCTACTAGGGGGTGTTATAGGGGTCTTCTACTAGGGGGTGTTATAGGGGTCCTCTACTGGGGGTGTTATAGGGGTCCTCTACTAGGGGGTGTTATAGGGGTCTTCTACTAGGGGTGTTATAGGGGTCCTCTACTGGGGGTGTTATAGGGGTCCTCTACTAGGGGGTGTTATAGGGGTCTTCTACTAGGGGGTGTTATAGGGGTCTTCTACTAGGGGGCGTTATAGGGGTCTTCTACTAGGGGGTGTTATAGGGGTCTTCTACTAGGGGCTGCTATAGGGGTCTTCTACTAGGGGGTGTTATAGGGGTCTTCTACTAGGGGCTGTTATAGGGGTCTTCTACTAGGGGCTGTTATAGGGGTCCTGTACCGTGCCCCTGCCGTGTCTGCGCCCTGCGTGCGGATCTCGACGTAATCAAAGGAGCAGTAGGAGACGCTCTCCAGCGACGCGTCCTCCACGTACAGCGTCACCGTGCCCCCGGGGGGGGCCTGGGGGGTGGGAGGGGGTAGGGACAGGGAGGGGGTGGGACAGGGTGGGGGTGAGAGAGGGAAGGGGTGGGACAGGGAGATATTAATGGAGGGCCTAGAGGCGGCCGGCTCATCCCAAGCCTCCGAGCAGGAGTGCAAAGCAAACGCCGATCCTGAAGTTATCCCGCATCCCTAACACGAGCCCAGCCCAAACCCTGCAATTAACCCTACATCTAGCAACAACTCTGACACTAACAAAGGCAAAGATTGCCCCTAGAGAGCCTTCATAGGCTGTTGGGGCACGTGCTGTTAGCGAGTAGCACCAATGATGGCCGCCTAAAACTGACACACTGCCCGTAACATTGACAATATCACTTCCCCTAATACAACCCCTAACACTACCCCGAACACTGACAACACTACCCCTAACACTACCCCTAACACTACCCCTAATAATGACAACACTACCCCCCGCTCCTCCACTCACCTGGACGAGCCAGACGCAGTGTGCGTTGTTGGGGTAGGCAGCCGGGTACCCGGGGGACGAGATGTATCCCTGGGTGGCGTTCAGCAGCCCGCCACAGACTAGCGCGCCGCACATAGTACAGTACAACATTGCACCGGCACAGTACAACATTGCATCACATAGCAGCAGCAGCACCACCAAACAACCAGAACAACATTGTATCATGATACAAACAAATCTGAATAGGTTTGAGCCTTTCTGGAAATAAAACAAGTGTCCCATAGATACAACTGCTCACCCCAAGATAATACCCGTCAGCCGCCTATCACCTTATTACAGACCAATTCAGACCTTACTGGTCACCCCGTGCCCTTAGAAATCTGAACGTCCATCCTACAAAGCCCCATCACAAGGGAGGAACACAAATAGACAAAAACAAGTTTTTGCCCGTATTGAAACGGCTGTACGCTGTATGGACCTGAAAACTCAATTCCTCTGTACAAGAATACGGGGTAAACCGTACAGGTTGACAGCTTTGCGAGCTATAAGTGCTCTGATATTTGCATCGTCTTTGTACTGTTCGCCTGTTGGCGTTCTCTGGTGGCGAGACAAGGCCATGAAGTTGGCAGCCGTCTCTGGTGTAGGCCAATCAGTTTCAAAGACGAAGCAAACATTAGTCACACAGTGCCGACTGCTTCACTGCAGCAGCAGTAACTGCAGGTGGACACTTAGCGCACACGCCGTTGAGCATACACACGGCTGTGTGTGTGTGGGTGCCGGCAGGGCGGAGGAACTGGGGCAAGGGTCACGGTAGACCTCGTGGGGAGGCCCCTGGAACCCTCTGGTGGGTTCGAGAAGGGAGGCGTGGCTAGGGCGGAGCCAAGCCGCGCCGAGGGGAATAAAAGCAGCGGAGAGCGGGGAGCTCCGGGCTGTCGGTTCTGGGAGTGGACTCGTCTCGTCGTCGCTGGCGATGCACAGTGCACATCTACTTCATGAATGGAGCCACAGCAGTGCGATTGTGGCTGTACAACCCAGTCGACGGACCGCACAGCAAACCCATAGAGACCCATAGAGGCTTGTGGAGATACGAGGAGACAGACACTCAGATACATATACACATCGAGATAGACTCAGAGAGTCAGACTCGTAGATACATAGAGACACTGTAATACATACTCATAGATTTACACTCATAGACAGATATACATAGACTCCGTGATACACAGACATCAATAGCTATTGAGAGCCATAGAGATACATTAATGAAAAACCACAGCAGTGAGACTGTGGCCATGTAACCCACACTACGGACCGCACAGTGAGCCCACTATCGTCTGCGTTCCTTCAATGGAGGACGAGGAACAGCAAGACGACACGAACTCTCTCTGTTGATGGCGTCTCGTCGTGGCCAGAAGACCAAATGTTGAATGTTACCAGGTAAGGCCCCACTGAGCTGTGTAGCTCTTTTTCAGAAGCGAACTGGCCACAAATGACAACTCAACGAAGTGGCTTATCACCACGTGGAAATGTACAGCAGCCAAATACTCTAAAAGCATGCGTCTAAAATGTGGAGGGAAAACCCGGAGGACCAGGAGAAAAATCCACGCGACCACAGGGAGAGAGACACTAACTCCAAATATACAGGTGTCAGGGTCGGGATCGGGATCGAACCCACAACCTCCTGTATACCAGGCGAGGTCATTAATCTCCCGTCACCGTGGCGGGATGTTATAGTCTACCCTTCCTGCCATGTTGTCTGCCATCATCGCACATCGCGCAGCAGAAACCCCACAGCGCACATCACAGCATCATCGCAGGAGCATCATCACACCCAAGCCTGGCTGCGTGAACACGTCCTGGCACAGGTCTCCCGTGAGTCCGTGCGGGCAGAGGCAGCGATCGCAGCCCGGAGCAGGGATCCCGCCGTACAGACACGGCAGGGAGCAGTCTCCTGCACGGGGCGGAGGGGGCATAGGTGAATGGAGACATCATTGAGCGATGGAGGTGATTGAGGGAGTGGGTGGTGAATGAGTGATTGAGCGGGCGGGTGAGAGGGTAAGTGAGCAAGTGAGTGGGTGCGTGCGCGTGTGGGTGAGAGAGAGGGTGTGGGGAGCTCATGGTCAACACCAGTGACGATTATCTGAACTGATCCTGGGCCTCCTCCCGAAAGGGGTCGAGCGTGGTGCTGGCCACCCACCCCCTCGTGTGCCGTGCCGGCCTTCATAGGTGTTCGGTAACCGTACTTGTCCTAACAGTCTGTTAAAAAACTATATGGGGGATATTTGTTTTTGAATTGGTGGGTGAGTGGCTTGGTGAGATTGTGTAGGTGAGTGAGTGTCTTGTTGTAGCCTGCAGTGTGGTGGATGAGATGAAACAGTCTGGTAAACTGACTCCTCAAGATGGGTATAGGAATCAGAGTGAAGCTACAGGAACAAGTAACCATGGTGATAGCGATGTAAGAGTGACGAGAAGGTGATTGACCGAGTGGGTGGGTATATAAGAGATCGAGTGGCTAGCCGGCCTACGATCCATCCTGAGTTTCACCAGATTGGATTGTGCGAGGAGCTCAGAAATCATTGAAATATCCGGACACATCGTCCATCATTAGCTGGGTCACGAAGCCTGCATTCCCAGCCACCACATGGCCAAGCAGCTTCTGTTTGGCTAGATAGATGGGGATAAACGGGCTAGAGAAGATATGGGCTGATGTGGCACAGGAGGATGTGAAGCTGAGTGGACTCGCTAAGTACTGGGGAGACAAAGGCGGCCGAGCGAGCGTGTTGTTACCAACCAACCATCTCATGTGCCGTGCTGGCATTCATAATTTTATCAGGTACGGCCGATTGACCTGTATAGCTCATTTTCATAAGCGACCTGGCCACAAATGATATCTCAACGAAGTGGCTTATAATGTGAAAATGTATAGCAGTTAACGACTCTAAACGCGTGTTTCTAAATATGGAGGCAAAAACCAGAGGATCCGGAGAAAATCCACGTGACCACGGGGAGAACGTGTAGACTCCAAATATACAGGCGTCAGGGTCGGGATCGAACCCACGACCTCCTGTACACCAAGCGAGGTCGTTAACATCTCGCCACGGAGGTGCCCCACACAGCACTTGCCCCAACAGTCGGTCGAGGCTACATGATGGACATTTGTCTTTGTGCCCCTACCGTGACAGTTGTAGATGATGTTGGCCAGCTTCACGTCGAGGAAGCTGAGCCCCTCCCTCTGCCCGATCCACCCTCCCTTCTCCGGGTCCTTCACCCGGATCGTCTCACTCACGCCGTCCTTGGAGAACGCCTGCGCATGTGACCCCGACACCACGTCACATGTTCACAAGTCAACATGCCGCCGCGTCACCACGTCAACAAATAATAATACTCATCATAATGATGTACATGTGTAAGGCGGCACATATTTAATCTGTAGATCCCAATCAGGAAATGAACAGAACCTGCACTTTTTTCAAAATTTCTTGTTGTGGATTTCACACCTCATGACGATTGCTTGTGTTGCAGTCGAAACGTCGTGAGAATTTTATTGTTTTGTATTTTTATTATTTTTATTGTTTCCCTTCTACGTGATGACTTTACCGAAAGAACCAAGAATATGAATCCCTGCAGTCACGAAAGCTTTAAATCAAAATTAGAACCTGCAGGGTTCACGGTCAGAACGAGGAGGTCAAGGCTGGTTTAAAGAGTCAATTAAACGCTTTTTTACTCAGGAAAAAGGCCTCACTGAGTCTCAAGACACTTTTTTGGGAGCGTCCTGCCAATAACTCACAGTATTGGACGATGTTGCCTAATTCTCGGTGGCAAGATGTTAACTACCTCGCCTGGTATGCAGGAGGTCGTGCGTTCGATCCCGACCCTGACGCCTGCTGCTGTATATTTGGAGTTTGCACGTTCTTTCCGTGGTCAAGTGAATTTTCTCCAGCTCCTCCGGTTTTCCCCTCCACATTTAGAATCAACATGCGTGTTGCGGCTTTGGCGGCTATAAATTTCCACACGATAAGCCTTGAGCTATCATTTCCGGCCATCTCACTTTTGAAAAAGAGCTATATAGCTCAGTGGGCCTTAACTGGTAAAATAAAAGGTTTAGTTTAGCATGTGTGTGATCCAAGCGGAGTCCATTTGCAGGTACATTGTTCAGCACTGGAATATATTTGTCCAATACAAGTTATGTTGTACGTAATTCCTCGTGAGCTATGGAAGAAAAGCTGAGAACCAGAAAGAAACCCATGCAGAACAGTGTGAGAGAACACACTTCACACTCACTCATTCTCACACACTCACACCCATGCACAACAGTGGGAGAGAACATACAAACTCCACGCAGAAAGGCACCCAAGTCGGGACTTGAACCTAGGCCCCTTCCCAGTGCGAGGCACGGGTGTTGCCCCGGTGCCACCCTGCTCACCGATGTACGTCGATCAACTGACCTCCTGGCAGGCACGCGAATTTGCCAACTGGTCCATTTTTTCAGCATTGCGATATTTTACCCAATGCCAGTTACAACATATGTGTTTTAGCAGCGTTCCGGACAATTCCGGCTGGAATTATGCCCGGCCGGCCACGCGTCCCGTCCCGCACGCACGTACGTTGCGACTGTAGTGCATGACGGACTTGAGGTCGTAGGGCACCCCACGCGGATCTGTCGCGCTGTAGACGGCGAACTGGCCCAGCTGCCCGTCCTGGACGTTCCCCTCCTGCACCGAGATGAAGGCGTCGCGGTCCGGGCGGGACTGCTCGTGCACGTAGCCCACAGCGTGGCCCAGCTCGTGCGCCACTGTGCCCACCTGGGCGCGCACAGACAAAGATCCCCCATATAGCCTTAACAGACCGTAGGGGCAAGTGCTGTTAGCGAGCACCTATGAAGGCCGGAACGGTACACGAGGGGGTGGGTGGCCAGCGCCACACCCGACCGCCTTTGTCTCCCCAGTGGCGATGTTTACACACCGCACCAGGTACTCATTTCAGGCTGAGTCGACCTAGGGAAGGCCCAGGACCGGTTCAGATAATCGTCACTGGTGTTGGCCGTGAGCGGGAATCGAACCCGTGTCTCCGGGTTCATAGCGCAGCGCGCTAACCGCTTACACTACCGCACGGACACGCACGCACATGCACACACGCACGAACACACGCACGAACACACGCACGCGTGCACGGGGCATAGCGTGTGATGATCATAATGGGACGCTGCGGTGGCGAGATGTTAACTCCCTTGCCTGGTGTGCAGGAGGTCGTGGGTTTGCTTCCGATCCTGACGTCTGCTGTATATTTGGAGTCCGCATCTCTCGCTCTCTCATGTCATCATCATCACGGTGGCAAGGAGATGTTAACTACCTGGCCTGGTATGCAGGAGGTCGTGGGTTCGATCCCGACCCTAACGCCTGCTGTATGTTTGGAGTTTGCGTGTCTCTCTTCCCGTGGTCGCGTGGATTTTTCTCCGGCTCCTCTGGTATTTCCCTCCACATTTAGAATTATCATTACACGTTTAGAGTATTTGGCTGCTATAAATTTCCACATTTTAAGCCACTTCGTTGAGCTATCAAACTTCGTAAGTCGAATGTTCGTAAGTAAAGAGGTCCATGTGCTGTAAAATATATTCACACTCATCGAGTGTAGAGTTCGGTGCAGCCATAAGGTTGCATTGCCCATCAAACACCATAGCCGAGTAACGCAGTGCGTTGCTGCGCTCTGATATGCCGCGACGAATGTAAATAAACATTCTGTGACCCATCGCGATGGGTCACAGAATGAGTATTTAAATAGCACTTCAGTGCATTTATTTATTATTTTACTCCCCCCTCCCCCCCATTATAATAATGGTAACAAATCCAAAGTTTCGTTTTGCTGAAACTTTGCACGTCGAGGTATTACCATAAATGGCCAATAACCCCTTCATATATAGAGGACCGCAGAACTTGGGGGGGAAATTTGGCACCGGCTCACCACCTGACTTTGCCATCTTCCCGGCTTGTCCTGTGGTTCTATCTGTCTCTCTCTCTCCTCTCTGTTCGAGAGCGAGTGAATGAGTACTGCATGTTGACTGCATTTACAAGTTGCAATTACGATGAGTTGCAAGTTGAGACTATTGCCGTTACCAACTTTGTGCGTGTCGCTCACTCACCCCCTCGCAGCCGCGGCCGATGGACACGACCTGCTCGCCCACGCCGATCATGCCCACGAAGGACCAGCACCTACACACAGGCAGCACAAGCAGGGGCAGAGATGACCATGAGGGTTGCGTGTGTGTGATCCTTGTGGTGATGACAGTGGTGGTAATGGTAATTATGATTGATATTCGGGCTTATTACGACAGTGGTGGTAACGAGGATTGTAATGCTGCTGACAATGATCATGATGATATTACTGATAATTATCATTATGATTCTGCTGCTCATGAAGATTATACTTCTGCTGCTACTGCTGCTCATGCTACTGCTGATGATGATCATTGTGATTCTTCCGCTACTGCTGCTGATAATTATGCAGCCGATTCCGCTGCTCATGCTATTGTTGCTAATGATGCTGCTGGTACCGCTGATGATGATGATGGTACCGCTCATGATGGTACCGCTGATGATGGTACCGCTGATGATGGTGCTGGTACCACTGATGATGCTGCTGGTACAGCTGATGATGATGCTGGTACAGCTGCTGATGATGCTGCTGGTACCGCTGATGATGCTGCTGGTACCGCTGATGATGCTGCTGGTACCGCTGATGATGCTGCTGGTACAGCTGATGATGCTGCTGGTACAGCTGATGATGCTGCTGGTACCGCTGATGATGCTGGTACCGCTGATGATGCTGCTGGTACAGCTGATGATGATGATGGTACCGCTGATGATGATGCTGGTACAGCTGCTGATGATGATGGTACCGCTGATGATGCTGCTGGTACAGCTGATGCTGCTGCTGGTACCGCTGATGACGACGAAGCCGGCCTCACCCGCTGAGCGGTTTCAAGGCGACGTAGTTGGAGTGAGTGACCCCGCGTAGAGCGGCCACCTCCCGGGGCACGAATCGAATGCAGGTGTTGTCCTCCCAGCTCGCCATGGCCGCGCGGATTCCATTGAGGGCCGCTACGCCTGTGTAAGGGATAACGACAATTGAAGTCAGAACCGGGATCTCTACATAAGACTGCGGGAGGAGGAATCCGATGAGCTATGAAGCGCTTCTCCCACAGATGTCTCCAGTATGGGGCGGGTGGGCAAGTCACAACAGGAAACAATTACAAGCACCAAACCGATAGGTGTGCAAAATAGGAAAGATGGTAAGCAAGTCACTAAATATGAATAATCATAAATAATTTTTTTGGTTCTTTCGGTAAAGTCACGTAGCAAGGAAACAATAAAAAAGGCACTTTTTCAAATTTTCTTGTTGTTTTTCACACCTGATGATGATTGCTTGTGTTGCAGTCGAAACGTCGTGAGAATTTATTGTTTTATATTTATATTTTAAATTATTTGATTGTTTGCCTTCTACGTGACTTTACCGAAAGAACCAAAAATATGAATCCCTGCAGTCACGAAAGCTTTAAATCAAAAAATAATAAATCACTTAAATTATATAAGTCAGAATTATTAAGCTTGGGCAAGGCCACAACAACAGTCCCAGACCACACCAAGATAGCACCACTCAGTAAGTCGCCTCTTAATGTAAATGGGACATTAACATTGAACTATCGATACGACACAGGTGAGGATGAAAGTTACAAGTCGCTCACGGTATTCGCTCATTTCTCGCAAGGAGCGACCACAGACGAGCGGGAAGGCAGCAGTCAACAATTTTGTCCAAGTTCTGTGGTCCTCTATGTACGAAGGTGCTATCGGCCAATTAACGAGTGTTTACATGTGGAACATTCCACATTATTATGGCGGGGCAAGTCACAGGAGCAAGTGGCGATCACAGATGAGCGGGAAGGCAGCAGCCACGCGACGAGCCGGGCGTCAACAATTTTGTCCAAGTTCTGCGGTCCTCTATATATGAAGGCGCTATCGGCCGATTAACGAGTGTTTACATGTGGAAAATGCTACGTTACTATGGCGGGGCGAGTCTATCCACCTCACTAAAGCACACATAATACAAATGTGAAACACATGACTGCACTGTATATGCTTCATTCATAACTTTGTAGAATTATAAAGTTACAGGAAAGTGACATCGCGATAATCGTAATATTGTCACATCGCGGAGACCCTGGACGATAAATGGAAGGCGACAGAGGAGGTTACGAGTGGATCCTTGAGGAGGTTACGAGTGAATCCTTGAGGAGGTTACGAGTGGATCCTTGAGGAAACAATCTACAGAACAAGGTGGAGAACGGTTTGGGGAGGAATTTTGAGGTGAACCTTTCTACACATGGTGGAGACATCTTGAGGGAAACTATCTGCAGAGTAAGCGAGGTTTTGGGGATTAATCTGAGGGAAACTTTCTACAGAACAAGATGTAGGAGGGTTTGGGGAGACATCTTGAGGGAAACTAGCTACAGAACATGGTGTAGGAGGGTTTGATGAGAAATCTTGAGGGAAACTAGCTACAGAACATGGTGTAGGAGAGTTTGAGGAAATATCTGAGGGAAACTAGCTACAGAACATGGTGTAGGAGGGTTTGATGAGAAATCTTGAGGGAAATTAGCTACAGAACATGGTGTAGGAGGGTTTGAGGAAACATCTGAGGGAAACTAGCTACAGAACATGGTGTAGGAAGGTTTGAGGAGAAATCTTGAGGGAAACTAGCTACAAAACATGGTGTAGGATGGTTTGAGGAGAAATCTTGAGGGAAACTAGCTACAAAACATGGTGTAGGAGGGTTTGGGGAGAAATCTTGAGGGAAACGATCTACAGAACAAGGTGTAGGAGGGTTTGGGGAGAAATTTTGAGAGAAACGATCTACAGAACAAGGTGTAGGAGGGTTTGGGGAGAAATCTTGAGGGAAACTAGCTACAGAACATGGTGTAGGAGGGTTTGAGGAAACATCTGAGGGAAACTAGCTACAGAACAAGGTGTAGGAGGGTTTGAGGAGAAATCTTGAGGGAAATTATCTACAGAACAAGGTGTAGGAGGGTTTGGGGAGAAATCTTGAGGGAAACTAGCTACAGAACAAGGTTTAGGAGGGTTTGAGGAGAAATCTTGAGGGAAATTATCTACAGAACAAGGTGTAGGAGGGTTTGGGGAGAAATCTTGAGGGAAACTAGCTACGTAACAAGGTGTAGGAGGGTTTGGGGAGAAATCTTGAGGGAAACTAGCTACAGAACAAGGTGTAGGAGGGTTTGAGGAGAAATCTTGAGGGAAACTATCTACAGAACAAGGTGTAGGAGGGTTTGAGGAGAAATCTTGAGGGACATTATCTACAGAACAAGGTGTAGGAGGGTTTGGGGAGAAATCTTGAGGGAAACTAGCTACAGAACAAGGTGTAGGAGGGTTTGGGGAGAAATCTTGAGGGAAACTAGCTACAAAACATGGTGTAGGAAGGTTTGAGGAGAAATCTTGAGGGAAACTAGCTACAAAACATGGTGTAGGAGGGTTTGGGGAGAAATCTTGAGGGAAACGATCTACAGAACAAGGTGTAGGAGGGTTTGGGGAGAAATTTTGAGGGAAACGATCTACAGAACAAGGTGTAGGAGGGTTTGGGGAGAAATCTTGAGGGAAACTAGCTACAGAACATGGTGTAGGAGGGTTTGAGGAAACATCTGAGGGAAACTAGCTACAGAACAAGGTGTAGGAGGGTTTGAGGAGAAATCTTGAGGGAAATTATCTACAGAACAAGGTGTAGGAGGGTTTGGGGAGAAATCTTGAGGGAAACTAGCTACAGAACAAGGTGTAGGAGGGTTTGGGGAGAAATCTTGAGGGAAACTAGCTACAGAACAAGGTGTAGGAGGGTTTGAGGAGAAATCTTGAGGGAAACTATCTACAGAACAAGGTGTAGGAGGGTTTGAGGAGAAATCTTGAGGGAAACTAGCTACAGAACAAGGTGTAGGAGGGTTTGGGGAGAAATCTTGAGGGAAACTAGCTACAGAACAAGGTGTAGGAGGGTTTGGGGAGAAATCTTGAGGGAAACTAGCTACAGAACAAGGTGTAGGAGGGTTTGGGGAGAAATCTTGAGGGAAACTAGCTACAGAACAAGGTGTAGGAGGGTTTGGGGAGAAATCTTGAGGGAAATTATCTACAGAACAAGGTGTAGGAGGGTTTGGGGAGAAATCTTGAGGGAAACTAGCTACAGAACAAGGTGTAGGAGGGTTTGAGGAGAAATCTTGAGGGAAACTAGCTACAGAACATGGTGTAGGAGGGTTTGGGGAGAAATCTTGAGGGAAACTATCTACAGAACATGGTGTAGGAGGGTTTGAGGAGAAATCTTGAGGGAAATTATCTACAGAACATGGTGTAGGAGGGTTTGAGGAGTAATTTTGAGGGAATCTATCTACAGAACATGGTGTAGGAGGGTTTGGGGAGAAATCTTGAGGGAAATTATCTACAGAACAAGGTGTAGGAGGGTTTGGGGAGAAATCTTGAGGGAAACTAGCTACAGAACATGGTGTAGGAGGGTTTGGGGAGAAATCTTGAGGGAAACTAGCTACAGAACAAAGTGTAGGAGGGTTTGGGGAGAAATCTTGAGGGAAATTATCTACAGAACAAAGTGTAGGAGGGTTTGAGGAGAAATCTTGAGGGAAACTAGCTACAGAACAAAGTGTAGGAGGGTTTGAGGAGAAATCTTGAGGGAAACGATCTACAGAACATGGTGTAGGAGGGTTTGAGGAGAAATCTTGAGGGAAACTTTCTGCAGAACATGGTGTAGGAGGGTTTGAGGAGAAATCTTGAGGGAAACTAGCTACAGAACATGGTGTAGGAGGGTTTGAGGAGAAATCTTGAGGGAAACTAGCTACAGAACATGGTGTAGGAGGGTTTGGGGAAACATCTGAGGGAAACTAGCTACAGAACATGGTGTAGGAGGGTTTGGGGAGAAATCTTAAGAGAAACTAGTGAACAATGGGGAGGAGGGGTTTGGGGGAAAATACTTGAGGAAGGGGGTGAGGTTTGGGAGGTCCTGAGGGGTCCCCTTACTGAGCATGGGGTCCAGGCTGTAGGGCACCACTGCGAGCGGCCATCTTAGGGCGAGGTCCGAGGCGGCCTTGCGCGAGGCACCGCCTGGGCCCCACGGAGCCAGAAGACGCGAGATTCTTGCCTCCTGCTCCAGAGTCATCATCATGTCTCCCTCCCGCACCAGCTGCCCCTTAGCCCAGCTCTTCACGCCGCTGTTGTGGTCAGCGGGACCGGGGGGCACCTTGGGGCAGAGGCCGCGGCGGTCGTCATCATCATCGGCGTCACAGTCGGTGGGCACCGGTGACGATACCGTACTGATGAGCCCTCATCAGGATGAAACCGATCTATGTGTGTCGTGGCCAGCTGTCAGTCTGTCACACGTGTTCACAATTTGTTTGATCTTCTTGGTTCTTTCGGTAAAGTCACGTAGAAGGGAAATAATAAAATAATACAAATAAAATTATATTGTTTTATTTTTATTATTTCCCTTCTACGTGACTTTACCGAAAGAACCAAGAAGATTAATCCCTGCAGTCACGAAAGCTTTAAATCGAAATTTGTTTGATGTTGAGCTAAGGCAACAGGACCACATTTGCATTTCTGCAGGAACAGTTGAGGGTTTTTGCATAATGCACGAGGCTGAGTGATCACCATCATCAATGGTATCGGCATCATAATTATAATGATGGTGTTATCAGCATCAGTTTCTGGTCATCATCGTTATAACGCATAATTAGCAATATCATCATTAGTCATCAGCGTCATACCATGATAATTGTGATCACGTGATCATCAACAAAGTTATTACCACCACGATTTGTAGTCCTCGTCAACATCACTGCGATACCAACCAACGCTAACGTCACTCATCTTCACCCACAGAAATGAGTGTAATCATCACCACCTTCAATCATCATCATCATCATTATGATATATACCATAATCATGATCACGATTATTGCCATGGTCATCACATTATCATCATGGTTGTCCTCAATCATCATCACTATAAGTGATCATTATCATCACGATCATGTATGACCATCATGGCCACCAGCACAGCAACCAATCATCATCGCAGTCACCGTCATCAACTACTACCAACACAAATCATCATTATCATGATTATCAAATATGCCAAATTCATAATCTACCAGCAAATTACTCAATTGGGATTAAACACATCATCGCATTAATCGCCCCCCGACTGGCAGACTAATGTCCAATAGCAGGCCAGGCGCTGGAAGTCATTATACCGCACAGGGACAGCTGCCACTGGGGATGGCTTTTCACGTGCGTTGGTATGTGAGATGGAGAGCGACCTGGAACGCCTCAACTTCGAGGAGGACGGCTCTATCAAAAACAAATCATCATCACCATCACTCACCACCACCTATAGCACCACCAACCACCATCATCACTACCACCACGAACCATCACCAACATCAACATCATCATCACTATCACCGTCACCAACCATCATCAATATCATCATCCCTACCACTAACCATCACCAACATCATCATCACTACCACCACTAAGATCACCAACATCACAATCACTACCACCACTTACCATCAACATCACCAACATCACAATCACTACCACCACTAACCATCACCAACATCATCTTAATCACTACCATCACCAACATCATCATCATCATCACTACCACCATTAAGATCACCAACATCACAATCACTACCACCACTTACCATCATCAACATCACCAACGTCACAATCACTACCACCACTAACCATCACCAACATCATCTTAATCACTACCACCACCATCACCAACATCTCACCATCTTCACCGCTCTTTTCCTCTCCACGGCAGGGCCGGCCTTCACTTCGCTGCGCGGCGCAAGCGGACTCGTGCGACACCTCCAGCAGAGCGAGGCTCCCAGTGCCACAAGGATGACGATGCTGACGCTCGACCGGGCCATGTCCTCGTTCCAGGTTACCTTACAGGAGGCTCTCTGCATGCGGCGCTTGGGTGCGTGTGGGGTGGGGGGGCTACCTTTATAGCCCCCCACCTAGGAGGCGTCACCGGTGACTTTTGAGAAAGAGGGGCGCGGCGTTTGCGTGCCAGGCTCGGAGGAGACGGCGAGAATATTTACATCACAAACTTGGCCACTCGGAGCCACTAATCCCCTGCTTGAGCCACGGTTGCGCAAATGTCACGGAGTCGTGGTGGTGGTGGTGAGACACGGGGCGAGCGTTCGGGCGGGCGGTAGGGAGTGGGCGCAGAGTGTTTGGATAGAGTGGTAGCGCAGCGGTTTTTCACGCACTGCTCTACGAAGCCGGTGACCCGAATTCGCCCTAAAGGGCAACACCGGTGAGCAATGATCTGATCCTTCACGAGTGTCGACTCAGCCTCACATTAGTACCTTGAGCGATGTGTTAGACATCGCCACCAGGGAGACAAAGGTGGCCGGGCGAGGTTCTAGCCACCCAGCTATCTCTTCGTGTGCCCTGCCGGCCTTCATAGGTGCGAGAATCGCTAATAGCACTTGCCCCAAAAACATATCAAGGCTATACGGGGGATCTTTGTTAAGGGTATTGGCAGTGTCCTCCGCACTAGGCACCTGGCACCGTTCCCCAGGCAATCTGACACCTCGCTACCCCCGCTGCTGCTGAGATTAAATGATTATTCAAATTTGCATCTCATCTTTCCTCAAATAAATGCCTCTCACAAAGCCTAGAATTCGAATTAATCGCACCACACTATGCTATTAATCTAACCAGGAAATCGTACAGCATTTACTCTGAACTCGACCAGAGGGCATCGCACCAACTCGTTTTGGAGAGCAGCCTCTGGAAATTTGACATCGCAAATGTTAACTACCTCGCCTGGAACCAAGGTCGTGGGTTCGATCCCGACCCTGACGCCTGCTGCTGTATATTTAGAGTTTGCGTGTCTCTCTTCCTGTGGTCGCGTGGATTTTTCTCCAGGTCCTCCAGTTTTTCCCTCCACATTTAGAATCGACGTCACGCGTTTCAAGTATTTGTCTGCTGATATAAATTTCCACGCGACAAGCCATTACTTTGAGCTATCATTTGTGATAGTCAGGTCACTTCTGAAAAGAGTTATACAGCTCAGTGGACATTACCTGGTCAAATAAAATAAAACGTTTATTTTGTACTTCTGAGACGTCTTGAATTGCCCCTCGCCCACAACTAAGTGCTGGTGTCACCTTCCCACACGCCCTGCCATAGATGTGTTCATTTACGTGCTATAAAGGGCAATTAACCAAAACGTCACGTAAAAAAAAATATATAGTGTTAATTGTGCACCTCTGCCAACGCAGCAGCAGCATCATCAATAGATGATTTGTTTAATTAGAGGTGTTTATAGCTTGGCAGTCAGACTTATGTTTTAACTTCTCACAGTCAAAATATTCCCAATTGCATTGCATTGAATGTGATGATGGGGTTGTTTTCATCCAGTCACTGGCGACCACGCTGAAGACCATCAACAATCCATAAGAGGTTTTTTGGGTTAGATCGCTTAAATATGCGTCGTTAAAACCCGCCACCACCTCTATTATGGATATTGGTCGTGAAAGCCTACGTGTTATAGTTTCAGTCTCATTTATTTAAGGAATATAATTGGAGAAAAATAACTTCCTGCTTTAGTCCTGGTGAGAAGCATATCACCCACTAGAACTTGAGAGGCCGGGTTAAATCACGGGAGGCTGAATCCTGAACTCAAACGCAGGGTCTTCAACACTGCCGGCTCGGACTCTTGACACAGTGTTCCTTTCACAGATAGCCCACGAATCGTTTCCACTAAACTCACGCTGGGGTGAATAATGAACGGTGCTTAAATAAAAACACAATGTTGACTTATGTAGCGCCTAAACTATCAGATGTCAAGATTCTTTACAATTCAGTGGGACGTGCACATCACAGGGAAAAGGAGACAATTTTTTAAAATTTATGTTAAATGAGACACGATCATCGGCAAAGAGGAGGGTGGACTGGCAGGAGAAAAGGGGGGCATCCAGACATTCAAGAGCAGCAGAGGAAAAGGAGGAACCTCCCAGGCTGATTAAAGCTTGGCTCGGAGCCTCCCGGCTGCATTCATTCTTTTGCACCACTTTTAATTTCCTGAGGTGTAAAGTAAAAAAAATACAATGGGACCCCTTGCCAAGTATGCGCCTCGGGTTGTGTAAAGAATAAACGGCACCTCGAAACTCCTCACTCACCCTGCGTCTCGCTCTCTCGAGCATGATGCTCTTGTCAAGATGTGAGCGAGTGTGTGTGTGCGCGTGTGTGTACTGTAATTGTGTAACTGTATACCAGTGTTTGTGTGTAATTGCATACTTGTGTGTAATTGCATACTTGTGTAGGGATGTTGGAGAGAGGGCCGTTATGCATGGCAGCCTATGGGAAAGAAACACAGTGGGCGGAGCTACGTGTGTGCACAGGGAGATGCCCTCTGCGACGTCCGAGCCAGACACCCTGGGGGGGGGCTGGTTCGGCGTTACGATCCCCCGGGGCCCCACCCCTCAAGGAGGGTTGGGTATAAAAAGGGGTCGTTATATGGGCTGAGTCAGTTATGTTATAGTTAAGCTAAGAAGTCGGAAGACGTCGTAGCTAGAGCCCTGGACTCCCCCTGATCGCCGCCCTTATCAGGGCCCCACGGGATCAGGCTCGAGCCAGTGGCGTGGTCCCGTGAACCAGAGCCAGTGCTCTGGGACTCCGGGTACCGAGCCCGATTACCAGTGTCGGGCCAGACAGCCTCCCCTAGCTCTTAGTGGAGGACTCAGGGGATAGGCTATGGATAGCTAGGGGTATTCCCTGAGTTATACGGGTGAGGGGGCCGCTACCCCCTCTAGGGCTGTCCTGTACTGGCAACTTGTTAAATAAATATACGTGTGCCTCAACTCCGTTGTCAAGCGTCCTCGACGGGTACTTCATCTGGCGTCAGAAGTGGTAAAAATGGAAACGCGCCATACAGCTCGGACCAGGGTACCACAAGAGGAGGACGCCGCGGAGATCGCCGAGCCCGAGACAGAGCAACAAGATGGGGTGCAGCCGGAGCCTGGCGCCTTCTCACCGGGACGTCAGCATGGAGAGGGGCCGCAGCCAGATGCACTACGACTGGCTCACGAACGGCTGGCGGAGCTACTTTATGCCGCTGCCGCCACACTGGAAGGCATTACGCGGTTGGGGGCTGGTGGTCCACCGCAGGGCGAGGAGAACCGGCGGCCGGAGCACTTTCCCGCCATTTCAGCGACTTCACAATTTGAATTTCCCGCCATGGACGCCGCGGCTGTTCGGGGCGTGGCCAGCTTAGACATCGGCTCCGACATCGCCGTCGCCGGGGCTGCAGCGTCATCGCAGCCGAAGGATGCGTCATCGCTGCCGCGACAGGCGATGCCATCGGCCAGTCGCGCCGAGGCACCGCCAAAGGGAGGTGAAAGCAACCTGCGGGAGTCCACATCGACCGCTGCGCTTCACCAAAGACTGCCCCCGCTGAAGGAATTCATCGGTGCGGAGGGTGACTGGGGCGGCTTCCGGCGACGCTTCCTCGCCCATCAGGAGATGGCGCGGTGGTCCGACGAGGAGGCCCTTTGCGCGCTGCCGGCGCTCCTCGATGGGGACGCGCTCGCCGCACTCACGTCGGCGCCAAAAGAGAAGCGGGCTACACTACCAATGGCGCTACAGCTGCTGGCCGGGGTCTATGGACCTTCAGCCGAATGCCGTCAGCAGTTCTACGATCGCAGGCGGGGTGAAAAAGAGTCGCCTCTGGCTTTCCGGACAAGTCTTCTGGCGCTGGCAAAAACAGCCTTTCCCCGCATGGACGACGACGGCGTGGACGCAATGGTCGCGGAGAAGATCCTCCTCTTGGCGGACGACCTCGACATCGTCGTCATCGCACAAGGGGATGCAGAAATGACCTCCCTCCAGGCTGCGCGACTCCTCCACGCCAACCTTCTGCAGCAGCGGCGAAAGGCAAACAGGGCATCGGCTGGGCGTGCGGTGGCTGCAGCCACCCTTCCGTCAGAAGAACTTTATGCCGTCGACCATCGACGGCAACAGACGACGGGGGCGCGGCCGGGTCGGGACGGGCCGAGGCGTTTCGACCGTCCATCGTCTCCATCGGCGCTCCCGCGGTGCTTCAACTGCGGCATCCGGGGCCATGTCGCCTCGGGGTGCCGTTCTCCTCGACAGCGGGGGACGACGCCTCGACAGGACGCCGGCCCTCCTCTTCCTCCTCCCAAGCTCCAGCACCATGATCCGGCGAGTCGCGGCACCTCACATGTTTGGCCAACGCACCCACCTGTCGCACACTCTCGCACCGTAACGAACGGGGGGCCGGTGGGGCGCTGCGATGGACCGGCGCGGATCACTGCGGGGACTCAAATCGAGCCCGAGCGGTGGTCCGTGTTGGCCCATCGCGTGGTGGCCGCGGCGTCGGGATCGTCGGCCGTGGTCGGTTACATTGATGGGGTGGAGGTACGCATCATAGTCGATACAGGGGCATCGGCGACAATTATTTCGGAACTAATTTACAATATTCTACCGGTGCAGAGCCGTCCTTTGCTACCGGTTAATGTCCCTTTCTATGCCGCTAACGGGGGCTCTCTCGGCATCGTGGGACAGATTCGAGCGCAAATTTCTATCGGGGACATCAAATTGTCGGGGCCGATTTTTGTCTCCTCCTCACTGGCAGTTCCGTGCCTGCTGGGGACGGACTTCTTGGGCAGGATGCCAATTCGTATTTTGATCGACCAAGGATGCATTGAGCTTCCGTCGGGGCGACGTATGGCGTTCCTGCCTTCCCCTGTAGCGACTCGGACGGCGTTCGCGACGGTACCGGCGTTCGTCGTAAAAACAGTGCGTGTGCCGCCGGGGGCACAAATGCTGGTACCTCTTAAACTTCGTAGGCCCTTCGCTAAGGGTGTTGGGGATCAGGGTGTTGTGCTGGGGCCGTCTAGGGCCGGGGTTAATGGGCCTCATTTAATTCCGGCCCAGACCATCGTAAGGGGGGACGAGGATCCCTTCATCGCGGTCCTCAATGTCGGGTCGCAGACAGTAGTGGTTCCCCAAGGGACTGTGCTCGCTCACGCGACGCCGGTGCCCTGCGAGGAACCTGCCGTGAACCACATTGACACTGCTGCTCGGACGCACCCGCATTCGGACGGCGATGAAGGGTGGCTCGACGCGCTTTGTGCGGGATCGACGAACCTGTCCAATTTAGAGCGCCAACGGCTTAGATCGCTGCTAAAGGAATTTTCCGACGTTTTCAGTCGGAATAAATACGATTTGGGTTGTACTCACCTGCTGCGTCACCATATTGACACGGGTGACAGCGCGCCTATTCGCCAAAATCCTTTTCGGTTGAGTCCCGCCGAAAAGGACCATGTCAAGTCGGCTGTCGATGACATGTTAGCCGCCGACATTATCTCTCCCTCTACCAGCCCTTGGGGAGCACCGATTGTCCTGGTTAAGAAACAGGATGGCTCGTTGCGGTTTTGCGTAGATTTCCGTCGCCTTAATAAGGTTTCGGTTGCCGACGCATACCCGCTCCCACGGATGGACGAATCGCTGGACGCCTTGGCGGGAGCGCGATTCTTCTCCACACTAGATTTACTTTCGGGATTCTGGCAGCTTCCTCTGGACGATGACTCGAAGCCTAAAACCGCTTTCCGTACACCGCACGGCCTGTTCCAATTCAACCGGTTGCCGATGGGCTTACACTCAGCGCCGGCAACCTTCCAGCGGTTGATGGAATTGGTTTTGGCTGGATTGCAATGGGAATCGTGCCTGATTTATTTGGATGACGTAATTGTTTTTGGAAGAACCTTTGACGAACATCTCCAGAGGCTGCGGGCGGTTTTCCAAAGGATGCGGGCTGCTAATTTGAAATTTAAGCCCCAAAAATGCTATTTGTTTCGCGAGTCAGTGCGTTATTTGGGGCACATCGTGGGGCGCTCGGGTATTGCTACCGATCCCGCCAAAACGCAGTGTGTCAGCTCCTGGCCAATTCCGACCTCGGTGGGGGAGGTGAGGAGTTTTATTGGCTTCGCTTCATATTACCGACGGTTCGTCGCTAATTTTGCTACAATTGCCAAACCCCTACATGCTTTGACATCAAAAGGGGTTCGGTTCCACTGGGGTCGGGATGAGGAAGTAGCTTTCTGCTCCCTTCGGGATGCATTGGTGAAGGCTCCTCCTTTGACTTACCCCGATTTTTCGAGGCCGTTTTTGCTCGACACCGATGCGAGCAACACAGGTATCGGAGGCGTGCTTTCCCAGGTGGTTGATGGCGTGGAACGGGTGGTTGCGTACGGCAGTCGGGTGTTGTCTCCAGCGGAGCAAAAATATTGTGTCACCCGTAGAGAACTGTTGGCAATTGTTTTCTTCATCCAACAGTACCGCCCATATCTGTACGGTCAGCATTTCACTGTCCGTACGGATCATGCGGCACTGCAGTACGCCCTGAAGGTTCAACAGCCATCGGGACAATTGTCCCGATGGCTGGAGGTCCTCCAGGATTTCGATTTTGACACCACCTATCGTAAGGGCATTCGCCACACAAATGCGGACGCTCTGTCGCGCATGCCAACCACCTCCGAATGCGCATGCCTCCTGGGGTCGGGGCGTTGCAAGCCAGCTGGGGACATGACGGTTCCAGTCCTGGCGGCCGCCGCCGATGTTGACACATCGCTCCCCGATGAGATCGGGAAACAGGGAAGGGATTCCCTGCTTGGGTTGCCTGTGATTGAGTGGGGACGCCTCCAGATGGAGGACGCCTCCCTCCTCGCGCTGCGTCGTCGCGCCAGGGAGAGGGGGTGTGGGACGGGTGATGCCGACAATTGGGAAATACACGCGGGCTTGCTCATGCATTGGGACGGTAAATCCCACCGTCACCGGCTGGTAGTTCCTGCGGGGTTACGGGGTAAGGTGGTGTGGGCTGCTCATGAGCGCCTCCTCCACCTGGGTACCCAAAAGACCCTCGCCTCGCTCCAGCTGGATTTTTTTTGGCCGGGCATGACACGGGATGTCACGGATCTGCTGGCAGCATGCCCCCGGTGTGCGCAACGCAAACCACCAGCTCGGGAGTCGAACCCGCCGTTGCAGTCCATCACAGTCTCCAGGGTGAACGAACTCGTAGCGTTGGATATCCTGGGGCCGTTTCCCGCCACCCCTAGGGGCAATAGATATTTGCTAACAGGGGTCGAATACTTCACACGCTGGCCTATGGCCTGGCCCCTGGCAAATCAGTCGGCAGCAGCCATCGTGGACGCCTTTGTCCAAGGCTACGTCATGGACAAAGGTGCTCCGGAGCGGCTGCTGACCGACCAGGGTAAAAATTTTTCCGGGAACCTCCTCAAACAAGTCTGTGATCTCCTAGGTACAAAGAAGATTCGTACCTCTCCCTATCACCCACAAACTGACGGGATGGTCGAGCGTCTGCATCGTACCATCACGTCTATGTTGTCGCACCTGGTTTCGGAGTCACAGACCAATTGGGACTTGCAAATTCAAGGGGTCCTGGCAGCATATCGATTGGCCCCCCATGCTGCCACGGGATTTTCACCCTTCTTTCTCATGTATGGTCGCGAACATGACCCACCTGTTCGGGCACAGCTGCAGATCCCCGCGCCTCTAGGTAAAATTAAATTGGACGAGCACGTTAAATTTAACCTTCAAAAGCTAACTAAGGCGCGGGATGCTGCCATGCTCAATTCCCGCATGCGCCAAAAGGCGAATGAGCGCCTCAGACTCGCGCGCGCGCACGTGCTGCAGTGGAAGCCAGGGGACAGGGCATGGCTGCACTGTCCCCAGGTACCGCTTGCGACCTCCTCGAAACTGGTACGGCCATGGCGGGGCCCCGTCGAGGTGGTCGAGGTTTTGCGACCGCAGTGCGTTCGTATCAAGTGGGGGAGGCGCCGGTGGTTCGTTCACCCCTCTAGACTAAAACCCTTCGTTGCGGTGCGGGACTCTGCTCCACACGCGCAGGGCCAAGCATGTGAGGGGTCGACCGACCCGGAGGGTCCGCCTCTGTTGATCTCACCTGACGTCTTGCCGGTTGCCCCGCCCCCAGGTTCTCCCGGAATGACGGGCTCGCGCACATCCCTCACGGGGGATGCCGAGGGTCCCGCCACTCCAATTGCGGACTCGCCTCGGATGGGACAGCGGCCACCGAATGGTCCGCCATCTGAGGTTGGCCCTTGTGACGGGCCTGCGGCAAGGACGCGCGCTAAAATGCGCAGACTCTTATAAAAACACTGGAACGCGAACAAGAAGTGAAAACGAAACGAAAATAAGAAGAAAATTTTTTTTTATTTTTTTTTTGCGTTTTCTGGTACACTTTCGTGTGCTATTGTTACTGGACGCTGCGTTCGTGTGGCGCTCTTGGCGCGTTGTTGTATTATGGCTGTGTGTGTGTGTGCGTCTTGTGTGCGTGTTGTGCGTGCGCTGAGGGTTCCGGGAAATGTACATATCTTGCCTCTACGGATTTCGTATTTATTCGGGGGGGGGGGGCGCGTCGGTTTGTTCTCCCTTTAGGGGCATTGTTAGTGTTGTTGTTCAATTCTCGTTCTGTTAAATGAAAAAAAATGGGGCACACACGGGGGGAGTCAAGGGGTAAAGATTCATTTGTTGAAATTGTTGCAGCCGGGACGGCTGCGAGCTATGCGGGGGGGAGTGATGTAGGGATGTTGGAGAGAGGGCCGTTATGCATGGCAGCCTATGGGAAAGAAACACAGTGGGCGGAGCTACGTGTGTGCACAGGGAGATGCCCTCTGCGACGTCCGAGCCAGACACCCTGGGGGGGGGCTGGTTCGGCGTTACGATCCCCCGGGGCCCCACCCCTCAAGGAGGGTTGGGTATAAAAAGGGGTCGTTATATGGGCTGAGTCAGTTATGTTATAGTTAAGCTAAGAAGTCGGAAGACGTCGTAGCTAGAGCCCTGGACTCCCCCTGATCGCCGCCCTTATCAGGGCCCCACGGGATCAGGCTCGAGCCAGTGGCGTGGTCCCGTGAACCAGAGCCAGTGCTCTGGGACTCCGGGTACCGAGCCCGATTACCAGTGTCGGGCCAGACAGCCTCCCCTAGCTCTTAGTGGAGGACTCAGGGGATAGGCTATGGATAGCTAGGGGTATTCCCTGAGTTATACGGGTGAGGGGGCCGCTACCCCCTCTAGGGCTGTCCTGTACTGGCAACTTGTTAAATAAATATACGTGTGCCTCAACTCCGTTGTCAAGCGTCCTCGACGGGTACTTCACTTGTGTAAGTCTTATTGTGTTCCCGTATGTTATTGTATACGTGTGTGTACATGTGTAATATTGTTTATCTGTGTGTATCTGTGTGTATCTGTGTATGTCTGTGTATCTGTTAGCGTGTGCTATTGTAGGGAGAGGTGGCGCAGTGGTTAGCACACTGCACTTCGAAACCCAGTGACCCGAGTTCGATTCCCACTCTCATCCAAAATCGGTGACGAATATCTGAACCGATACTGGGCCTCCACTGGGTAGACTCAGCGTTAAAATGACTACCTGCAGGTGCCCGAGTAGAAACATCAGCTTGGGGGAGACAAAGGCCTTGACAGTAGCTCCGCTAACAGCACTTGCCCCAACAGTCTATTAAAGGCTACACTTTGGGTTCATTTTGTTCCACATTTACTCGAATCAAAGCAAGCCATGTGGTTAGCTAAACTATTTTGTTAATACAAACACAGCATTAAAAACAAAATGCACATGATCAGCCAAGTGCTTGGATGATGTTGCCTCGAAGCTATTAAAACGACACCACCCATAGGTAAAAAAATGCGCTTATCGAAGCATCTCGTATATACGACACGCGCACATTCACGGTCTGTAGTTTCACCGGAGTTTTAAGTTACCCGCGTCTCCGACTACGGACCACGTCACCCCACAATGCGCAAGATCTCGGCTGACCTCTCAAGCTACGCAGGGGTTGAGCCTGGAGATAGCTACTCGAGGATGGGCGACGACCACCACCAACCACCACCACACGCACGGCAGGTTGCCTATCAAAGGGCTGCTGTGTGGCTTTGGTGCATACGCCGGCAGCAGAGCGAGTGAAGTACAATCTGTTATATTGTGCTGTGCTGCCACATCGACGCTCCCCAGGGCTTCAATTCACACTGACCAATGCGATAAGGTATGGTCAAGCTACCTGCCGGTCCACCACTCCGTGGCGTTCGGGGAGCGGGGAGGGTGAACCTTATCCAGCAGTGGATTGACAAAAGAGCTGTACATGCACCGCCGATTAGCATGCATGGCTGCGTACGGTGCGAAAGAAGTTCGACATACATGCAGCGTGTGTGCGGCACTCACGGAGTGCCTGTGAATAGAACTTGATTTGAAGCTTTCGTGACTGCAGGAATCCAGACTCTTTGGTTCTTTCGGTAAAGTCACGTGGGTAGAAAATAATAGATCACGACGTTTCGATCGCCACACAAGCAACCTTCTTCAGGTGGGAGAAACAGGCTTAAGGTTTTTTTTTAACATTGTTCTTATGGTATTTACATTGTTTTATGGGTATTTTTAACTTGGCCTTAGGATTTTTCTTTACAATGTCCTAATGGGTTTTGACATTATTCTTATGGGTTTTATAAACATTGTTCTTATGGGTTTATTTAACATTGTTATGCGGTTATTCAACATTGTTCTTATGGGTTTTTTAAACATCATTCTTATGGGGTTATTTAACATTGTTATGGGGTTATTCAACACTGTTCTTATGGGTTTTTTAAACATTGTTCTTATGGGTTTATTTAACATTGTTATGGGGTTATTCAACATTGTTCTTATGGGTTTTTTACATTATGGGGTTATTTTAAATTGTTCTTATGGGGTTATTTTACATTGTTATCATGGGTTTTTTTGCTGTGGGAGGGAACTGGGAGATCTCAGAGGAAAAACACCCATGGCAGAACAGGGGAGAACATACAAACTCAACACAGAGAGGAGCCTGAGCCCTGGAATCGAACCCATGTGCTTCTTACTGCGAGGCCCGAGCATTGCCACTGCGCCAGCACCCAGAATAATGCCTGCGTTATCGTAAAATCTGAGACATGTCCCGTGCGTGCATGAGTAACGATGCAGTTAATCTGTTCGTGACTGCGTACGTGTCGTGTGCATGTGCAAGTGAATCAACACGTCAATTATGGCGTTATTCTGCGTGTTAGGCTGTGTATACAAATTCGGGAGCGGTGGCGCAGTGCTTAGCGCACCGCGCTACGAGCTCGACGACCTGAGGTCAATTCCCGCAGCCATGGCCAATAACAGTGGCGAACATCTGAACCGGCCCTGGTCCTGCCCGAGGTTGACCTGGGTACGGTGTGTAAACATGTAAACTGGAGGGGTGACAAAGGTGGCTGGGCGTAGTGCGAGCGACACCAGCAGCAGCAGCCCACTTTCTTGACAGGTGCTGCTCGCGAACAACACTTGCCCCATTAGTCTGTGTGGCTACACAGGGGGTGACCGTGGCGGGCTTTGTCTCTGTGTGTGTCTGTGTCAGTCTCTCGAAAGGAATTCCACTCCACCTGAAGAGGGTTTACTCACTGTAAAGGTCACGGAGTGACAAACGTGTGTGCTCTGACTTTAAAACGAAGCCAACCCAGCGGGCGCGATCTCCAGATCTACCAATCATTCCTGCATGTGTGCACGTCCTCTGCCGCGACTGATTAAATGGGTTCAATTCAAATTAAATAAAAACGCCGACATTAAACCGTGGTTCTCCGAAGCCGTCATTAATCATAAATAATTCTCCGTTAATTCACGAGAAGGCTCAGAAAGTCACAAGGCTCCTTCTCAAGACGATGCTTCACCACCTTTTTGCCGGATTTCGTTTTGGCATTGGCCCGGAGAAAACCCACAGACGCGCGCGTGGGGAGCGCACCGGGTATGACGAACCCACCGTCGCGGTACTGCCATCCGGCGACGTAGGTTCAACCGGGACACGCGTGCAGGATGAAGGCGGGCTCTCGAGACGGACGACCAAGGGGGAAGGCCTCAAGTCAGATGTTGGCGACGATGGGGCCGTGAGAGTGGCTCTCTGAAGGGCATTTCAACTGTGTCACAAGGGGAAGACCTGAAGCCAGATGGCGGTGAGGCTCTGTTCACAAAAATATACAATGTATTAACATTAAGACAATCGTGGAGCGTCGTCAATGTGTAAAGTTAGCACGTATATATATAGGCCTCCTTCCCATAAACATTTGTTTCTCCACATCCAAGGCAGCTCACACATGTTTGAGGATCGCACAAATGCTGTGAAATTCCCTTCCCATTGGCATCGAGGTGCAATGCCCTGGCTTTCCAGGAAACGGTACAGCAAACGTGGACTAATCCCCATCTGTCCCTTCTGCTGCATGGGATACTGTTGCCCCCTTGCACGCGTGGGGTTTTTTTCCAGGTGTTCCGGTTTACTCCCACGTGTATATACTCATTAATTGGCCAATAACAGCTTAAAATATAAAGGATGCCAGAGCTTGGGGGAGTGGGGGATTTGGCACCTGGCAGCTGCCATTCCCGCTTGTCTGTGGCTTCTCATCGTGCCTCTCGAGTCATTCTCGTCCAGAGCGAGCGAACAACTGCGCAGTGCGTTACGAAGGTGAAGTTAATAATATTCTTAAGATCTATCAACTTGCTACACGAGAAAACCAGGCTTCGTCACAGGCAGCCGAAACCCAGATTGAAGCCCAGGTTGTCAGCGGTGCACGCAGGGGGTCACAGATCCTTCGTCACAGCTCGGCTCTGGCATGGGACAGCTTGGGTTAGAGCCGCTCAGTTGCTTCCAAAGACGCACAAGTGAGCAGCTCAGCTGTGGCTTGGCTCAAGATGGCCTCTTGGAAATCCTGATGATGGCCAGGGCCAGCAGTGTGCATACAGGCCTCAACGTGTCCCAACTCTCGAGTCAACCGGACAGAAATAGTAACAATGATGCAATTCGTAACGTGCAAAATAATTCCCAGATGCGAGTGACCGTAACTCCCAAGGCGCGGAGTCAAGCTCAGTGTCACTCAAAAGCCGGGGCGAAGGAAGTGAGGGTGGGGGGGGCCTGTAAGTGTCTCTTAGAAGTCGGTGCAGAGGCAATCCTGCTGCTGTGAAGGTGCAGCGGGATGGTGGCCGCCACGCGTCCCAGAGGGGGCTGTCACAGAGAGAGGACACCTGGTCCTTGCTGACGAGAGGAGGTTGTCGTGAGTTCTACCGTGAGTTGTCGTGCAGGATGACGGGAGCCAAGAGAGATACGGGGGCTGCCACTGGAGAATCGATGCCCAGCAGTGACAACGTTGGTCTTTGGTGTAGAGAGGAGGCTATGAGTCACGCTGCTGACACTTCTACTGTTTGACGGCGTAAAATAAAACAAACCCCAACGTTGGTGTTGCCACACAAAAGAAAATACTATTTTAGTTACGCAATCCTTCCGGGCCAGTGCTTGCCAGCAGCACTGTTACCCAAACCCCATCAAGACACGGGATCGTACGACGCTGCTGCTGCTGTTGAAGTTTATTGTGAATTGTCAGGGCAGAGATGAACAAAAATGGTTCGCTCAGTCTATTAATTAAAAAATAAACGTTTAAAAAATTCTTGCAATGTTGTCTTGAGTGTAGAAATGCACACACACACACACCCCAACACACATGCGTAGCTGTGCGCAAAAAACACACACACACAAACATGTATACACACACCCAACACATGTATACCCACGCACACAACAAATATTCTCAGCATAGCCTTGTTGGGGCAGGTTCTGTTAGCGAGCACCTATTAAGGCCTGCGGGGCACTGGTAGGAGTGGTGTAGTCAGACCTAGCCACCTTCATCTCCCGGTGCTGATGTTTACAGACCACACCGTGTACTCACTTGAGGCTAAGTAAACCTAGGGCAGGTTCAGATAATTGCCACTCATGTTCGCTGTGGCCGGAAAATGAACTCGAGTAACAAAGGTGGCACAGTTGCGCTGACCACTATACGACCCCCTCCCCATATACACACACAAAAACCTTATATAAACACACACACTACACAGATGCCAACACAAAACACGCACAGATTCGCTCCATTATCCTCACATTTACACCAACTCATTGACACACACACCCTCACGCACAGATTCACTCCATCATTCTCACGCATGCACACACACACAATGACCCCCCCCCCGTAGCCTTTTTCCAGACTGTTGGGGAAGTGCTGTTAGCGAGCACCTATCAAGGCCGGCATGGCACACTAGGGGGTGGGTAGCCAACATCGCACCCGGCCGCCTCTGTCTCCCCAGTGGTGATGTTTACAACACACCACACCAGCTACTCATTTGAGGCTGAGTCGTACTAGGGGAGGCAACAGACCGGTTCAGATAATCGCCACTGTTGGTGGCCGTGAGCGGAAATCGAACTCGGGTCGCCAGATTCGGAGAGCAGTGCGCTAACCGCTAAACTACCGCTCACCACATACACACGCACACACACTCCTCTTAATACACTCGCACCATTGCTCAGAGCTCCCCCGCCTCCTCCTCTTCGCGACGGATCTCGTCTATGAGTCGCTGTCGCTCCGCCGCCTGACGCATCCTCATCATCACCACCGACTCAAAGTCTCGCTCCACGGGCTGCCGGAGACAAGGGGGACAAAGGGACACAGGAACACAAACACATGGAGACATGGGGGCACGGGGTCAAACTGGCTGTGTGTAATCCCAATTGAGTAATTTGCAGTAAAAATGTTCAGCATGAGGTTGTTTTTTGCCGATACCAGTTTCATTGTATGGGTTATTGTTTTTTTGTTACGGGAGCAAACCGGAGAAACCCGGGAGGAAACTAATGCAGAAAAGCGGGAGAGAGAGAAAACACACAAACTCCACTCGCTCACATTCTGCACAACAGGGGGAACAACATACAAGCTTCACACAGAAAGGCACCCGAACCGGAGATCGAACCCAGTCGCCATCTTGCCGCAAGTCACAAGCGGTGACCACTGCGTCAGCCACCCTGCCGCCATCGAAACCCGGCTGGGCAGCGTGAATAACCGAAGCAGTAAGAAGGGCAGCAGCGCAGCTCACCGGGGCGGTGCTACTGGTGGGGCCGCAGGGAGGGCGGGAGGAGCTGGAGAAGCCAGGAGGACGGCCCTCCAGCCACGACACCGAGATGGGGTTCTGTGCAAGGCCCAGCTCGTTCCGTGCCGCCAAATCCTAGCGGGACGACGAAGGCGACGGGCACGGCGGTGTCACGGCGCGACGAGCCTCCCCTGCCACTGTGCGACGGCACCGCGGCGAGTTCAATGCAGCTACAGCGCGACCACAGAGCAGCTAACTCACAGAGTTACTCTATACAACATGGACATATGGCATATCACTCATGGAGAGGTACTCTATACAACATGGACAACCTAGGAGATAACTCATGCAGAGAGTTACTCAATACAGCATGAACACACAGTGGCTATCTCCCTGTCTCACTCAACACAGCACGACCACATAGCGTGTACATGTACAGCCCTTAGTTAGTCCACTGCTGGATGAGGGCTTCCCCACACCGTGTGCGTCGTCGGGGTTATTTCACCATACTTCACCACTCTGGTCAGGGAGCGTTGATGAAGGTGGACAGCCTAGACACGAAAGTATTGAAGTACGGCGCAACTATGGCTATCGCCTCTGCTGCCCACCACATAGCCGTACAGCAGCAATCCGGGCAGTATCCAGGCTCAACCCTTGCTTAGCTTCCGAGATCTGGCGATATTGGCGTGTGATTCGGTCACAGGCGACCACGTGGCAGTCATCTCGAAACAGAAGAATCTCACGGCGTGTTGCAAGTAACAGCATCGCGGCGCGGAATTTCGCTCGGCACAGCACCGCACAGGGTAACACAGCATCGCACGGGGTAACACAGCGTGCCACAGCAGACAGCATCTCACCGCGCTCTTGGGTGAAGCAAACTCGACGATTGCCGATCCTTTCTTCTTGGCGGAGATGAGAAGGTTCATAACCTCACCGTACTGCGCGCCAATCACGAGCATCATCGTCAGTATCGTCATCGTCTTCATAATAATAATAAACATCTTCACCATCCTCATCAACAGAAAAATTATCACCATCATTATAAATAGCTTCAGCACTGTTATGAGACGGCCTGAAAAATAATTGAGCGCGTTTGGTATGAGCGCCATTCTTATAGCGCAAGGCGATCATCACGGAGAGACGCCGTGTGTCACAGGCACGGTCTGCTGTAGTTTTGTAGCTGGGAGTGATGTTGCTGCTGTGTGGAATCCCAACCGAGTTTATTTGCAGGTAAATTGCCGAATTTGCCAAAATTGAACCATTATGCCGGCACACAGCGGCCGACTAGTTTCGAATGACATCACGGGGATCTTTAATGTCTGCTGTGAAGCAGGCGGCGCTTATCTCATGGTCAGTAAAACCGCAATATTAACCAGGGGGGCCTGCCGGATTCCCATCTATGAACATCTGCAAAGAGCGGCGAAGGCGCCATCGCTGGGCCGTTTCACTACCCGCTGCACGACATGGGTCACACGTAGATAATTGGGGTGCCGCGGTGGCGAGATGTTAACTGCTTCGCCTGGTATACAGGAGGTCGTGGGTTCGATCCCGACCGACACCTGCTGTATATTTGGAGTTTGCGTGTCTTATCTCCATGGTCGCATAAAATTTTCCCTGGGTACTCCGGTTTTTCCAATCCACATTTAGTACCAACATGCGTCTAGATTATTTGGCTGCTATAAATCACGACGTGATAAGCCATTTCGCTGAGCTATCATTTGGGATGGCGAGGTCGCTTCTTAAAAAGCGCTATACAGCTCGGTGGGCCTTACCTGGCAAAATAAAAAACAGTTTAGTTTTATAGTTTAATTGATCTCCACGACTTCACAATCGTCACCCTCCCCCCAGCTGCCTGGCCGTGCGTTGCATCGCGAGCGGTCCAGCCACCACCCACCTTCTGAAAGATGACCATCAGCTGTTGCTCCGAGTATCCGCCGTTCGATTCGTCGTCCTTCTTGCTCTTCCATTTCACCTGGAAGGCAACAGCAGCACAAGCGACAGCATATACAGTTTATTTTCTTGTGTCGGTGTCGTTAAGAGTTTTATCATTGTGAGAGGACAGCGGGAGAGGGGGGTGGAGGCATGGGGACGGTGGTGGGAGACACCACCAGGGTGGTGAGGAGGAGGGTTAAGGATGTGGCGAGCGATGGCGAGGGAGTGAGGGGAGCAGAGATTCTGGTTTTACCCGGGTTCAGGCGTCAAGAATCCGGAATACACATTCAGTTTTGAAAAGGCAGCGACATCCTTGTGCCTACTACCACTCACTATAACTCGTAAATAATGTATTACATTTGGTATTCGCGCAATCATTATTAGAGTGCCAGGCGATCACCGCGAAGCAAGACGCTATGTTTCATAGACGCAGTCTGCAGTAGGTTCAGTCAGGGCCAACGTTGCTCTGTGGAAACCAAATTGAGTCATCTACAGGTAACTTTTCAAATCCGGCAAATTTGGGCCATGACGCCAGCACACGATGGCCGACTATAGAAACTAAACTAATTATTTTTTTGTATTTTACCAGGTAAGGCCCACTGAGCTATACATCTCTTTTTCAGAAGCGCCTTGGCCACAAGTGATATTTCAATGAATCGGCTAGTCACGTGGAAATGTATATAACAGCAAAATATTCTCAATGCATGTTTCATAATGTAGAGGGGAAAAAAAACTGGAGGACCCGGACAAAAATCCACGCAATCATGGCAAGAACATGCAAACTCCAAATAAACAGGCGTCAGTGTCGGGATTGAACCCATGGCCTCCTGAATACCAGGTGAGGTAGTTAACATCTCGCCACCCTGGCGCCTGAAGAGCTAGGGAGTGGAGGTGTAGTAAATAGCGCACTACTGCGTTACAAATCCGATGACCTGCATTTGGTTCCTGGTCACGGTTAACATCAGCGGTGGGCGATATCAGAAACTGGTCCTGGGTCTCCCCTAGGTCAACTCAGGCTTAAATGAGCACCAAAAAATTGGCATCAGATGACACGTTTGCGTGCCTGACGTAAAATCAAGCGTGAAACTGACCTTTAGCTTGGGTGTAACTTGATGTGTGGATGTGGAGTTGCCTGTCAAGAATACAAGTGATGACAACACATTGGTGAGGCACAAACGGCACACAGAATGGTGCGAAGTCGATTGTAGGAGCTGGCAAACAAGCAGCGCACGTGAAGATGGTCGATAAGAATAGACAAAGATTCCCCAAACAGCTTACAACAGACTGTTGGGGCAAGTGCTGTTAGCGAGCACCCATTAAGACCAACACGACGTACAAGGGGCGGTGTGGTTAGCACCCCCAAGCAGCCGCCTTTGTCTACCCAGTGTTGATGTTTTACACACTGCACCAGGTACTCATATAAGGCTGAGGCGACCTACACACAAAGACAAAGATCCCCCGTATAACCTTAACAGACTGTAGGGGCAAGTGCTGTTAGCGAGCATCTATGAAGGCCGGAACGGTGCACGAAGGGGTGGGTGGCCGGCACCACGCCCAACCGCCTTTGTCTCCCCAGTGTTGACGTTTACACGCCACACTAGGTACTCATTTGAGGCTGAGTCGACCTAGGGGAGGCCCACGACCGGTTCAAATAATCGTCACTGATGTTGGCCATAAGCGTGAATTAAACTTGAGTCGCCAGGTTAAAGAACAACGCGCTAACCACACACTCCCGCTCCCCACGACCTACACACATATACACACGCGCATACAAAGACACGTGGTCTAATCAGAAGGCCGTTAGTGCTCCGATTGGCACGGTTGACTACGTACGGCGCGAAAGAAGTTACACATACATACATTAGTTCAATGGTTAGGCTTGGCAGTCTGTGCCAGGTGTGGCAGTGTGGTTGGCGTTTGAGCCAGGGCTAGTGTGGGTTGTACCATGCGACCTATTTTGCCAGTATCAAAGTATGAAAAATAAGAATAGGTTCCACCATTGCTGGCAATAAAACAGGTGTTAAGATGTTCAAACACCAAACAGAAACCTTTTGTCAGGAATCGAGTCTGCATTAACCACACGTACTTGTGGCGAAAATGCAGCAAACATGCTCTGATAATTGTATTTGAAACTGATTGGGCTACACCAGAGGCAGCCTTCTTTGTGGCCTAGTCTCCACAGTGTCAGACCAGAGAACGTCAAAAGGCAAACAGGACAAAGACAATGCACGTATCAGAGCATTTACGGCTCAGGTTGAGCAGCTATATCAACGACAAGGCATAAATATTATCAGAGCATGTTTGTTTGCATGTTCACAACAAGTACGCGTGGTTAATGCGGACTAGATTCCTTGCAAAAGGTATCAATTTGGTGTTTAAACATCTTTACACCTTCTAGATTTGAAGCTTTCGTGACTGCAAGGATTCATACTCTTTGGTTTTTTCGGTAAAGTCACGTAGGTAAAACAATCAATAAAATAAAATAAATGAAAACAACTAAAAAAATTAACGTGACTTTACCGGAAAAAAAAGAGTATCTTTACACCTCCTGCTATATTGCCAGAAAGGGTCAAATCCGTTCTTATTTTTCAGTGTGGGTTGTGTTTGTGAGTGACCAGGCTCCGGGATCGGTTTACCGTGCCCTCTCTGCTCCTTCTGTCGCCGAATTTGCTCTCGGATCAGCTTCTGCTCCTCCTCGAGTTGGCGCGATCCCTCCTCTCTCAGTCGCTCGATCTGCAAGTGATGGCATCAATTCGAGAGGTTTATTAAGTTGCTGCTTTTGCATAAACCGTACATATATATTGTAAGACTTTTCACCCAACTTGAATCCATGTCAAGAGACAAACTATCCATTCGGAACTCTCACGCAGTAGTGCAACCCTTCATGTTTGAGAATGGCCCATGGAAGCAGATTTCACAGAGCTACTTCTGAATAAGTCAAGTTTGGGATTGTGACACCGGGATTTTGAGTAACACTGGGATTATAACACTGGGATTGTGAGTGACACGGGGATTGTAAATGTCGTGGGGATTGTAAGTCGCACTGGGATTGTGAGTGACACTGGGATGGTGTCATTGGGATTGTGAGTGACACTAGGATGATGTCATTGGGATTGTGAGTGACACTGGGATTGAGTGACACTGGGATGGTTTCACTGGGATTGTGAGTGACACTGGGATGGTGTCACTGGGATGTAGTGTCACTGGGATTGAGTGACACTAGGATGATGTCATTGGGATTGTGAGTGACACTGGGATTGAGTGACACTGGGATGGTTTTACTGGGATTGTGAGTGACACTGGGATTGAGTGACACTGGGATTGTGACACTGGGATTATGTCACTGGGATTGTGTCACTGGGATTGAGTGACACTGGGATTGTGACACTGGGATGATGTCACTGGGATTGTGAGTGTCACTGGGATTGAGTGACACTGGGATGATGTCACTGGGATGATGTCACTGGGATTGCGAGTGTCACTGGGTGGTGTCATTGCACTTTGAGTGACACTGGGATTGCCACACTGATGTTGCGAATAACTCGGTGACCGCACCTCTTCCTGAAGCCGCTTCGCTGCCGCTTCCTGCTCCTCTCGGCTGCTCCACGCGTTGCTTTCTTTCGATTCCAGGTCTGAAAGACAAACGCCGGGGTTTGTCTCACCCGAGTTCATCAGTTTCCCGCTGCCAGTCACACTTATATATGCTGAACTTCTTTCGCACCGTACGTAGCCAACCGTGCTAACCGAAGGTGCTAAAATATATCCGCACCCCAGCACTTAGACAATGACATTTGGATAGTTGGTTGGCATTTTTTTATTTCTTGCAATTCTGGTTGTTCATGCCATGTTATCAAGAGAAGAAGACATGTACATACAGCACCTCTCGCAGCAAGCAAAGCGTCACTTCGAGTCTGAGAAATGCCTCGTGCCGGTCGTGTTATCCGACCATGTTTCACCACACTGATCCGTACGGGTTGGTGAAGCCAGGGCGCATAGAGTTTGTCGCATAAAAGTACAGTACAAGAATGGATTTTCGCTCCACTGCCCATAACATAGGGCGCAGCCCCGCGTTTACAGCAGTCACCCGTCCAAGCACTATCCAAACTCATCCCTGCTTGGCATCCAAAAACATGACGGGATCGGGATATAATTCAGGAAAAAGACGACATATTTGGGCGTCAGAGTGGTGGAGTAGTAACGCTCGTGCCTCACAGCAAGAAAGGCCTGGATTCGATTCCTGCCTCGGGCGCCTTTCTAAGTGGAGATTCTACGTCTCCCCCAGTTCTGCATGCGTTTCCTCCGGGTTCTCCAGTTTATTCCCACGGCAAAATAAAAATAAAAATCCATTCATTGTCACTGGTATTGAGCCAAAACATTCCAGTGCTGAAGAACTACCTGCAAATTACTCCGTTGGGATTATGCGTAACAATGTCACCCCCCCCCCCCCCAGTGAGAGTTTCCTAGGTGAAGAGGCATCGTAATAATAATGCTGATTCTGCACGTGACGGATGTCGCTGGAGTGACGTTCATTAATCGGCAAGGCGGCTGCGAGAGTGGCTTTAAGTCAAGCAAAATAAAGGGTGACTAATATGATAACACTTACCCAGTTTCACCTTCTTTCGTTTTTCATCGAGATTCTTGGTCCTTTCGGCTGCGAGACGTTTCGCCCTTTGCACTTTATCATAGGCTGCCTGCGAATTCGTGCACAGGCCCATCACAGACACAAACACACACATGACACACGACACACGCATCACCCTTGCTCACTTAACACAGTACACGTACGTTCAATACACAACACTGGGAGTATTAACACGTGCCTTACACACACACACGTCCATGTATACACAACGGATACTCAATGACACAATACACAACTGATGGTCGACACAAACAAAAGCACACATGCCCATGCACACAGAACAGATAATCAATGCAAACACAACACATGTCAATGAACACACAACAAATGATTAACACACTCAACACATTAGCAATGAAAACACAGCACACAACTGATGAGCAATTCTGATACAACACACGTCTGTGCGCACACAACACTTAACCAAACGGCACAACAAAGACACACGTCTATGCACGCCTAACAGACAATACAAACACACCACGCACAAAACGCAATAGATTTACCAATGCAGACACAACAAAGACAAATATCCCCCGTGCAGCCTTAATAGACTGTTGAGGCAAGTGCTGTTAACGAGCACCTATGAAGACTGGCACGGCACGGCACACGAGGGGGTGGGTGGCACACGCCCGGCCGCCTTTCACAGCAAACACTAAAGAGTCCACTATCGTCCGCCCCGTTTCCTTTGCTCCTCACCCTGGCTGCAGCGTCCGTCAGCACTTCAAGGGCCCGGGACAGCTCGTGAAACAGCTCCACTGTGGGTACAGCAACACAGGACACACACTGTCATCACATCCCCTAGGCACATCAATAACGCATCCTTTTGCAATCGATTCCCAAGCTCGCGGTATGAGCATGCAGGGCACTGCAGTCATATCCACAGTCCATAGCGAGAAAGGGGTGGTATACTGGGTGTGGTGTGCCGGGGGGCGGATGTATTTTCCAGGTCGCTGACCGAGACAGACCCGGCGGATTATTAATCCCTGCATGTGGAAGAATCGGTTAAAATAAGTGTGATTTCAATGAATGTCATGGTATAAGCCAAGTCAAGATTGAAGGTAATTTACGGAGGTCGACAAAACCCGGCAAACTAGCGGGGGAAAATGTTGAAACATTACACAAGAGACGATGAAGACGAGGCAGGAAAACATCGAGTCGCCCTCCGGATCGCGACAATACAGCAAACCATGGGGTAGGTGAATCATTTCAGGGTAGAAATTGAGGGTAGGACACTTGACAGAGGAGGGTATGCCCCCTGATGGAGGAGCGTAGGCCCCCTGATGGAGGAGGGTAGGCCCCCCGATGGAGGCGGTTAGGCCTCCTGATGGAGGGTAGGCTCCCTGATGGAGGGTAGGCCTCCTGATGGAGGAGGGTAGGCCCCTGATGGAGGGTAGGCCCCCTGATGGAGGAGGCCTAACCGCCTCCATCAGGGGGCCTACCCTCCCCTTGATGGAGGAGGATATGCCCCCTGATGGAGGCGGGTAGGCCCGCTTATGGAGGAGGGTAGGCCCCCTGATGGAGGGTAGGTCCCCTGATGGAGGAGGCCTAACCGCCTCCATCAGGGGGCCTACCCTCCCCTTGATGGAGGAGGATATGCCCCCTGATGGAGGCGGGTAGGCCCCCTTATGGAGGAGGGTAGGCCTGCTGATGGAAGAACGTAGGCCCCCTGATGGAGGAGGCCTAACCGCCTCCATCAGGAGGCCTACCCTCCCCCTGATGGAGGAGGGTTGTCACTCCTTACCAGCACTGGGGTTGTCTGGGTTTTTGTCCGGGTGACACTCAAGTGCCTTTCTCCTGTACGCCTTCTTGATCTGGAAGGCACAGACACGCACACACACGACTCGTGCTTACACGGACAGAAATGTCTGCGTGGAGCTTTCTCCGCCGTCCTATATATGCTGTCCAAATAGAGGCGTCGATAAGAGGTCGGGATTAAGAGTTTAGGGGTTTAGGGTTGGGGGGGTTTGGCCTCAGGGGTTATTGTCATGGTTCAGAGTTAAGGGTTGGAGTTTAGAGGTTAGGGTTATGGTTTATGGGATATGGGTTGGCTTAGGATGTAGGGGTTACGGTTGTAGCTTAGGGTTAGGGATTATGATTTAAGTTTAGGGGTTATGGTTTAGGATGAATATAATTAGGGGTTATGATTTAGGATGAATATAATTAGGGGTTACGATTATACTTTAGGGTTAATAATTATGTTTTAAGCGTTTGGGTTTCGGGGTTATGCTTACAGTTTAGGGCTATGGGCTGGGTTTAGGGGTTATGGTTAAGGATTAAGAGTGAGGGGATAATGTTTTAGTTTGGTTATTAGTACATGATACCGCTTTGCCACGAATCTGCGTTGGCAGCATCCTGGGACGTTTCACGCGAACCTCCGATCAGCACGCTCGGCTACGTACGGCGCGAAAGAAGTTCAACATGCAAACATTAAAGGAGGGTTGGGGATGGGCGATATCGCTTTAGAACCCTTCCCGACACACAAGACAAAACGACGTACCTCCTTAGGAGACGCGTTCTCCTTGATACCCAGCAAGCCGTACAGATCCATCTGCAGGACATCTTTGCAGTCTTTGGCTGCCATGTGGCTGCCAAACCCGGCGCCGGGTCAAGCTTCTTCCTGACCTAACAGCAGCAGCGGCGGTCCCGACAGCGACCTACCTACCACCTCGTGCCCTCCCGACAGCGACCTACCACAAGTAACCACCCCAAGTCACAGTGTCTGCCGTCCTAACACAGACGGGCACCACCACCAGCACGACCACCACGACCCACAGGCCCCCAAGAACCACGTCCTCCACCACCCCCGCCGACTCCGAGTCCAGCCCCTGGCCTGGCACCACTTCCCAAGCAGAGCCGCGTCGCTCTTCCCACCGCCGCGTCCCTTGCTCCGCTGACCGCCCCAGACACAGGAGCCGCGGCCACAGCAGCAGCAGCAGTAGCAGCCCTGCCGCCGACTGCCCACTCCGCCTTCGCCGTGCAGTCAAAGAGCGGCCTGGCAGCGTCTCCACGCTAACAGCGCTCGTGTCTCTCGCTCTCGCTTCCACGCTCTCGTCCCCACCACCACCCCCTGGCCCAGTTCCTCTCTCCCCGTTCCTCCCTCTCCCGGCTTTGGCGAAGCGACGCCGAGGCCCCGCGCAGAGACAGCGGCGCCGTCTCTCGCGGCCCCGGGCGGCGGAGTTCGAAGGCGGAGCGCGGGGCGCCGACGAAGGCCTCGGCCCGGGAGTGCGACCACGCGCGGCCATCTTAGTACAGGACCGGCGGGGGAGGGCGGCCACGCGCGGCCATCTTAGTACAGGACGGCGGGGGAGGGCGGCCACGCGCGGCCATCTTAGTACAGAACGGGCGGGGTGGGGGGCCACGCGCGGCCATCTTAGTACAGGACGGCGGGGGAGGGCGGCCACGCGCGGCCATCTTAGTACAGAACGGGCGGGGTGGGTGGCCACGCGCGGCCATCTTAGTACAGGACGGCCCTCAGCAACACCACAAACCGCGAGCGCCTTTGGGAAGTTGAACAAATTTAATTTTATTTTGTGATTTTGGTGCAAACGCGACAAATAATAACAACGAAATGCAACGGGTTCGTCAAAAATCGCTGTTGCCTTAAAAGTAACAAAATATATAATGGGTCATATTACAAATGTTTTTTTTAACGTAAAAAATATTTGTTAACGTACAATGAAGGAGTGTTGCTTTCGCATATTGCACATGTTATATTTTAAAGGCGGTGTCTTTAAATAAAAACAATACACGAGTCTGCAAAAAGGCCGTTCCACTCACAACGCCGGCGCCTTCCCTACCCAAGATGGCCGCCGCTGCGCCGAACGAAATTTGTCATTCTAGATTTGAAGCTTTCGTGACTGCACTGATTCATACTCTTAGGTTCTTTCGGTAAAGTCACTTATGGAATTTTTAAAAAAATAAAATAACGTGTTTTAATTTATTATTATTATTTGTTTCCCTTTTCCCTACGTGACTTTTACCGAAAGAACCTAATAGTATGAAAATTGTCATGGCGGCGGGGGGGGGGGGTCCTTGATCACTATGGCGATCATGATGATGGTGGTGGTGGTTGTGATGGTGATGGGAGGAGCAGTAATTGTCGCCGTCTCTCGGTTGATCCCTGACCCCGGAATAAAAACAATAAACCACTGCTTCTACTACTGCAGTTGTCGCTGTTGCCCTGGGTTGCGGCGTTTGTGCCACTTTGAATGGCGCGGGGATTGCAGCGCCTGGTCAGCTTAATGGGTTTCATCGCTTAAATTGATTCTCTGGACTCGGTCACAACCACACACTTTCGTGCTGCCCTCTGCTGTATCAGTCTCATTACAGCCCTCATCCCACTGCTGCCCTCATCCCAGCGCTGCCCTCGATTCAGCGCTGCCCTCACCGGGAGTGAAAAGAAGAAGAAGTAGCAGGTGCCATGGCGAACGCGGCCGCTCTGGCGTCGATGGACTTCGAGGTGTTCGGCAAGGTGCAAGGTGGGGGAGACGTCGCTCCGGGTGTCTGGGAGTTGCCGTGGAGTTGCCGTGGAGTTGCGTGGAGTTGCGGGGAGTTTGGGAGTTGCGGGGTGGCTCAGAAGGGGTTGAGGCTGGGCTCGAATCCGGGCTTCACCCGCCCCCGACTGGGCCTCTCCACTGTGGCGAGGCGACGGACTGAGCGGTGCACGGCGGTCAATTACAGATCGGACGTCACGGGACAGCTGCAACTTGACCTCGTGCGGATAAAGGGGCAATTGCAGGGGAGCAATTGCAGGGGGGCAATTGTAGGGGGCAATTGCAGGGGGCAATTGTAAGGGGGCAATTGTAGGGGGCAATTGCAGGGGGGCAGTTGTAGGGGGGCAATTGTAGGGGGCAATTACAGGGGGGCAATTGCAGGGGGCAATTGTAGGGGGCAATTGCAGGGGGGCAATTGCAGGGGGGCAATTGTAGGGGGCAATTGTAGGGGGAAATTGCAGGGGGGCAATTGTAGGGGGCAATTGCAGGGGGGCAATTGCAGGGGGGCAATTGCAGGGGGGCAATTGCAGGGGGCAATTACAGGGGGGCAATTGCAGGGGGCAATTGTAGGGGGCAATTGCAGGGGGGCAATTGTAGGGGGCAATTGTAGGGGGCAATTGTAGGGGGCAATTGCAGGGGGCAATTGTAGGGGGCAATTGTAGGGGGCAATTACAGGGGGGCAATTGCAGGGGGCAATTGTAGGGGGCAATTGTAGGGGGCAATTGCAGGGGGGCAATTGTAGGGGGCAATTGTAGGGGGAAATTGCAGGGGGGCAATTGTAGGGGGCAATTGCAGGGGGGCAATTGCAGGGGGGCAATTGCAGGGGGCAATTACAGGGGGGCAATTGCAGGGGGCAATTGAAGGGGGCAATTGCAGGGGGGCAATTGTAGGGGGCAATTGCAGGGGGGCAATTGCAGGGGGGCAATTGTAGAGGGCAATTGCAGGGGGGCAATTGCAGGGGGGCAATTGTAGGGGGCAATTGCAGGGGGGCAATTGCAGGGGGCAATTGCGGGGGGCAATTGTAGGATGGGGCAATTGCAGGGGAGGGCAATTGCATGGGGGGCAATTGCAGGGGGGGGGGGAATTGCAGGGGGGGCAATGGCAGGGGGGGGGGGCAATTGCAGGGGGGGCGCTTCAGAATTAGTTCTGTGATGCCAACTTCCAGAGGTTACATGTCTTGTTCTTTTATTCGTATGGCCATTGTTGATGTAGAACAACGACACATTTACGTTGAGGTGGTTGATGAGCCAGATACTTTGCACTGCTTGCGTCGCGGGTGTGTTGCTGTGAAAACGTCTCCTCTGTATTTGTGATTCGGGGCACTGAGTCGTTTTTATTTATTCAATGTCCATGTGGTTGTGTTCTGTGTGCCCGCGGACAGCACGGTTTAGCCGATGCTTTCTGCCAGAGCTCTGGATGGAAATTTGTCGCATGAAATGCCGAAGCGGAACGTCAATATAATTTGGATTAAGAAGAAAAAAAGACGAAAAATAAAACTAGGTTTTACCCTTTTCCTGCAGTAAAACATGAGGTGGTAAGATGTTCAAACACCAAATAGATACATTTTGCAAAGCATCAAAGTCTGCATTAACCTCACATACTAGTGGCAATACATTGTGCAGCGCCTTTGACAGGCTGTATGAAGGAACTTACCTGTAGTAGCGTACACGTGTCAGCAGGGGGTGGTATGCAGGCCAGGTGGGATGGACAGGGCCTTTGGACCACTCGCATTCCCAGACCCAAAGAGTGGGGTTGGGGGATATTCCAGGGCCCCCTAGAACGTTCCAGAAGGGAGGCGTTGCTAGGGGCGGAGAGACCCTGGAGTGGGTATAAAAGCCGGACCCTTGAACGGGTTCGGCAGTCATCGTCAAGCCGAAGACCCGAAAACCTGAAGATCCAGCTTAGAATAGGACCCTGGAAACCCCCAGGACCCGCCGCCCTTCTAAGGGCCGAAACTGAGTGGGCCAGTGGTTGGACCCTGGGAACATTCGGAGGCCCGACGTCCTTCTAAGGGCTGAGACTGAGTGGGCCAATGGTTGGACCCTGGGAACATTCGGAGGCCCGATGTCCTAATTGCCGAGACTGAGTGGGCCAGTGGTTGGACCCTGGGAACATTCGGAGGCCCGCCGTCCTTCTAAGGGCCGAGACTGAGTGGGCCAATAGTTGGACCCTGGGAACATTCGGAGGCCCGATGTCCTAATTGCCGAGACTGAGTGGGCCAGTGGTTGGACCCTGGGAACATTCGGGGGCCCGACGTCCTTCTAAGGGCTGAGACTGAGTGGGCCAATGGTTGGACCCTGGGAACATTCGGAGGCCCGATGTCCTAATTGCCGAGACTGAGTGGGCCAGTGGTTGGACCCTGGGAACATTCAGAGGCCCGACGTTCTTCTAAGGGCCGGGGCCGAGTGGGCCAGTGGCCGGGACCCAAGGACCTTGGCTGGGTCGGGTCAGGTAGCCTCCCCTAGGTCCCTCCAGACGGAGAGCTGAGATAGAGAGTGGTCCCAGTAATACAGGCCACGATAGCCGGAGGCTGTACCTCTCCAGGTATCGGGTGGAAGGGGCCGTTACCCCTTTTGTATTAGGGACCCTGTGTTAAATAAACGTGTTGCCTCTGAAGAACCGTTTCTTTCTCATCTTGGACCCACTACACGTGCAAACAAATATGCTCTTAATAATGCATGCATCGTCTCTCTCCCCGTGGTCACGTGGATTTGTCTCCGAGACGTCCGGTTTTTCCCTCCACATTTAGAATCGACGTGTGTTTAGAGCATTGGCTGCTATACATTTCCACGTGATAAGCCGCTTTGTTGAGCTGCCATTTGTGGCCAGGTCGCTTCTGAAGAAGAACTACGTAGCTCAGTGGAACTTACCTATCGTTAGTTAATAGTTCAAAGGTGTCCGAGACGGGCATTGCAGTGATACCCAGAGGGTGGTAACAAGGAGAAAGTCTAAAGTCGGATGGCATTTGTGATAAGACTGCTATAGCGGCCTTTGGAGTATGGTTGTTAACTTTACAAAGGCTGTGGAATCTGTCGGAAGGAAGCAAGCGGTGGCAGGGTGTGGTGGCATTATTGGCAATGGCCTCTTTCATTTGGCCGAGCTACTAAAACCAGTTTTGTTTGAGCAGTGTAAACCCAACCCTGTACTCACTGACTCTGACCCGTGTCTCCTCTGGTGCTTTGTTTTGCAGGTGTCTTTTTTAGAAAGGTAAGCAATTTTCACGTCACTCACTCTTTGCATTTAGCCCCCTTGGTTTATTTTAATCGGTAAGATCTATTCAAGCAATTATACACTTGCTGCCTGTTTGAACTTCTACATTGAATGACATTGAGTGAGTCAAGAAAAATAATTGCCGGGCACGGCGGCACATGCCTCTGAGGCAAAGGGTTGGTGGAACACAGATTTGTGAAACGCCCAAACCCAGTCGAGTGTGAGGTGGCCAACGAGATGGCAGTACTGTAAGTGGGTGATTGATCCCATCTGTGCAGACCTTTGAATGTACGTTGTGGGGTTTTGTCCGGGTACTCAAGTTTCTTCCCGTCTGTCAAACACTGCTCTAAAAGGCCATGTGGTCACCAGGTGACACAGAGGTCAGAAGTCAGAATGCTGTCTGCAAGTGCTGCCTGGCACAAGCGCAAGGCACTTGACAGAATCCCTGACGAAGGAGGGTAGGACCCCTGAAGGAGGAGGTTAGGGTCTCCGATGTCCTTATACCCCCACCATGTCCCTGTTTCCCTATGCCCCCCCCCCCCATGTTCCCCTTGTCCCCATGTCTCTGTGTTCTCATGTCCCTGTGTCTCCATGTCTCTGTGTTCTCATGTCCCTGTGTCCCCATGTCCCCCCGTCCCTGTGTCCCCATGTCCCTACATCCCCCCGTGTCTTCATGTCTCTGTGTCCCCATGTCGCCCTGTCCTCACATCCCTGTGTTCCCATGTCCTCATACCTTTGTGTCCCTGCCGTACCCCCCCCCCCCGTATGGCCGTGGAGCAGCACACAAGGCAGGAGGCAATGCGGCTCGGCCTGGTGGGCTGGGTGCGCAACACTGAGCGGCACACGGTGGAGGGGCGTGCGCAGGGCCCGCCAGACCGCACAGAGCAGCTGTAGGTGGCTGCCCTACTCCCACAGCAGCAGCAGCAGTAACAGCACAAGTGTAGTAGAGTTACCTACTCGATGTTCACAAACAGGGAGAGCTAATCGTTGACAAGGTGTTCCCGCTCTTTCTAACGGTCAGGGTCTCACAAGCTGTGAGAGCTGACCGTAAACAAGGTTTTCCCGCGCGACCAAACGGTCAGGGTCAGATAGGGTGAATTGAGATCCTAAAGCAGATTGGGAATGACCAATCACAGGGTTCCACAAGGTGGCCGGGGATTGGACAACTCGGCTACGAACAAGTATAAAGCCAGAGCGCTCAGAGCTCTCGGGGAGTTCGACTACACGAAGACCCAAGACGGCGGAAGAAGCCTAGGACCCTGGACCAAGCCCTCCAGCCCTTATAAGGGATAGGGTTCAGAGTAACCAGTGGTCGGGGAGACATCTCCCTAGGTCCAGTCAGAGGACATTGAAAGGGCGGGATATTAAGTAGCCTGTAGGGTGCGGAGGCTTGTACGTTCTGAGTGTAACGGGTGAGGGGACCGTATACCCCTCAGTGCATAGGGACTGTGTTCATAAGACGAATAAAAGTGTGTGCTACAAAAGACGTTGAAGAGTCCGTCTGTACAACACTACACAAGTATCAGCAGGAAAAATCCCACCGTGTATCTCTGGTAGCGAATGTCTGTAATCCAACACCGTGGAGGTGTGGGTTGGTGAATCACACACACTAATACGTGAAACTCCCAAAATCCGCTGAGCTGCAAGGTCGCCCTCTCCTGGCTTGCCAGGGTATGATGGCAGTACAGCAAGTAGGAACAGCGTTGGGTCAATGTCGGTCCAACGGTTCCAACCGCATTCCAACGTTGGCCCGACAGTGCCCTGCATTCCCACCCAACTTCACCAACCCGCACTTGACCGGCGTGGTGAAGTATGGTCAAATATCCCTCTGTTTGCCGTACGGCGTGGGGGGGGGCCCTCATTGTCCAGCAGTGGATTGACAAAACGGACCATACAAGTTTGCGTGTCCTAACATGCGACGTTGCACAACATTCGAAGACCGCGACAAAGTTATGCGTATACTCATTGGTTCTTTCGGTAAAGTCACGTATGTAGAAATAAAATAAAAATAACATTAAAATAGATCACGACGTTTCGAACACAACACAAGCGTGGGGAGAGTTGCACCGTGAATCCCCGTCTCTTGCGATGACCTGTCATACTTGCCTTTGTGCTTGTCTGCCCGCAGGAAGGTGTGGCTGAGCACAAAGGGCAGCCCCAAAAGCCGCATCACCCGTGCCGAATTCTCGTCGGAGCGAACCGTGGAGAAGGCAGAGTACAGCGACTTCCGCGTCGTCAAATAGACGCCGCGAGGGGCCGGATCTCCCCTCCCCTCTACCCACAGGGTCTTTATAACCCTGGCTAACAGCATGCATCGTTTTGTCATTGCGACTTAATCAGGTTAGGGACTGCGGTGCTGGCTTTAGCCCTAACTTAGCCCAACGTGAGGCTAAACCAGGTTGGGGCAGTGGTTCGAGCCTGGTCATTAACTCAACCCCTAACCCAGCCAACGTGAGGCTAAACCAGGTGAGCGCTGTGGGTTCAGCTGTCGCCCGGATATCAAAACTCAACCCAGCCCAGTATGCAGTTAAACTGGGTGAGGACTGTTGTTCTTATCCAGGCCTGACGAGAGGTGGAGAAAGGAGTTACCGGGGTATCGGGGGGTACTGGGGGTACTGGGGGCCCTCCCCAGGACAAGATTGTTTAATTTATTTTTATTTACATGATGTGGGCCCCTAGCAAAGGTGATGTACTGGGGCACCTGGTTCTAGCCCTGACTCTTTCACTGTAAGCCTAGCCCAGCCCAACAAGGAAGCATGCAAAAAACAACAACAAGGTTAAGGCTGTGGATCTATCCATGACCATGACTCTAACCCGCACACAGTCAAATAGCGAGGCTAAATCTCAATTAGGTTAGGGCTATGGTTTTAGCTCTGGCCATGCCCCTTAAGCCTCGCCCCAAGTAAGCCTAAACCACACAGTTACTGGCTCCTGAATTAATATCTATACCTCGACATCATGCATCTTCTGCCTTACGATAACACGTACAATTTTACATCCACACCCAGCCCTGACCGCTAGTTGTACAATTAATGCTTGGACGCTGCCTGGTTTGTTTGAACAAAAAAATGTGAAAGGCAGACGTACCATACACACAGGGATTGTGCAATGTTTTCAGTATGCGTTTTGTTTAGCAGCAGCAGCAGCAGCAGCAAAGTCGTGTGTAGCTGTCGGCTTAAAATACTTTTATGTTCATTTGCTGTGGGTTGGGTCTCCCAGGGTTTGGGCAACCCCTTTACTCAAGGTGGCCAGTATTCTCTGGTGTAAGTCCGTAATAGCAACACAACTCTTAGCTTCACTCAACGTGGCCAGTATTCGCTGGTGTAAGACCATCAATCATTTCCTGTCATCAATTTCGCTTTCACCGAATTCACGCATCACAGATGTTCCCATTGCTTCCTCTCTTCTATTTCATTCACCTCATCTCGCCCATTACATTCACACGCTGTACCGCTGTTAATTCTTTGTAAAGCGCCTTGGTTAAGGCGCTGTATACATTCCGTTAAGATACGATAGCAACACGACTTTTAGCTAAAGTTCGGTTCGTATTTGATCATCGTTACGAGAGTTGTGATCTCTACCATCCCGATAACGCATAAATGGGAATGAAGGCGCACAGCTATAAAAGCAAACAGGCTGACACTTTACTTCAGCTGGTAAAGCTAATTGAGCTAAACAGCTGTTAAGGACTGACCACAACCCAACGGTGGTCGGTTATGGCGGCAGTTACAGGAAATTGCACTTGCATAGTTAAATATAGAGACAGAGTTACATGGAGAGCCATAGTTACATAGAGATCCAGAGATCCACAGAGCTACATAGAGATCCACAGAGTTACATAGAGAGCCATATAACTACATAGAGAGCCATAGAGTAACACAGATTCAGTGACACAGAGATTCATAGAGTTACAAAGAGACTCGTAGAGTTACACACAGACTTATTTCAGCTGGTAAGGCCCATGGAGCTCAATAGTTGTGCTACAAAGACGACCACAGGCCAAGGCCATCTTTGTTAGTGAGCAAAGACAACTTTAAAATGTGCCCCGAGTGTGCGTGGCCTGACTTTATTTATTATTTATTCATTCCTTCTCGGTGGCTCTTAACAATTTTGCTTTCAATGCCTCGTCATATATTCCCAGGGCCATTGTCTCCAACGCAAGAGATGGTGCGCTGCAAAAAAAAAAACCACCGTGAACTCCGGCTAGTGGGCGGCCTAGCCACTCGGCCTGCGTCCTCGTTCCGTGGCGAGCGGCCCGTGGCGAGCGGCCGGCCCAGCTGGGCTCGGAGGAAGCGCAATCGGCTCGGAGGAAGAGCATTCGGCTCGCGAGCGAAAGGGCGATCCCAAGGGGGATCGGCAACCAACAATAACGAGAAGCAGACACTTTCTTTTTTTGGTTCGAATTCGGTAGAGAGCTCGATATTTCAAGAGCCGCAATGCACGTGAACACACACGGGGCACATGCGCTACGTCACGAGGGAGCCCCGTAAGAGAGCCGCAGGTTGCAGACCCCCTGAGCTACAGCCGCTCGCAATCGAAACGTCGCAAATTCTTCCCCTATTGGTTATCGACTCGGCCCATCATCCCGTTCCGGGGACGTCCCATAAAGCGAGTACCCCGATTCCGCTGGAGATTAACACATCCAGCGTCGCCGGGTGTTGACGGTGCGGCTCTGCTCTCACGTAAGAGCCACCCCCCCCCCCCCAGTGGCAGCTGCCCCTGTGCGGCACGAGGTGACTGCGATTTGGCAGGAGTCTGCCAATCGGGGAGGGGTGAGGGACGATGATTGTTTTCCGTTACGTGTTGTGTGATCCCGTTTGAGTTATATTGACAATGTCATGTTGGCTCGGGACCCCCATTTCTCCAGATGCCCCTCCCCCCTCATCCCTGTTGTCAAAAATTAAAAACTTTGCCCAGGCATCTTATGCACGTTGAACTTCTTTCGCACCGCACGTAGCCAACCGTGCTAATCGCCGGGGGTGCGGGATATAGATCGTACGGAGTGTTATTAGATTCACGAAGTTCGTACAAAGATCCCCCCGTGTAGACTTTACTTAGTAGACTGTCGGGGCAAGTGCCATTAGCAGGCGCCCGTGAAAGCCGGCGGCCAAAACCACACGTGGCCAATGCCACGTCAAGTTGGTGTCGAAGGCTCGCTGATGGCTGGAGGTCACGGGATAGACCCCCAGGTACCATGGGCTGACCGAGACGACTGGCAGATGCACCGCCTGTGCTCCCCACTCTGCCAACGTTCTACAGCGTCTTTTATCCGCCCGGCGCTCCGCTTGTTGTTGTGAGCGTCGTTCCCCTCTGTCCTCCGTTGTTGTTGGAGGGCGACTGCCTCCCAACTGCCCAGTAGCGTTCCAGGTCGTTTCTCTCTCGAGGCGCTCTGTCTCCCTTCCTCCGGACGCGGGCTTGCTTGTTTAAAGGCAGTGCTGATGGTTTCCTCTCCCCCATGAGACACTCGGCAACTCTGAGCGAAAGCCGAAGTAGATTTTTGAGTGAGAGCGTGGATTCGGGGGGGGGGGGGGGGGGGACCGCCAACATCGCTGCGTGAATCAATGGACTCGTCTGTGAATTAATTGATGAATAAACGGATGAATTGCTGAATTAATCCTTGAACTGAATGAATCATGAACGACTTAAATGCTGGCGAACGAAACGCTCCGATGCTGCCCTCTGCTGGGAGCGCTCGGACTGCGTGAGCCTCGGGTTCAATTCTAGGTCAGGGACCATCATGCAGCAGCACCACCATCCATGCATCATCATCATCCATCACCATCCATGCATCATCATCCAACCATCATCCATCACCATCCATGCATCATCATCCATCACCATGCATCATCATCCACGGATCATAACCCATCCATCATCCATCCATCACCATGCATCCATCATCCATGCATCATCATCCATGCATCGATTAAGGCAGTCCCATACCTGCGTGAACAGTTGCGCAACTTGGCTGCATCGCAACTGAATCGCTTACACGTGGACGTCCGAGCAACCGGTTGCGAGCGATTGCCCGACAACCTCCCAGCACCGACTGACCGATTCTGTCTCATCCGCAGTGCAGGATTATCCTCGTAGCACAAGTCGCTACAAATGTAGCTGCGGGCCCCGCACTTTAAGGGCCCCGCGCTAAATGCTTTCAAGCTATCAATTCCGTTTCAGTGATTCTGCACTTGCTCTATTACTATAGTATTATACCGCCTTCAACTTTTATGAACGCGATTTGTCGTATTATCTGGGCTGTATAGCAAGTGAAAAATATACAATTACTATGCAAGTAAAAAATGTGCGTGTTTTAATATTAACGTTGTTTTTGTATTTTAGGGCCCCTTTATAACAATATATGCTCCAGGCCCTGCACTCGCTTCACCCGGCAGTGGTCATCCGCGCTGCGTGCCGGTCACAACCCCTGCTTCTTACTTCGCGCTGCTCCACGTTGGAACTACCTCCACCATCCTCCACGTCTATTGTTCCCCCCCCCCCCACGCTTTTATAATATCGCCTCTCTCAAATATACATTTCCACACGATGATGATGACGATAAGCCGCTGCGTTGAGCTATCATTTGTGATTGCCAGGGTCGCTTCTGAAAAAAATCTCTGCACATCTCAGTAATTTTTATTTTATTTTACCTTTATTAATTTTAATGTTTTACCTACGTGACTTTACCGAAAAAACCTAAGAATATGAATTCAGTGGGCCTTACCTGCCAAAAAAAAATTAGTTAATAGTTTGTATCAATCACCTAAGGAACTCCGACTTAAGTTAGTTTAACACGTAGGCTTTTAAAATCTGGCTGTCGCCTGATGAAGCTAGTTGTAATTACTGGCGAAACGTCGTACTCAAATTGTAAATGTTGTGGCTTGGTTCTCCAACACATCCGGTTAGTGCTGTACTAGTGACGAATTGGCCACGTTCTGTTTACGTGACAACCCTTACTAGCTAGCTGTGTCGGATGGTGGCGGGTTACCACCACCACCTACCACGACCCTGTACCATACCACCACCACCACCACCTACCACTACCCTGTACACCACCACCACCACCTACCACTACCCTGTACACCACCATCACCACCACCTACCACTACCCTGTACACCACCACCACCACCTACCACTACCCTGCACATCACCACCACCACCTACCACTACCCTGTACACCACCACCACCACCTACCACTACCCTGTACACCACCATCACCACCACCTACCACTACCCTGTACACCACCATCACCACCACCTACCACTACCCTGTACACCACCACCACCACCTACCACTACCCTGCACATCACCACCACCACCTACCACTACCCTGCACATCACCACCACCACCTACCACTACCCTGTACACCACCACCTACCACTACCCTGTACACCACCACCACCTACCACTACCCTGTACACCACCATCACCACCCACCACCACCTACCACTACCCTGCACATCGCTTTGGGAGTGAAGTGTCAGGAACGCATCTCTCCCCCCTCTCACCCCGTACATAAACCGAGGGGTATCTCTGTACCTGCAATTACTGGGGGGAGATTTTGCCCCCCGGTTGCTAGCTGTACAACAACAACAATAATAATGATGATGTTGTTGAGCGCTCTGGGGGAGGAAGAGGTAACTCAGAAGCCTTCCATGCCCTGCCCTAGTTGATTTACATCGCTCGGACCGACCACACAAAAAACGACCACAGTGACACTCGCACGTAGAGCTCTGATGATGAGAACGGGGCGTTACACTCGGCTGGAAATAGCTCGGGGGAGCGGGGTGTGTAGGCGATGGGCGTGGAGACTACAGCCCCCAGGTACAGGTTCCACGTGTCCTCGTCGTCATGAGCGCTGCACGTAAACTCAATGCCAGCACGGCGGTTCCATCTCACAGCACAATTCATATTATTGGGATGTCATCTGAACACTTCAAGTTGAAAACTACGATGTATTTTAAAAATATATATTTTAACAGGTCGGGCCTGCTGAGCTGTATAGCTCTTTTTTCAGAAGCGACCAGGCCACAAGTGATATTCTGATGTTTTAATTGATGATGTTTAAATTTAGTTGTTTTCATTTTAATTTATTTTATTTCGTTTTTTTTACCTACGTGACTTTAGAGTATGGATCCTTGCAGTCACGAAAACTTCAAATCTAGAATTAGCACAAATGATAGCTCCACGAAGTGGCTTTTATTGCAGCCTAATTCTCCAAAACGCGTGGTGATGTTGATTCTAAACGTGGAGGGAAAACCCGGAGGACCCGGAGAAAAATCCACGCGGCCACGTGGAGAGACACGCATCGGGCTCGAACCCACGACGTCTTGTAGACCAGGCGAGGTGGCTAACATCTTGTCACACGCCATCCGTGTTGATTTTGGGGGGCACTCACTATTTTGGGGGTCACACACCAACACCTTATCCTGGGTGTGTTGGGGGGGGTCATGACGGAGCCGGTGCCTGAGAAGGTAGGAATGAGATCATGTGGTTATTTTAGTTCATTAAAGGTTGGGACTCACAACAACAACAGCAGCAGCAACCGCCACAACCAATCTCCCCGTTGATGACGACGGGAGACACCTGGGGCTGCCTTGTTCCGGGCTGTCCGGAATGAGATTTGCAAGCTTCGATGGTGAGAAGAAGACGAAGAGGAGAGAAAACAACGGCTACGTTACGTTTGGGTGGCATGGTCATCACTCGTAGATACATGTATATAGCAGCGCCTTAATCCAAGACGCTTCACAACAAGTCTAAACGAGTGGGATTATTAAAAGTGTCGGTGTAGTTATGGTGGCAGGAGGACAGGTGGTTAAGGAGGGGTTGGGGTAGTGACAGGGGTAGTGAAAGGAGTAGTGATAGTGGTAGTGATAGGGGTAGTGATAGGGGTTGGGGTAGTGATGGGGGTAGTGATAGGGGTGATAGGGGTAGTGATAGGGGTAGTGATAGGGATAGTAGGGGTAGTGATAGGGGTAGTGATAGGGATAGTGACAGGGGTTGGGGTAGTTAAAGGGGTTGGGGTAGTGAAAGGGGTTGGGGTAGTGACAGGGGTAGTGATGGGGGTAGTGATAGGGGTTGGGGTAGTGATAGGGGGTAGTGGTAGGGGTAGTGACAAGAGTAGTGATAGGGGCTGGGGTAGTGACAGGGGTAGTGATAGGGGCTGGGGTAGTGGTTGGGGTAGTGATAGGGGTAGTGACAAGAGTAGTGATAGGGGCTGGGGTAGTGACAGGGGTAGTGACAGGGGTAGTGAAAGGGGCTGGGGTAGTGAAAGGGCTTAGAGAAGGTCTGTTCGCAGCTGGGGGTGGTGGAGGCAGGGCGTAGCAGCAGGATAGGCAACGCGAGTTGTTTCAAGGGAAGTGCCGAGCCATCTCGTCGTGGTTGACGCTGGTCCTTGTGTGTGCAGGGTGGGGGGGTGGAGTGGGTTCCTCTGGCGGGGAGCGAGACGGGAACGACGGACGCAGGGTGCCTGACGCCGCCACTTTGCCACGACGCTGCGGTCGATGGGGCTGGAACGTCGTCACCAACGCGTTCAGTGCGCAGCGTCCGACTCTTCACTCCCAGGGTTTCTTTTCTTCCCACCCCCTCCTCCACCTTGCTCGTCACCAGTGGCACTTCAGTTGTCAGCCGGCCCACGACGACGACGCCGCCGACGCCGCCAGCCTCAGGGCTCTCCGGTCGCTGCGAGACGCGAGCTTGGCTTCGTTTTGTGCGCCGCGCAGCGATTTGCGCACGCGGGTGGCAGCGATGTCCATCGTGGCGAGATGAAGCTTCCTCCCCTCGTACTCGCCACAGCACCCTCGCCTCCAGATGAGCCACGGGCGGCTACGTACGGTGCGAAAGAAGTTCAACGTACATACCCCCCAGGTCACGCTCTTGTAAACGAGACTCCCAAATCGGTGCCCTTGAGAATTCGCCCTGGAGGAGGGGTGGGGTTGGGGTGGGTGTAAAACAACATTAACTTTGAACTCGCAACTTGACAACACTCGGGCGTGACGAAGGCAACGATGGTGCCCCCCCCCCTCTCGGCGAAGCGAAACATCTGCGAGGCGATGGTGCGAGACCGCCGCCGTCCCGAGTGGGGGGCACAGCGCGCTCGTCAGCCAAGGCGGCGTGGGGAAATTCCAAACTATTTTTTTGTTTTAAAAAACTTTCTTTGGTAATTTTACAAAATTTTGTATTTTTATTCCCATCTCTCGTCGTTCGCACTCTCTCCGAGAAACGAGTCTGCGCGGTACACGTTGACATTTTATTGTTTTTTTTATTGCTGGTAGAGTGACGCAGCTGCGTGTGTGTTTGTGTGTGGCCAAAGGAAACGCGAGTTTGTCGAGAGGGGAATCTGACGGCACAGCCATTGGGGGGCCGAGGGAGCGCGTTGAGTTCGGGGAGCCTCGCGATCGCTGTGAATGTGATTTCGGATTGGAGGTCTCCGCCCTCGCAGTTCTCCCCACTCTGTCGAGATGGCCAGAGTGTTGCGGAATTTTTGTTCACGTTTTAGGCATTACATACCTATAATTGGCCAATAGCACCTTCATTCATAGAGGACCGCAGAACTTGGGGGGAAATTTGGCACCGGCTCACCACCTGGCTTTGCCGTCTTCTCCGCTTGTTCTGTGGTTCCTCCTCGCGCCTCTGAGTCGGTGTCTATCTCTCTCCTCTCTGTTCGGGAGTGAGCGAATGAGTACTGCATGGCGGCTGCACTTATAAGCAGTGCCGGATTATCGTAGTAGCTCCGTATGCTACGGGCCCCGCACTTTCAAGGGCCCCGCGCTAAATGCTTTCAAGCTATCAATTCCGGTTCAGTGATTCTGCACTTGCTCTATTAATATAGTACTATACCGCCTTCAACTTTTACGAACGACTGGGTGTTTAACGTGAGCGATTTGTCGTAATATCTGGGCTGTATAGCAAATGAAAAATACAATTACTTTTACTATGCAAGTAAAAATTGTATGTGTTTTAATATTTACGTGCTTTTTAAATTTAAGGCCCCTTTATAACAAATGCTACAGGCCCCGCACCAGCTTAATCCGGCACCGATTTTAGGCAACATCTTTTCACAACGGTGAGCGGCACACGTGCGGCAACTGTTGCCACTGACAATTGCCCTGAAGTTGCTCCCCCCCACCCCACTTTGCTCGAGTTTCCAGACAGAGGACCCAAATGTCAAGTGAAGGGGCCAACAGCCAGTGGCGTCAATTATCGGGCAGTGTGCAGGGACGGTTGTGAACTCCACACACCATGGCCCACGTCACCTAAACTAAACTATTTTTGATTACATTTTACCAGGTAAGGCCAACTGAGCTGTGTAGCTCTTTTTCAGAAGCGACCTGGCCATCACAAATGAGAGCTCAACGAAGTGGTGGCTTATCACGTGGACATTTATAAGCAGCCAAATACTCGTAAATGCGTGATGTTGATTATAAATGTGGAGGGGAAAACCGGACGACCCGGAGATAAACCCACGCGATGACGGTGAGAGAGAGAGAGAGACACGCAAACTCCAAATATAGAGCAGGCGGGCGGGCGTCAGGTCAGGATCGAACTCACGACCTCCTGTATACCAAGCGAGGTAGTTAACATCTCATAGCCACCGTGGCGCTTTGCCGGAGGGGGGCCACGCGCTGGGCTACTGGGGGTGGGGGGGGGGGGCAGAAGTTTGGACGGAGGGCCCCCACCCACACCACCCATACACACCCACCCACCCACACCACCCACCCACTCCACCCACTCCACCCACTCCACCCACACCACCCACACCCCCCTCCCCCCACCCACACCCACCCCACCCACACCCACCTACACCGCCCCCACCCCCCCCACACACAGCCACCTACCCACACCACCCACACACACCCACCTACCCACACCACCCACCCACACACACCCACCCACACCACACCACGCCACTTTAACTCACAGTGCGACCTCGCGGGGTTTTGGCGACCAATAATTATCCACCCGACACAGCCGATTCGTCAGCGGCTTTAGTCACGTGAACAAAACGTGCCAACTAGTTACCAGTTCAGCAACTAACCGGTGTGATGGAGGGTAAACGTGGTGGGTGTACTCCCCAACGCAGCGGTCAGCGCTGAACTAACCTCGCTAACGCACGTGCCTAGCACCACCTTCCCTCGCCTCCTCCCCATCACCCTCCAACGTTGTTGCGTCCCCTCCCTGCGTGCGTTTAGCCCCGAGATGAAACTAAACTAAGCTTATTAAACTTTATTTTATATAAACAAAAAAAACCTGGCGCTAATCCTGAGTGCCGACCGCTCGCCTCTCAGCCCCCCCACCCCCCACCGAGTCTAACCCCCCCACGGTGTTTGACCTCTGCTGTTGGGACCACTTTGCGTCGAGTGCAGTGTTGTGGTGCGAGTGATGCGATGGTTGTTGTTGTAGTTGTTGTAGGTTGGTCCAGGTTGCTGTTCTTGTGTATTGTTGCTGCTGCTGCTGTTCTTGTCGTCATCATAGCTGCTGCTGCTGTTGTTGTTGTCGTCATAGCTGCTGTTGTTGTCATCATAGCTGCTGCTGCTGTTGTTGTTGTCATCATAGCTGCTGCTGCTGCTGTTGTCATCATCATAGCTGCTGCTGCTGTTGTTGTTGTCATCATAGCTGCTGCTGCTGTTGTTGTTGTCATCATAGCTGCTGCTGCTGATGTTGTTGTTGTCATCATAGCTGCTGATGCTTGTTGTTGTTGTCATCATAGCTGCTGCTGCTGATGTTGTTGTTGTTGTCATCATAGCTGCTGCTGCTGATGTTGTTGTTGTCATAGCTGCTGCTGCTGATGTTGTGTTGTCATCATAGCTGCTGCTGCTGATGTTGTTGTTGTCATCATAGCTGCTGCTGTTGTTGTTGTCTTCAGCATTGTCCTTGTTGCTACGGTCGATGCTGTCGGTGGTGCTGATGTTCTCGCTCACAGCTTCGTGCCGTCTGGAGTGTTCTCGCGCTGTGTTCGTGACCTGAGGCCTTCGCTGTTACTGCTGTTGTCCTTACGTGTCGCTGTACCTGCCTGCCTGCTGTCAACAATGCTGCTATAATTCGTGATGCTTTAGGCTGTTACTCGCCGATGGTGTTGATGTCTTTGCTGTTGTTGTTGCTAATCCTTGTTGTCGATTTCTTCTGCTAGCTGTTGTTGCTTGCGACGCTCATCGGAGTGGGGTATCGGGCAACCAACCACGTTCTGTCGGCGTTGAAGCTGTTGGCGCTGCTGCTGCTGTTGTTGTGCTTTGCCGTCGCTGCTATGCGACCGCGTGCTGTCGGTGCCGACACTTCTCGTCGCTTCCGCGGCTGTTGCTTTCGTTGTTGTCATCGCTACGCGTCGCCGGGCAGAGTGGTGTTGACGCAAACCATAATCTACTGCTGTGCCTGCTGCTGCTGCTGTTATGCTTGCTGCTACTGCGGTTAGAATTGCTGTCACTTCTTTCGCCTTTGTTTGTGGTTGGTGTTGTTATTGTTTGTGGTTGTTGTTGTTGGGTAGCTGCTGCTGCTGCGTGACCGTGTTCTGCTACGTGTTGATGCTGTTGTCACTGCTGCTGATGCAGGTTATTGTTGGTGGTTGTTGTTGTTGTTGGTGGTTGTTGTTGTTGTTGTTGGTGGTTGTTGTTGTTGGTGGTGGTTGTTGTTGTTGGTGGCTGCTGCTGCGTGACCGTGTTCTGCGAAGCATTGACGCTACTGTCGCCGCTGCTGCTGTAGGTTTGTTGTTGTTTGTTGTTGTTGTTGTGCTGCTGCTGCTGTTGTTGTCGGTGCCACGCGGGCGCTCAGCACAGCGGCTTCAGGGCCACCATGTTCTGCGCGGAGGTGAGCGGGAAGTTGAAGCCCTTCTGCAGGAGGTTGCCGATGTCGGCGCAGCAGCTGATGCAGGCCGTGAAGGGCGACACGAAGATCCAGAGGCAGGCGCAGAAGAAGCCGATGGGCCAGGCGATGAAGATGAGGATGACGAACCACAGCAGGCCCCACAGCCACGCGCAGTTAGCCATGTCTACAACACACCTGGGCTGTTACCTGAGATACACAGCACACACACACAGCACACACACACACAACAGTTAGCCATGTCTACAACACACCTGGGCTGTTACCTGAGATACACAGCACACACACACAGCACACACACACAACAGTTAGCCATGTCTACAACACACCTGGGCTGTTACCTGAGACACACAGCACACACACACAGCACACACACACACACAACAGTTAGCCATGTCTACAACACACCTGGGCTGTTACCTGAGTGACACACACACACAGCACACACACAAAAACACACAACGACAAAGTGTAAAGATTCCCTCTCCGTATAGTCTTTAACAGACCGTTGGGGCCAGGTGATGTTAGCGAGTAGCGCCTATAAAGGCCGGGACGACACACGAGGGGTGGTGATGGCGGTGGTGATGGTGTTGATGGTGGTGATGGTGGTGGGTGGCCAGCACGACGCCCGCCCGCCTTTGTCTCCCCAATGCCGATGTTTACACACCGCACCCAGGTACACAATTAAAAGGCCGTATCGACCTAGGGGTGGCCCAGGACCGGTCCAGTGGGAAGTGAACTCTGGCGGCCGGGTTTTGTGGCGCGCGCGTGAGAGTGTGCGACGGCCACGTATAATACAATTATAATAAAAGTGTAAACACAACAACAACAACAACAGATCAACACATCAACACCACCACCACTACACGTGTGCATCACCGTCAACCCACACGGCTTGCCCCGTATCCCTGTACAACTTGGGTGTTCAGGTCCATACAGCGTGCAGCCGTTTCAATGCGGGCAAAATAAAATTGTCTGTTCGCGTTTCTCCCTTGCGATGGGACTTTGTAGGTGAACGTTGGCATTTTTAAGGGGCACGGGGTCACCAACGAGGTGTGAATGTGGTCTGTAGTAAGGTAGGGCACCGATAAGGGGTTGACAGCTCTTGAGTGTGTGGGGGGGGGGGGCAGGAGACTGCAACCTGTCAACACCACACGTGGACATGATGATCACCGCACTCTCACAGTGCTTCCTGATCACCCGCGTCTTGCCAGGGACCCAAGTCCACTGCGCTACCCATTACACGACGTGTGAGCAAGGGTAATAATAGTTCACTCAGCCTTGTAGCATTGGGGAGAGATGGGGAGGAGATGGGGAGAGATGGGGGAGATGAAGGCTCATATCCCCCCCCCCCACCCTCAACTTTGACTCCTTATGCAGCTTATTCAGGGACTCACGAACTTCCAGTGGCATCTACATCTGCAGAACGTGAAGAACCAGTGGCATCTACATCTGCAGAACGTGAAGAACCAATGGCATCTACATCTGCAAAACGTGGAAAACCAGTGGCATCTACATCTGCAGAACGTGAAGAACCAGTGACATCTACATCTGCAGAACGTGAAGAACCAGTGGCATCTACATCTGCAGAACGTGAAGAACCAGTGGCATCTACATCTGCAGAACGTGAAGAACCAGTGACATCTACATCTGCAGAACGTGAAGAACCAGTGGCATCTACATCTGCAGAACGTGAAGAACCAGTGGCATCTACATCTGCAGAACGTGAAGAACCAGTGGCATCTACATCTGCAGAACGTGAAGAACCAATGGCATCTACATCTGCAGAACGTGAAGAACCAGTGGCATCTAAAGAACCTGAAGAACCGTGGCATCTACATTTGCAGAACGTGAAGAACCAGTGGCAGCTACATCTACAGACCGTGAAGAACCAGTGGCATCTACATCTGCAGAACCTGAAGAACCAGTGGCATCTACATCTGCATAACGTGAAGAACCAGTGGCGTCTACATCTGCAGAACGTGAAGAACCAGTGGCGTCTACATCTGCAGAACGTGAAGAACCAGTGGAATCTACATCTGCAGAACGTGAAGAACCAGTGGCATCTACATCTGCAGAACGTGAAGAACCAGTGGAATCTACATCTGCAGAACGTGAAGAACCAGTGACATCTACATCTGCAGAACGTGAAGAACCAGTGGCATCTACATTTACAGGAGATTTTCCAATTTTTAAAGCCATTCCCCGTGTTTAGTGTACACGCCGTACAACACGTTTGGAAGTAGACAGGAGTAAAGTTGGACTTACGAACAAATCGACTTACGAACAGACCTCTGGAAACGAACTTGCTCGTAAGTAGAGGAGTCCCTGTGGACCAGTCAACAGGCGTTGGCACGGCACATTGAACACGAGCTGCGGTTTTAGCTCAAAGTTGACTGCAGCCTGCGGCCGGAGTACGAATGCAGAAGTAGCCGGCACGAGGTCGGTCCCTGCGGTCCCCGGCTTCTCGCTTCCACTTCCCCCCCCGCTCTCTTTAGCAGGCTCGGTCGTTGTTTCGACAAGCGCCGGCCCAGTGAACGAAGGGATAACGATGGCATGTGCTCGGGACAACTTTAGGCGAACGCTGGTTTAACGTTGGCATGTGGTTGGAGCAACGCTCGGACGTGGTTGGAGCAACGCTGGGACGTGGTTGGAGCAACGCTGGGATGTAGTTGGAGCGACATTGGGCCAACGGCTCCACGTCGATGGGGGGGGGGGGGGTATAGCGTACCGCCGTGTACCAGATACGTGTCCCCCCCTGCCACTGCCCATGACGATGACAACACGAGGCCAAGGTTACAGGCGGTGGTCGAATCATCGCCATGGCGACCAACCAACACCACCCCACCCACACCACCCCCCCACACACCACCCCCCCATACAGCCAAACCCTTGCGACCATCGGAGGGGGCCCTGGAGCCGGGCGCACCGCCTCTCACGTGAGCCGTGGGGCGCAGGGGCCCCTTGGACACAAGAGAGGGGGAGGAGGAGGAAGAGGGGGGAGGGGGGAGGGAGGAGGAGGAGGGAAGAGTAGGAGGGGGGAGGGAGGAGTAGGAGGGAGGGGGAGGGGGGAGGAGTAGGAGGAGGAGGCGATTGGTGTCTCGACCGCTCGGCGCTCGCGGGTCGTGGGAACCGCGAAAGCGACGCGTGACCGACCCGAGAAGATATTGCCGTCGGTTTTTTGTTTGTTGTTGTTGTTGTTGTCTTGTTGTTGTGTTTAGTTTGGCGGCCTTCCTCCCCCGCGCGCAGCTCCGATTGGCCACGGTTGGCCACGTACGGTGCGAGAGAAGTTCAACGTGCTAAGGACGCAGCAGCCGTTTCGAGTTGGTGTCACGTTGACGGCGACGTGGCCAGCCTCTTGCACCGAGCGGCCTCCCCCCGTTCGCTTGGCCCTGACCGCGTCACCCTGACGAGGCACCCTGACCGCGTCACCACCAGCGTGGCCGCGGTCGTTGCTAGCCAATCGCCGCTTTACGACGGTCTGCCTTGAAGCGGCCGTTGTTTGAAGAAGGAGGAGGAAGAGACGAATCCGTGGCTGTAAATGTCACCACCACCACCACGAGCCACCCCTTGCCACCGAAAGCGATGGGTCCCAACTTGGCAGCTGCCGCGGCTGCGTGGTGTGTCAGGTGCCATGGCCACCACCACCACCAACCCACGCGTCCACATTTTTGTCCAAAACAAACGTCTCGCTGAAGTGGGTCAGAGTGGCTCGGGGATAATGGGGGGTGATGAGGGGCGATGAGGGGTGATGAGGGGTGATGAGGGGTGGGTTCATGACAGCCCTGTCCAGCTCACAGAGCCCGGCACTGTCGGCAGACTCGCTCCGTGCTCCGGGTGCTCGTGACGGCCTCGTGAAGACACGGAGGCAACTCTGGCGAGCGAGTCCCCTGGCATCTGAGCGCGAGTTTTGGAGCCTAAGTTTTGGAGCGCGAGTTTTGGGAGCGCGAGTTTTGGGAGCGCGAGTTTTGGGAGCGCGAGTTTTGGGAGCGCGAGTTTTGGGAGCACGAGTTTGGGAGCACGAGTTTGGGAGCACGAGTTTGGGAGCCTAAGTTTTGGAGCGCGAGTTTTGGAGCGCGAGTTTGGGAGCGCGAGTTTGGGAGCGCGAGTTTGGGAGCGCGAGTTTGGGAGCCACCCCCCTCGTGCCCCTGGCCGGGAGGCCGATGCCCCCCACGAGTCTCGCTTGCAGCTGAGACTCGTTCTGGTCTATTGGGTGATGATGAGCGAGTTACGTTCCACCCCACTCCCTACGCTAAACATGACGAGCAGTCTGTAGGTCTGCATTGTGTGTGTGTAGAGTAGTAGTAGGTGTGTGTGTGTAGAGTAGTAGTAGTAGGTGTGTGTGTGTAGAGTAGTAGTAGTAGGTGTGTGTGTGTGTAGAGTAGTAGTATGTGTGTGTGTAGAGTAGTAGTAGGTGTGTGTGTAAGTAGTAGTAGGTGTGTGTGTGTGTATGTAGAATAGTAGTAGGTGTGTGCAGTGGTTAGCGCGCTGGGCAACGAACCTGTGCCACACGAGTTCGATTCCCGCTCACGGCCAACACCAGGTGACGATTAAATGAAACGGTCCTGGGCCTCCCCTAGGTCGACTCAGCCTCAAACGAGTACCTGGTGCGGTGTGTAAAATCGTCGCTGAGGAGACAAAGGCGGTCGGGCGTGGTGCTGGCCATCCACCCCCTCGTGTACCGTGCCGGCCTTCATATGTTTGCTGCTCGCTAACAGCACTTGCCCCTACAGTCTGTTGAGGTTATGGAGCGGCCAGGGAGGGGGACATCTTTAGCTTTGCGTGCGTATTTTACTTTACGATGTTTGTGTAGCGAGCTGTGTGTGGTGTGGGTGGGTGTACCTCCTGTGGAGCTGCCGCCCGTGCGTGTAGTGCGTGTGGTGCGTGGGTGGAGTGAGACACCTCCCAGGACCCAGTCGGTCACCACGAGCCAAGAGAAGGAATCCCCCCCCACACACTTACAGCCACGGTAATGAGATGTTAACTACCTCGCCTGCTATACAGGAGGTCGTGAGTTCAAACACGACCCTGCTGTCTAGTTGGGGTTTGCATGTCTCTCTCTCTATCATCACGGTGGCTATGAGATGTTAACTACCTCGCCTGCTATACAGGAGGTCGTGAGTGTCAAACACGACCCTGCTGTCTAGTCGGGGTGTTGCATGTCTCTCTCTCTATCATCACGGTGGCTATGAGATGTTAACTACCTCGCCTGCTATACAGGAGGTCGTGAGTTCAAACACGACCCTGCTGTCTAGTTGGGGTTTGCATGTCTCTCTCTCTATCATCACGGTGGCTATGAGATGTTAACTACCTCGCCTGCTATACAGGAGGTCGTGGGTTCAAACACGACCCTGCTGTCTAGTTGGGGTTTGCATGTCTCTCTCTCTATCATCACAGTGGCTATGAGATGTTAACTACCTCGCCTGCTATACAGGAGGTCGTGAGTTCAAACACGACCCTGCTGTCTAGTTGGGGTTTGCATGTCTCTCTCTCTATCATCACGGTGGCTATGAGATGTTAACTACCTCGCCTGCTATACAGGAGGTCGTGGGTTCAAACACGACCCTGCTGTCTAGTTGGGGTTTGCATGTCTCTCTCTCTATCATCACGGTGGCTATGAGATGTTAACTACCTCGCCTGCTATACAGGAGGTCGTGGGTTCAAACACGACCCTGCTGTCTAGTTGGGGTTTGCATGTCTCTCTCTCTCTATCATCACGGTGGCTATGAGATGTTAACTACCTCGCCTGCTATACAGGAGGTCGTGAGTTCAAACACGACCCTGCTGTCTAGTTGGGGTTTGCATGTCTCTCTCTTTCTATCATCACAGTGGCTATGAGATGTTAACTACCTCGCCTGCTATACAGGAGGTCGTGGGTTCAAACACGACCCTGCTGTCTAGTTGGGGTTTGCATGACGACTCGAGAGAGAGGACGACTCGAGAGAGAGGACGACTCGAGACGACTCGAGAGAGAGAGAGGACGACTCGAGAGAGAGGACGACTCGAGAGAGAGGACGACTCGAGAGAGAGGACGACTCGAGACGACTCGAGAGAGAGAGGACGACTCGAGAGAGAGAGAGGACGACTCAGAGAGGACGACTCAGAGAGGACGACTCGAGGACGACGAGGAGGGACCACAGACGAGGAGTGGGGAGGCAGCAGCAGCAGCCACGTGGTGAGGATCCGGTGCTAAATTCCACCACGACCTCTGTACTCAGTGATGTATTATGAGCAGCATCATTAAAATACAAATCATAAAATGTCATACTGTTTAGTGTTGTTCATGCAAAGCTGCATCTCAACTCTGTACAAGAAACCAGATATATGTATAGCCCCTCGCAAAAAGAAACCACCCCTTAAGTCGTCACTTATAATAATCATCTTGCGTAATTATCGCGGTCAATCATGAACTTAATCATTATTCTCACCATTATTGACACGACCACCACAATCACGTTTCAAGTTTCAGCCATCATCATCATCATCATCAGATAAACCAATAAACAATATCATATTCATTCGTAACACGCCGGTTATCAGAGCAATTCATCATTAGCGTCATCGTCATCATCATCATGACCACTACCACCATCACTAATCATTGTAATAATAATCACCATCACCAATCACGGCTACAACCACGATCGTTGTTATGAATACGATTAATCACTGGACTCATCGTCATCATCAAGTGATCATTCGTAACCACCAACAACAGTAAACAATCATTATTTATTGCCTGTCAACACAAAGCTCACAATCACTAATCTCATCCACACAGCTCACCCACTCCACCACCACTAAACTCACCACACAGCTCACCCACACCAGCACTAAACTCACCACACAGCTCACCCACACCACCACTAAACTCACCACACAGCTCACCCACACCACCACTAAACTCACCACACAGCTCACCCACACCACCACTAAACTCACCACACAGCTCACCCACACCACCACTAAACTCACCACACAGCTCACCCACACCACCACTAAACTCACCACACAGCTCACTCACACCAGCACTAAACTCACCACACAGCTCACCCACACCACCACTAAACTCACCACACAGCTCACCCACACCACCACTAAACTCACCACACAGCTCACCACACCACCACTAAACTCACCACACAGCTCACCCACACCACCACTAAACTCACCACACAGCTCACCCACACCACCACTAAACTCACCACGCAGCTCACCCACACCACCACTAAACTCACCACATAGCTCACCCTCACCACCACTAAACTCACCACACAGCTCACCCACACCACCACTAAACTCACCACACAGCTCACCCCCACTACCACTAAACTCACCACACAGCTCACCACACCACCACTAAACTCACCACACAGCTCACCCACACCACCACTAAACTCACCACACAGCTCACCCACACCACCACTAAACTCACCACACAGCTCACCCTCACCACCACTAAACTCACCACACAGCTCACCCTCACCACCACTAAACTCACCACGCAGCTCACCCTCACCACCACTAAACTCACCACACAGCTCACCCACACCACCACTAAACTCACCACACAGCGCACCCACACCACCACTAAACTCACCACACAGCTCACCCACACCACCACTAAACTCACCACACAGCTCACCCACACCACCACTAAACTCACCACACAGCTCACCCACACCACCACTAAACTCACCACACAGCTCACCCACACCACCACTAAACTCACCACACAGCTCACCCACACCACCACTAAACTCACCACAGCTCACCCACACCACCACTAAACTCACCACACAGCTCACCCACACCACCACTAAACTCACCACACAGCTCACCCTCACCACCACTAAACTCACCACACAGCTCACCCACACCACCACTAAACTCACCACACAGCTCACCCACACCAGCACTAAACTCACCACACAGCTCACCCACCCCACCACTAAACTCACCACACAGCTCACCCACACCACCACTAAACTCACCACACAGCTCACCCACACCACCACTAAACTCACCACACAGCTCACCCACACCACCACTAAACTCACCACACAGCTCACCCACACCACCACTAAACTCACCACACAGCTCACCCACACCACCACTAAACTCACCACACAGCTCACCCACACCACCACTAAACTCACCACACAGCTCACCCACACCACCACTAAACTCACCACACAGCTCACCCACACCACCACTAAACGCACCACACAGCTCACCCACCCCATCACTAAACTCACCACACAGCTCACTCACACCACCACTAAACTCACCACACAGCTCACCCACACCACCACTAAACTCACCACACAGCGCACCCACACCACCACTAAACTCACCACACAGCGCACCACCACCACTAAACTCACCACACAGCGCACCCACACCACCACTAAACTCACCACACAGCTCACCCACACCACCACTAAACTCACCACACAGCTCACCCACACCACCACTAAACTCACCACACAACTCACCCACCCCACCACTAAACTCACCACACAGCTCACCCACACCACCACTAAACTCACCACACAGCTCACCCACACCACCACTAAACTCACCACACAACTCACCCACCCCACCACTAAACTCACCACACAACTCACCCACCCCACCACTAAACTCACCACACAGCTCACCCACACCACCACTAAACTCACCACACAGCTCACCCACACCACCACTAAACTCACCACACAACTCACCCACCCCACCACTAAACTCACCACACAACTCACCCACCCCACCACTAAACTCACCACACAGCTCACCCACACCAGCACTAAACTCACCACACAGCTCACCCACACCAGCACTAAACTCACCACACAGCTCACCCACACCACCACTAAACTCACCACACAGCTCACCCACCCTACCACTAAACTCACCACACAGCTCACCCACACCACCACTAAACTCACCACACAGCTCACCCACACCACCACTAAACTCACCACAGAGCTCACCCACACCACCACTAAACTCACCACACAGCTCACCCACACCAGCACTAAACTCACCACACAGCTCACCCACACCAGCACTAAACTCACCACACAGCTCACCCACACCAGCACTAAACTCACCACGCAGCTCACCCACACCAGCACTAAACTCACCACACAGCTCACCCACACCACCACTAAACTCACCACACAGCTCACCCACCCTACCACTAAACTCACCACACAGCTCACCCACACCACCACTAAACTCACCACACAGCTCACCCACACCACCACTAAACTCACCACAGAGCTCACCCACACCACCACTAAACTCACCACACAGCTCACCCACACCAGCACTAAACTCACCACACAGCTCACCCACACCACCACTAAACTCCCCACACAGCTCACCCACACCACCACTAAACTCACCACACAGCTCAACCACACCAGCACTAAACTCACCACACAGCTCACCCACACCAGCACTAAACTCACCACGCAGCTCACCCACACCACCACTAAACTCACCACACAGCTCACCCACACCAGCACTAAACTCACCACACAGCTCACCCACACCACCACTAAACTCACCACACAGCTCACCCACACCGCCACTAAACTCACCACACAGCTCACCCACACCACCACTAAACTCACCACACCACCACTAAACTCACCACACAGCTCACCCACACCACCACTAAACTCACCACGCAGCTCACCCACACCAGCACTGCCGTCGTGTGTTCAAAGGCGGCCGTGCAAAGATCCCAATCGGAGGATTTGCCGTGTCGGATTGTGCACCCACAAAGACAGAACAAGATCCCCCGTGTAGCCTCAACAGACTGTAGGGGCAAGTGCTGTTAGCGAGCAGCAGCGATGAAGGCCGGCACGGCACACGGAGGGGGGTGGGTGGCCAGCGCCACGCCCGGCCGCCTTTGTCTCTCCCCAGTGCCGATGTTTACACACCGCACCAGGTACACATTTGAGGCCGAGTCGACCTAGGGGAGGCCCGGAACCGATTCAGATCATTGTCTCAAGTGTTGGCCGTGACCGGAAATTGAACTCGGGTCGCCGGGTTCGTAGCGCAGCGTAGCGCCAACCACCCACGCCTCCACCCATCCCCGCACCCCCACGCATTCACATTTGGACAAATTGCCTGGAATGCGACCCCCACCTCATCTCATCGGACCTCGCAAGCTAAGCAGGCGGTGAGTCTGGATAGTGCTTGGATAGTGCTTGAGATGGGCAAAACGAAACTATTTTGAAACAACTCTTTTTTAAATTTCGATTTAAAGCTTTCGTGACTGCAGGGATTCATCTTCTTGGTTCTTTCGGTAAAGTCACGTAGAATTCTACGTGACTTGGTTCTTTCGGTAAAGTCACGTAGAATTCTACGTGACTTGGTTCTTTCGGTAAAGTCACGTAGAATTCTACGTGACTTGGTTCTTTCGGTAAAGTCACGTAGAATTCTACGTGACTTGGTTCTTTCGGTAAAGTCACGTAGAATTCTACGTGACTTGGTTCTTTCGGTAAAGTCACGTAGAATTCTACGTGACTTTACCGAAAGAACCAAGAAGATGAACTCTTTTTTATTTTACCAGGTCTAAGGGTCCAACCCCGCTGTGTTTGTTTTTCAGAGGCGACCTGACCATCGCGAGTGACAGGCCACAACAATCATCATCATCATCGTCGTCGTCGTCATCACGTGGCAATGTAAAGCAGCAGCCAAATTGACTAAGCGCGTGACGTCGATTCTAAATGTGGAAGGTGGGGGGGGGGGAACCGGTGGGTGCGGAGGAAAATGCACGGCACCACGGGGAGAGAGCGAGACGGAGAGAGACAAGCACGATGGCGTTATTCCCAGGTGCTTCTCAATCCTCCACCACACCACGACTCCCCGACACACCGAGGGCTGACGGTGGCCCATTGCCCGCTGCCGGATTAGTCGGATCACCGAGTAATTCGCCCGCCCAGTCGACCTAGGGGCGGCCCAGGACCGACTGAGGTTTTCGCCGCCACGGTGCATTGGCCGTGAGCGGGAAAACTGAACTCTGGTCGCCGCGTTCGGAGTGCAGACCGCTGGTGCCACCGCTCCCCACGACGACAAGTCGAGGGCTACGCACGGGGCGTAAGTCGAGGACAACGCACGGGACGTAAGTCGAGGACAACGCACGGGGCGTAAGTCGAGGGCGACGCACGGGGCGTAAGTCGAGGGCGACGCACGGGGCGTAAGTCGAGGGCGACGCACGGGGCGTAAGTAGAGGGCGACGCACGGGGCGTAAGTCGAGGACTACGCACGGGGCGCAAGTCGAGGGCTACGCACGGGGCGTAAGTCGAGGACTACGTATGGGGCGTAAGTCGAGGACAACGCATGGGACGTAAGTCGAGGATAACGCGCGGGGCCGTAAGTCGAGGACAACGCACGGGGCGCAAGTCGAGGACTCGCGTCTGGGGTGGGGGGATGTCAGCGGCACAACGCCGCCGCCGCTCCGTCGTATACCTGGACGGCTATGATAAAGGGTCGTTGTCCGAAACGTCGCCGATAATACATTCAGCACACGGTGTTGTTATTGAGGAGCGCGTAGAGTGTTGTTGTTGTGCACCATCACCAGCATCACCAATTAATGTGTTTGTATGTACATATGTTGAACTTCTTTCGCACCGTACGTAGGCAACCGCGCTAATACAAACTAAACAACAACAACAAGAAGCAGTCCACTTGTAAAGGGGACGGGATGCGTCCCCTCTCCCAACCCACGCCTCTCAACGCCGAGTCGAGCAGGGGTACAGGGCTTGGTTGTTGTTATTGTTGTTGTTATTGTTGTTGTTTACTTCACCGCACGGGTTCAGCGCGCGTGCGTGAAGCGGTTCGTGTTGGCACTGGTGACGAATCGGCCACGTTTCTGTCGCCGTGGCAAACCTTACCGATCGTCTGTGTCGGGTGGCGGCGGGTTGGACGACACAGCGTGAACACATCCACGCGATGCAACCCAACAAAGAGACTCGGATTGTGGCCGTCAACGCTTGGACGCCGTGTGGCCCGGATAGTGGAAGGGGACGCGCACCCAACTCACCCAACTCACCCAACTCACCCAACTCACCCAACTCACCCAACTCACCCAACTCACCCAACTCACCCAACTCACCCAACTCCCCAAACTCCCCAAACTCACCCAACTCACCCAACTCACCCAACTCACCAAACTCACCCAACTCACCCAACTCACCCAACTCACCAAACTCACCAAACTCACCAAACTCACCCAACTCACCAAACTCACCAAACTCACCCAACTCACCCAACTCACCAAACTCACCAAACTCACCCAACTCACCAAACTCACCCAACTCACCAAACTAAACTCACCCAACTCACCCAACTCACCCAACTCACCCAACTCACCCAACTCACCCAACTCCCCAAACTCACCCAACTCACCCAACTCACCCAACTCACCCAACTCACCAAACTCACCAAACTCACCAAACTCACCCAACTCACCCAACTCACCAAACTCACCAAACTCACCCAACTCACCCAACTCACCAAACTCACCAAACTCACCAAACTCACCCAACTCACCAAACTCACCAAACTCACCCAACTCACCAAACTCAAACTCACCCAACTCACCCAACTCACCCAACTCACCCAACTCACCCAACTCCCCAAACTCACCCAACTCACCCAACTCACCCAACTCACCAAACTCACCCAACTCACCAAACTCAAACTCACCAAACTCAAACTCACCCAACTCACCCCGGACACTTTGCTTGGAGCGAGGAGTCGCGTCGACTTCGTCTTGGCGCCTGGGCAGCTGAGAGAGGCCGAGTCGCTGGGAGGATGGACGGTGTCCCCGTCCAAGTGTTTCCTCTCGGTGGCTGGGAAGAAGGGATCGAGGCTGGGTGTCGTCGGGGTGGCGAAGTTGGCCGCGTGGCTGAACGACTGCGAAGCCGGGAGACTGCTGCTGCTGCTGCTGGGAGCGGCTCTGCGGGTTGGGTTCGCGTCCGACGCAGGGAGGAGACTGCGAGGCTGCGAGTCGGGGCGAACAGAGAGAAGCGTCTGCAGGGCAGGGGCGCTGGGGGGGGGGTAACGACTGGGCGAGGCCGGGGGAGGGGTGAGGGGAGGGGTGAGGGGAGGGGTGAGGGGAGGGGTGAGGGGAGGGGTGAGGGGAGGGGTGAGGGGAGGGGTGAGGGGAGGGGTGAGGGGTGAAGTTACGCGTTCGGGTGCAGCCTTGGTCACGCGCTTCCACGTGGAGTGGGGAAGAGGGGGGGGGGCAACGGGAGCATGGGAGGATGAGAGGAATGGGGTGATGAGATGATGAGATGTTGTAGAAGATGATGGGAGGATGGGGTGATGAGATGGTGTAGAAGATGATGGGAGGATGGGGTGATGAGATGGTGTAGAGGATGATGGGAGGATGGGGTGATGAGATGGTGTAGAAGATGATGGGATGATGGGGTGATGAGATGGTGTAGAGGATGATGGGAGGATGGGGTGATGAGATGGTGTAGAAGATGATGGGGTGATGAGATGGTGTAGGGGATGATGGGAGGATGGGGTGATGAGATGGTGTAGAAGATGATGGGGTGATGAGATGGTGTAGGGGATGATGGGAGGATGGGGTGATGAGATGGTGTAGAGGATGATGGGAGGATGGGGTGGTGAGATGGTGTAGAGGATGATGGGAGGATGGGGTGATGAGATGATGAGATGGTGTAGAGGATGATGGGAGGATGGGGTGGTGAGATGGTGTAGAGGATGATGGGAGGATGGGGTGATGAGATGGTGAGATGGTGTAGAGGATGATGGGAGGATGGGGTGATGAGATGGTGAGATGGTGTAGAGGATGATGGGAGGATGGGGTGATGAGATGATAGAAGGATGATGGGAGGATGGGGTGATGAGATGATAGAAGGATGATGGGAGGATGGGGTGATGAGATTGTGTAGTGGATGATGGGAGGATGGGGTGATGAGATTATGAGATGGTGTCGAGGATGATGGGAGGTTGGGGTGATGAGATGATGAGATGGTGTCGAGGATGATGGGAGGATGGGGTGATGAGATTATGAGATGGTGTAGACGATGATGGGAGGATGGGGTGATGAGATGGTGTAGAAGATGATGGGAGGATGGGGGAGGGAGGGATGGCCAGCGTGTGGAGAGAGAAGGGGTGTGGTGAGGGAGGAGTGAATGACGAGAAGAGTCATGGCAGGCCAGAGTTGTCGATACTGATTCTGAGTGGGTGGACGAGGAGGTGAGTCATTGAATAGGTACACGAACGAGTGGGCGAGAAAGTAAGTCGATGGGTGAGTCCGTGGGTCGACTAGTGAGTGATTATGCGAGTGGGTGAGTGAGTAGGTCGGTGAATGTGCGAGTAGGCGTGCGTAGTTGAGCGAGTGGGTGAATGGAAGACTCGATTCACGAGTGAGTTAGTATGAGGGTGAGTTGATCGGTCGATCTTTAAAATCAACTCGTCCTCGTCTCTTCAGAGCTCGCTTGGGAAAGCAACGTCAACTTGAACTCACTCAATCATTTACCCACTCGCCCACCGACTCGTTTCCCACTCATCCACTCATCCACTCACCCACTCACCCACCCACCCACTCATCCACTCACCCACCCACCCACTCATCCACTCACTCTTGCGAATGAGACTCCTCCTGTTCTTTGGGTCTTTCGGTAAAGTCACGTAGATAGGTTCAAAGAAAATAACAAAAAAACTACGACTTTTTTTTTTTTATTTTAACTTATCTACGTGGCTTTACCGAAAGACCCAAAGAATATGAATTCATGCAGTCACGGAAGCTTTAAGTCGAGACTCCTCCTGCTTTCTCAGAAGGTGTCCGCAATACCTGGTTCCGACAATCACATGTGAAACGTGACGAATGGAATAATGGAGGTGGGGCTCCGAACCAACGACGCGTAGAGAGGGGAATTGAAGTGAATCACTGACTGAGCTAGAGAACGGGACACGTGGTCATGGTAAGCGCAGGGTGGTGCAGAACCACCCATTGTTGTACTGTTCTGCACTATGAGCGAGGGTGAAGCGGCAACTCAGAAGGCGGCGAGTGATTGTCGAATGGAAATTGCGACGATCCAAGTGATGGCGATGTCGGCTGGGGGGAGGGGAGGGGTAGGGGGGGGGGCTACCCCTCCCCCGGGTTGTAAATACGAAAGAATTCGCCACGTGTCTAGCGAACATCTGGGGCTGACGGCGGGGGAAGTGCAGGAGGAGGGGAAGTGAGGGGGGAAGGGAAAGTGGGAAGAGGGGGAATGGGGGGCGGGGGTAGAATGGAGGGCGGGGGGGGAGAATGGAGGGGGGGGGGAGAGTGGAGGGGGGGGGAGAGTGGAGGGGGGGGGGGAGAGTGGAGGGGGGGGGGAGAGTGGAGGGGGGGGGAGAATGGAGGGGGGGGAGGAGAATGGAGGGGGGGGGGGAGAATGGAGGGGGGGGAGAATGGAGGGGGGGGGGAGAATGGAGGGGGGGGAGGAGAATGGAGGGGGGGGAGGAGAATGGAGGGGGGGGGGAGAATGGAGGGGGGGGGAGAATGGAGGGGGGGGGAGAATGGAGGGGGGGGGAGAATGGAGGGGGGGGGAGAATGGAGGGGGGGGGGAGAATGGAGGGGGGGGGGAGAGAGAATGGAGGGGGGGGGGAGAATGGAGGGGGGGGGGAGAATGGAGGGGGGGGGGAGAATGGAGGGGGGGGGGAGAATGGAGGGGGGGGGGAGAATGGAGGGGGGGGGAGGAGAATGGAGGGGGGGGGGAGAATGGAGGGGGGGGGAGAATGGAGGGGGGGGAGGAGAATTGAGGGGGGGAGAGAATGGAGGGGGGGGAGAGAATGGAGGGGGGGGGGAGAATGGAGGGCGGGGGGGAGAATGGGGGGGGGAGAATGGGGGGGGGAATGGAGGGGGGGGATGGAGGGGGGGGGATGGAGGGGGGGGGAGAATGGAGGGGGGGGGATGGAGGGGGGGGAGAATGGAGGGGGGGGGATGGAGGGGGCGATTGGAGGGAGGGCGGGGGGATGGAGGGCGGGGGGGTGGAGGGCGGGGGGGGGGTGGAGGGCGGGGGGGGGGTGGAGGGCGGGGGGGGGGATGGAGGGCGGGGGGGTGGAGGGCGGGGGGGGGATGGAGGGCGGGGGGGTGGAGGGCGGGGGGGTGGAGGGCGGGGGGGGGGATGGAGGGCGGGGGGATGGAGGGCGGGGGGGTGGAGGGCGGGGGGGGGATGGAGGGCGGGGGGGGGGATGGAGGGCGGGGGGGTGGAGGGCGGGGGGGGGGATGGAGGGCGGGGGGGGGGATGGAGGGCGGGGGGGGATGGAGGGCGGGGGGATGGAGGGCGGGGTGGAGAGAGGGGAGGGGGTGCATGGAGAGGGTTTTTTTCTGAAGCGGGAGGGGAGAGAGAAGGGGGGAGGGATGTGGTGGATGGAGTCGAGAGAGAGAGAGGGAGGGGAGATGGAGAGGGGGAGGAGGAGCCGAGGGGAGTCGCACGAGTGAGATTGTTTTTTCTTGAGCTCATGATGAAGATGAGGAGGAGGGTGAGGAGGAGGGTGAGGAATGTGGAGAAGGGTGATGATGAGGGGGGTGATGTGGGTGAGGAGGAGGGTGATGATGAGGGGGGTGAGGAGGAGGGTGATGAGGAGGGTGAGGAGGAGGGTGATGATGATGAGGGTGAGGAGGATGAGGAGGAGGGGGAGGAGGAGGGTGATGATGATGAGGGTGAGAAGGGTGATGATGATGAGGGTGAGGAGGGTGAGGAGGAGGGTGAGGAGGAGGGTGATGATGATGAGGGTGAGGAGAAGGGTGATGATGAGGGGGGTGAGAAGGAGGGTGATGATGAGGAGGGTGATGAGGGTGAGGAGGAGGGTGAGGAGAAGGGTGATGATGATGAGGGGGGTGATGAGGGGGGTGAGGAGGAGGGTGATGATGAGGAGGGTGAGGAGGGTGAGGAGGGTGATGATGAGGAGGGTGATGAGGGTGAGGAGGAGGGTGAGGAGATGGGTGATGATGATGAGGGGGGTGATGAGGGGGGTGAGGAGGGTGAGGAGGGTGAGGAGGAGGGTGAGGAGGAGGGTGAGGAGGAGGGTGAGGAATGTGGAGGATCCCATGAGAGTCGGAGCATTGAGGCCCCGACATTGGGCAGAGAAAAAAAGTTCCACTCGTGCTCGCTACCACCATCATCATCATCAGCAGCTGTAACAAGTTGCAACAGCATCATCGTCAGCAGCAGCATCATTTGTAACAGCAGGAGCATCATCATAATCATCATCAGCTGTAACAGCAGAAGCATCATCAGCAGCATCATCAGCAGCTGTAACAGCAGAAGCATCATCAGCAGCATCATCAGCAGCTGTAACAGCAGAAGCATCAGTTGTAAGCGCAGGATCATAATCATCAGCAGCTGTAACAGCAGAAGCATCAGTTGTAAGGCTGGGTCATCATCATCAGCAGCTGTAACAGCAGAAGCATCATCAGCATCATCAGCATCATCATCAGCAGCATCATCATCAGCAGCTGTAACAGCAGAAGCATCATCAGCAGCAGCTGTAACAGCAGAAGCATCAGTTGTAATAGCAGGATCATAATCATCATCAGATATAACAGCAGTAGCATCAGCATCATCAGCAGCAGCTGTAACAGCAGCATCATCATCAGCAGCAGCTGTAACAGCAGCAGCATCATCATCAGCATGAGTTGTAAGAGCAGCAGCATCATCATCAGCATGAGTTGTAAGAGCAGCATCATCATCAGCATAAGTTGTAAGAGCAGCATCATCAGCAGCATCATCATCATCAGCATGAGTTGTAAGAGCAGCATCATCATCAGCATAAGTTGTAAGAGCAGCATCATCAGCAGCATCATCATCATCAGCATGAGTTGTAAGAGCAGCATCATCATCAGCATGAGTTGTCACGGCATAGGCGGCTGTGCGGATGCATCCGAGGGCAACTCAGCTGCTGTCTTCACCGACCCAGCGTGGTGAAGTATGGTCACATAACCACCACGGCCAAGCACAGCGTGGGGTGGCCCTCATCCAGCAGTGGATTGATACCAACAAAAGGAGGGGGCTGCGCATGTACATTACAGAAGAAACATTAGGTGCGATGTACAACACTACAAAAGCGTCAATTATTATAAAAGCCGGGCGGAATTTCCGTGTGTCCGTCAACTGGATTACCAAAGAGAGCCTTTCAGGCGGCCTGAATCAACAACGTGTAGTAGAGAGAGTGGACCCCCTCCAAATGTGGGGGTAGAAAGTCGATCCCACAGGGTTCACAAATTGTCGACCGCCCACCCCTCCCCCAAAAAGGAATGTATTTTGCAGGCGTATAAGATGTACACACCTACATACAATAGAGTCAGTAGTATCGTACAATAGAGGCAGTAGATACTACAGCAGATACTACGGACTCTATTCTATGTAGGGTGTATATATGTCTACAACACCCTACACATACAATCGTCAGTCGATACAACAGCAGATACAACTGACTATTGTATGTAGGGGGTATAGGCATATACACAACTGCGGTGCTTTAATAAGTAACTACTTCTTTATTATAGCTACTTATTTATTATCCAGGAAGCTGCACCCGTGTCCAAGGACTCATTGCAGGAGGGTTTTGCATAACACTAAACTAAACAATTTTTTACTGGTAGGAACCCACTGGTTCCACCAGCCCACAGGGGATTATTGTGTCCGTCCGTCGTGCAGGGAGGGGATGGGTGGGGAGAGGCTGGGTGGTGAGGGTGGGGCTGGTTGGGGAGGGGCTGGGTGGGGAGGGTAAGGCTGGGTGAGGGATGGGAGAGGTGGGGCTGGGTGGGGAGGGGCTGGTCACCCCGTGGTGCCCTTATAAAACTCAACGTTTAACCTACTCACGCCGGCTTGTGCCCGCCCTCACAGTCGGGCATATTTGCGGAATACACCACGCCGCCGTTGACGCTGGCCATTGACCGAGTAAACCAACGTTCTTACCAGCTCCCTCCGCAGGAATGTGTTTTCATTTAATCAAATATCGCAAGCTAAGCAGTGGTTAAGCCTGGATAGTGCTTGGATGGGCAGAACAAGGTATTGTTTTATTAAATCATTTATATTAAGTTCACTTGCTTGCTTGCGCGCTTACGACCATGCAAATCTTTCAGTCGTTTTTTAACCCGCTTCCCGTAATCCAATCGAGCTAACATTTTGCACACATATTCGTTGTGCGTGACAATTTCTTTTCGTGAAAATTTTTTCCCAAAATTTTACACTTTTTAGGTAATTTTTTTTTTATATTTAATTACCAATTGTTTAATGGTGACAGGCAATCATCTGACCCATAGGTGGCAGCCATCTCAAGCCAGAGGACGAGAGGACTCTAGCCACCCGTTTCAAAGACCAATGTGGGCTGGGTTGTGGCCCATTGAACACGCATATAAAGGATTTATAGTGAAAACTTTGTTTTTACGGGTTAATTTTTTTTACCAGGTAAGGCCCCACTGAGCTACGCATTTCTTTTTCAGAAGCGACCTGGCCACCACAAATGATAGGTCAACGAAGTGGCTCATCTACGTGTGGAAATTTACAGCAGCTCAACGCTCTGAACGCGTCGTGATGTTGATTCTAAATGTGGAGGGAAAAAACGGAGGACCCGGAAAAAATTGCACGCGATCACGGAGAGATGCAAACTCCACATTTACAGGTGTCAAGGGTCGGAATCGAATCCATGACCTCCTGCATGCCAGTCGAGGTAGTTAACATCTCACCACCGTGGTGCCCAGTTATATTCAGGTGATTTCAGCCAATTAATGATGAGTCGTGTCTCATACACGTGGGAGAAAACCGGAGCACCCGGAAAAAACCCACGCGTTGCGCGAGGGTGCAACGCTCTATCCCCGTACAGATAGAAACAGATGGCGATTAATCCACGATTAATCGCTTCATCCTCGGCGCCCACGGGAAGTTTCTCAACATCTGTGCGGTGATCCACCGACCCTCGCTGCGGCTTCCACAACGCGGGATTTGCGGGCCACGTGCGGCCGGCCGCTGGCTCCCGAAGGTCTCCAGCAGACCCACCACCGCCGAGTCGTCATCCCCTCGCGTGCGGCAGTGGGTCTCCTCCAATGCGAAGCTCTCACGAGCGCAATTAGGCCACACACCGCCAGGGTATCGTGCGGTCACGGCGCACAGCAGCAGGCGGCTGTCGATCCGCTGCTGGCGGAACAACCAGCGCGGCCCATCGGTGCCTCTGGCGCCCGGAGAGCCGGAGCCAGTGAGCGGCCGCAGACCTTGAGGAGCCATCATCGAGTCCCGAGCCAGTTACGCTACAGACTTAGAACAGCGTCGTTGTTGTTGGTGGCGGTGTAACACCCAAGGGCTTAGCAAGTGTGTGATCGGCGCGTTCCGTGATGGACTGGACTCCGAAGAGCGAGTTGCGTGCGAGCGAGTGTTCTGACTCCGCTCGCGAATGTGGCACCCTCCTTACAAACCTCCCGAGACTCAATGCGTTCTCACTGCCGTTGTTAAAAACGGCACCCAGTAAACCCGGTAACCGTTTGCCCAAAATCGGTTACCGGTTCTGGAAATACAGGAAGCGGAATTCACTCATTGGCACGCGCAAATGTAGACGTGGGACCCTCACGTGCCCATTCCCACCTGGGGCCGCAGGCCGACGGGTCGACGGAAAGGGACGAGGGGGACAAAGGTGCAGCCCTGCAATTGCTTGCTCACACCGCCGCTGTCAGAAGGGTCTCCGAAGTGTATTTGGTCTTCTCTTCCGCACCGATCGGAATTGTCGGATGGGGTGGTCCACCACCCACACCCAGGGAGGGCGGCCTAGCGTGGAGACAAATTCACCAGAGCGATGACAGACTCGTGCGATGGAGGCAGAGATTGTTTTTTGTTTGCACGCAACACCGTGCGATGACAACTTGAGACTGACTTCATTCAGCAGTGGATAGAACGTGGCCGACGAAGATGATCCTCTGCCACGTGAAGTTAATGGACCAGTTTGACTTTAAACCCTCCCATCACGTGTTTCACGTGAGAAAACAAACTTATCGTCCTGGGACGATGTCGTACAAATCTAATAATCGACCCAAACTTGTAATTAACTACCTTCTTATGTGGTCGATTCTAAAGACCCGTTTGAAAGTGACGACCTCCCACGACATCCTGTCGCATGAAGGCTGGAAACCCCAAGCCACGCCCCAGCGCGATGCAGCTGACGATCTGTCCAGATTACATTTAAATATACACTTACCGGACACACAAAGCTTAACGTACGCAAACACGTTAAAATATGATTCTTTATTGAATACATTTCCAAAACGGACGTTTTTTTTTACAAATACAAAATAAACCGTTCCAAAGTAAAAACAACGTAAATTCCTGTATCACGTGGCATTGTGGGTACCTGGGGACGTCCCAGACACCGAGGGGGACAAGTGGGGGGACCAGGGTCAGGACAGGAGGGGGGGGGACAGGGGAACAGAGGGGGGGGACAGGGTCGGCACAGAGGGACAGGGGGGGGAGGGACAGGGGGAGGGGGGTCGGGGGGGGACATGGGGGCCAGGAACAGGGGGGTAACATCGCCACAAATTGCCATTCGCTCCACCACCAATGAAGAGGACGATCCATTTGCCGATAGCCCACTCAAGTACAGGGGAGGAATCTGGAAAAAACGTCGCATTTCAAAAGCCCCCACACGCCAATCTCCCACCCATCTCGACTCGATTCACTTCTTCCAATTGTTTTTAAAACACACGCCTAGCTAGCTCCTGTCGAAGAGCCGCCAGCGCGATTAGCTTACATTTCAGAGAAAGTTGTCTCAAGGTCACGGCTCAAACTCCGGCTCCCACGCACCTGTGACAAGCACAGTCGGCTAACGTAGGCCGTGAAAGGTTATTTGGGTTAGATCGCGTAAATGTGTCGTTAAACCCGCCACCACCCGACACAGCCAATTAGTAAGGGTTGTCACGTAAACAGAACGTGACAATTCGCCACAACATTTACAATCTGAGGACGACGTTTCGCCAGTAATTTAACCTCTTATGGATATTGGTCTTGAAAGCCTACGTGTTAAATGGATCGCCCTGTATACATCAGCTGATGTTTCAAAGGCAACGGGCCCCCTTCTTTTGAGCACACAGGGCAAAATGATCGGCCCATTCGCTGGATATGCCTCTGAAACACGGTGGAGCACATCAACCGCTGGTAACTTCAGACTCAAGTCGACAGTGTACAGGTTTTGTACCCTGCACGTTTGACAGGTTTCCATCGGCACGCGTCGAGTATCCATCAAAGCCTTCAACGGTCACACGGACCGATTGAAATTCTCTTACAAAAACATCCCCATGCAAGAGCCTCCTGAAAATAAGTCTTGAGACTCAGCGAGGCCCACCCGGTTAAAGAACACGATTATTATAAATATATAAAAAATGCAGTGACGTTTTCAGGCTCTACAGAGCGGGGGAAAAATGTAAGAGATTTCAAGCTATCAACGAGCATTTCAGAATCAGAATATTTATTTATTCTGGAGGAATCCGATGAGCTATGAAAGCTCTTTTAGGCGGTGATCACCACCCGTTTTACAGCCCTGAGCCAGTGGTGGAAATTCCACATTTCTCATCCTATGTATATCCAAAAACTACCGTTTTTAACTTCCTCACGAATTGGTACTCATTTTACGACACTCCGGAAAGGGATGATGGGCTGAGTCGATAACCAATGGGGGAAGAATTTGCGACGTTTCGATTGCGAGCCGCTGCGGCTCTCTTGTGACGTAGCGCATGCGCAGTGTGTTCATGTGCACACGTGACGAATGGTTTTGATTGGCTACCGGGTGGTGGAGGGTTATAGTTAAATAATACATTGACATTATTACTGCACGATCGGACCCAATGGAAACCACCGATTAATCGTACACACACAAGGCTGACACTTTTTTTTTTAAACAAGCATTAAAAACGCGGTCAAAATCTTTCGTGAAACGGTCTTGACTCAAGTGAGGCTTTACTGGGTAAACACACGTACTGTTTCTTATCGTAAAGATAATACATTTACAGCAGTATTGTGTATACGGTATACGTATATAATCTGAAACGGCAACAAAATAAAAAATAGCTAAACTATATCGATCGTTTACACAGAAATGAAATACTTCATTCATGGAATGATGCTTCAATCATTCTTCGATTTAAAAAAAAGCTAGATAAGACTTTAATTTAAGAACTACCGACCTATTATCCTCTTACTATCGCATGAGTATAAATCGTTCACAAAGAGTACTCAAAACAGAATAGCGGCAAAACCAAAACACGTCGGTGGCAAGGCAAGGTTTCGGGAAAGGTTTCTCTACCATCGACGAACACACACCGCTGATCATAATCTGTAAAAAAAAGACTAATTACTTTAAAATACAACTGTCTAGCATTTGTAAAATCGACGTAAGTCATCCGAGCCTCTTGCAAACCCAGGCCTTAATATTAAAACACATTTAGAAGTAATAAAATCCATCTACAGACATGGTAACAGCCTCGCTAACTTCATGTGAACTACTAAAATCCAAAAAGAGGAGTGCGACTAGGAAATGTGCTTTCACCAGTCATTCACAGCGACATTAGGAGAGATGCTTTCTGAAAATCAGACAGGAGAGAACATTTGCTGACATAAAACGGAGAAAACATTAACCCGTCTTAAAAGATTAGTTGACGACACAGCCATGAACACAATGTCCGATAGGAATGAACTACAGGAAATGTTAGAAGTGCTTAACAAGAAAAAGGCAGCAAGGTTGTAAAAAATAAGCCAAAAAAATCGTGTACAAATTCACTGAAAAGATAAGAGATGTCTAAACAGTTGGACACAGCTGCAAAACACAGAATATGTATGCCTAGTGCAGGCTTTTGGAGGTGGATCGAGATCAGAAAGGCAGAGGAGAATGGGGGTTGATAATGACAAACGACTGCATGATGAAAAGTAACGCAACCACAACGTGTCTACGAAAACCTGCTACGACGACACTGGGATCAGAGACACGGACACCGATGAAAACGACCAACAAAAGCTCAAAGTGCGCAAAGAGGAACGCAGGAGATGGATGCTTGTGATCACGCCAGGGAGACAAAGCGGAGGAACATGTGGATTCGATGACACACACAAGTTAGACATTATTTCGGCTGCCGAGACTAGTTAGCGGGTTTGAGCAGGACGCGTCGCTAGAAGGGATGACGGCCGGTGGGCGTGAAAGGAGGGAACGGCGCCCAAGACGCCGTCCCCCGCGGAGAGGTGGAGTGATGAGATCGGCTCGGGTGCAGGAGCTGGGGTGGATTGTCGCATCGCGTGACCATGAGGGGGATGACGACGGAGAGCTTGTGGAGAACCTTCGTCCGGCGGCGATTGATCACGGTCGATGAGTGATACGGCACACACCTGCTTCATGGTGGATCGACATAAACGTTGGCGGACTACGCGCGTCGTTATGAACCGGCACTGCAGACAAAAGTGGGCGAAGGTGATTTTATCATTTGGATTACCAGTTGTGCACCAGAAATAGGGTTGCTGCGATGATTTCACGATATGATATCTAATGCCATCATTATCAAATTAGTTTTCCCATAACCTTGTTTGTTGGCTCAAGCTTTCTGCAAAGTCTTCCCAATCGTCAATCTATGAGCGCTCACCACGCACGCAAATGTTGTTAGGTACACACACAAAAACACATAGGCAGTTAATCAGGACAATTATGACGATCGCATATAATCGCTATGCCGTCAGTTACTCCGAAGAGGCTATTATTTATGTCCAGATTTAACATTTGAAAGTTGTTTTGTTATTTCAATGTTTTTTAAGGAGCAATGGTAACCATAACAAATTATGTCAAAAAAACGGACCACACGCTCATCGTGGACCTTGTATATCGTACGATAAACGTCGTCGTCTGGTATTATCGCAGCAACCCACACCGAGTGTAGCTTAGTTTGCGGTTCTTATTACTGCTGGCAGTAACAACTGTAAAGATCCCACTACGCATCGTCTGCTTCTCACTCGCGGTGGTCATTAAAGACCCCCCCCCCCCCCCCGAAAGTCATTCGCAAGAGGCGGTGATTGTGTGCCAGCAACAAGAGGCTCCAAATTTGCCAAATTCGAAAATGATACCAGAAATTACTAAATTGGGACCATACACAACAATCATTGCCTCCCCCCCCACCCCCAATATTGGCCGACGAATGCCCCACATCACTCCTACAAATTAAAGACTATCCTGGTCTCCTGAGTTCTCTCTCTCACCTGGTTGAACAAAATTACTTGGCAACCTCTTTCCATATTCTTAGGTTTTTTCCTCTTTCCACCCATATCCAGCAGAGGGCGATAGCACGATAAAAATAACTCAATTAATGTGGTTAGCAAGAACACACACAGCCCTTCTGTCAATCCACTGCTGGATGAGGGCCTCCCCACGGTACTTCCCAATCATGGTCAGTGCCAGTTGAAGGCGGGAAGCATAGACGTTGAAGCGATGTACAGTACAACAATGATTTCACTGCACTGCCCTCGGCTGACACCGTAGCTCCACAATGCGTTGTGCACGGTGGTGGTCGCTCATTACAAGAACAATTCAGGCTCAACCCCACAGCCTCCAAGATCTGATGAGACTGGGTGCATGCCGTGTGATTTGATTTGGTCACAGGCAATTGATAAAACAAACAATATTAACTCTGACCTTATTCTTAAATCTGGATTTGAAGTTTTTGTGACTGCCAGGAATCCATACCCTTTGGTTCTTTCGGGAAAGTCACGTAGGTAGGTAGAAAAATAGATCACGACGTTTCGTTTGCCACACAAGCAATCGTCTTCAGGTGGGAGAGAGAATATTCCTAAACCCTAAATATCGCAAAACCTAACCCATACAACTAACGATAACCCAAGACCTAAACAAACTCCAGCAGTTACCCCAAAGATGTTTCCCAGCTTAAACAAGCATTAAAGTAGCATTCATCACTGCCAATGGCCCCAAGCCCTTAGTGAAAAGAAAATGTACCAATAGTAGGGGTCCGTCTTTAATAGTTTATAAAACCACTGTTGACTTTCCACATACTCAGTACCTTACTTATCAACCACGGTGTGATGTTGATGATGAGCTTCTGATGGTGAGACGAGGGCCACTGACCACAGTGCAGGCCGGCCTAACTCTTTAACGGACGCCGACACTGTGCGAGCCTAGAGGACGAGTGGAGGAGGTGATGTCGACGGGTGATCGCTTGAATTCCTTCCTCCAGCAACCGTGCCACCACCAAGATCACTCTGGGAAACCCCCGATTGCCGTGAGGCAGCACTGATGAGTTCCTCGCGGTTCAAAGCCCCATTGCCTAGGTCTCTCTCAGGGGGTCCACAATGACCACGTCAGAGGCAATGAACCACCACTGCTGAGAACATGGGTTCATCACCCTGTTGGGCTGGGACTCTCTCACTTGTTTAGGGGGTGGTGGTGGGTCCCCATAATGGCCGTGTTCAAGATACCGAGTTCAAGCCCTTGATACAGCTATAGTGCTGTGATGGTTCCACCTGAGGACGGAAGCTTGTGTTGCCTCCGAAACGCCGTGATTTTTATTTTATTTTTATTAATTACATTTTTTTTTACCTACGTGACTTCACCGAAAAAACCTAAGAATATCAAGCCCTGGGGTTGCGACTTTTGTTCTCAGACGTCAAACAAGTGGCCAGGCAGTGTCGGGGGCAACAGGGCTGATCTGGTAAAGCTGTGGTTTACAAGGTTTTTAATCCACGCAGCCACTCGTGATTTAACCGGGTTCCCAGGTGCAGCGAGTTGATGGTCCTCAGCCCGTTTACCAATGACCGCACGAAACAATACCGTCAAATTGAATTTGGACTTAACGATAATTCAACAACATTTAAATTTTACAAATGATCATTGTAACAGCAATACGATGGAAACTCTTGGCCGGGCATATGAACGGTGGGCATCTAGCGTGGGTGAGATGCTACTGAAGTAGTGGGTGGCAGGGTGACATCAAACGGCTCGCTGTGACAACTCTGCATGGAAACGCGTCTCTCATGACTCCAAGATGACGTTAACCACACATCTGGAATAAAATTGGAAGAAAGAAGAAACATTAAAGATGCAAGACAAAAAGCAAACGGCTCTAATCTCATAGATTTATGCCTAGGCTGTGTCCCGGGCTGTCCCATACCGCTTTGGTTAATAACAGGGTCTCAGAAGTGAGGTAAAGTTACACCCATTAGCACCGATTTATTTTTTACCCATTAAAGCTTTACGAGGCCAAAAGATTTAGTTTTTTCAGGAGGGTCCTTCCTGCTACGTTCGGGTGTTTAATTAAATCAGCGAGTGGCTTCATATAGGAGGAAAATGCAAGTACCCGGAAAAACATCACAACAAATAGGGAGACTCAGTATTTCCATCTAGTGGCTACACCAACTCCCACTGCACCTACAACACCCAGAAAAATCCTGGGTGGTGGTCTCCCATCCACATACTGACCGGCCTAAACACCCCTTAAAGCTTTCGGAATCGGTCGTATTCAGGGCGATTTGATGTATACACATCATTGTGGTGGCGACATTTCTGGGGGATTTTTAAATATTTAATCTGTGTACAAAGTTTCAGGATCATCGACGCTGGACGGCCCGGAACACACGACCAATTCGAACATCTGCAAGAGAACTGCCGTTTGTTTTTTTTGGCTTGCAATCTCGTAGGAGGAAGAGCGAGATTCCAGAAGGCGATCAGAGAGCACGCAAAAGATGGGTATCCCACGTTCGGTTAAACCGGTTTTATTTAAAGAAGTGATTACATGCAATGTAATTTGGTAATGAAATATGATGCAAACAAAGGGGGGGTTTTTCACATTAAACCGCAGCTACATACGAACACTACAGACTCGCTAATGGGCACGCGTATTCACAATGCATCTTCAAACGGGTGGCGAAAGCTATAGAATGAGTAGATGTTTGCGGTTTTAGCTTCTGCTGATTTCCGTGTTTTTTTGTCTTATCAAGAGTTATGAAAGGTACAGTGAAAACACAAAACAGGGCTTTCTTGGGCCCAAGACTAAATCAACGGTGTCCTTTCCTGCTACCGAACCTCTCTTCTCCACGGTACAGCGTATACACCTTCACATTCCTCTTCCTGTCAAAAAAACAAACACAGGGGCTCTACCAGCCCGGTGAACTATGGTACGCGGTAAAAGGGGTGCTGCCGTCTTAACTGGGGGTGACCTTTCCTCTCTTCTCAAGTTGATTCAAGATTAGTTTTCTTTCTTTATTCCTTAAACAAAGGTTTCCGTAAACACCCCCCCCCAACCCCTAACCCCAGAATTTAAGCAACGTGTAATGACAACGATCAACGACTAGGTTCGAAAAACAAAAAAGCAAAGAAACCCTTTAAAAAAATTACTAACAGGAGGGGGGGGGGGGGGGAGAGAAAAAAGCTTCAAAATGCTCGAAAATCTTTCAGTTTCCAACAACCCCCTCCGTATAAAATATACACCAACGTACTCACGGCGACCGAGCGTGCTTGCTTTCGGCTGGGTGGCGTGCGCAGTCCAAGTTTGGCGGGACGCTGAAATCATAATCGGGTTAACATTAAAACAGAGGCTTAAAACGAGAGCTTGTCCCCAACAAAAGCCCTTGCGTGCCTATTAATTAATCTCCTATTCTCACACGCCCGTTTCAGACACTATAAAGCCTCTGCCTCGGCCCACGTCTACTCACGGACGCAGGGACGGCCTTTCTCTCTCTCGCCACATCCGAGTCGGGGGCGTATGGAGGGGTGGGATGCTAGGGTGAAGGGGGAAGATGGGAGTGGGGGATGGGATGAGGATGTTGGAGGTGGGACGGCTGGGTTGGGTTAGCCCGGTGGGGGCGATGGTGTGGACGGCGGGGGGGGGGGGGCGGAGGTGGCGCTGACATGAGCTCGCCCGCCCGCCCGTCCAACCGCCAGCCCGCCTGCTGCACTAGCGCCGCTTGCTGGTGGCGCGGTTGACCTGCTCGGCGCCGACGCGCTTGCGGATCAGGAACTCGGCGGCTTTCCGCGCCGCCGCGGTGCCCAGGATGGTGACCCGTCGGTTGTTGGTGCCCGGCACGAACTCTCCCACGCGCGAGATTTGGATGCGGGTGCCCGTTGCCTCCTGGTAGTCCATGAGCGTCTGGCCACCCTTACCCAGGACGGCGCCGATCAGAGACTCGTGCACCTCCAGCTCCAAGGTGCCCACCTCCTCCACACCGTAGCCGTCGGCGGGTGCCGCCTCCCCCTGCTTCTCCTCCTCGGTGCCGTCGGCCGCCACGCCCAGGGTCTTCATGCTGTAGCCGCAGCGGGACAGGCGGTCCAGGGCCTCCGTGACCGCCTGCAGCTCTTGGCCCTGGAAGCCCTCCTGCAGCACGGGCTGCGGGACCGCCGTGACGCGCGACTCGTAGCCGCTCGCCGCCATCGCCTGCGGCCACTGGTACTGCTGCATGGCGGCGGCGTACTCTCCCGCGCCGCGCCCGTACCACTGCTGCTGGTGCTGCTGCTGCTGGTGGTGGTGCGGGGGCGCGGCCTGCTGCTGCTGCTGCGCGTAGGCCGACGGGGCCGAGGCGGGCACCCCGGCGCTGGGACCTCCGGCCGAGTGCGGGCCGTAGCCTTCGGGCTGCGCTGGGTAGCTGAGGCGAGGGCAGCTGCTGCTCTCCGGGTGCTCGACGATCTTCTGCACAATGAGGCGCACGGCGATGCGGTTCTGTTCGCGCGTGCCCGCCACGCTCACGACGCGCTCGCGCCCTGCGCCCGTCCAGCCGCCCGTCATCTTCTGCGACACCTCAAGCCAGGCGCCCGACTCGTGGATGATGTAGCGCACCGTGTCGCCGCCCTTGCCAATGATGAGCCCTGCCGTGCTGTTGGGCACCACGATCTTCACGTGCTGCACCGCCGTGGAGAGCGTGGGGTTATGATGCGTCGGTTAATATCGATGATCTAGTTAATGAATACATTTTCCCCACCCCCGAGCAATTTCATCCAATTGTGCTTATGGCGATGGTGTCGTGAGACCAAGTATGAATTTGGATCTCTCGCAGAGCAACCTTTGGAGTCTTCCACCTCATCCAATGAAAAAACAAGCCGTGCCCCCCATGTCAGTGACACCTTGCCCCGTCCGATTCACACATTGTATGTAACTGGGTTAATGCCACCTCTGTAGCCGTTAGAACCCCTCACATGAAGGACATTAAAAAGGGAATTTGTTTTTCGTTTTAAAGCTTTTGTGACTGCGGGGATTCATCTTCTTGGTTCTTTCGGTAAAGTCACGTAGAAGGGAAAAAAAAATGTATTGTTTTATTTTTATTATTTCCCTTCTACGTGACTTTACCGAAAGAACCAAGAGGGAATTTATTCTTGAATCAAATAGCAAAATTTCAATGAATACTGCCACTTCAACGCATCGAAACCAATTGTGTGTTGGCTGTTGAAATACATAGACTCAGAAGGCCCACAGGGTGAGGGTCGTACATGTTTTGTTGTTGTGGTGGAACGGATCGACGTCTGTTTATTACTATTGCGTAATTGCATCACACGTAAAACCATGGACAGCCAAATAGAGAAATACGAGTCAAATCCAGCAACAGACAGGTTTCATAAACTGATGAAATTTGGTGGCCAAGGGGATGACTAAGGGTGCCCTGCCCGCAGCAGAAGGGCGTGCAGTTATGTACACACACACACACGGACTATGCGATGAGTAATACATGCAAAGTTTGATTTATCCATGGCTAAAGACACAGTTGCCTGGAATGTCGCATAAAATTACCATACTGCGTGTATAAAGCCATACAGCTGTGTTTTCAACCACTGCGGCCATACGGAAAAGATGGTGAGTACCCACTGAGATTAAAAGTCTCTCCCGTGGGCTGCTCTATAACGTGGACGCCGGGTGGACTTGCACTGCTTTGTGAGAGTTCCAAATGGATTCTGTGTATAACGTATGGGGGGGGTCCTCAAAAACTAAGGTGCAAAATATCTTGGTGCAAAAACACAAACGCCACGACCAAAAAATGTGGTGGGGGGGGGAAATAACAAAAGTTTTTCAGTGAAATTAAATACAAGAATCTAAATTACACAATGCATCGACTTATTCCAAGAAAGCCTCAGGCTCAAACAGACAATCACAAATCAAAAGTCTTGCATTGGGATGTTTGGTCAATTCCATTCGTGAGCGTTTGCATGTATGCCAATTTTATAGTTATAAAAATTCAAATTATATATTTTCATACAATCATATTTAGCTTGCATGCACATTCATGTTCTCATATCTCTAGGCGAATATAATGAACTGGGATAAGAGGCGTAAAAGACGGCGCGAGACAAAAACAACCCGTCCAACCCGCTGGCATCACTCACATACCATATTTCCACGATCCGTCTCGGTGGAAGTGGCTGGCGCAGTCTTATCAAGGCAGCCGTAGATCTTGTCTGCGATGAAGTCGTGGGCTTGGACGATGGCCTCCTCCGTGCCCTGTACGAGCGCCACCCTCTCCATGGTGCCTGCAGGCAGCAAAGAGGAGGAGGGGGGGGGGGGAGAAGAGTCGTTTTCGGTGCATAAGCGATTTTAGACGGTCCAAAACGCCACCGGCATCGTGACAAAATACGATTGTTATACTAATCAATTGCCTGACTGCCCTTTACACCGGGGTGTCTCAAGATTGCTTTTCACGCAATAAGCGACTTGCATCACAGGTCTTTTCAACACATTTGAAAAACACCCCCAGTGGCAGCTGTCCCTGTGGGTACAAATTGAGGCATAAGCTGGCTTGCATTTGGGGACTAGACTGTCAGTAGGGGACGATGATTGCTATGTCTAATTGGGTAATTCTGCATCGCAACAGAAACTCGATGAGCGGTTGCATTGAGTGGGAGTGCACTTTGCTCTTAAACTGGCGACCAAAGTTCAATTCCTGGCTGTGCCCGACATCAATGGCGAGCGATAACTGGAACCAAATCTGGGAAACCCCTTCACCAACAAGCACTGACCAGCATGGTTTATGGTCAAACAAACCTCACGTCTGACACGTGGGCAGACCTTCATTCAGCGGTGGATTAACAAAGGGCAGTAAAATTAGTACGAAATATAACACCGCAATGGCGATGCCATCTCGCTGCACAAAAAAGCGAGACATTTTATACATACAAGACAATGAATAGGTAGGTGACGGATGCGAGGTCATTACTTGTGCATCAGTAAGTGGTGTTTTTCCAAATTCTATAAATATATCCAAAACAACTTCAAGTAAATTACGTGGCTTGTGTGGTCACCCCCACTGAGTCCCGTTAAACAGACACTGCTCCATGCAACGTCAAGGGCAAGGTATTGTTGTTCATTTATAGCAAGCACAAAGTTGCCACAAATCAACCACAATACCTTGCTGAGATCGTCAAGGAGCATAAACCATCACGCAAACTCCAGACATCCTCGCAGCAAGCTTTTAGCTAACCATCGTACAAAGACGGCCTAATTTAATGGGGATTAATTGGAAAAACATTAGCAAGTAATGTTTCTACTGTCTATGGGAAAACAGGGTCCGATTTACGACGGGGTCATCGTCAATCGGTTTCCAGCAACGCATTGTCAAAAGCGGGAACCGCCTGTAAACTAGATATCTTCCATTTTGTAAACTAGTATCTAAAAACAATGTCGGGCATGTCACAATCCATGAAGGCCAGGGGTTGGAGGCGAACCTGGAAAGAACTCGCGAGCCTTGGAGATCTTGATCACGGTGCCCGTGTCGTTCTGCAACTGGACGATGGTCTCGCCGCCCTTGCCCATGATGGCCCCGACAGCGCAGTTCGGCACCAGCAGCTTCAGGAAGAAGCTCTTTTCCTCTGCCGGGCAAAACGATGACAACGACCAACGCCGTTGCAGTACAACGCGTTAACATTACATCACCATATTATAACACTGGCAAGTTCCTTTGCATGTTCTAATTCAGATTTTCGCTCTATCACTCCCGACGCCGATCTGCCTTCAGTAACTGCCCTACATATACAAACTGTGATCTGTTTTCCAGTTGTTTCTCCGACATAACTCCAAATTGTTTTACTTGTTGTACATATTTGATTTTCCCATTTTCATCTCAACCCAAATTTGCAGTCTTTATTTTTAGGAAACATACCATTGGACATTACAATAAATACCGCTAGTAGTTCCAAGAATGCAACTTTCCATGATACTGTAAAGTTTCCAGTTTCAATGAAAATGTCTTAATTAATTTCCATGGTTCAGATCCACCTCAAAATGATGTTGTTTTGCAACCAATGCACATTACTAGCCATGGCATAGGAAATAACGTGTACAATTCTGACCATCATGGAATGAAAACTGAAAAGCGTGCATGTGTGGTGCATGCTAGGAATTACATTGAAACAGAAGAGGGAATACATGGATTTGAGAATGCACCTTTGGGAGAGAATAGCAATTGAGTGACAGGAAAAAAAGAGTAAATGCAGCCTGGAGAATGCCCACTACGGAGATGGAATGATGAAATCAGCTCAGATGCAGGTACTCTGTGGATCAATTCATCACAGGACCATGAGAGATGGTGATGGCCAGGGGTGGTGGTCTTCATCCAGCAATTGATATTTGAAGGTCGTTGATGATTTTAACACATACAACTGACCACAGTTGCATAAGTTATAATGTATTGCTACCCTTGGGTGGAATGATTCAACAACGTGATTGTCATTTGGATGGATTCAAGGTCAATAATTGACTCAACACTCTTTTTTTTACATTTTGGTGAATTGTAATGCCAAAAGTGTGGCTGCAGGGGTGACAAGCACCAATTACAAACGAATTGTAAAATGTGCGTGGTATAACCCCTTAATCACGATATATTATCGAACCACTGCAAAGGGGGGGGGGGAGGGTGTAAATAGTTATGTTGATAATAAAATTATAAACGTATTCATAACCGAGTATTGTTCTGCCACAATTCTACAGCGTCTAAGGTTGGGGGGGGGGTGATGCGAATAGCTTTGAAACAAAATAAAAATACAAGCTGCGATGTAAGAACAGCAAACTGCAAGCCGTCATGGGGAAAAAACCCAACCTAAAATATGCAACCCAAAGAACAGCTCTCATGTTAATATGTAAAAACATTTTTTTATCAGGTAAGGCCCACTGATCGAGATAGCTCTGTCAGAAGCAACCTGGCCACAAATGATATCCCAATTAAGTGGCTTATCATCATCATGTGGCTTATTTCGTGGAAATATTAAGTAGCCAAATACTCGAAACGCATGTTTCTAAATGTGGAGAGAAAACCGGAGAACCCGGAGAAAAATCTACACGACCACGGGGAGAACATGCAAACTCCAAATATACAGGCATCGGGATCGAACCCACGACCTCCTGTATACCAGGCGAGGTAGTTAACATCTCACCACCGTGGTTGCCCGGCCATGTGCCTTGGTCTTCATCATGGACTTGAACAGGGGAGTCGACAGCATGGATGGCAGGAAGAAAGGGAGTTTCAAACGACTGAGGCAGCAGAGGTGAAAATAGTAATCTTTCCTTACTGTGGTGTCGCTTTCACGTGTTTAAATATCTCAATGTATTAGCTCCACCAGGGAGCTGTGGGAAAACTCAATCTTGAGGCTTATGATGATTTAACATCTCCCTCGACGTCAATACCATACATTTTAACATTGAACAATAGATCATGGGGCCAGAACAGAAATCAATACAACCCGAGGTGGTGAAACTTTAGCCGTAGCGATTTTTTTTGTTCAGCTATTAAGGGTTAATTATTTGAGAACCCACTAATTTCAAATGGTTATCACATAATTGAATGGTACCGGCCATATTAAGAACTTAAAACTAGAGCAATAGCCCGGTTTGCGTCAGGGATGCATTCCTGAAATGTGCAACGAATATATTTGGAACCTCCAATTCGCACGGTTGGCTACGTACGGTGCGGAAGAAGTTCAACATTCATAGAAACGACGTAATAAAAGCAATTTTTCCATCCACCAAAAGACTGTACATAAATAAAATATTGTAGTCCACAGCATAGTATATTTCTTCATGCGTGACGCGCAGTAGTTCGTGTACAGGGTAGGGTGGATGCGAAGGCCGCGGTGACGGATACGAGGGGGGACGGCCGATGCTGTTAGCGACATGTGGGTTGAGGCAACGCTAATCGGGTAGCGGTGTTAATGAAGTGACAACAGATTTGCAACACGACATAGAAGGGCGAAACGTAAAGCAGGAAATTTGCTATACTATCATTATGCCACCTCAGGAGTGATCGACAAGTGAAATATTTGGTCTTGGCTCATGAACAAGTTACACTGTTTGCATTCTTTATTTTGTTTAATTTCTACAGTTTTGATTGCTACGTGAGCATACTTTGTTATGATTCTCACACACAATCCGAAGTATTTTGACCAGATTAAATTGTAATCACAGCTTCGTTTTGGAGCTGCCAAAGAGTTGTTAAGATGTATTGCTAAGGTCTCCTCAGATCTGAGGTGCGGAGCAAACTGCCCCTCCCTTTGTTCACACCTGCCTACAAAAATGCCGAATGCCAGAAACTTTAAAGTATTTTCCGTCATTACTTCTCTTAGTGCCAACGTCCCACTCATTTCCTCAGAATCCACTGGCAAAGCTGTCCATGCAATAGCTGTTACACGGCAAAGTGGATTTAAGAGTCTACATTGAGACCACATTTAGATTTGAATGTCAGTTTTCACAAACCAACTTTAGTGGATTTTACACTTTGCGGTACAGGGAAATTTTTACTTAAGATGTATCCTATAGTAATGTTTAAGTCTAGACTGAAGACATTCACTTTTACTTCAAAATAAATATGCTCACCGGTTCTGATTGTATTTTTATGCAGTCACATTTATAGATGTGCATAAATCCAAAAAATATATCAATTATTAAAATTACATGTGGACTTCAAGCTTTCGTGACTGCAGGGAATTCATATTCGTTGGGTAAAGTCACATAGATAGAACAGTAAATAAATTGAAAACTAATCAAATTAATATTTAACTTAATCCTCAAATGTATCGAGTTTGTTTTGTCAAATAATCAATGATTATGTATTCAGTTTTTTTTATCTCAGCCTATTCCAGTTGTCACAATTTTTGTCTAATGAGTGACCATGTGCCCAAGAAGGCTAATGTGCTCTAGAGGAGCTGTACACCCCTAGCTGCCACTGCTATTCAGTAACCTGAAATCAAATGTATCGCTCCGGATGACCGCTGCAAAGTATGATCTTGAGTTTTTATTATAGTGTGCTGATCTTTAAAGGTGCATTGAACATTTTTGATACTCCTACTGATACTCCTGCTGTTATGGAGCGACTCATGCTGCCAGCTATGGCTGCAAAGTTTGGTCGTACATGTATGTTATGTATATCGTTATTATAAAATTTAAATCACAGTTCCTATGAGCACTGTTACATTGTTTTTATAGCTTTATTTTGGTGATTTCGAAAACTTTTGGTTTAGCCATATTTGTTTGTAGTAGTACAGAGTTAGACCGAAAACTTTAATCTAAATAGCCTTACGGTTGTTATTGTTTGACTTGCATACCACTGGGATTTTTGCACACAGCATTGATATACGGTGCTTTTTCTGAAAGACTTTTATGCTTTTTCCTAGATTTTTCTGTTGAGCGTAGTTACTTTAAAATGTTTCTTGTTCATGTTTTTGTTTGTTGCGGTTGCACCCGATTCAAGAGCCGCATGGCTAACAGGGCTATACCTAATAAATGAACTGAACTGACTATTGAGCCAGTACCACTGAGAACATACAATCATATTCCGGTTTCAAGAATAACCTGCTTTCTCACCTGTTACGAAGTGAGAATGTAAAAAAATGCTATTCAGCTTGGAGATGGAGCGATGAGATGTAACCATTTGTAGGTTCTCGGTGCATTTTTACATCAACCACAAGACTAGCCGTGGGTGTGAATCATTGAACAGGCCTTCAAGCAGCAGTAGCTTTATCATCATGGCGGCTAACAGCCGTGCGAGTTTAAAATGATCAACTCCACGTGCTTGAATGGCTGTGCAACACAACTTAAGTGGGATCTTTGCGGTAAAACATAAAAACAGGGGTTGGGTGGGGTATCAGTGGTAATATAGTGGTTCATGATCCGCACTCTGAACCCCCTCCCACCCTGAAGAAACCTGAGTTTGATTCCCAACCACGTTCAATAAGTGGCTCCAGTGATGTCGGATCTGTTTCTGGGCCCCTCCTCCAACCCATGCCGAGCAGCGTGGTCACACCTACGGTCAAACTAATCCTACGGCCGCCACGGTTGGGAGGCCTTTGTCCAGCAGTTGATTGACAAGGGGGCGGAAATTTTTAGTTGAAGGTCACAAAGTGAGTGAAAATAATGATGATAGTTATTTTTTTCACACCTCACATGTTGGTATATGACATTAAGTTCCCGCCCTATGTTGGAATTTTCGGATTTGATTAAAAAAACCCTTCGAATTCATTTCAACACGCTGAAATTAGTTTGAGGTTTATTTGGTATTTCCATATTAAACCTCTAAAACCTATTTCAGCCGGTGAAATGAGTCTTATAAATCAATAGGTAGTCGAGTGGTGGTGCAGTGGTTAGGGCACTGCGCTCTGAACTCAAACAATCTGACTCCCTGCCGCGACTACCATCCGTGGAGAGTGATATTGCGCCTGTCCGGCATCCCCACACCACCTTCACCAACCCATATTGACAAACTTAGCCGAGTACTGGACGGTCAAACCCCCACGAACGATATGGCGCAGTGAAGCCTTCATCCAGCAGTGGATTTACAAACAGCTGTACATTATTATTTATATTGCATTCGTCAAAATAAAAATCCCTCAATAGGTTTGATGAAACAATGTTAAGTGGGGATTCACTGCATTGCTTACAGCGTCACAAATGTATCTACATGTATTAACAATGAAATGTATAGAAAATACTTCAGCAAAATAGCTTACTTAGGGCGTTTCATGCTACCGGTCATCAAACCGCTGGCTCATGGGATGGTTTTGCGTTTGAATTAACCCCCCCCCCCCTTAAGCATAACGCTTACACCGAGTCTGTTATTTAAATCATTGCTCAAGGCGAAGATAAAATGTACGTGATGTAGAAGCAGCAGAGCGCTGAAGTTGGGTTGGCTTCGCGAGCTCGGCCGATGAGGCCGTTGCACACAACGGGCGTTACACGTTGTGCCCCTCCACCCTCCTCAGGTGTTACAATGTAATTATATGCAAGGGCAACGATGCCTCGGATGTTATGTAAAGCGGTAGCAGCGAATAAACTAGCCGCAGCAACCCCTCACACATTCGCCATTTAAATACAAGGGGATTTCGTTAAAGGCGCTTACTTACACGCGTTACGACCGCGGCGGACCCGTTTGCATGCAAAACCCCACCAAAGTGTAAATCTGCATATAAATCGATACAAATGACATACGTGCAATAATATAAGCCAATTGTGTGGTTTTCGCTGCCGGCCTCTGCTTCCACGCGGCTGGGCCTAGCAAAACGCCTTTACCCCCCCTCCCGACATTTGCCTGAGCAGCGGCGCGGGCCTCGCTCGCCTCATCCCCGGCGGGAAACTCAGGCAAGCAGCGGGGGTTGCCCCACGGACTCGCACTAGGCCGCAAACTCCACATCCATCGCAAAGGCGACACGGGGATAGGAAACAATCGCGGCGGCGGGGGGGGGGGGACCAAATTAACTCAAACGAACCCCCCAGCCACGAGACGTTAAGTAAAGCGAGGTGGGGCGCGCACGCGAGTGCGGCCGACGGGGTGTGAGGCACGGCCGATGTTTTTTTTTGGTTGGTTGGTGGTGATGATGGCGCCTGCGCCGCCGCGAGGGCAGAGGCCTCCACCTTTGTGCGTGCGCTTGTTGCTGTCGCCCTCGCCGGGCGCGTCCATCGTCCTCTTACGCGACTCCCGCTGCTCCATGTCGCCATAAGAGCCGTTCTCGTGCGCCGCTCCGCTCGACATCGTCGTCGTCGTCGAGGGTTCTCGGTGCTGGCCGTTGATTTTCTTGGCGCGCGCGCGTTTCCCTCCGCAGTCAATTCCGCCGTCGATTGCCGCTTGGCCCTTGGGGGGGAGGGGGAGAGGGGGCGGGTCTCACTCGGCCGACTCCTCCTCCCTCCTCCTATCTCATACGGCCATTGGTCCGCGAGCCGTCACGTGACGCGAGAAAATACGCGGGAAAAGGCGAGAAGACGCGGGGAGGTGGGGGGGAAGGGGATCCGCCATCTTGGTTAAAAAGGGGGGGGATTTCAAACCCCTCCCCCTCGCTAGCCCCCCCCCCCTCGTCTTGCCGCTCTCCCCACGGCAACGTGGAGGCTCAGGCGGGGGCGGGGCAGGGGCGTGACGTCAGCACGCGTGCTGGCGAATGGGCGACAGGGAGTCCCTGAGTAAGATGGCCGCGATAAGTGACGCGTGCAAAACGATTTATTCAGCCGTTCATGTTGTGGTGTTGGCAGTGATGAGGATGAGCACTACGTGCTGTCTTTGAGCCCCGCCCCCCTCCCTCCCGATACGTTTTCCATTCATTGGCTACCACATTCTGATGAGCTTCCCCCCCCCTCTCCTCCCCCCCTTCAACTTGCTTATAAGGGATTACATCTTGAATCATTGCCTCACTTGATACAGCTAATTCGGCTGTGACGGTCCCACTTGATGACGGAGACTTGTGTTGCCTCCGAAACGTCGTGATTTTTTTTTTAATTTTATTTTCATTAATTTTGATGTTTTTACCTACGTGACTTTACCGAAAAAACCTAAGAATATGAATCCTTGCAGTCACGAAAACTTCAAATCTAGAATGAAACTGGCACTCTGTGGGCACTACGTTACACGAGTACGTTACACGTGTAGGTGTAAGGTGGACTACAACAAGAACAACAGGGGTGTGTGAGAAATGGAACGAGCCGTAAAGAGAGGACAGGAGAATGGCTTGACGACGCCGTAAGAGATCGGTGCCGGAAAGATGTGGCCGCCAATCGAGCATATTGGGGCACAGGAGAGAAGAGGAAAGTGGAAACAAGTGACGAAGTGTTGACGAATGCTTACCCCGAGCTCTCAATACTCTGATAGTGCGCTGTTTTTGAGTTGTACGCCTTTTGGCGTCATCTGGTCCAACACCAATGGAGACTAGGCTCTAAGGAAAGCTGTCTCGGGTGTGAACCAATCAACTTCAAGAACAGTGCAAATAATTATCAGTTTATTTTTGTTTGCATTTTGACTGCTTGTGTTGTGGTTATTGCAAACATCATCCCTTGTATAAAGGTTTCAGTTTTTGTACCAGTTGAAAGGGTAAAAACCTATTACTAAGTGACAAAGTGTTGACGAAGTGTGTAGCGGGCACCGACGGGGGGCTGTCTGCCCATCGTGGTGGTTGATGGTGGTGGTGATGATGTGGTTGATGGTGGTGATGTGGTTGATGGTGGTGGTGGTGATGTGGTTGATGGTGGTGATGTGGTTGATGGTGGTGATCTGGTTGTGCCGTGCGGGGTCACGTGGCAGTGGCGTGACTCTCCTCCAAGTGTAACAATTTATACCGTACTGTGCCTTATACAGTGGTGATTAATACAAGTTCAAGTTCATTTATTAGGTATAGCCCTGTGAGCCATTCGGCTCTTGAATCGGGTGCAACCGCAACAAACAAAAACATGAACAAGAAAACATCTTAAAGTGAATATGTGACTAAGTGCAAACAGAAAATCCAAGAAAAGACGGCAAAATATTGCAGAATAAACATCGTACACCGACGCTGTGTGCAAACATCCCAGTGGGATGCAAGTCAAACAACAACCACAAGACAACTTAGATTAAGGCCATCAGTCTTACTCCGTACTACAACAAATAAACCCAAAAAACTTTTCGAAATCACCAAAATAAAGCCATGAAAGCAATGAAACAGTGATCATAGGAACTGTGATGGAATTTTCACAACAAACGACATAAACAACATGCACTACCAAAACCCTGCAGCCATAGCTGGCTGCATGAGTCACTCCACAACGGCAGGAGCATCAGTCGGAGTATCATAATTTTTCAATGCACCTTTAAGATCAGCACACTAAATCAAAACGCAGGTCATACTTTGCAGTGATCATCCGGAGCGAGACATTTTATTTTAGGCCACTGAATAGCACTGGCAGCTAGTGGTGTACAAGGTACAAAAAATATATAACAATATTTATTCCTGTACGCTTTATTTTAATAAAATGCTGCAATGACGTTTGCGTCGAATAACTGGCCGCTCATTAAAGCGTTATAATTACCTCACGAACAATAGTCACGTAACTGACATTCTCAATATGATATCTCCCTCACATATACAGCATGGCACAAATAACAGTACCGTACGTCCAGTATATCTTACACCTGTGGATGACAGGAAGAAATACAGTATTGTATACTCTTTGGTTCTTTCGGTAAAGTCACGTAGGTTCAAAATAAAAGTAAAAAAATGATTCATTCCTGACATGCAATACCCTGGAGTCTACAAACTGAGTTGCATTTGTGGTGATTGTTACATTGGGGAAACGAAACGACACGTATCAGACTGTATTCGCGAGCACAAGGCAGATATGAAACACGGCAGGACTAACTCTTCCGCCGTTGATGATCACTGCCACAACGCTGCGGGCTCTCATGGTATTGTTTTCTCTGAGACCAAAGTGCTCTGCAAGCCGTCTGGCTACCATCAAAGATTTGTTCATGAAGCCATCCAGATATACAAACATAGACATAACTTCAACCGAGAAGATGGTTACAAATTGAGCAATCATTGGAAAGATGTTATTAACCAGGTAAACATTTAACTCTTCACAGTTGTCCCATCTTATTTTTCAGATACTAGCTTATTTTACCGAGTTAACTGCATCCCTAAAGTTTAGCAGTGTACTGCTATTTTACTTTGGGCTCCCCCACCGTTTTAGCTGCTGCCTTTGACGATGCTCCACTTCCCCCCACCTCTCTCTGACTCATAACACATTCCTGCGGAGGGGGCTGGTAGGAACGTTGGGTTGCTCGGTCAATGGCCAGGGTCAACGGCGGCGTGGTGTATTCCGCAAATATGGCCGACTGTGAGGGCGGGCACAAGCTGGCGTGAGTAGGTTAAACGTTCAGTTTTATAAGGGCACCACGGGGTGACCAGCCCCTCCCCACCCCGCCCCACCCAGCCCCTCCCCACCCAGCCCCACCCTCCCCACCCAGCCCCTCCCCACCCTCCCCACCCAGCCTCTCCCTGCACGACGGACACAATAATTCCCTGTGGGCTGGTGTAACCAGGAGGTTCCTACCAGTAATTTCCTTGGCCCCTTCTCTCCCACTTCAGTGTAGGGTTTCTCGCTGTTGGTTTCACACCTAATGATAATTGCTTGTGTTGCGATCGAAACGTCGTTATTTAATTGATTCAATTTTTTGATTTTTTTACTTTTATTTTTAACCTACGTGACTTTACCGAAAGAACCAAAGAGTATGGATCCTTGCAGTCACGAAAACGTCAAATCTAGAGTATTGTACCTTCACATTCTCTGTATGATTATTTTCTCCACAATGCCACTCTTAATTATTTTGTATGTTGTACTTTTTACATTAGTATTTTAATAATGCACGGTACATGTATTTAGCGATATTAATCATCAAACGTGGTCAGACAACTCCTTAGCCTCTGTGCAAACTGCTAAGCTTAGTCCGGCATTGATCAAATAAAACGCACGATGGCGCCTCAGACCTGGTCGCAGATTGTAGACATGTAACAACAACAATCATCTCAATACATTCCCCAATAACACTGGCCTTATGAGGAAAAACATAATAGGCGACGTTTCGGGCTATGGCCCTTCTTTATGGCACTTAATTAGAGAGGTGAAGAGTTATACTGTCGTGGATAATAAGAGTTCGAGACTCACATATTCTTGGTTCTTTCGGTAAATTCACGTAGATAGAAATAAAAATAATACATTCGAGACTGCAGTTTAGAATGAAAGCGTGAAAACTTTTTTTCTGATGGAGCAGTTTATAAATTAGCATATGAATTGTTACACTGTTGGTAGCTAATTGAGTTTACAGACAAGCCTTTCAGTAATCATGAGGTATTACTAACTACACGAATTTATGTTTCAATTAACATTTTGCAATAATTTCTGTTAGAAGTACATTGCATTGTTGGAAGAATTAGTAAAATTTTGAGAACTTTATTTTTTTTATCAAACGAAGTTGCAACCCCCTCCAAATGGAACATCGTGTCTTTACGTGCAATCATTCTGGCTGAGCTGAGTCCACTCAAGTTCAAGTTCATGTATTAGGTATAGCTCTGTGAGCCATTCGGCTCTTGAATCGGGTGCAACCGCAACAAACAAAAACATGAACAAGAAAACATCTTCTTTTTGGTTCTTTCGGTAAAGTCACGTAGAAGGGAAATAATACAATAATAAAAATAAACCAATAAAATAATTATGTTTTATTTTTTTTAGAAGGGAAATAATAAAATAATAAAAATAAAACATCATTATTTTAGTATGTTTTATTTTTATTATTGTATTAATTTCGTATGCTTTATTTTTATTATTTCCCTTCTACGTGACTTTACCGAAAGAACCAAGAAGATGAATCCCTGCAGTCACGAAAGCTTTAAATCGAAAAAGAAAACATCTAAAAGTGACTATGTGCAAACAGAAAATCCAAGAAAAGACAGCAAAATATTGCACAAAAAGCACCGTACACCAACATTGTGTGCAAAAATCCCAGTGGGATGCATGTCAACTTGCCACACACGAGAGAATCCTTGCGGTCTTAAATGAAGCGTGGTAGAAGCCATGGTTGGAACTCGAGATCGATTCTCAGCAGTGGCGACACCGCCACTCATGGTCCGCCCGCCCCCACCACTTTTGAGTTTTTGTTTCACTTTTGAACGAAACGGCCACAAGATGGCAGTGTCCATTGCAGGAGACCTCAGCGTGACTTTCAAAACGATAAAAGCAATCATCCGCCACTTAGCCAGTCAATACGGGCAAGAAACTCGGTGTTCCTTGGTTTCAACAAAAATAATTTTTTAAAGTTTTAAAAGAATGTCACACAATTCATCAAAACGTGTTTTTTTTGTCAAAACGGTGTAGGGCACTTATAGTGTGTCCTGTTGAGGCAAATTGCAGTGAAGTACACATGGGCTGAAAGTCGGAGACGGCGAGGGAGGCTCATGCGGTTCATAATGACCGTGTCGGAAGATACCGAGCCAGCACTGCTGACACCCTGGGTTTAAGCGCTAGGACAAGGTGTCTCTCTCTCTCTCTCTCAGAGGGTTAACAGAGGCCATGTCACAGAACCAAGCCGAGGTTCTGCATTCAAACCCCAGGGCTGTGTGTCATCTAGCACCGTGGGGATTCTGTGTTTAAGCGCTGGGACGGTGTGATTTTTTATTATTTAATTTTTATTAATTTTTATTTAATTTTTTTACCTACGTGACTTTACCGAAAAAACTAAGAGTATGGGACGAGGGGTCTCTCTCTTTCAGATGGTTTATTATGATTGCCATTTCAGAGAACCAATCCCCGAGAGCTTGGCGTATTTTTGTCAGAGCATCCATAATGACCATGTCAGAGAAGCCAGCACCACCGAAATTATGGGTTCAAATCCGGGGCTGAGCGTCGCAGCTTTTCATAATGGCTATGCCACAGTCACTCAGACATCACCGCTGAGAATCCTGATTTGAATCCGGGTTTCAGCCACCCGTGTCGAGCGTAGCAAGTTTAATGGACTCAGCACAGTCACCAAATGATTGCACGAATAAATACATATCCCATAACGTCAAAAGATATGGTTGTAACTTCATTCAGCTTGCTCCAGCTTTGAGGATGAACACATGTGCAGGACACGCCTGTGAACAAATGACCCAGAAATGTGCCTGATCCCTCCAGGTGTCATTAAGCTTAGCAAGCTTGAGCCTGGATCGTGTTTGGATGGGCGCCCGCCTTGCACGAAGCAAATGGTGATTGTACCGTGGGGCTTCGTAGCGGGCAGCAGAGGGCGGTGTTCCTACATCCATGCTTCCCGCCTTCAGCAACCCGCACAGCGTGGGGAAGAGCTTCCCCCTACAGCTGCAAGGCTATGGGAAAGCCACCGGAACTAAGCACTTTTAATTCTCGATTGATAACGAATTGATTTAGAACTGCTTTTTTTGTTTAGCTGTCCTTCCTACGCAGCTCCGACTAGCATGGTTGGCTATGTATCGTGCGAAAGAAGTTCAAACATACGTAAATGACATACCCTCATCCAGCCAGCAGTGGATTGACGAAAGGGCCGTAAATGTGAATCTCAAGGATAAAGAGGCTTATTAGAGTGACTTGAGAATGAGTTCTGAGAAATCATCGTCTTGATCCCTTCCCTGACACGATGCTATTCATGTGTGACAATGCTTGCCGTGAGAGTTACGAATGAGCATTACCATGTCTTATTACATCGTGATGCCTGTGATGCAATTGGAATGCAATTTTGGAGAATCAAATGTGAAAGGAACATTCAATTGATGAAAGGTCTATAAAGACAAGGTAAACGTTCAGTCTGAACTTTAAATGCTAAATGCCATAATCAATGTAAACCAAAATATTTTTGTAAGGAAATTGCATCATTAAAATTGCTCATTACAGCAGTATCTAACTTTCAATGCAATGCATGTATTTATTTTTAGGTATGAGAAAGCCTAAGTCTCAATATAGCACTTTTTTCAAGAGGGGGGATATTTGTACAATTATATTTTTAACGATGAGTCTTTTGCTACTTGTCAATATTGACACGCCATCGTCGCAATCGATAGAATTATGTATTTTATTGGAACGCATGGTGCATTGCAACACTTTCACACACTGCCCGGTGATCCAGGTACCGTGCTCTTTGTTTGGATTTCAGAGGTTCGGCTGAACTTTTTTTTCTAAATGAGCGTGCGGCAGGAGCTGTCCACTCAGACCACGCAGTTAACAATGCGTGCGTCCTGCTCACACTACTTCCCAAGGGCCCCGGACGTAAGGGAAGTTTAGATGAGTTATTCAAGAATGGGTGCCACGTTATTTTAAAATCCGCTTCCCTTTAAGCCTGTGTCCCAGGTGGGCAACAAATGCTGTCTGATTCGTATATAAAATATGTTAATGTGCTAATTCTATTCATTTGCATGAGCAAGATGAGCGCCTGACAAAATCACTTTTTTTCAGAGGAGACATGGGGCTCCAAGGTAGAATGTACCAAGCAGAGGTGGCTAAAAGGTCCGAGGGCTGATCAAGCACCGGTGAGGTCCTGGGTTTTGAATCTGGGTTTCAGCCGCCTGTTAAACCGGTTTCTGCCCCCCCCCCTACTCTACTTGGGTTAAAAAAGGTAAAAGTTTTTCAATGCGCACACTTGTATTTGCACTCGAGTAGAAAATGCATTCTTTTGATCCCAGAATTAATAAAAAATATTGTGCTGAAGAAGTGGGTGGCTTGCATAACGAAAATTAAACTTATCGAAAGGAAGCCACCCACGTTTATTCAATACATCAACTTTTATTATTTCTGGGGTAAAAATGTTCTACTTTTTGAGTGTGTGTGTATTGAAAAGCTTGTTTTACCAATTAAATTTTTACCGTGGTTGCTATTTTATTTTCCAGAAATAGTCCACTTCGAGATAATAAAGCTCTTTTCAGAAGCGACCTGGCCATATGAGATCCCAATGAAGTTGCTTGTGACAATGTATTGCAGTCAAATATTCGAAGCGGATGTTTCTTAATGTGGATGGCGGGGATAAATTGGAGGACCCGGAGAAAAATTCCACACAACCACGGCGAGACCATGCAAATTCTATACAGGTGCGAGGATCAGCCTCGAACCCATGACTTCCTGAATACAAGGCGAGGTAGTTAACATGCTCGCGGTGGTGAGATGTTAACTGTTAATAACTGCATCAATATAACCCTCTACGGCTAAATGAACAAATCACCTGGATTTCGATTTAAAGCTTTCGTGACTGCAGGGATTCATCTTCTTGGTTCTTTCGGTAAAGTCACGTAGAATGGAAATAATAAAATAATGTTTCTTAATGTGGATTGAGAGCAGGTCTGTCGAGAAGACAGAGTCTGAATGACTCTGTCTTCTCGACAGACCTGCTCTCCACCTGAGGACGGCTGCTTGCGTTGTGGCCGAAACGTCGTGAGAATTATTTTATAATGTTTTATTTTTATTATTTTATTATTTACATTCTACGTGACTTTACCGAAAGAACCAAGAAGATAAATCAGCTGGACTTGAAATGTGCCCGATTTATGGTCGGACCTCGAAAGCCAAGCAGATCTGAGCTTGCAAAGTGCCTGGATGGGTGCCCACCCTGCACAAACAGGTTCTCACAGGGCTGCGGGGCTACGTTGCGTTTTATACCGAGTTGTACTGTACGTCTATGCTGCCCACCTTTACCAATCCGCACTGACCAGCCAGGGTGAAGTATGGTCAGACGGCCTCCACAACCAGCACGGCGTGGGGAGCCCCTCATCCAGCAGTGGATTAACAATGTCTCGATGCTCCTACGGGCATTGTGTTGCGCTCATCTCCACCAGTGGAAATTCCACATTCCCACGGCAGGGGCCAACTTTAACAACCACTGACGACTTCGCACAAATTGGTACCAATTTTATGACCCTCTAGCGATGACAATGATGGCTTGCCTATGTCAACCCTTGACCCTACAAATGAAAGCCTGTGCATTGCTAGACAAATCTATTTTATGAAAGGTCACGCAGCACGGCTATTACAAGTAGAAATAACGATCGCCTCGCTTAAATGAGTGAAATGACATTTGGAATGATACATATAACGCATTTAATTGACCGTATTTGCGATCATTAAGTACTGTATGAAAGACTGCACTACACAGGCTGCAATGCTATTCAAATGCGCGCATATGCATGGTCGTGCATATCGCGACACTATTAACCGTGCACAGATTTCGCGCTTTAGAGCATTTAGATTACGGTAATCATAATTAGAACATTTTGCCAGATATAAAGTAGCGCTAACATTACAAAATTGTATTCAATCGTGGCCACGGTTCTCGCCTGCTCGCCCAACTTGAGCATAACCAGGTTTTTGCTCGGTGAGTCGAAACGGGCATAACCAAAGCGAACTGATTCTCTCTATTAGGATTATAACTATAATTATTTTAGCAACTGTTATCATTGTTGTTGTTGTCTCGCGCTCGGGAAGAGGGGAAACAACAGCTGCCACGCCGGCGACATGAGTGGCTATATAAGCGCTCCTTCTTTTAATGGTCAGGCACCATCACAACAGCAGAATGTCAGAGTGTTAATTACAGAAGTTAAGTAACACGAATAGGCCCGCGATGGGCAGGACCTGGACCGTTTTTTTTAACGAAATCTTGAATTGTCACAGGAGGCGAGGAGGAGTCTGTAGACAATTTCGGCTCGCTCGGCTACATATATCCGAAGATATGAAGCGTCAAAGATTTGAAAGAATATAAACGGACAGCACGGCAAGTTCAATAAAAGTCCATAATAGAGGTTTTTGGGTTAGATCGCGTATAAATGTGTCGTTAAAACCCGCCACCACCCGACACAGCCAACTAGTAAGATTTGTCACGTAAACGGAACATGCCAATTCGTCACTAGTACAGCACACCGGCGTGTTGGAGAGCCAGGCCACATCATTTACAATCTTTAATACGACGTTTCGCCAGTAATTACAACTAGCTTCATCAGGCGACAGCCAGATTTGTGGAGAAGTCTATCTGTTTCGTTCCTTATATAGAGGCGTAGATATTTTTAAAAAAACCCGGCCGACCCTGATTCCGCACTTCCAATTAGCACGGTTGACTAGATATACCGTGCGGAAATAAATGTTACGATACCTCCCAACCGTGGGCTCTGTACATTTTTAAGGATGCGTTTTATTGTTGGTAATCGACCACCCGTTAGAGGAAGTGAGCTAAGGAGAATTATACAATCAGTAGATAACATAAATAAGCAAAGTTATCGGGTTTCGTGAGGTTGCACTAAGCCCAGTGACTGTATAAAAAAAATCATTTTTTTGTTGTTGACCATTTTGTTTAAATTCCAGCTCTGAAGGTTGAAACATTTTTTGCACTCGTGTAAAATGTGCAGTTCCCTGTAGCAGGGTACGTGGGAAGGCATGCCTCGCAGTTTTCGACTGCACCGATAAAAACGACGGCTGAATGTGATCTCGTAAGCGCTTCTGTGATATCTCCTTCCACGGGAAGTTCTCTACGTGGTGGCGTATTCGTTGCAATGCGAGAGCTGGTCATGGACCCTTCGTCTCTTGACGTCACTTTGGTGGCACAATTGGAATAAAATTGGGGGTGGTGGGGTGTGAATGACAACATAAATATATAATATGGGAGCACATATCCGAGCGCAGAAAAATCAAATCACTGAATATGCTTAAAGTTCGCTTTTGTGTAGACAGCCAGTCGACACTGCGTGACGGTTTGATCGACACTTTTCATTACAGAATTCAGGCTGTCCCATTTCGCAGATATTTAGGCCCGTTTTGGTTTTATTCTGTCCCATGTAAAATAAATGAGGCAATAAATGTCCCTTTCTAGATCTGGGACCTGCCTGGTTAAACAATAGAAAGCTGGTTGCTACAACAACAAAAATTGCATAGCACAATTGGCGTAAAATATCTAACAAGGCTAATAGAACACCTGACGTATTAAAAAAAAACCCAACAGATGTAGTTTTCAAAGCGGAGCATTCAATTACACGGACACCTGAAATGGCATCCAATGTGCAAAGCCTATTTAACGATGGCAAGGATTTCGCGCATGGCGATTGTTTTGATAATAGCGCCCGGTTATTTTTTTCTTTTTGCAAAGGGAGGAGTGGGCCGTGCGTTACATGTGCCATTTTGCCTGTGGCGGCCCTTTGAAAATGCACTGCTAGGTGAGATTCTCACAACACTGGGAGGGCTGGATGGCGGTAATTGTTACCATTCTTCAACACGCTGGCCAGTGTGGTTTTGAAAGCAGGGGGGGCATTGCCTTGGGAACATAGAAGTACAGTACACTAACAATGGATATCAACCGCTCCACCCTCTCCTCTGCAGCCAACAACGTAGGCCCACAGACTCGCCACGACCTTGTTCGTGTACAGCGGGCCCCCATCCAAGCAATAGCCAGGCTCAAATAACCTGCTTAGCTTCCCAGATTTGACATTCGGGTGCATTCCGTGTGGTTTGGTCGCAGGCTTCTTAAAGGCTGCTGGGAGAGAGTGGTAGAGGGGTGTTATCTTCCTTTAATTCACCTCTTGAGCCCCGCTGATGAGATCCGTGGCTCCATCTCGAGAACTCTCCGCAGCCGCCCCCCCCCCCAAGGCCAGCCCAGTGTGCCGCTCCTGGCTTTGATTCGAGCCTCGGATTTTCAATTTTCGGAGAACCTTCATCACGAAGGCAGTGAATGTCCTGTTGCTGTCCCTTCCGCATTTTTTGTGCAACTTGCAAGTAAACCAGAATACGCTGATGCGTTTTAATAAAATTATAGCTCTTCCTCCTCCATCATTTCTTGATTTAATGATCGTATCTACCGCACCTCCGATTCCTTACCCTGCGTTTTTGATGAGCACGGTTGGCTACGTATTGTGCAAAAGAAGTTCAACATGCGAAAAATAAGAATGGGGTTTACCCTTTCTGGCAATAAAACAGGCGTTAAGATGTTCGAACCAAATAGATGATACCTTGGGCAAAGGATCGAGTGCATTACCCACACGTACTTGTGGTGAACATGCACACAAACCTGCTCTGACTATATGCATTGTCTTTGATTCTCGCCTACACAATGATTCCTCGCAGAAGGTATCTCTTTGGTGTTTGTTACATCTTAACGCCTGCTGTTTTATTGCTGGAGGGTAAAACCTATTAATTTTTCATACTTTTGTAGTGACACACCGCCGACTGCTTCACTGCAGCAGCAGTAACTGCAGGTGGACACTTAGCGCACACGCCGTTGAGGATATACACGGCTGTGAGTGTGTGTGGGTAACTGGGGCAAGGGTCACGGTAGACCTCGTGGGGAGGCCCCTGGAACCCTCTGGAGGGTTCGAGAAGGGAGGCGTGGCTAGGGCGGAGCCAGGCCGTGCCGAGGGGAATAAAAGCAGCGGAGAGCGGGGAGCTCCGGGCTGCCGGGTTTGGAAGTGGACTCGTCTCGTCGCCGCTGTCGTCGTCGTCGGTGGAACGCGGACAAGGTCGTGTCAGAGCCGGGCCATACCGCAGCGTGGTCGTGAAAGAGGAGGCCGGAGTTGGTGGCTTGAACGTGATGAAGGAAAGCCGGTGCCTCCTGCGACTACCTCGTCTCCGACTGAGTGCGCTGCACACCACCCGCATACACACACAGCACACACACACACAGACACACACACAGCACACACAGCACACACACACAGACACACACACACACAGACACACACACAGCACACACACACAGCAAACACACACACACACAGACACACACACAGCACACACACAGATACACACACACTAAGACACACACACACAGACACACACACACAGCACACACACACACAGCACACACACAGCACACACACACAGACACACACACAGACACACACACAGACACACACACAGACACACACACAGACACACACACAGACACACACACACAGCACACACACAGACACACACATACACAGACAAACACACACACAGCACACACACACAGACACACACACACAGCACACACACAGACACACACACACACGCCTCGAAGGGAGAGAAGAGATCTACGGCACTACACTTTGATACGGGAAAAACGTCTCGTGCTAAGGTCTACATACATACATACATGAAATGTACAACTACTTTCACGACCAATAACATTCATAAATCGTTTCTTTTACGGGTTAGATCATCGTGTCGTAGGTCTAATGGCAATATTTAGCCACAATCCACCACGACAGCCAATGAAATGAAGCCGTCACATGGGCAAACGTGGCAATTTATTTGATTTATCAGCAGAACCAAAGGAGGAGAATGTTGAAAAGCGATCAGAATATTGTTGGTGGAGATTACAAGCAGCATTATCATTTAATGCCCCATGTTAATTCTCTACAGCACGTGGCAAGTCCCTGGTGGTCTTCCATCCGAGTGCTTAGGCAGGCTCGACCTTGCTTACCCCTTCCGTGACCCGATGGGACGAGGTTCATTCAGGTGCAAAGCGTACAGCTTCGTTTAAAGCATGCGTTCATTGATAAATTAAATCAAACACCCCCCCCCCTTCCCTTACGCTAATGATACGTGTATATAATGATGCAGTGTGGCAAGTAATTGTTTGGCTTTCATGCGAGCAGTGAGGCTTGCGGTCAAATTGCCCGGCATGTGTCTGGTCTCGTTAAATCTTGGCAGCTACTGTAATCAGAGGGGAGCGGTGGGGGGGGGGGGGCAGTGCAGCGTTATTAATCGTTGTACTCTACATCTATGCTCCACAATTCTACGTCCCCTGCCCTCACCAACCCGCACTGCCCAGCGTAATGAAGTGCCGTGTGGTCAAATGCAGTGCCGGATCAAGCTAGTGCGGGACCTGTAGCATATGTTATAAAGTGGCCCTAAATAAATACATATGCATATTAAAACACAAATTTTAACTTGCATAGTAAATTTCGATTTAAAGCTTTCGTGACTGCAGTGATTCATCTTCTTGGTTCTTTCGGTAAAGTCACGTAGAAGGGAAATAATAAAATAATAAAAGTAAAACATTATATAATAATAACAACATATTTTATTATGTTTAATTTTTATTATTTTATTATTTCCCTTCTACGTGACGTTGCATAATAAAGTAATTGTATTTTTTCATTTGCTATACAGCCCAGATGAGACGACAAATCGCTTACCTCAAACACCCAGTCGTTCGTAAAAGTCGAAGGCGGTATAGTACTATAGTAATAGAGCAAGTGCAGAATCACTCAACCGGAGTTGATAGCTTGAAAGCGTTTAGCGCGGGGCCCTGGAAAGTACCGGGCCCGTAGAATATGTAGCTACTTTTGCTACGAGGATAATGCGGCACTGGTCAAATGGTCCCTGCGGCGTGCTGGGGCCGTATCACCCGTGCCAGCAGTGGAGTGGCCAAGAGCGCTGCTGTATGCGTGGAACGGCATCGGTCGCGCATTCACCTTCCCCCCCCCACCCCACACAAGCCGGCAGGGACGGGCGCTACCTGTGCCAGGTTATTCATCGTGACGTTTCCGGAAAGGCCCAATTGTTATTATTTGTTTGTCCCGGCCCATCCCCCCATCCCCCCCTCAACCAGTATATATACGGGGTAGTATCTCTTGGAATCTCTCATTTACTTGATACAGCGAGCATGCTGTGACGGTTCCGCCTGAAGACGGAAGCTTGTGTTGCCTCCGAAACGTCGTGATTTTTATTTTATTTTATTTTTTATTTTATTTTACTTTTATTAATTTTAATTTTTTACCTACGTGACTTTACCGAAAAAAAAACCTAAGAATATGAATCCTTGCAGTCACGAAAGCTTCAAATCTAGAATTATTTGTTTATAAAAACAGTTCGAGTGAACGTCACGTTTAATTTAAAAAAGTGGGGCTCTGGGCTAGGACGCATCTTACGGATACTTGCGTGCCTACACGAGCGCCCATGGTTAGCACACCGATGAAATGTGTCCTGAGAATCGTAGTGGGGGGAGTGGGGAGAGAGGCATTGTGTCGAACACATTCAGCCGAGAAGCTTTCTGCATGCGAGACAATTGCTTTGCGATAACTTTCCGTCTGACAGGTGACGGGGAGGGGGGTGCGGGGGTACGGGAGAGGGCAACTCTCGGCATCGTTCCCATAATAAACTCCCACCCACCCCACCCGCACCAAATTGCTATGCGAAACACCACTCGCCCTGACGGAGAGAACATCAGGTGACCCCTGGGACGACCTGTCTACCGGGACGCTTGATTGCCAATTTTTTTCTGCGAGCGAAATGGGGGGGGGGGGGTGGTTTGTGAAAAAATGTTTTGCCTGCAAATGTGTAAAGAAATTTTTTTTGCCAAATAATCCCTTTGCCAAAGGTATTCTCCCCACCGCCTCTCTTGGATGAGAGATGTGGCTGCTGCTGTCGCTGCTGCCGCTGCTGCGTCTTAGCCGCCCTCCTTTCATTTCACGCCCCCTGCCTCCCCCACGATCGCACGATCCCCCCCACTCCTCGCCACCACGGGGCCCGTTTAACGAAGAGCGAAGCGCGCGTGCAGTCCATTGCTCATCTTGCCGCTTCGTTCTTCGCCCGAGCGCACGGCCACATTTATTGCACGGGGTTAACGTGGTCGGTCGCTCTGGCATAGCGCTTCCTCCGTGAGCTTCTTCTTCTCCTCCTCCTCTCTAGAATCTTCGCTCCGTCTCCTTCGGTCACGTGCACCGTCCTCTTGTGTCTCGCTCCGCCACATGCGCCGCCCAGCTCACTGTCTCTCATCAGGGTCTCATAGAGTGGCTCTTAGAGTCTATGGGTCTCTGTGTTCTGCGTCAGGTCTATGGTATCCCTGAGATTCCCAACATGGGTCTCAGCAGGGACACGGCCTCGGCAGTGGTGAGACGGTTAGAGCAGCACCTCCAGTGGTCGCCGGTTGGATTCCATCTCGCGGAGCGGAACTTGAAAAAAACACAATGACAAAGTTCCTTCAACCCCTTAAAACCTCTGCCCACTCAGCGGTGTAAATGGGGTTCACCTCCCCCCTCTGTTTTTTCCAGGATTTTTCTGTTGCGTGTAGTCACTTTAAGTCGTTTCTTGTTCATGTTTTTGTTTTGTTGCGGTTGCACCCGAGTCAAGAGCCGCATGGCTCACAGGGTTATACCTAATACATGAAACTGAAACTGAACCCCCAGCCGATGGACAGGTCGCGTGCGGTGGGGTAAAGTGTGGGTACTCGCTGCCTCTTCCAAGACATCGTGGCCAGCGTGTACGAATAGGCCAAAAAGTGCCCTCCGACTGAGATCGGGCACATTTGCAGGGCCGCGCCTTTGCCTAACTCTGCCATCATCTCGGTATTCTCGTCACGTGCCATTTGTTTCTTCTTCCATTAAAACGGTGCACGGCTGCTTTCATCGCGACGATCAATGTTTTGCGTTGAACCCAGAGGAAGGGTTGTAGCGTGTCCCGGCGTCGTGGATCGCGTGGAGATCTGCAACGACTCCCCAAGCCCACTGGGCCTGCGAGCTGGGTCAAGGTGATGGAAGTTCTGCCGCAAGTTGTGGTTTTTAAAATGAAGCTGGTCTGCGCGAAACCTTGCATCATCTTGTGCCTATGACCAAAAAAATCACCTCGGATGCGCCCCCAGTCTCCTCAGATCTGGGAAGCTAAGGCGGGTTGAGCCTGGACATTGCTCTGATGGGTGACCACCAACACCACGACCACCACCACGGACGGGTTGCTGCTGTAGGCTTCCGCAAGGGCGATGTGGTGGGCAGCAGAGGGCAGTGAAACTAAATCCCCAGCCGATGTGGAGCGGTGGTGTAGGGGTTAGCGCTACGCTGCGCTATAAACCCGGCCACCCGAGTTCGATTCCCGCTCACGGCCAACACCAGTGACGATTATTTGAACCGGTCCCGGGCCTCCCCTGGGTCAACTCGGCCTCAAAATTAGTACCTGGTGCAGTGTGTAAACATCGCCACTGGGAAAACAAAGGCGGTCGGGCGTAGTGCTGGCTACCCACCCCTTCTTGTACCGTTCCGGCCTTAATTGGTGCTCAACCCGCCCCTCAACCCGAGGAGCCCGCACAGCATGGATAACCCTTCATCCAGCAGTGGAGTGGCGGGGAGGCGTCTATTACACGCGCGCGTGCCGCACTATGGAAGAGTGGTACGACGTGTACCCAACGTGGCATTCACCCACAGCACCGCTTCCTCTCCCTCTCGTAGCCTGCTGCCCCTTGCTGCCCCTTGCTGCCCACCCACTCTGCCCCCCCCCCCCCATAAACACATCTCATTCCTTTATAAAATCATTTCCAAGTGCATCCTGCCCCGCTGTAAGCGAGTTTATTAACTCAATTATTCACTCTTATTTGACCAAAGTCCACTGAGCTATATCACGGCTCTCTTTCGGGAGCGCCCTGGCCACATCTGATAGCTCGACGAAATGGCGGATGTGGACATTTATAGCAGCTGTCAGATATTTTAAACTCGCATCGTTGGTGAGAGGCACACAAAGTCTAAATATACAGCAGGAGTCGGGATCGAACCCACAACCTCCTCCATAGCAGGCGAGGAAGTTAACCGACTTGCCTTGCAACCCATTGAGTCTGAAACCGGCATTTCCATTGAGCGATAAATTACCAACCAACTCGAGTTCAAGTTTTATATCTTGCTAGTGGTGATGCTGGTGCCCAGTCAAAAGTACAGAGATCATCCAGGGGTGTGTTTTTTTTCCCCGTGCCAAGTTTTGGTTGTGGGCATCGTCAATGACTTTCCCATCCATCCCCGTAGACAAAGAGTGGCAACACTCGGCGGGCTTTGCTCGGCCGGGAAATGAGTGAGGTGAGCCGGCGAGCCATGCTCGCCGTGGGTACGGGTCGGTGTCTACGGAATTCGGAAAACAAAACATTAATTGGAGTTTCTTTCCTTTCTAGGGCGGTGAGGGGTGAGGATCGCTACTCAACAAATGCCGCTTTCTTTAGCCGAGCGAAGGAAAATCTGCGATGTCGTTCAAGAGCGATAAAAAAAGAATCTCCGATCGCGTCTATTATTATTATTCTTGTTGTACGAATGCTTTGCCTCCGAGGGCTCTTCAGGGCCGTGTCGAAGCGCGTGCCCTGTGACAGAGAGAATAATTTCACGGGACAGACCCGCAGTGAATCGTGGATACAGCTAACCCCGTGTAAGAACTAAGCGCGACCCCCACCACCACCACCATCACCACCACCACCACCATCACCCAGCCCTAAGCGGCTCAAAGCCCCTTTTGCGTTATTTGTTGAAGCCGAGTCAGAAGTCAACATCCGAGACGTGGCCTCGGGACCTCCAGGGGGTGGGGGCTGCCAATACCCGCGTCAGAGACACGGAGCCGCCGGCAATGCTAAGGGCCTGGGTTCAATTCCGTGGCGATGTGTGGGGTGTGGTCCCGCCAACCTACACGTTGAAGCAGTGAGTGTTCTCAAACATGAGTCTATTCATGCACACAGCAACAGAAGGTCACCGCCGATGACTGCGTAAAAATCTAAAGCGCAGAAATACCCCGGTTAACGTACTCTTAGTTCTTTTGGTAAAGTCACGTAAGTAAAAAAGGAAATTAAAATTAATAAAAAATAAAAACAATAAAATCACGACGTTTCGGAGGCAACACAAGCTTCCATCTTCAGGTGAAACTGTCACAGCAAAATATCTGTTGTGACAGTTTCACCTGAAGACGGAAGCTTGTGTTGCCTCCGAAACGTCGTGATTTAATTTTTTTTATTTTTTATTAATTTTAATTTTATTTTTACCCTACGTGACTTTACCGAAAGGACTAAGAGTATGAATCCTTGCAGTCACGAAAGCTTCACACCCGGTTAACGTCGAGGATGCGTTCCTGGAAGGGGCGACGACTGATATCGAAACGACTTAAATCAAATAAGCTATTTACAGGGTAGTGGGTGGTGGAGGCGACGGATAACTAGAACGGAGGGACCATGCTGTCAGCGGCGTGAGTGCGGGGCGAGGATTCGCAAATCGAGTAGCAGTTTTATTTGAGCAAAGACGGTCACCGCATCGCGCGCTTTTGGAGGCACTTCTGCGGCCGTCTGGAACGCTCTTCCGATGTTCGGAAGCCACTGGGAGATATACACTTTTTTTAAATCATGTAGATTGACAAATTAGTTTATTTAGAACTGCTTTGTGCATGTAGATTATCCCCCCCCCATCCCGCACCTCCGATTAGCGCGGGTGACTACGTACGGTACGAAAGAAGTTCAACGTACATACAATAAAGTGACGACGTATTTGCGAAACGACGTAAGAGGAGGGGGGGGGGGAAGGGAGAGGTCCTAAACCGGGGGTATTCCTGGTTCAAATGTGCGGCTTTATTTTTCTGGCTGCCCCTCACCACCCAGCGTGCGAATCCCCAATCCCCACCCCAGGCGCTTTTGAGGGCCGATAAAGTTCGCCGCGAGACGACGAACGGACGGCGCCTCGTCTCGCACTTGCGAGTGGCCACTGGCCCCGTGGGGTCCTCTGGCGGGGGGGGGGGGGAGGGGGGGCGTTCGGAGGCGGAGCACCGCCACTAAGCGCGCGGAGGGGAGGGCGCTAAAGAGTTAATTGCAACGATTCTCAATAAAGTAGTCCCGTGTTTGTCGTCGCCGGGACTCTGTTCTCTCTGGCCGCGAAGTGATGTTTCTCGGGTGACGCTCCGTCTCGAGACACCTGCGACGCCGACGAGACAATTTTCAAGTGATTGCGAGGGTCGGGGGGAGGGGTTCGGGGCAGAGAGAAAAGTCACAAAGTGGCATTGGCGTCTGCCAAGAGTCGATTACAACTTCGAAAATTGCCGGATGGTCCAACGTAGTATTTTAACCATCACGATCACTGCTCGAGTGCTCGTATAGCATCCGCCAGCTCTAAATATACCGTAATCCACCTCTCTCTCCGGCACAGAGCTTTTAGCCATTATTTGAAGACGAAAAAATCGTGTTAAACATGCCGTTTTTGAAAAATTTGATCCAGTAGGGCCCTCCCCGAGTCTCACTCGGCTTTTACCATCATCACCATGACAGGAAGCTATTGGGAGCTATGCACTTTTTAAAATCGAAAACTAATTTCTTTCGAAACGCTTTATGTTTTTTTTTTAATCTTGTCCCTGCCCCACACTTGCGATTAGCACGGTTGGCTACGTACGGTGCGAAAGAAGGTCAACATACGTACACATCCATGTTCTATCCGTTGCTGGATCGCCATCCGTCAGTCTTGTGATTATCATCGGAGCATGAACTGTGCTCATTTGTCCCAAACGTGGCCAGTGGTGTCGTCCTCCATGCAGGGCTTCGCCTCTCTTTTGCACTGCCACTCGATCACGAGTCTCACCCATTGGCCCTCACCCCTCCTTGTAACGCCTGCTGGACGTCTGTGGGAAAAGCGCTTCATAGCTCATCGGATTTTTCCAGTATAAATAAAGAAACATTCTGAAGGTGCAGGTCATGTCTTTATTTGCGTGTGAGCAGTGGTGGAATGGTTGGCACACTGCGCTACAGACTCGGCGACCAGAGTTCGTTATCCACTCACGGCCACCAACGCCACTTGCGATTTATCTGAACCGGTCGTGGGCCTCACCTAAGTCGACTCGGCCTTAAATGAGTACCTGCAGTGCGGTGTGCAAACAATCGTCACTTGGGAGACAAATGCGGCTGGGTGTGGTGTTGGCCACTCACCCCCCCCCCCGTGTGCCGTGCCAGCCTGTAGGGTCTTGTCAAGCCGAGTACGGGGGGACATTCGTCCTTGTGTGTGAGCGAGGAGACATTTCTCTGACGTCATCTGCCCATCACTCCGCTTCCTCCTCCCCAGGTGCTGCTCGCTAACAGCACTTGCCCCGACAGTCTGTGAGAGGCTATACGGGGGGGAGGGGATCTTTTGTCTTCTTCGTTTTGCGAACAGGAAGACCTTTCACTTGGACGTCATCTGCCCGTCACTCCGCTCCTCCAGGGCTCCGTCTGGCCACGTCCTCTTCCTCTTCCTCCACGCATCTGCATATCCACAGCGAGCAGGCGGTCGCCTGGGCCCCCCCTCCCCTCCCCCGACTCTTCATCATCACTCAGCCCGCCCGCCAGACGCTAGCTGATTTCCTCGGGGACTGCCCGGCCGCTTCGCTCACTGCCCCCCGAATGTCAGCGGGGGGGGGGGGGGGGCACCGCAGTCACGACGCAGGCCACCTGCGGCTAAACAATTAACAATTTTTAACATTTCTACCGCGTGTTGATGTTGAGCCTCCGATGCAAATTCTAAATAATAGTAGTTGACAGCTCTTAGCGTACCGTCCAAGAGCGCCAACGGTGGCGAGATGCCACCACCCTCCCACACCTCTTAGCACGGTTGGCTATGTACGGTGCGAAAGAAGTGTATTATACATAGGGGAGGCCCAGGACCGGTTCGGATAACCGTCGCTGGTGTTGGCCGTGAGCAGGAATCGAACTCGGGCCGTCGGGTTTGTAGCGCAGCGCGATAACCGCTGCACCACCGCTCTCCATGCTGACCGCCCCCCAAACTCACGTCCATAGCCGTGACACATCCCCCCCCCCCCGCCGCTCTGTCATTTGCACCGCGCCAGCGATGCCCTTTACACGCGAGGAAGGCAAAACGCAGGCGGTGGTCATCACCTCCACCACCCGTAAATAACAAAATACACCGGCGTCAATTAGACAACACGAGCCTTGATTTATCCTTTAAATTCTATTGCTCACAGGCGGCGGCGGGCATACGGTATTTGTCGCGATTTTAAACTCATTGAGGAATGTATTACTATTATTGTTGTTGAGTGTATTTTATTTTACTATTATTTACTATTATTGTTGTTGAGTGTATTTTATTTTACTATTATTTACTATTATTGTTGTTGAGTGTATTTTATTTTACGTGAGCGAATCGACAGTCGCTATGCGTGCCGCGTGTTGTATACTAACCCTTCTTCCAAAATTGAGATTAATAATATTTGATGATATTTTTATATATTATCTTTTTACTTGTTTTTTTTAATGAATGAAACACACCAAAAGCGCAGCAAACTGCAAAACACCAGGTGTTGTTAAGTAATGAACTGGAGGAGGGCTAGGATGGCAGAATTTGCAACCTTGCTTCAAGGAAAGATAAGGCCTGATGAACGGGCACATGTCACCCGTGCAGGCGGCAGAGACAGTGGGAGTGTCAGCCAGACATAGTTAAGGCAAAAAGCCCAACCATCCTGCATGGTTTTAAAGTAACGTCAAAATTCGAAATTCAACAACAGAGTAGGCTAAAGTATCGATCCTCGCGCTCGCTCAAATTGGAGACCAGGCTGCGAGCTACATCAATGAACCATTGCCCATTTGCTAATCCAATACTGAATGTTAATATTACTGAAGTCAAAACGAATTCTATGACCTCAGCACATGGGCAAATAATAGGGCAGTGTCGACTCAAAGGCAATGGAAGAAAGCAGAGGCGCTTTTGTCTAAATCACAACCACAGAAAGCCAGGAATCATCACTGATTGTGTGTTTAGGGATTCCGAGCTAGTTGGAACACGTGCACAGGGGAGGGAGCTGATTTAAACAACCCTGCACGTCTGAACGTGAGGGGGCCTTTGACCTGAAATTAAGAATAACACTCCCAGAGCAGAAGGTTGGGTGGCCACAGTGAGACAAGAATAAGAGTGGTGTATATCTCTCAAGGAGGCAGACCCAGCTGAACAACAAGGCTGCGGGGGTCACCAGAAGTTCGCGTTCGCCTAGTTAAGACAAAAAGCTCAATTATTCTGTATTGCTATTAAAGTAACGTTAAAGTCGGAATTTAACAACAGGGTAGGCTAAAGTTATTGATATTTACACCCACTCCAATTAAACCAGGCCACAAGTTACGCCTACTGAACCATCACCATCATTAAGTCAATATGAAATGTTATTTCCATACTTTAATACTTTCTATACAACTCGACCCGAAGCATATGACAATCAGAACCTTCCTAAGTTAAAATTGAATCACACCCAGACAGGAGCGAATAGTCGATATAAGGTTGAAGAGGGAAGGAAATTAAGAGCACGGCGAACTGCAAACGTAAGCAAAAAGCCGGGAACGACCAGCCCAGCAACAGCGAGTCGGGCTTCAACAGGCCATAAATTAAGAATAATAACTCCCGGGGTCAGGGGACACAAGAAGAAGCAGGCAGACAAAAACCAGAACTGACTCCAAGGTTCAACCGCCCTCACACACAAGGAGTGACGGAAATTAATGAGGCCTTGAGTTAACGACGTCAGCTGGACAGCAACAACCACGGCGAGCAGAGATAGGGTGGGGCAAAGACTGCGGGGCTATGGAATGCAACTTCGTGTCAGTAAAGCCCTGACAAACAAGTTAAGTTAAAGACATCACAATACATAATATCGTACATAACATCAATGTTAACGCTATTCACCGTAAACTATATTCCGCTTATATAACCATGCAGACACCAAGGAATACGAATTCCTAGGATCAAGAAACTTACCCCTTAACCTAAGATATCGGAAATAAATTAATAGTAATAAGCACATGCATGAAAAGACAAAAGTAAAACTTATGGAAAAGCCAGGATAACGGGATGAATCACCACCAGGTCGAATATAAATACATAATAAAAAAAAAACGATGTTAAACCCAGGGTCGGAGAGAAAGGGAGATCCCGGCCGTCTTTGTATCCCCGCAGCGCGGGATAGGAGTGTGTATACGCTCGGGGAAACACCTCCACTTGAGTCAAGCACCACGATGGGAAACGACAGACCTTAGGTTACATACAGAATCATAACTGTGAAATAGTAAGGGACAAATGTTAACTTAAAACTTTTTAACCATTTCTTTGTGCGCCGGGTCGGAGAGAGTGTTGCCCCTCCCTCCAGGTTGTGCAACACGAACAAAGACGCCTATGAGACGATTTGTAACGTCTGTGTTTTGGGTTCATGAAGAAGGCCAGACAAGAGATAATATTGCACCCAGACAGAGAGACGACTTCGAGGCAATTTGTAACATCTGATTGTTTGCTCGTGGGTTTTATGGAGGGAGTGTGACAACGGAATATTCAGTGAGTGATGCACACAAGGACATACGGACATACGGACACACACATGGACACACCTGCCTACGGACAAATCCTGACAGCAAAAATCGAAAGAAGCCCCGCCTTGTGGGCGGGATCCAGGGGGATTTTTCGGCATAAAGGAAAGGATCCTGAGCCTTGGAAACCAGTGCGACCAGCGGGTCGGCTCACGTGGGGAGTGCGACCAGCGGGTCGGCTCACGTGGGGGGTGCGACCAGCGGGTCGACTCAGGAGTGCGACCAGCGGGTCGACTCAGGAGCGAGCCCGACCGGGAGGGTCGGCTCAGGAGCGGGTGCGACCAGCGGGTCGGCTCACGTGGGGAGTGCGACCAGCGGGTCGGCTCAGGAGCGAGCTCGACCGGGAGGGTCGACTCAGGAGCGAGCTGCGACCAGCGGGTCGGCTCGACTCATCTTCAGCTCGTCTGGGACTCAGCCGAGTTCGATCGGCTTGCCAAAGCCGGCTCTCGGGGCTCGACTCAAGCGGCTCCCCATCTCCTCTGCAGGCGGGCAAGACCCGCTTGACAGCTCAACTCGGCCTGCGTGGGTCAACCTCTGCCGAGTCGGAGGTCTCTGCTGCCGCCGGAGTGGTGAGGGTCGCGGTTTGGCGACGAGGCTCCGTGCACACGACGACCCGACACTGCACGCTGCGAACGAGTTGTGGGCGCCACCTACCGACCGGGTTCCGAACTGCGACAGCGTATCAACGGGCATCCGAACCAGTTCCCCACGGTGACAGGGGAGCGACTGATACGTATGACGCGCACCGCCCCCCTCACCACACGACCACCAGGCGTCTGTTTGACATAAAGAATCGACTCCGAACACTGACTATTCAAGACAACTCTTACCACTCAAACACACTCGAACCCATAAGCCATCCGTGGCTGGGAAGGCATCACAACGAGACCGAGTGATGGCCATCCGTCGTTTATAAGAGTATTCGTAATTTTTATCTTTAATATTTAGTGGGCTGTACTCTTAATCGCATAAATTCCCAACAGATCCATCAATACGAACTGATTCTTGGCACCTCCTTCTGCCGAGCCACGCTCACGTGGGGAGTGGTGGCCCACCGGATCCTTATCAGGTGATCTGGTCCCCAATTAGTAAACTTGGTATAAGATAACGATCTTCGGAAAAGGAGCACCGTCGCAGGCCCTTACTCCGAGCCGTTCTGTTGTCAGATAACCTGCCGATGTATCTGTTGAGATTGGTGCCTTTAAGAATAATAACTGTTTTTGATTGTGTTTTTTTTATCGCCGTATAATCTTTCAAGTATCTTTCAGTCATAATCGCCGCACGTACTCGCATCCTCTACAGAATATTCAACTGTCCCGTGACCCAAGGTGCTAACAACGTGATAAGGGTTGCGTATGATCAATAAGGAGTGCGGTACTGCGTGAACAATATTGAGTATAATCATTCATTAACGTTAAGGTTTTCTTAGCATAGTATTTGCATATTTTAACGACTCTCTCCCTCACTAACAACCATCGCGTTATGCGGGATCCATGTGCCGTTGTCAAAGTGAAATCAGACAATCGTTGATGATACTGTATTGATGCCGTGTTGACGTTCCGGGATTGAGAGTTCGCATACTATATCATAGTTAAGGTTGAATTAGTAATAAATTGATCAATACAGAAGTGGTTGTGTGATTCTTTCCTGAAATCTATGCATAAGATCTGCTTCTGCGTTGAGATCTGAACTTGGTGACCTTAATAAACACACTAATACATACTCAGTAAATGTTAAAGCGATAACGGGGTGAACCGGGGACCTAAAATATAACCACGAATACACACTCTGGGAATGTTAAAGCGAGAATGAGACGAACCTAGACAACGATGCCGAGTTAATCTAAGTTAATCTTGCATACTTACACCACACCTGCATAACTGCATACGATTAATTGCCTTATTCCGATCGATAACCCACCCTCGTCACCGAGGCGGGGTCTGGTTATCATAACGACTTGCATTATCATAATTACACCCACTCGCATAATTAATACGATTACCTCTCGAATTGGCATAATTAAAATGTGCATAATTACATAAATTAACATATTTCCGGATAATTACACATTTGGCCAAATTTCATTTAATTATTATTATTTTCACTGAATATTCATAACCCACATATACAACATAATAATTTCACCCACGCACGCATACAACATAACAAATTTTGATAACCAACATATACAACACGCGCTAAGATGGAAGTTGCCCTCCCAGAGGGCCCGCGTGGCTGTGTGAGATGCATCCAACAATTCGTGAGAATCATTTTATTATGTTTTCTTTTTATTATTTTATTACTTCCCTTCTACGTGACTTTACCGAAAGAACCAAGAAGATATAGACATTCACGTACATATTTTAATTATCTGACAACTTAGAGAAGGAGGCGGGGCAGTTTTTTCTTTCTTTCGTCTCTGTATTTATATTGTGCATTTTTGTGCGCCACTCCTCCAAAAAATTACGTTCGTTATGTTATTTAACACGTAGGCTTTCACGACCAATATCCATAACACAAGTTTTTTTGGGTTCAATCTATAAATGCGTCGTTGTAAACCCGCCACCACCCGACACAGCCAACACGTAAACAGAACGTGCCAATTCGCCACGAGTCCCGGGTCCCACCCTGCGGTCCCCCTGCTATGTCGGCTGACGCTCGCTGTAGATTTGGAGCCCGCTGTAGATTTGGAGCCCGCTGTAGATTTGGAGCCCGCTGTAGATTTGGAGCTCGCTGTAGATTTGGAGTCTGCTGTAGATTTGGAGCTCGCTGTAGATTTGGAGCCCGCTGTAGATTTGGAGTCTGCTGTAGATTTGGAGCTCGCTGTAGATTTGGAACTCGCTGTAGATTTGGAGTCCGCTGTAGATTTGGAACTCGCTGTATATTTGGAGCTCGCTGTAGATTTGGAGCCCGCTGTAGATTTGGAGCCCGCTGTAGATTTGGAGCTCGCTGTAGATTTGGAGTCCGCTGTAGATTTGGAGTCCGCTGTAGATTTGGAACTCGCTGTAGATTTGGAGCTCGCTGTAGATTTGGAGCTCGCTGTAGATTTGGAGCCCGCTGTAGATTTGGAGTCTGCTGTAGATTTGGAGTCTGCTGTAGATTTGGAGCCCACTGTAGATTTGGAGCCCGCTGTAGATTTGGAGTCTGCTGTAGATTTGGAGTCTGCTGTAGATTTGGAGCTCGCTGTAGATTTGGAGTCTGCTGTAGATTTGGAGCCCGCTGTAGATTTGGAGTCTGCTGTAGATTTGGAGCCCGCTGTAGATTTGGAGTCTGCTGTAGATTTGGAGCTTACTGTAGATTTGGAGCTTACTGTAGATTTGGAGCTTACTGTAGATTTGGAGCTCGCTGTAGATTTGGAGCCCACTGTAGATTTGGAGTCCGCTGTAGATTTGGAGCCCACTGTAGATTTGGAGTCTGCTGTAGATTTGGAGCCCACTGTAGATTTGGAGTCCGCTGTAGATTTGGAGCCCACTGTAGATTTGGAGCTTACTGTAGATTTGGAGCTCGCTGTAGATTTGGAGCCCACTGTAGATTTGGAGTCCGCTGTAGATTTGGAGCCCACTGTAGATTTGGAGCTTACTGTAGATTTGGAGCTCGCTGTAGATTTGGAGCCCACTGTAGATTTGGAGCTCGCTGTAGATTTGGAGCTTACTGTAGATTTGGAGCTCGCTGTAGATTTGGAGCTTACTGTAGATTTGGAGCTCGCTGTAGATTTGGAGCTTACTGTAGATTTGGAGCTCGCTGTAGATTTGGAGCCCACTGTAGATTTGGAGTCCGCTGTAGATTTGGAGCCCACTGTAGATTTGGAGCTTACTGTAGATTTGGAGCTCGCTGTAGATTTGGAGCCCACTGTAGATTTGGAGCCCACTGTAGATTTGGAGCTCGCTGTAGATTTGGAGCTTACTGTAGATTTGGAGCTCGCTGTAGATTTGGAGCTTACTGTAGATTTGGAGCTCGCTGTAGATTTGGAGCTTACTGTAGATTTGGAGCCCACTGTAGATTTGGAGCCCGCTGTAGATTTGGAGCCCACTGTAGATTTGGAGCCCGCTGTAGATTTGGAGCTTACTGTAGATTTGGAGCTCGCTGTAGATTTGGAGCTTACTGTAGATTTGGAGCCCGCTGTAGATTTGGAGCCCACTGTAGATTTGGAGCCCGCTGTAGATTTGGAGCTCGCTGTAGATTTGGAGTCCGCTGTAGATTTGGAGTCCGCTGTAGATTTGGAGTCCGCTGTAGATTTGGAGCTCGCTGTAGATTTGGAGCTCGCTGTAGATTTGGAGCTCGCTGTAGATTTGGAGCTCGCTGTAGATTTGGAGCCCACTGTAGATTTGGAGTCCGCTGTAGATTTGGAGTCCGCTGTAGATTTGGAGCTCGCTGTAGATTTGGAGCTCGCTGTAGATTTGGAGCTCGCTGTAGATTTGGAGCCTGCTGTAGATTTGGAGTCCGCTGTAGATTTGGAGTCCGCTGTAGATTTGGAGCTCGCTGTAGATTTGGAGCTCACTGTAGATTTGGAACTCACTGTAGATTTGGAGCTCACTGTAGATTTGGAACTCGCTGTAGATTTGGAGCCCGCTGTAGATTTGGAGCTCACTGTAGATTTGGAGCTCACTGTAGATTTGGAACTCGCTGTAGATTTGGAGCTCACTGTAGATTTGGAGCTCACTGTAGATTTGGAGCTCACTGTAGATTTGGAACTCGCTGTAGATTTGGAGCCCGCTGTAGATTTGGAGTCTGCTGTAGATTTGGAGCCCACTGTAGATTTGGAGTCCGCTGTAGATTTGGAGTCTGCTGTAGATTTGGAGTCTGCTGTAGATTTGGAGCTCGCTGTAGATTTGGAGTCCGCTGTAGATTTGGAGCTCGCTGTAGATTTGGAGTCTGCTGTAGATTTGGAGCCCACTGTAGATTTGGAGTCCGCTGTAGATTTGGAGTCTGCTGTAGATTTGGAGTCTGCTGTAGATTTGGAGCTCGCTGTAGATTTGGAGTCCGCTGTAGATTTGGAGCTCACTGTAGATTTGGAGCTCACTGTAGATTTGGAGCTCACTGTAGATTTGGAGCTCACTGTAGATTTGGAACTCGCTGTAGATTTGGAGCCCGCTGTAGATTTGGAGTCTGCTGTAGATTTGGAGTCTGCTGTAGATTTGGAGTCTGCTGTAGATTTGGAGTCTGCTGTAGATTTGGAGTCTGCTGTAGATTTGGAGTCTGCTGTAGATTTGGAGTCTGCTGTAGATTTGGAGCCCGCTGTAGATTTGGAGTCTGCTGTAGATTTGGAGTCTGCTGTAGATTTGGAGTCTGCTGTAGATTTGGAGTCTGCTGTAGATTTGGAGTCTGCTGTAGATTTGGAGCCCGCTGTAGATTTGGAGCCCGCTGTAGATTTGGAGTCTGCTGTAGATTTGGAGTCTGCTGTAGATTTGGAGTCTGCTGTAGATTTGGAACTCGCTGTAGATTTGGAGCCCGCTGTAGATTTGGAGCCCACTGTAGATTTGGAGTCTGCTGTAGATTTGGAGCTCGCTGTAGATTTGGAGTCTGCTGTAGATTTGGAGTCTGCTGTAGATTTGGAGTCTGCTGTAGATTTGGAGTCTGCTGTAGATTTGGAGCCCGCTGTAGATTTGGAGCTCGCTGTAGATTTGGAGTCTGCTGTAGATTTGGAGTCTGCTGTAGATTTGGAGTCTGCTGTAGATTTGGAGTCCGCTGTAGATTTGGAGCCCGCTGTAGATTTGGAGCTCGCTGTAGATTTGGAGCCCGCTGTAGATTTGGAGCTCACTGTAGATTTGGAGCTCGCTGTAGATTTGGAGCTCGCTGTAGATTTGGAGCTTACTGTAGATTTGGAGCTCGCTGTAGATTTGGAGCTCGCTGTAGATTTGGAGCTCGCTGTAGATTTGGAGCTCGCTGTAGATTTGGAGCTTACTGTAGATTTGGAGCCCGCTGTAGATTTGGAACTCGCTGTAGATTTGGAGCTCGCTGTAGATTTGGAGCTTACTGTAGATTTGGAGCTCGCTGTAGATTTGGAGCTCGCTGTAGATTTGGAGCTCGCTGTAGATTTGGAGTCTGCTGTAGATTTGGAGCCCGCTGTAGATTTGGAACTCGCTGTAGATTTGGAGCCCGCTGTAGATTTGGAGCTCGCTGTAGATTTGGAGCTCGCTGTAGATTTGGAGCTCGCTGTAGATTTGGAGCTCGCTGTAGATTTGGAGCTCGCTGTAGATTTGGAGCTCGCTGTAGATTTGGAGCTCGCTGTAGATTTGGAGCTCGCTGTAGATTTGGAGCTCGCTGTAGATTTGGAGCCCGCTGTAGATTTCGAGCTCACTGTATATTTGGAGCCCGCTGTAGATTTGGAGTCTGCTGTAGATTTGGAGCTCGCTGTAGATTTGGAGCCTGCTGTAGATTTGGAGCCCGCTGTAGATTTGGAGCCCGCTGTAGATTTGGAGCCATCTAAGCCGACGCCGCTGCCGGCTCGGAGAGAATCTCGCCCTGTGTTCTCGGCCCTCGCAGCGAGATTCGGGAAAACGCCTCCCCAGGTCCATGGGTGGCGAGGGGGAGATGCTAACTACCTCGAGGCAGGAAAGGAGGGCTGTCGTGCTGAGCGCAACCTCTGAAGCACGGCGAGAGTGAAATGTTATGCAAAAGAAAATTGCTTGGCGTGGGAGTTGAAACAATAAGGCAAGAGTATAAACTGTGTGTGGGTGGGTGAGTGAAACGTGGGTTCGATCCCGACGCTGACGCCTGCTGCTGTATATTTGGAGTTTGCGGCTTCTATCTCTCTCCGTGGTCACGTGGATTTTTCTCTCCGGGTCCTCCGGTTTTTCCCTCCACATTTAGAATCAACATCACGCGTTTAAGAGTATTTGGCTGCTAGAAATGTCCACGTGATGATGATAACCCACTTCGTTGAGCTATCATTTGTGATAGCCAGGTCCCTTACGAAAAAGAGATGTACAGCACAGTGGGCAGATACCTGACTAAAATAAAATAAAAAATAGTTTTAGTTTAGTTGAGGTTGACAGAGTACGATCGGGTATACACACAGGGAAGAAGAGGCGAGGAACTCCTGAGGCGAGTTGGTGAGTGGGTAGGTGAGTGGGTAGGTGAGTGGGTAGGTGAGTGGGTATGAGAGTGGGTAGGTGAGTGGGTAGGTAAGTGGGTAGGTGAGTGGGTAGGTGAGTGGGTAAGAGAGTGGGTAGGTGAGTGGGTAAGAGAGTGGGTAGGTGAGTGGGTAGGTGAGTGGGTAGGTGAGTGGGTAGGTGAGTGGGTAGGTGAGTGGGTAGGAGAATGTGTAGTAGGTGAGTGGGTAGGTGAGTGGGTAGGAGAGTGTGTAGTAGGTGAGTATGTAGGTGAGTGGGTAGGTGAGTGGGTAGGTGAGTGTGTAGGTGAGTGGGTAGGTGAGTGGGTAGGAGAGTGTGTAGTAGGTGAGTGGGTAAGTGAGTGTGTAGGTGAGCGGGTAGGTGAGTGTGTAGGTGAGTGGGTAGGTGAGTAGTAGGGTGCCACTCAATCCAGAGTCACGGTATTGAGGCATAGACCCCGAAGAGTGGAGAAAAGGACCCCCCCCCAAAGGCTCCCGCGACTTTGAAAAAAAGATGCGCACGAGATTCTCGACCGACGACTTCTACACCCGAAGCATCACATTTAGAAGAGGCAGTGACCGCAGTCAACGGAACATGCATTTCACGTCTTCCACATTGCACATTGCATATTGTATTGACGAGCGGCACCCCCCCCCCCCGAATATTACCACAAAGTAAACCCCTTGGAGTGGTTGATCGATAATCTTGACAAACGCAGAGATGACCGCTTGTTGATACCAACCTCGCGGCGGTGTGTTCAATGAGGGTAATTAACGAGGGGTGAGCAGCACACACTTACAATATGAAGGAGGGGGTGGGTCGAGGGGGGGGGGGCTGCGGGGGTGTGTGTGTGTAGGGGGGGGGGAGTCGGGAATCAATTTGTAAGGCAAATTGAATGCCTCGTTAATTTTTGTTTTATTTCATCAAATCGTCTAAAATGCAGCGCGGCCCACTGGTTAATGGAGCCCCGTAACGAAGACAAATTCGCACTCCGCCGCGGCTGTCTCCGCGAGCAGCCGCTCGCACGATCGTAAAACGACGCTGGGTCTGCTGCTGCTTTGCCCAACATTGATTTTGTGTGTGCGTGTGTGCTGTGTGTTTACATGAATGCTAGAAGAGCGGTGTGTGTGTGTGTATATAAATAACATCTATTTGTTCTGGCAGCTAGCCAATGTGTCAGATGGAACGGGGGGAGGGGGGAGTGAGTGCGCACGTGTGCACTTATTTACATGCAAACAAACAAACAAACCCCAGATAAAGATCCCCCGGATAGCCTTAACAGGCTATAGGGGGCAAGTGCTGTTAACTAGCAGCTAAAGAAGGCCGGGAGGCACACGATGAGGTGGGTGGCCAGCACCACGCCCGGCCGCCTTTGTCTCCTCTAGTGGCGATGTTTACACATCGCACCAGGTACTCATTTGAATCAAAATTAGACTATTTCAGAATCTGTAGTCAGACTGAAGGAATCCGATGAGCTATGAAGCTCTTCACAGATGTCCAGGATTTCACAGATTGGGCTGAGTCGACCTAGGGAGAGGGCTCTCCAGGACCGGTTCGAATAATCACGCACCAGTTTTAGGCCGTGAGCGCGAATGCAACTCGGGTTCGTAACGCAAGTACGCTAACCACTGCGCCACCGCTCCCCCACCCCCTCCACCCAAAACCGTCTTCTTACACGTCCACACGGCACTCGCAGTGACCCGGGAACGTCTCTCGGCGCACCCCGCCGTCTACGATCAAAGCCTCGCCACGAGTCCATTCATCCGCTACCTCAAGGTGTCCTTTTGTTCCGGTTCAAATTCGGTTCCACCTCTTGCTTTCGATGTCTTGGCCTGCACGGAGTGTCACGTCGCCGCCTGTGCGTGACAGGCCCCCTCCTCCCCCCCCCCCGGATCACTGCCATCGGAGCGTCGGCATCGGTGCTACGGACATCACCCAACGACGGTTCTCGCGTTCCCCTCCGTAGTGGCAAAGGGGCAACTTGCGGTGACAGAATTGGCTGAGGCGCGGCGCTACAATCAGGCGCAGGGTATTACCCAATGTTCAACACGAAGGCTTTCGCGACCAATATCATCCATAAAAGGTTTTTTTAGGGTTGGATCGCGTACATTTAGCGATCTAACTCAAACTAAAATATATTTTTTTAGTACTTCCCTTCTACGTGACTTTACCGAAAGAACCAAGAAGATGAATCCCTGCAGTCACGAAAGCTTTAAATCGAAATCAAACTAAAATCTCATAGTACCCAAAGCTCTGGGTAATGCTCATGCAGGCCCCGTGTATTTGCGGGGCCTGGCCTTAAACTTGGTTCGTGGGTTCGTGCCCGGCCCCGCGGTCATGCGTCTCTCTCCATCGTGCACCAGTGTCAATCTTTCTCCGCGCGATGCGATGGATGCGTGTGTGACTTTTTGTTTTTTTGACGCACGCCCGCGAATAATTTAGACCTAAATTGCCTTCCCATTTCCAATTTGTCAAGTGCGCTTCTTCCGTAATTGCATTTTTGCAGTCGAAGGCATGAATGCTTTCTCTGCATGATCCCTAAAAGTGCGGACTATATTACAGATCGTTTATTTATTTATTTATATACAGTTGCTGCGTTAAGTGCGACACGCTGATGATGTGAAATCGTACGGACAATTTTTTGTCTTCCCAAGGGCTCGTCGTCGTCTGCCGCGATGGCTGAATATCGATTCCCGCAGCCTTCCGCGTCTTCGTCGTGAGCGCGCTTTTGCCCGCGGTGACGAGCTGCGTGGGGAAACGTGGAGGCCGAGACTGCGACCGAAGGGAGATGGCACGGAGGACGACGAGATGACTCCGAGTGCGCAAGGAAGCGTCGTGAGAAGGAGTGCTTGGATATTCACTTGTTTTGTTGCCAGGATACTTTTGATGCCGGCAACACAAATATCCCTTTTTTTTCGTAGCGATTCACCCCGAGCTATACAAGGTGGTTAGGAAAAAGTTAACGCTCATATGGGACTATCGTTTTTAATGGGAAAAAAATGGATAATACTGTAACATGATAACATATGTAATGTTAATAGCTTCAAAAAGTCAAGGAGTCTCCACTCTTTCGCCATCGTTGTCAACGCGTGCCTGGAATCTTCTCCAGGTGGTCTCCAGAGCCCATAGGCGGCACATTTCACGTGGAATTGTTGTAAATTCTCAGAAGTGTTCACATCGTTTTTTAAGTACCCTGTAAATGCTCTGACAGTGCATTGTCTTTGTGCTGTTCGCCTTTTGGTGTTGTTCGCTGGTCTGACACTGCTTGAGACGAGGCCCTCAAGAAGGCTGCCTATGGCGTAGGCCAATCAGCTTCAAAGACAATGCACCCATTATCAGAGCATGTTCATCACAAGTAATGTGTGTGATTAATGCAGACATGGTTCCTTGCAAAAGGTTTCTATTCGGTGTTTGAACATCTTAACACCTCCTGTTTTGTCGCCAGAAAGGGTCAAACATATTCATTTTTTCCATCGTTGGATATTTACATTTAAAGACCAAAGGAGACCAGAGTGGATTTCAGGACGCGTGGACGGTATTGAGGTGGGCAAGGAAAGTGTGGCGGACTTGAGCAGGACGTGTGCGGTGACGGGATGGTGGCCCGTGGTGAAAGACTTCAACGTCGGAGGGGGGCAGTCGAAGGAAGGAACGCTATCGATATTTGGACATCCACCACCGAGGTTTGAGGGGTTTAAAATCGGCTCACGCGCGCGGCATAGCGGCCCGACGAAACATCCACAGGGACCGGCAACTAAAATAGCAAGAGGAGAAAGAAAGAAAAAACACCGCACACAATCCAATCCGGTAAAAACAAGAACACCCCTACGATATTTAAAGAGCCGCAATGCACGCGAATAACGCCGTCACAGCAGGTCCGGTAGCCGCATGTTGTCGACCTCCCTGGTCTGGGCGGAGCGCCCGGTTCCGTCGACTGCGAGGTGCCCGGCTCTGCGTGTGGACTCTGTTCGGTGTCAGACGGATGATCCCCGTCACCGACTTGCCGCAGAGAGAGAGAGAGACGAGCCTCTCGTGCAGACCTCAAAATCTGCGTCGCGGGCCCAAACCGACGCGGCACGGGCAATGGCCTCTGCCAGCGGCTTGGCCCGGCTGCTGCCAGGGTCGGCCCAGACGCAGTTCGCGACAGGTCCTGGAGATTCGGCCGAGGGCAAATGGGACTGCTGCAGAGAATCAGTCGACGTGAGAGAGGAGCTGGTGAGTGGATGAACGGGTGCTTGGTGGATTTCTAGTCCAGAGATGACTGCGGCTTAACGGCCTTCATCCAGCGGGGCAGTGATCGTGGCTGAAGGTGAATTGAATCTGTGTGGCCACCCCCACTCTGAATCCCTCCCCTACCTCTCCTAATCGCCATGCCTCTCCTAATGATGACCCTACCCCTCGAAATGATAACCCTACCGCCACGTGGCCAAAACCCCCACGGACAAATATGGGTCGTGCACTGCGTCCGCGCGGTCACGGGAAGATGCAGCGACGATTGCGCGTCGTGTTATGTTTGGACGTAGCTAACCGTGCTAATGGGAAGGCAATTTAGTTCAAACACTTCGATTCGTTTTTCGTGCGTGTCTGTCGCTCTGGCTGCGCGACAGTCACGTGTAGAGTAAATTAAAAAAACATTCGCCGAAATAAAATCAAGCAGGGCCGTGCCTCGGTAACGCGGGCGAGGCGGCGCAGCCTCATCTGCAATTCTGATTCCACGATCGCGACCACCTGCTGCGGGTTATTGCAGCGGCCGATGATTCTCCGGTATTCGTTGGAGGAGAGGGGGAGGGGGGGCATCGCGCCCCCCCCCCTCCTCCGAGTGGCCGCTGTTGCATTTTGACCGCAAATTTACGCGGCGCGCCCGCGGATTTGAATCCCCTCTGTTAGGGCTGGCTCCGCGCTAATTCAGAGAAATGCGTTGCGCGCCTCCTCGTACGAGGCTTCTCATTCCGCCGCTTAATTTGTTTTTGGGTTCGGTGTTTTATGTTCTGTTTTGTTTGACTCCCCGCGGGAAGTAAAACAGAAAATAAGTGAACGGCTGAAATAATATGATACGGCACACTCCGTTCGGAGAGCACGTTGTTTTGTTACGTGCTCATTTATTTTTCCGTGTAATTGCCGGAGCCACGGCGATGGGGCAATTGCGATTGTTATATAAAAAAAAAAAAATTTGAGCGGCTTTTGAGCGGCTTTTGAGCGGCTTTTGTTCGTCTTATTCACAAAACTAAAAAAACGTTGCCTCCCTTGTTGCGAGGACCTGTCAACGATAAAATTAGCGGCGATGAATTGGCTTTGGCTGTGGATGTCGCGTGGCTGCGAGTGGCCGAGTGCCGCGTGGGTTCGCAGTTTTTGAGCAAATCGCAAACAAGTTTTAGTTCAGCCATCGTGCACCCCGTCCCCCCCGGGTGGTGTGGAGGGGTGGTCGATACGATGAGTAACCACTTTGTCGGAGGCTCAGAGGTGTAGGACTTCTTCCAGAGTGTGTCCCCTGTCCATAGAGCAGTGGAATTTCCATCTCTGGCTCAGAAATATAACAACAACAAAACCCACCCAGGAATCTCCGTAGTGCTGGGTCGGCATCCTTGGCGCGGCCGTTGTGAATCCCATTAGCCACTTGGCCACATCCTCATTTGTGTTTTTACGAATTCACACGAGAGGGGTTTGCTGCTGTGAGACCCCTCCCGCCACCCCCTCCCATGCAGTCACCCGAGTCACCGGTCCTGAGATCTCTACCTCGCTACGTTTTGAGAACCAGGTTCATCACCGGGTAAATTGAAACCCAGAATGCCAGCGGTAGTCGGCGTGCCTGACGGGGCTATTACGACGCCCCCCACCTTTCTCCCCGATCCGCCAGACCGCCTCTCCAAAACGCAAACATGAAAGCCAGTTGCGTTTTTTTTTATCTCTCTCTCTCTTCTTTGGGGTTGTAATTTGGAAGCTTCCTGACAGCATTCAGAGGCTGGGGGCGACGATTTTCGGCTCGTGTCTTCGTGGGTCCCACAGGGGTAGCGGTGGCGGCGTCTTCCCCCCCCCACCCCCCTTCCCCCCCTACCCCCCCACCCCCCACCCCACCTACCCCCCCTTCCCCCTACCTCCCCACCCCCCACCCCGCAACACTTTGTCCTTTCTACCCAGGCCCGGCACACGTCACCAAATGGAGCCCATTCTTGTGGTCATCATTTGTTTCTGTGGTTCTTCTCGAACGTATTTGTTTGTTTGTTACGATGCTCCATTGTTTCGGATTTTAAGATGTTTGCGTGGTGACGGTGGGGGGTGTTCAGAATGTGTTAACAGGTTTGAGATGCAATTTGCTTCAACGGCGCTCTATAAAAAAAACAATTATTGTTCGTTTTGCTGTACACTAAGTTTTTGAACCAGCTGGCCGAGATTGGGCAAAACGTAGCCCACTGATTCTCATCTGGGCGACTGGAGAACAGCACGGACTAGATGTTAATAACCTCACGTTAAAACCAACAGTAACATATACAACATTTAAAATTATGACAATCATTGTTTTTCAAACGAATACGTTTAGTCGACCGGCAGTTTCGCGTGTGGTGGTGGGGTAAAGTGTGGGCAACTCCTGCCTCTCCTCCCAAGACGTACTGGCCAGCGTAAGAGAGCAGCCCAAATGCCCCCCTGGTCTAGAGGGGGGCAGCTTCTCTCTCTCTCTCGAAGCGCTCCCTCTCGCGGTGGCCACGTCGCGCCAGCGGTCTACGCTTAGCGAGCCATTGCAGGGCTGCGCCTGCACCTTCACCTTCTGCAAAAGCAACACGCGCACACAAATAAACGCTCTGTTCCGTCTGTGAACGGCGGCCATGAAAGGTCTTGGAGGAGGCGTTTAAGTCTCCATCATCATCATCATCATCATTTCTCATTACTTTATCTTTTTTTTGATGCATTCCCGCCCACCACCGGGCCACCTGCCGCAGCTATCGGGAGCCAGGGTCTGCGATGTTGCGAGGGGTCAAGTACAGGAGGCGAAGCTGTTCAACCCTCTGCAATTCTTACGGCGGACAGCCTTGAGACTGCTCCTGATATATACTTTCCCGAACAAAAAAGAAAAACCCTGCAGCTTCCAGTGCAACAATTGTGTTTTCTTTCCCATCTGCAACCCTCTGTGCTTCTATTTTAATTTGACGCGGAGATTGCGCGGTTGGCATTTTGGCACCGGCTCCGCGCCGCGTGGCCGATGCTGCCCTGCCGCTCCTCGTCCACGTTGACCTCCCTCCATCCCTCCCCGAGTCCATTTCTCTCGCTCGCTCACTCGCTCGCTCGCTCACTCTCGACGGACGAGAGCGAGATGCCGGTAGCGTGCGGCGGACGGCGCAGCGTTTCCAATTGACATTCATTATCGCCGCCGCCGCCGCTGCTGCTGCTGCTGTTTGTTATCAATCGTTTATTATAATGTCCCGGCAGCAGCTATGAGAAGACTCGGCACAACAGGCAATAGCAACACAAACGGCACCGCGTGCGTGCGAGTTGAGTGTGGTGAGCGGTGGCGCAGCGCTTAGCGCTACGCTGCGACACGAACCCGGCGACCCGGGTTAAATTCCTGCTCACGGCCAACACCGGTGATGATTATTTGAGCCGGTCCTGGGTCTGCCCTAGGTCGACTCGGCCTCAAATAAGTACCTGGTGCAGTGTGTAAACATCGTCACTGGGGAGACAAAGGCGGCCGGGCGTGGGCAGTGCCGGCCTTCATAGGTGCTGCTACTCGCTAACAGCAACATGCTGTTAACGCTATAGGGAGATCTTTGTCTTTGTGGCCTTAAGATAATAAAATAATTAATAGGCGACGTTTCGGGCAAATGCTCCTTCACAGCACATTACTTATTAGGGTTATTCGCGTGCTATTTTTTTCATTCCACTTTTAATTACGCGCTATGAAAGAAAGGACCATTGCCCGAAACGTCGCCGGCAATGGACGCCAGGCTGTGAGATACGAAGTGTTAGCACTGTGACACGACCTGGGGGACACCACGCACACCCAGAGGGTGTGAGATGCCCTTTCTGGGGGTGCGAGACACGGCCAGATCTTGTTTTAGAAGGTAAATCCTTAGTTTAATAAAACCGACGTATTTATTAGCATTGTATGTTTAAAAAACAATTCAGCACCAAAGCGGTGCCGGCTACAGTGAGGGTTAAGAGCCACTGCCAGTGAGGGTGTCCTAATGGTACTGCTGCTGCTGCGCCTTCTCCCGGAGCCACTGATGTTCCATCTCCCCGCCGTGTGACAGCGACGGCGACAGCACAAAGGGAATGTAATTAAGGAGAAAAAGCCAACAAACAAATAAACAAACACGCGCACGCACGCGTTCCTCTAGCGGAAAGCAAATCTCCCCCCCCCACCACCACTGCCACGGATGGCATCGCGGCAGCGAGGGGGCAGCCTCAGCGGCGAAGGGGGCAGCCACAGCAGCGAGGGGGCAGCCTCAGCGGCGAAGGGGGCAGCCACAGCGGCGAAGGGGGGCAGCCACAGCAGCGAGGGGGCAGCCACAGCGGCGAGGGGGGCAGCCACAGCAGCGAGGGGGCAGCCACAGCGGCGAAGGGGGCAGCCACAGCAGCGAGGGGGCAGCCACAGCGGCGAGGGGGGCAGCCACAGCAGCGAGGGGGCAGCCACAGCGGCGAAGGGGGCAGCCACAGCAGCGAGGGGGCAGCCACAGCGGCGAAGGGGGCAGCCACAGCAGCGAGGGGGCAACCACAGCAGCGAGGGGGCAGCCACAGCAGCGAGGGGGGCAGCCACAGCGGCGAGGGGGCAGCCACAGCGGCGAAGGGGGCAGCCACAGCAGCGAGGGGGGCAGCCACAGCGGCGAGGGGGGCAGCCACAGCGGCGAGGGGGCAGCCTCAGTGGCGAAGGGGGCAGCCACAGCAGCGAGGGGGCAGCCACAGCGGCGAGGGGGGCAGCCACAGCAGCGAGGGGGCAGCCTCAGCGGCGAAGGGGGCAGCCACAGCGGCGAGGGGGGCAGCCACAGCAGCGAGGGGGCAGCCTCAGCGGCGAAGGGGGCAGCCACAGCGGCGAGGGGGGCAGCCAGAGCAGCGAGGGGGCAGCCTCAGCGGCGAAGGGGGCAGCCACAGCGGCGAAGGGGGCAGCCACAGCAGCGAGGGGGCAGCCACAGCGGCGAGGGGGGCAGCCACAGCAGCGAGGGGGCAGCCACAGCGGCGAAGGGGGCAGCCACAGCAGCGAGGGGGCAGCCACAGCGGCGAGGGGGGCAGCCACAGCAGCGAGGGGGCAGCCACAGCGGCGAAGGGGGCAGCCACAGCAGCGAGGGGGCAGCCACAGCGGCGAAGGGGGCAGCCACAGCAGCGAGGGGGCAACCACAGCAGCGAGGGGGCAGCCACAGCAGCGAGGGGGGCAGCCACAGCGGCGAGGGGGCAGCCACAGCGGCGAAGGGGGCAGCCACAGCAGCGAGGGGGGCAGCCACAGCGGCGAGGGGGGCAGCCACAGCGGCGAGGGGGCAGCCTCAGTGGCGAAGGGGGCAGCCACAGCGGCGAGGGGGCAGCCTCAGTGGCGAAGGGGGCAGCCTCAGCGGCGAGGGGGCAGCCTCAGCGGCGAAGGGGGCAGCCACAGCAGCGAGGGGGGCAGCCACAGCGGCGAGGGGGGCAGCCTCAGTGGCGAAGGGGGCAGCCACAGCGGCGAAGGGGCAGCCTCAGTGGCGAAGGGGGCAGCCACAGCGGCGAGGGGGGCAGCCACAGCAGCGAGGGGGGCAGCCACAGCAGCGAAGGGGGCAGCCACAGCAGCGAGGGGGCAGCCACAGCAGCGAGGGGGCAGCCACAGCAGCGAGGGGGCAGCCACAGCAGCCAGGGGGCAGCCTCGCCGTGCGGCGCTCTCGTGAGGCCCCAAGTCGGCGTCTCCCGTTGGGCTCTCGCCCACTATCTGGGATGTAGGCGGAGCAACCTGAGGTGTGGGCGGAGCTACCTGGGATGTGGGCGGAGCTACCTGAGGTGTGGGCGGAGCTACCTGAGGTGTGGGCGGAGCTACCTGAGGTGTGGGCGGAGCTACCTGGGATGTGGGCGGAGCTACCTGGGATGTGGGCGGAGCTACCTGGGATGTGGGCGGAGCTACCTGTGGTGTGGGCGGAGCTACCTGTGGTGTGGGCGGAGCTACCTGGGGTGTGGGCGGAGCTACCTGGGATGTGGGCGGAGCAACCTGGGGTGTGGGCGGAGCTACCCGGGCAGAGGGCGGGGCTACACGGGCAGGGGGCCACCCGGGTTGCCAGCATTGGGCAGCGCGAGGTGGTTGGTTGCTCGTTGTGAGCGGTGCTAGCGGCGGAGTGGGCGTGTGCTCCGTATGTGAATTTCCTTCGTACCGTACGTAGCCTGCTGGAAATTCGCTCGGTCGAAACGATTCCTGCTTGAAACGAATCTCCGATGCACGACGGACAGAGTTCCCGCGCGCGTGTCCCACATTAGCGGTTCCCTCTCTAACAATTAACATCAATCGTGGGTCGGGGGAGGTGGGGGGTGGGTGTGGGTGGGTGGGGTGGCTCTGGTGCCCGTGACACCGCGGGTCACGGTGCCTCTTCGCGCCGCTCCGCACATTAGCGGCGAGCGACCGCGGTGGCGTTGCGACCCGGCGGAGGGGCACTCCTGGGCAGTCAGGGGCCGCCGCTCACGATGCGCGCGTGGGCTGGTTTGTCGTTGTTGTTGTTGTTGACAGAAACAAAGGAGCCACTTAGAGCCGAGAGACGGAGAGGCATAGCTTCGAGCGCTGTGGCTCGGAGCCAGAAAGAAACTTCGTGGGAGCCGCGGCTCGATTGCTCAGCAGCGGCGTTCGCTACCGAGTGCGTCAATAATAATGATAATCTACGATTGTAAAGTGGTACATTTCGTCCGGAGATCCATCCAATGCGCCTCCGCCGTGTACGGAAAGCCAGGAAAGAAACAGAACCTGCAGGGTACATGGCCAGAACTAGGGGCGGGGGGGGGGTTCTGAAGGCCAGAGGTGAGTTTTCAAAAGAGACTTCAACAATAGCTCCAACATCGGATTGCCTTGCTACCAAAGGCAAAGCGTTGTTTCCATAGTCTGAGAGCCGCACTGGCCACAGAATTCAATTTACAAGCCGGCTGAGCGGGGCAGGCGGATTGATGAGCCCAGCGCCCCACCACGCACCCACCCTGCCGGTCTCTGCGAGGCCAAATAATTCAAAGTTGGCATGGTGGCCGATGGCTTTACGTGATCAGCTACTAGGGGCCCTCCGTGTAAGAGATGAAACGGAGGTGCCCAACCTCCCCCTGTCTGGAGCTCCCCTCCACCCGTGGAGGTCTCTTTCCCCCAGCAGTGGAGTGAGCAAAAAATTGCAGGGCTGCGCCTGATACTTGCCTGGCTTATGCTGAGGGTTGTCACTGTCAGGCTGAGTGGCGTGGCGATGTTGGCATGCGCCCTGGTGTAAGAATTGGAATGGGGGCCCCTGTCCAATACACTACCCTCGGTGCCTTTTCGTATCTCGGCCCCATGGGCCTCCTTCAGCCCGTGGTACCCGGCGCAGCTGCACCGCCTGCACATCACTAATCGATAGCCACTCTGCTGCTGGTCACAACAGCAAGAGAGGACGGCAGATAATCGAATCGTTACCCCTGAAGCGTGACGATTTCATCGGATCGCCAGAGGTAAATCGTTCCGGCTCTTCGTAACCGCAACGGCTGGGGGGGAGGGGAGAATGAAGGGCTTACGAGAAATCGGAGGGGATCATTGAGGGGGGGGGGGGGCTGGCGCAGTTGCACCGCCTGCGTCACTGCTCCACGAATCCGGCAGCGCGTCGCCTGCCCGCGGCGTGGAGCGGCGGGAAGATTTGGTCGGATAATTTGAACGTTTTCGGTGTCACAATAATCACCGCGCCAAGTCGGAGCTTGGTGCGAATGAGCCGTCCTGTGGCCTCATTAGCATGTCCTCCGGGAGCCCTCGCTCGTGAACACATCATCCACGCAAAGCCAAAGAGCCCCCGTGTAGCCTTAACAGACTGTGCGGGGCAAGTACTGTTTTAGTAGCAAATCGCAGCACCTGTGAAGGCCGCCACTGTGGCACCACTGCGCAGCGATGTTTAGGTATGTACTCATTTGATGCCGAGTCGACCTAGATGAGGTCCAGGACCTGTTGAGATAATCGTCAACTCTTGTTTGGGCGTGCGCGGGAATCGAACGCGGGTCGCCGGTTTCGCAGCGCCCGCAGTGAGCTAAGCGCTGTTCCACCGCTCCCCATCTCACACACACAAGACAAAGATTCCCCTTATAGCCTTATCGCACTTTTGGGGCACGTGCTAGTCACGTGCCGGTCTCATCAGTCCGACTGGTGTCACACGTGCGCTCGCTTGCAGTCCCTTACGATACATCCACTGCTGGATGGAGGCATGCCCACAGCGTGCGGGTGGTGGGGGTGATCTTGACCGTGCCGAGCTGTACCCACTCATTGATGTGCGGCAGGGTGCAGTCCACGGTGGTAATCCGTGCGCCTGAAAGCAACTGACCTGGGTTCAATCCCTCACTCGGGCTAAACCCAACCGTGCAATGCGTGTGTGCATCTTGATCTTCTTTCGCACCGCACGCAGCCAAGCGTGCTAACCAGAGGTGTGCCAGTCCTCAAACGCAAACACCATGCGATGTAATTTCACTCTGAAAAACAAGACGTTTCGAGCGACCTGCCTGAATGTTTGAGGCAAACGAATAGAAGACGAGAGAGACACGATGCTCACGTGGTTTAAAGAGATGAAGCCTTCATCCAGCGGCGGGTAAATCACGGCACTCTCCCGCGGGGCAGACGCCGCGAACGACCAAACGCCATTCGTCTTTCTCCAGGCGCCCCGGGGGGAACAAAAATGTAAAAAATGAAAAATATCTCCGCGTTTTTTTTTTGTCGTCCTCTTTCCACCACCGAGTGCGTCATACGGCGAATGCAATTATGACGTCAATCAGTCGCGTGATTAATGGAGGCAGGCACCGCTGCCACGTGGCGGGGCGGCGATGGGAGAAATAAAAACCACCGGGGCCAGTTTCCTAAACCCACACCCCTCACCCCGCCTCTGTCCTCCCCCCAACAGCCTGAAGAGAAAGAGGAGGAGGAGGAGGGGGGTCTTGCCTCTAAGATCAGCAGTTTCATTCAAGCGAGCCTGGCTCTGCTGATGAGACGCTGTCGTGTCGAAAGCGGTCCAGAGTTTTGCTTGTTACGGTGTACGAGTCGACGATGCTGAGATTGTAGAGGGCGGGAGGTGGCTGTGGTATTCGCGGGGGGGGGGGGGGGGGGGGGGTTGAATCGGCCACTGAACGGCACGGAGAGTTCGCCCGTCTCGGCTTGTCCACAGCACGCCTGCCGCTGGGACTATGCCCGGGCGGCGCGTCGTTTGCGCAGCATTGCTCGAGAGCTTATTCCGCCAGCAGTGGAGTGAGCAAAGCCATTGCAGGGCTGCTCCTTTACCCCCCCCCCCCACCCCCTCTAATTTTCACGACGAGCTGTAACACTGCGAATAATGAGGCAGCAGCACCACGCTCGCACGCTCGGAGTGAGAGAGATGGAGAGGGAAGTCTATCATTTCGATATCCAATCCACCTGTCGTTCCTTTTTACCCGCGATTAGTCCGGCACGCGCCCCTGTGATTAAAGCATCGCAAGCCGAGATCACCCGGATCAATTCACGGCGGCGAAGGTCTCTGGGGGACGAGGTGGGTAGGGGGGGGGGAGTGGGTAGGGGGGAGTGGGTGGGAGTGAGTGAGTGGGTAAGGGTGAGTGGGTGGGAGTGAGTGGATGGGGAGAGTCGGTGGGAGTGTGGGGTGAGTGGGAGTGAGTGAGTGGGTATGAGGTGGGGTGAGTGGGTGGATGGGTGGAGTGGGTGGGAGTGAGGTAGGGGTGAGTGGGAGGGAGTGAGTGGGTGAGGGTGAGTGGGTGGGTGGGAGTGGATGGATGGGGGGGAGTGTGGGTAGGCGGGAGTGTGTGGCTGAGTGGGTGGGTGGGAGAGTAAGTGGGAGTGGGTGGATGAGTGAGAGTGGCAGTGTAGTGGTTAGCGCAACGCTGCGCTATGAACCCAGCGACCCGAGTTCGATTCCCGCTCACGGCCAACGCCAGTGAAGATTGTCTGAATCGGTCATAGGCCTCCCCTCGGTCAACTCGGCCTCAAATGAGTACCTGGTGCGGTGTGCAAACATCACCACTGGGGAGACAAAGGCGGCCGGGCGTGGTGTTGGCCACCCACCCCCTCGTGTGCAGTGCCGGCCTTCATAGGTGCTCGCTAACAGCACTTGTCCCAACGTTCTGTTCAGGCTATACGGGGGATTTTTGTCTTTGTTTTGGTGGGAGTGGGTGGCTGGAGTGGAGCACAGATGGTGCATCTGCCAGTCATCTCAGCCATTCAAGCCCTGGCACCTGCGTCTGTTCCGTGACCTCCTGCACCTAGCCTGGCACAGCAGCCATCCCCATGGCACCTGGCTCTGTCCCGTGACCTCCTTCCTACCAGCGGGCCTTCGACACTTCACGTGGCCTCAAAGTGGACCCGGCGTGGCGAGGCGGCCGCCACTTGGTGTTGAACGGCGGCGGTTGTCGTAGTCGTGGAGGCGGATAAATCCGTGGGAGAATAAAAAAATCGACGCTTCACGAACGCCGATCGCCTAATCTGGTCCCGACACCGCGCAGCCTTCATCCACGTGGAGGAGCGAGCGAGTGAGCGTCCGGCAGGCCCGGCCGGAATCCCGTGGCTTCTCCTCTCGGTCTCTCGTCGGCCGCATGCGATGTTCGGATTAGGCGCACGGCGACTCGTTCTAAACCTCTCGGCGACATTCCGCGCACGGACACTCTCTGTGCGGGGCGGGGAGCGGTGGCGCAGCGGTTAGCGCGACGCTGCGCTACGAACCCGGCGATCCGAGTTCGATTCCCGCTCACGGCCAACACCACGTGACGATTATCTGAACCGGTCCTGGGCCTCCAACTAGGTCGGCTCGGCCTCAAACGAGTAACTGGTACGATGTGTAAACATCGCCGCTAGGGAAACAAAGGCGGTCAGGCGTGGTGCTGGCCACCCACCCCCCTCGTGTGCCTTTCCGGCCTCCATAGGTGCTACTAGCAAACAGCACTTGCCCCAACAGTGTGTTGAGGCTACACGGGGCATCTTTATCTTTGCTGGCTCAGGGGTGGTGTTTGTGATGTGGAGCCAGCTTGCTGGTGCTCACCCCTTAGCTCTCGGCTCGTGCAGTTGAGTTGTCCTAGCCAAGTGGCTCGTGCCGTGCTGTTTTGTTTCGTGGCTCTCGAGTGGCGGAAGAGAAAAAAAACATAAAGAGAACAGGGTGAGAAGGGCACCTTTGAAAGAGACGCCGCGCCGGCTGGAGATGTGACCGGAAAGGAGGACGAGGAGTAGCGAGCGAGCGAGCAAGCGTTGCAAGTAGAGTAGGCGAAGCGCGCGGTTCATGCATTTGCTCTCCCAGAAAGAAGATAAAAGCCTCGTGGGAGGTTTGTACATGCACGGGGGAGGGGGTAACGATGGGGCTGGCAAGGTGGAGGGGGGGGGGGGGGCAGGGGGATCGGTTCAAGCTCATCGACTGCCCGTGCTCGTGGTGAGCGCTGTGACACTTTTGAGTTTTTCTCGACCGCGACTTTGTGCCGAACAGCAGCCGCGTCGCAGCCGGGGGCAGCGGGCCATCTACTTCTTTGTTTAGCTAAACACTTGGCCACGTCATTATTTATCTAGTGATGTATGTGTCTACTTATTTATCCTTCTTTTTATTCGGCTATTTATTTATCTACTTGGCTATTTGCACGTCTGTTTTGGCTATGGTTTTATTCATCTATTCCGTTTTTACCATTTTTTTAAATCGAATTATTCGGATATTTATTGATCTAATTACTTGTCTGCCTGTTTATTTATTTGCTCCGAGCGCACGCGGCCCTCTCTCGTTCCCCCTCCACGGCCCCTCCGGCTGCACCACGTGCTCCTTCGGGGGTTCGCGCGGTTGTTCCGACGTTTCGCTCCACGTGCCTGGCGAGCTTTCTTCGGTGGAACTTGAAATTCAGGAGCGGCACGACGATTGTCCAACGTTCCTGGGGGAAGGGGTCAACACGATTCTTCCGAGCTTCACAAACGCGTACACCATATATCATTCAATTGCCGGTGTAGCAGGCGTAGTGACGACGACGACGGGGGGGGGGGGGGGGCTGCAGCATTCGGTCAGCTAGGGCCCCCCAATATTTGATTTGTCTCTTTGCACGCTCGTACCCTCGAGGTTGTTGTGTGTCGCGGCTGCTCTGGTCCTACTCCCATCGTCGTGACGCTCGCGGTCTCCAACACGAAATGCTGGAGCGGCGATCCCCTCTTCGCAAAACGCGGCCACTACCAGCTCCGCAACGCCTCTTTGCAGGATGACGTTACCGCTAGAATTCAATTTAAATCAAATGTGGAAACGTAATTGAAACCATTTTCGTAAAAAATGTAACTTCAATTTCGTTCTGATTAAGTGTTGTTGCTGTTGTTCTATTGACACTGTTGTTAAAAACAAATCTCATGGTGGTTGTCAAGGGCCCCCCCCCTCCAACTCGTAGCTTTGGCCACGGTGAGTGGGGGGGGGGGGGGGCAAGGCACCCCCCCCCAGCTCGTCACGCGACTGCGGTGAAGGCTCCGTCCTGCCAGCGCGCGCGCAGCGAAACGTCGGACACTCGCCGCGAATGATTATCGTTGAGCGCGGGGCGTAAACGCTCACGGGAACCCCATTGCCATGCAGCGGGCGAGGCGGCGCCTTTGACAACGAGTAGAATAAATGTTTAATTCTGAATCGCAATTAATCTGCCGTGTTTACAATGTGGCATTGACTGCTGACGCACACACTTTACAAAGACAAAGATTCCCCGCATAGGCTCGACCAGACTTTTCGGGGGCAAGTGCCGTTTAGCGATCGCGGCACGCGAGGCGGATATCTATGAATAAGAGCTTTATAGCTGCTCGGATTCCTCCAGTTCGATTTAAAGATTCCGATTCTGGTCGGCCAGCAGCAGTCTCCTTAAGTGGCGATGTTCAGACACCGCGCCAGCTACTCAGTCGAGGCCGAGTCGACCTAGGGGTTAGCCCCGTGTCTCACGAGCTCGGGAGAACTGTGACAGTCTTCGCGAGCGCGGCGCGCTAACCGCAGCGCCACCGCTCCCCGCGCACACGCGCCGTGACATTTGTCAGGCTGGGGGCAAAATATGCACGGTCACCCGTGGGTTTTAAATATCAGACTCCGAACGTAGTCCAGAGCGCTGACGGGCTCGCTCACGGCCACGACAAGTCGAGAGGATTAATGAGTATGCCCCGTTACTCTAATTAGAAGTCGCATTATTATATTCAGATTACATTTGGCCGCCCTCTACCCCCCCCTCTTTGTTCCCCCCCTTCCCCCTCCTTGTCTCCCCCCTCGCCCCCCCCCCTTGTTCCCACCCCTTGCCCCCCCCCGTCTCCACTCGTCCAGGGTGCTGTGGTCACTTTACTTACTCGACTACTTTATTTTACTTTGCCACGTAAGTGCCCACTGAGCTGATGTAGAGCTCTTTCTGTGCAGAAGCGACCAGGCTATCACAAACCATCATCATTATTATTATAGCTCAACGAAGTTGGCGGCTTATCATCAGCAACATCACCATGTGGACATTTATAGCAGCAGCAGCAGACACATCTTCTCTAAACGCGCGACGTTGATTCTAAATGTGAAGGGAAAAACCGGAGGAGCCGCACAAGAATCCACGCAACCACAGGGAGAGAGAGAGACAGAGACACCGCAAACTTCAAATATACAGCAGCAGGCATCGGGATCGAACCCACGCTTTCCTGTAGAGCAGGCGAGGTGGTTAACATCTTCTAGCCACTGCGGCGCCTCCCGGCTCGCCCGCCATGTGCACGTGGCTGCCTGCGTCTCGCCGCTGCTGCCCCCCCCCCTGCCCCTCCCCTGGCCCCCCGTTATCGTCAAAGTGTCAAGCGCGACCCGGTCATTACCGCGGCCACTGCCTTTCGCCTATAATGGGAAAACGATTGGACGATAACGCCGGAGCTGCCGCCTCCTCTTCCTCTTCCTTGACACCTCCTCCGTACGTCCGTCTCAAGCGCCGTGGCTTGATGAAGATTAAACACCGACACCACCAGCAGCAGCAGCAGCGACGACGGCGACGTCACATGAACAGTCTTTTTAGCATCGCATCCCGTCAGTAACGCATGGCAATTTGCGTGTGCCGTGCGGCACCGCCGATCATCGCTCTCGTAGAGAGGGGACGACTCAGAGAGAGAGGACGACTCGGAGAGAGAGAGGACGACTCAGAGAGAGGACGACTCAGAGAGAGAGGACGACTCGGAGAGAGAGAGGACGACTCAGAGAGAGAGGACGACTCAGAGAGAGAGGACGACTCAGAGAGAGATGGGATGACTCAGAGAGAGGACGACTCAGAGAGAGAGAGAAGACGACTCAGAGAGAGAGGACGACTCAGGAGAGAGGGGACGACTCAGAGAAAGAGAGAAAGAAAGAGGACGACTCAGAGAGAGAGAGGACGACTCGGAGAGAGAGAGGACGACTCAGAGAGAGAAGACGACTCAGAGAGAGAGAGGACGACTCAGAGAGAGAGAGGGGACGACTCAGAGAAAAAAAGAGGACGACTCAGAGAGAGAGAGGACGATTCAGATAGAGAGGACGACTCAGAGAGAGTGAGGACGACTCAGAGAGAGAGAGGACGACTCAGATAGAGAGGACGACTCGGAGAGGGAGAGGACGACTCAGAGAGAGAGAGGACGACTCAGAGAGAGGACGACTCAGAGAGAGGACGACTCCGAGAGAGAGGACGACTCAGAGAGAGGACGACTCGTGGCTGCCGCGGCACCCGAGGGGGTGGATGGGTGTCCAGCACCATCACGCCCGGTCGCCGCTGTCTCGCGATATTTGACACACGCAGTGCGCATTTTAGGCTGAGTCGACCTAGGGGAGGCCCAGGACCAATTCAGATGAACGTCACCGGCGTTGGTGGGAATCGAACTCGGGTCTCTCGCTGCCGGGTTCAAAGTGCAGCGCGCGAACCACTGCACCACCACCACCACCTCTACTCCCCTCCCCACCATCACCCCCATCGTCACCCCCCCACCTCCCCACCACCATCACCCCCCCACCTCCCCCCCACCATCACCTCCCCCACCCCCCCATCATCACCCCCCCCCACCTCCCCCCCCCACCATCACCCCCCCCCATCGTCACCCCCCCACCTCCCCACCACCATCACCCCCCCACCTCCCCCCCACCATCACCTCCCCCACCCCCCCATCATCACCCCCCCCCCACCTCCCCCCCCCAACCATCACCCCCCTCACCTCCCACCCCCACCATCACCCCCCCACCATCACCCCCCGACCCCCCCCCCCAACCATCACCCCCCCACTTCCCCCCCCCACCATCACCCCCCCAACCCCCCCCACCATCACCCCCCCCACCTCCCCCCCCAACCATCACCCCCCGACCTCCCCCCCCCCCACCATCAGCCCCCCCACCATCACCCCCCCCACCATCACCCCCCACCTCCCCCCCCACCATCACCTCCCCCCCACCTCCCCCCCCACCATCACCCCCCACCATCACCCCCCGACCTCCCCCCCCCACCATCAGCCCCCCCCCCACCATCACCCCCCCCCACCATCACCCCCCCACCTCCCCCCCCCACCATCACCCCCCCCACCATCACCCCCCCCCACCTCCCCCCCCCACCATCACCCCCCCCCCAAACACAAACAACCCTGCGGCACCCCCACGTGACGGATCTGGGATCTGGAGTCGGTCCTGGGCCAGACTGGACGCTCGTTTGGCTAGAATCGCGCATCAATCAGATTCGCAGCTCGACTCACGATGTCAAGCGCTGTGTGTGCGTGGCGTTGTTGATTCAATTAAAGCGTGTGGCCTCTCAAGTGGCGAGGCCGATGGTGGTGATGGTGGTGGTGATGACGGTGATGATGATGATGAGCTGGAGGATTGCAGGTTGGTTGAACCGAGACGAGTTGACAACACAAGTGACTCCATCCCCTCTCACCCATCCCACCCCAAGAGCCAGGCGGAGGCTGTGGGAACAAATTGTCCATAATTGGTGCCACGTGAGTGAGATTTCATTCTCCCCTTGTATGTCAAGAGGGCCGGTAATCACCGCGATATTAATTGTCGCAGCAGCTAGATGAATGGAAATGTCAGCGAGTGATTGCGCTGCTGCTGATAATCGGGAAGCTCCACTCTGTCCAGCCTCAACAGAAATGCCACAGCTGCTGCTGCTGCTGCTCGTGATGGTGAGATTTACAATTTTGTATCACTTATTCTTCTTTGTCCTCGGTTGTGAGATTTTAAACTACAGTTTTTATCTCTCTCTCTCTCTCTCACGTGGGTCATTATTGTTCCTCAATGTTCACTCCAGCCATTATAATTCTGTTTCACGAGAGACACTCGCTCACTCACCGGCGGTCTGTCGCCTCCTTATCCCTCCTCTATCGCTACTGCTACTGCCGTGGTTGCTGTGTCATGTGAACTTCACTCATTGATTGCCCCGCGCATGTTGAGGACTCGGTCTGATCCGTCTCGCCAAGCCACGCACTCACCATCTCACTAACTCACCCGCCCACTCACTCAGTCACTCAACCACCCATTCACCTACTTACTCACCCACTCATTCACTCACTCGCTCACCAACCCACTTACTCACCCACCCACCCATCCACTCTGGTTACCGCACGTGACCTGTGAGAGTCTCGTCTGACTACCACACGTGACCTGTGACAGGCTCGTCTGGTTACCGCACGTGGCCTGCGACCACGAGAAGAGAGAAACCGAAAACTCCAAATATACAGCAGGCGTCAGGGTTGGGATCGAACCCTCGTTTCACTTACGCGAACCTCATTCACCCACTCACTCACTCACACACCAACTCACTCACCCACTCACTCACTCACCCACTCATTCATCCACCCACCCACTCATTCATCCACCTACTCATTCATCCACCCACCCATTCATTCCACTCACCCACACACTCGCTAACTCACCCACACACTCATCCACTTAATCACCCGGGTCACTCTTGCCAATGGCAATATCCCGGTTGTGACAGCGGCACACAGTGGTCTGCTGTTACCCGCAGTATAATTTCAATAAAAACGTGCAACCGCAGCATTAACCAGGGCGGCCGCTGGCAATTCGAACCGCAACACCGCAGCAGCAGCAGCAGCAGCAACAACAAGAAGAAGCGGCGACCCGCTGCGAGGTCGCGCCACCGCCCCACGTGACCCCGGGGCGTGGTGTCCCTGGGCCGTCTCGCTGCCAGGAAGGCCCCCAGGGGTTGCTGGGTCAGATTCGGAACAAAAACATTTGTTTTACACCGGAGGAATCCGATGAGCGATGAAGCTCTTGTTGTTCTTGTTGTTGTTGTTTTGTGTGTCCACAGACGTCCAGCGTCGGCTCGCGCGGCCTCCCCGCGGGGCGTCTGGGAGCGGAGCGCGCGACGTCGCCCGCTGTGCAGAGGCGGCGACAGCTCTCGGCGAGAGAGGGGGGGGCAGGGGGGGCGGGAGAGGGGGGGGGCAGGGGGGGCGAGAGAGGGGGGGGCAGGGGGGGCGGGAGAGGGGGAGGCAGGGGGGGCGGGAGAGGGGGGGGCAGGGGGGGGCGGGAGAGGGGGGGGGCAGGGGGGGCGGGAGAGGGGGGGGGCAGGGGGGGCGGGAGAGGGGGGGGGGGCAGGGGAGGCGGGAGAGGGGGGGGGCAGGGGGGGGCGGGAGAGGGGGGGGCAGGGGGGGGCGGGAGAGGGGGGGCAGGGGAGGCGGGAGAGGGGGGGGGCAGGGGGGGCGGGAGAGGGGGGGGGCAGGGGGGGCGGGAGAGGGGGGGGGCAGGGGAGGCGGGAGAGGGGGGGGCAGGGGAGGCGGGAGAGGGGGGCAGGGGGCGGGAGAGGGGGGCAGGGGAGGCGGGAGAGGGGGGGGCAGGGGGGGCGGGAGAGGGGGGGGCAGGGGGGGCGGGAGAGGGGGGGGCAGGGGGGGGCGGGAGAGGGGGGCGGGGGAGGCGGGAGAGGGGGGGGCAGGGGAGGCGGGAGAGAGGGGGGGGGGGGGGGCGGGAGAGGGGGGGCAGGGGGGGCGGGAGAGGGGGGGGTGGAGGCGGGGAGGGGGGGGCAGGGGAGGCGGGAGAGGGGGGGGCAGGGGGGGCGGGAGAGGGGGGGCAGGGGGGGCGGGAGAGGGGGGCGGGTGGGGGAGAGGGGGGAGCAGGGGGGGCGGGAGAGGGGGGGAGCAGGGGGGGCGGGAGAGGGGGGGGCAGGGGGGCGGGTGGGGGAGAGGGGGGGCGGGTGGGGGAGAGGGGGGAGCAGGGGGAGTAGGGGGGCGGGTGGGGGAGAGGGGGGCGGTGGGGGCGGGTGGGGGAGAGGGGGGGGCGGGTGGGGGAGAGGGGGCGGGGTGGGGGAGGGGGGGCAGGGGAGGGGGGGGGGAGAGGGGGGCGGGTGGGGAGAGGGGGGCGGGTGGGGGAGAGGGGGGGCGGGTGGGGAGGTCAGGGGGGGGGGGAGAGCGAAGGGGGAGTGGGGGAGAGCGAAGGGGGAGTGGGGAGCGAGGGAGGGGGTAGTGAGGGGGGGGGCTCTTTCGGGTCGCGTGCAGGAGGCGGTGACTTCCCTCCCGGCTCGTCCTCGGGGACCAGAACTGGACGTGTGGCGGGGGGGCGGGGGGGGGGGGCGGGGGGGGGGGCCTTGGCCATACTTCACCGCGCTGCTCAGGGCGGCTCAAGGCGTGGGGACCAGAAGCCGGGGATCATGGCGCAGTGCAGCACAACAATTCCCTTTTCCTGCTCTGCCCGTCTGCCCCGTAGCATCCTCCGGCAACCTGCCGTGAGCAGTCGTCGCCTCTTCACGGCCTCAACATCGCCTACAAACCACGACCACCACCACGGCCACCACCACCACGGCCACCACCACGGCCACCACGGCCACCACGGCCACCACCACCACGACAACCACCTCCACGGCCACCACCACCACCACGGCCCCCACCTCCACGATCACCACCACGGCCACCACCACCACGACAACCACCTCCACGACCACCACCACGGCCACCACGGCCACGGCCATCACCACGACAACCACCTCCACGGCCACCACCACCACGGCCACCACCACCACGGCCACCACCACCACCACGGCCCCCACCTCCACGACCACCACCAACAACCGCCATTCGCCACGAAGTGGCGGTGATGTCACCACGACGCTTGTGCCAGGCTAGGTGCACGTTGAGGCCACGTGAAGTATCGAACGCCCGCTGGCAGGAGGTCACGGGGCAGACCCAGGTGCCACGGGTCGACTGACTGAGATGATTGGCTGATGCACCACCTGTGCCCCCTACTAAGCCTTCTCATTCTCTGACGTGCGATGCTGTAGACGATGAGAGTGGACCTGTCGCTTTTTCTCAGCGAGCCTGAACACCTCCTCTGTCAATCACCACGACCACCACCACCACTACGACCACTACCAACACGACCACCACCACGACTACCACCACAAAATACAAAGACCCCCCCCCCTCACCGTATCGTATTTTAGAGAATGTTCGAGCGTTCTTTGGTTCTTTCGGTAAAGTCACGTATAAAGAAAAACAATATTTAGTTTATTACTTTATTAAATTAAATTATTTAATTTATTACTTTTTCTTTATACGTGACTTTACCGAAAGAACCAAAGAATAATTCCTGCAGTCACGAAAGCTCCAAAGTTAAGAATGTTGGAGCGTGTGGAGTTCGTGAGAGCTGTTGCACACAACGTGGTGGGTGACGAACCGGGCGACCCGAGTTCGATTCCCGCTCGCAGCCTCCCAACCCCAGCGACGATTATCCGCACCGGTCCTGGCACTCCCCTAGGTCGACTCAGCCTCAAAACGAGTACCCGGTGCGGTGGCGCGTACACATCGCCGCTGGGGAGACAAAGGCGGCCGGGATTCGGTGCCGGCCCACCCACGCCCTCGTGTGCCGTGACGTCCGTCATCGGTGGGTGCTGCTAACTCGCTAGCAGCAGCAGTAGCAGCACCCAACAGGTCTGCTCAAGGCTTTACCCCTGTTGGGGTGGAAGAGGAGGGGGGGTTCTGTTAGTCTCCGTTGAAAGACGCGAGAGGGGCGCTTGGCGTCGACGCGAGACGGTGTCGCCCCCGAGAATCCCCGAATTAGTCGCGCGCGGCGCCCTCCGCGCGAGAGAACGACGCGCGGCTCGGCGCACGCAAATGAGAGCCTTGAGCACCCTGCTTGGTAACGAGCCGGTGTCCGCAATGAGCCCTTTGATTGAGAGACGTGGTGGGGGTGGGGGAGATGGGGGTTGGGGTGTGATGGGGGGGTAGTGGTGGGGGTGGTGGGGGAGATGGGGGAGATCAGGGGTGCTGGCAGAGAAGGCGGCATCCCTTTAACAAGCGTGGCGCATGCACGTGCGTATACGTGCACGTTGGGGGTGTTTAATCAGATACACCAACCCCAATTGCCTACAAAGCTGAAACAAGACACGGGAGGTCAAAAATACCACACGCGTACACACACAGAGTGATGACGCGGCCACTGGCCACAGCATCGTCACAATGTTGAACGTGAATCTGCACGTGTACCTGCACGTGTACCTGGTCGTGTACCTGGTCGTGTACCTGATCGTGTACCTTCACGTGTACCTTCACGTGTACCTTCACGTGTACCTTCACGTGTACCTTCACGTGTACCTTCACGTGTACCTTCACGTGTACCTGCACGTGTACCTGATCGTGTACCTGATCGTGTACCTGGTCGTGTACCTGGTCGTGTACCTGGTCGTGTACCTGGTCGTGTACCTGGTCGTGTACCTGGTCGTGTACCTGGTCGTGTACCTGGTCGTGTACCTGATCGTGTACCTGGCACATTTATTTTTTAAACTCATTTGGGAGTGCTTGGCAGGACCTTCCCGAAAGCGAATTTTGAGACTTTGTGAGGATTTCCAGGGCAAACTCGGGTGGAAGTACAGCAGAGGATTATTAAATATATCTGTGCGGAGCTAGGAGCAATAATCCCTCGTATATGGGCGGTGGGTATCTTCCGACACGCCAAACACTCGTTGGCCAACACATCTACTTGACCTATTTTACATTTGAAGTTTTCGTGACTGCAAGGATCCATACTCTTTGGTTCTTTCGGTAAAGTCACGTAGGTGAAAATAAAAAATAAAAATAAAAAGACAAATAAGAATAAAAAGAAAGATTTTATTTTATTTTCTTTATTTGTATTTTTATTCTTATTTTTTATTTTCACCTACGTGACTTTACCGAAAGAACCAAAGAGTATTTACCTATTTTATTTGACCGGATAAGGCCCGCTGAGCCGTGTAGCTCTTTTTCAGAAGTGACCTGGCCACAAACCATAGCTCAACGAAGTGGCTTAAAATGTGGAAATGTATAACAGCCAAATACTCTAAACGCGTGATGTTGGTTACAAAAGTGGAGGAAATCACCGGATGAGCCGGACGCAAATCCACGCAACCACAGGGAGAGAGAGAGACACGCAAACTCCAAATATACAGCAGCAGCAGGCGTCAGGCTTGGGATCGAACCCACGACCTCCTGTATACCAGGCGAGGTAGTTAACATTTCGATGCCGGATCCTCGTCAAAATGTGGTCTTGAGACTCGCTGAGATATTTTCTGAACTCGCATATTGACGTCATCGGCATCATCATTTATAATATGAAGCGGGCGGACTCCAGGAGAATCCTCTGCCGATGCCATCGGGAACCCATTAGCAATCTGAGTCGGAGGTCACGGGGAAATCGGAATGAATGGGTACAGAGGCTGTCATCAATTCTCTCGGAACGGCTCTTGCCATCGGGGTGACGATCATTCAACACATTACTTGGTGATGCTGCCGCTGCTGCTGCTGCTGCGTTGGCAGTGGTTCGCAAGCACAGTTAACAACAACAACAACCCCCAACACGTTCATCAATAACGCTGTGGCATTCAAAGGAAAAGTATATCATAGGCGACGTTTCGGGCAATAGCCCTTTTAGGTTTTGTCCAGAAGAGCCTCTGGCCCAATCTACGTGCCGTGAAGAAGGGCCATTGCCCAAAACGTTGCCTATTACTATATACACTTTTTGAGGCCACACAGAGTGTCATTGAAGGATGTGTTTAGTTTAATGACTAATCATAATTAGTAGTAGATGCGGGATTGGATCTATCGCTCTTATAGCGCACACGGGAAGGCGCCGCTCTGTCTCACAAACACAGCCTGCGGTAGTTTCACAGTCGGTGGGGCGATGTTGTTGCTGCTGCTGCCGTGTGGTTTCGCCTAGGGGCACCCCCAGTGGCAGCTGTCCCTGTGGTTTGGTACAAGGCGGTCATCGGGCGGGGAGGCGCCGCGTCACATACACAGCAGGCCGGTGTCACTTCACGGCGATGTTGCTGTTGTTGCGTGATCGCCACCGAGCGGTTCGCGGTGTTTGTTTGGCAAGTTCGGACCCCGACAACGGGATCGCGATGCTCTTGTGGAACAACGCCACGGACATCTCTCACGCGCCCGGTTGCAATGGCACCACAGCCACCGTTGTCTTGCCCACGAAGCGGTACCTTTCTTTTTTATCCACCCCAGAGGGATGATGGGCTGACTCAACTCCCCACAAACAGGGAGGGTGGAAACTCGCGACCTTCTGATTGCGAGGGGCGCGCTCGCTCGCTCGCTCCACCAATCGAGCGGCAGCCACGTGGCGTGAAATGTGACGAAACAATGCGGCGATGGCAGGCGCGCTGATTGAGCGGAGCACAGCCAAGTGCAATTGTGTCCAAGTGCCTTTGAAACATTCACAATTAATGAATAATTCACGAGGCACGACTCGGAACAACACTCGGCAGGCATTCGTATTCACGCAGCTTCGCCTGCCGCGAGCCAACTACTCGGCGAGCGGAGGGCAGTCCAGCAACAATGCACTTGTTGTACCGTACCACGCTCCGACGTCTATGGCTCCCCACCCCACCCTCACCACCGTCCGCCTTCGTCAACACGCGCTGACTCACGCGGTGAAGTATGGCGCTGAGCACGCTGCAGGTATAACTCTCCGGGTGTTCCGATTTCCTCCCACGTGTATGAACACTCATTCTATATGTAAAGGTCCGTAGAGCTTGGGGAGTGATGGGGGATACTCAACACCGCGTGGCTACTGCTGCTGCCTTCTTGCTCCTCGTCTGTGGTTCCTCCTCCTGGCGCCGCTGAGTCCTCCTCTCTCTCTGAGTCGCCCTCTCTGAGTCGTCCTCTCTCTGAGTCGTCCTCTGAGTCATCCTCTCTCTGAGTCGTCCTCTCTGAGTCGCCCTCTCTCTCGGAGTCGTCCTCTCTCTCTGAGTCGTCCTGTCAATCGAGATGAGTTGAAAGTGGCACAGCTCCAAGTGGCTTCCTAATATCGGAAGCAAAGAGCGTTCCAAACGGCCGTGGAAGCAGCGCGTCCGAAAGGGGCGCGCGACGCCGTCCGATGGCCGAGCCAAAAGCCGCCGCCGCCGCTGCTGCTGCTGAGAGGATGAGCGGAGTTGGCGTGACGATGGTCGAGAGCTCCTTGACGAGACCAGCGAGGTGGTGTTGTGCTTCATTTGTGGCGAGCACTTTGCGGGTGTAACGAGCGCGACCTTCTGACAGCGCCGTATTCGTTCGGCAATTTTGCAGTACCACGTCACGAGGTGTCGGTACCACGTCACGTGTCGGTACCACGTCACGTGTCGGTACCACGTCACGTGTCGGTACCACGTCACGATGCGTGTCGGTACCAGTCACGAGGCGGGTCAGTGGCACGTCACGAGGCGGATACCACGTCACAACGCGTGTCGGTACCACGTGCCACAGAATCTTAGGGGGAAAGATCGGGTGGCGGGAAGAAGAATCTCACTCATGATCGCAGGGCATCATTGTCGCGACGGAAAGAGATTTTGAGAGTGAGAGAGAAAGCGAACGAGCGAGAGAGAGACAGATAGTTATAAAACAACACAAAAACCAGCCCGTAATTCTACGAAGACGACGTCGATGGAAGGACGTGTCATCATTCATCGGGACGCGAGCGAACAGGCGACCCGTGACGCCGGGAGCCAGCCCCTGCTGCCTTCTTGACGGAGAGGGGCCAGGGCTGGAGGGTTAGGAAGGGACATTTGAGATATTTACTGGCGGAAGCCCCACCGCCGTTTTTGCATTTAAATCGCGTTGCTTAAAGCACAAAAATGAATTTAAAAAGGCGACCGCGTGCTGCGAAAGTGGGAGCGGGGAGGAGGGGGGTGGGGGGTGGTGGGCAAGGAAATAAAATCACGACCAACCCCCACCCAGCAGCCACATTTGTCTTCAACGTCACCAAAGCGGCCCGTTTTCAAATGAAGCTTTCAAAATTCAGGCACCGAAGAGGATGATGATGATGAGAGCCGTCGCCTTCGTCTCTTAAACGGCGACTTTAAGCAACAACAACAGCAATAACAACAATAACAACAGCAATAACAACAACAATAATAACAGCAATAACAACAACAATAACAACAGCAATAACAACAACAATAACAGCTATAACAACAGCAATAACAACAACAGTAACAGCTATAACAACAGCAATAACAACAACAATAATAACAACAGCAATAACAACAACAATAACAACAACAATAACAACAATAATAACAACAACAATAACAACAACAATAACAGCAGCAATAACAACAACAATAACAACAACAGTCGTCACGGAGGGCTTTGCGCGCATCGCGACCGATGATTCCCACTGCCACGCGGTACAGGGTCGGGGGGGGGGGCTGAAGGGGGGGAGGAGAAGTGGGGGGGGGAGGATGGAAGAGCCCCCCCTCTCCCACTCCCCCACTCCCCCCACCGCTCCCCTATTTACATTTTAGCTTTTCACCGCGTGCTCCCCTACGGATTTAGCGGCGGGGGGGGGGGGGTTAATTGGCGGGTATTGTGCAGCGGTAATTACGGGCCCCGTGGTCGCATCTCAATTAGGCCCCGGCAGGAATCATCCCTCGGTGTCCCCATTACAGCCACTCGCCTCTCGTTTGCATCCGGCAACAAAGTCCCGAGTTCACGACCGGCGCGTGGACCCCCCCCCCCCGTCTCCCCCCCCCCCCTCTCGCTCTCCCTGTCTCTCTCCTGCGCTCTCCCCCATCTCTCCCCCTCTGTTTCTCTCGCCTCTGTCTCTCTCCCAATGCCATCAGTGCTCCCCAATGCCATCAGTGCTGCCCGATGCAATCAGTAATGCCCATTCCCATTAGTGCTGCCAAGCCGCCTACCCAACCACGGGCACGGGTAGGAGGCAGCAGCAGCAGCTGTTTGAGCACCGAATGATATATTTATATATCTTCCCGTGCCAATATTTGTCCAAAGGAGTCTCATCAAGGCGAGCGCCTTCCGCTTGTGAGAGTACCAGCATCGGCGGCCGTTCTACGCACTCCTCTCTCACTCTCGCTCGCTGCCATAGGAACGTGGAATTTCCACGGCGTGCCGTGAGCCACCGGCTCCCCGGCCCCATCCCCTCCGCCCCTCTCGCGTAGCCCTTCAATGTGAATAATCATCAGCGTAATGCATGCGCGCGCCGCTCTGTGTGTGTGTGTGTTCGTGAATAATTCACACTTCACGGGATGAGGAGAGAGACTCGAGCGCGGGCGTCAGTCACGCCGATGATCGCAGTGCCTAATGTAAAAGATTAGAGAATGTAATGACATTTAAGGACGGCGGAGTTCATCCGCAGAGGAGATGGAGCCATTAAATCAGCCACCTCCTATGAGGGTGCCGAGGTAGGGAGATGTTAACTACCTCGCCAGGTATACGGGATGTCGTGGGTTCGATCCCGACCTTGACGTCTGCTGCTGTGTATTTGGAGTTTGCGTGTCTCTCTCTCATCATCACGATGGCTATGAGATGTTAACTACCTCGCCTGGTGTACAGGATGTCGTGGGTTCGATCCCGACCCTGACGTCTGCTGCTGCTGTATATTTGGAGTTTGCGGTCTCATCATCATCACGGTGGCTAGGAGATGTTAACTACCTCGCCTGGTATACAGGAGTTCCTGGGTTCGATCGCGACCCCGACGCCTGCTGCTGTATATTTGGAGTTTGCATGTCTCTCTCTCTCCCCGTGGTCGCGTGGATTTTTCTCAAGGTCCTCCGGTTTTCCCCACCACATTTAGAATCAGCATCACGCGTTTAGAGTATCTGGTTGCTAGAAATTCCCACGTGATTATGATGATGATGATAATCCGCTACGTTGAGCTATTATTTGTGGCCAGGTCGCTTCTGAAAAAAGAGCTACATAGTTCAATGGAACTTACCTGGTAAAACAAAATAGTTTAGTTTCAGTTTGTTATTTAAACGTCCCAGATCTGCATGCATTGGATTGCCATAGTTCATTCACGACCACCACCATCGGGGCCACCGACACCACCACCGACACCACCACCACCACCACCACCGAGACCACCACCACCGAGACCACCACCACCGACACCACCACAGAGACCACCACCGACACCACCACCGACACCACCACCGACACCACCACCGACACCACCACCGAGACCACCACCACCGACACCACCACCACCACCGAGACCGCCACCATCGAGACCACCACCACCGACACTACCACCACCTAGACCACCATCACCGACACCACCACCGACACCACCACCACCTAGACCACCACCACCTAGACCACCACCACCGACACCACCACCTAGACCACCACCACCTAGATCACTACCACCGAGACCACCATCACCGACATCCACCACCAGCGGTGTTCCACGAGGCTGCCCCACGTGGTCCGCGGGTCCGCGATGTGAACGCAGCTTGATCGGGACACTCGTGACAATCTTAATTTTCGCTGTACCTTTTGTTAGGGATATTAATTCATATTTTACTCGTGACATTTAATTAAAAAAATGAAATTAGATAAATTACCCTGATTAAACTATCCCAACTCTAACATCTAAGTTTTTTTTATGTTTCAGTAATATTAATCATTTAGTATTCGTGGTATTTAGAGAGAGAGAGAGGGGAGTGATTGCGTGTTGCCACCAGGGCTGGGAGGCCTGGGTGGTGGTTTGCGGGTAGAGAATTAATGAAAGAACGGGGCGGGGGGGCGACTTCCTGCTCAGGAGATGGAGCGAGGGAATTCATCTCGCGTCTGTGACGGCTGTGAACTCGACAAGGAGACGCTCACCCCTCTCGTTCCTCACTCCAGTGTCAAACTCACCAATCACCCCCTCCTCTCTGTACCCGCATCTGTTTCTGGATCGACCCTTTTGCATTCGAGTGACCACCCATCACGGTGGCGGCGTCTTGGTGATTCCCTCAAACACGTGGTCGCCTCCGTCGTCGCGTAGATTGAAACACTCATTTGTTTAGAGCCGCTGTTTGTGTTTAGTTTGTTGTCCTTCCCCCCGGCACAACCGATGAGCACGGTTGGTTGCATACGGCGCGAAAGAAATTCAACAAACACCATCGTGGCTTCTAGATTTGAAGCTTTCGTGACTGCAAGGATTAGGTTTTTTTCAGTAAAGTCACGTCCAAGTCGCGTCCAGGCACCGTACATGCATTGTACAAGCACCGTACATGCAGAGTACAAGCACCGTACATGCATTGTACAGACACCGAGGTGGTTATCTCCCCCCCCCCAACTCATTGGCTCCTCCCTGCCCAGCACGCTATATATAAAAAAACACGTGTCTTGAATAGCTCTCTTCACACGCTACAGTAATTTTACTGGAGCATTTACACCTGATGACGGAGGTTTGTGTTGCTTCCGAAACGTCGTGATTTAATTTAGATATTTTCATTCATTTTTTTTTACCTACGTGACTTTACCGAAAAAAACCTAAGAGTAACACCGTGGCTTCGTGTTGGATCACACACGAGCAGCTCCTGATGCTGCTGATGGTGATAGTGGTGCTGCTGATGACACTGTAACGGAAAATAAATGTGTCCCTGGGCATTAAGTGTTATTTCCGAATTGCTTAGGCCTCAAAATTATAGAAAGTGGCTATTATTATTCCCCACAAACTTTGCTTTTGTGACCAGGACACAAAAACAAAGTTAATAATCCACTCCATTAACAGTGTAACACATTTATTTTTTGTTCATGGGTAGTAAGTGGTCACAAAAGCAAAGTTTGTAGGGAATAATATCAATTTTCTATAATTTTTAGGCGTCGGAAATTTTAAAATAACACTTACTACCCAGGGACAAAAATTGTGTTATATAGAGTGAGCGTGCTACTGATGATGATGCTGATGATGGTGATACTGATGATGATGGTGATACTGATGATGATGCTGCTGCTGATGGTGATGCTGCTGATGATGCTGCTGATGATGAAACGCGTTCATCTGCTACCGCAAGCCGGCTATAGACAGCACCGAGCTGACGGACGGGGGAGGTCAAACGGGGTCAATCATAGCCCCCCCAACACCCCCCCCCAACCCGCGGATCCCCCCCACCCCACAAACCCAATTAAGCACGTGACCTCTTCCGGGCCAACCTCGTGATTGCGAGAAGATTCCTTCAGCCTGAGAACGAATTAATTAGGCCTCTTGAATATATGTATGTGTGTGTATGTGTGTGTATGTGTGTGTGTGTATGTGTGTGTGTATGTGTGTGTGTGTATGTGTGTGTGTGTATGTGTGTGTGTATGTGTGTATGTGTGTGTGTGCAATTTGTACTTACTCGATTTATTTACGTGTATTTATTTTGCGTGACTTGCTGCGCCTTCTCTCGATTTTTGCGATCCTATCTGGGGGCGGGGGCTTGGGTTTCTATGCATCGCGTGTTGTTGTTGTTGTTATTGTTGTTGTTGTGACTTGTTGACCTGCCATCTGCGAGCAAGAACTTCATAGCTCATCCGATTTCTTCTCCTGCAAGTCGACATCAAGATTCTGATTCTGGATCGACCCCGCACCCCCCCCCCCACTGCCCCATCTCCCCTCCCCTCTAACATGCAAATGACAAAATTTGTATCCCGCTGGACAGATCTATCATTGGGATGGTTATTGTTGTTATTGTGAACCTTGTTTACCCAGGAAGGCCTCGCTTAGTGTCTCTTCATCGGGAGGCTCCTGGCAGGTGTGTCCCAGGATCGGGGCGATGCTACTGCTGCTGCTACTGCTGCTACTGCTGCTGCTAATGGGTCATCGCTGTTGAGTTTTATATTTTTTCAATTCAGCTTTGGGATGTTTGAGCCAATTCCATCGTTTGCTTTTGTGTGGGACGAGATTGGAAGCGTGGAGGAAATCCGTGGAGATTGAAACGGGACGGGAGAGGTGGGAGAGTGCGTGGAGGGGAGTAGAGTGAGATGAGAGGGGAGAGGTAGGAAAGTGCGTGGAAGGGTGTAGAGTGAGATGAGAGAGGCAGGAGAGAGTGTGGAGGGGAGTAGAGTGAGATGAGAGGGGAGAGGTAGGAGAGAGTGTGGAGGGGAGTAGAGTGAGATGAGAGGGGAGAGGCAGGAGAGAGTGGGGAGGGGAGTAGAGTGAGATGAGAGGGGAGAGGTAGGAGAGTGTGTGGAGGGGCGTAGAGTGAGGTGAGAGGAGAGAAGTGGGAGAGCGAGATGAGAGGGGAGTAGAGTGAGATGAGAGAGTTAGGAGAGTGCGTGGAGGGGAGTAGAGTGAGGTGAGAGCGAGTGTGTTTATATCGCCATATATTTTACTTATGGGAGGATTCCAAAACGTGTTTCTTCTCGGATCACGTTTTTGTTTTCTTTCCACGAATGAACGCGCCCCTCCTGTCCGTGACACGCGGTTCAGAAACACCGCGGCCGTCAACGTCGTCAGAAAAGTACGGGAGCAGCAGTTGGGATGAGCTCAAGGGGTCATGGAGACGCGCAAACCCCTGGCGATCGCACCGAGAGCGACGGCACAAGGAGCGCGTGGATGAGATGCAGCGCACAGGTTGACGACATCGTCGCAAACTGTTTCAGGGACGCGACCGGGGGGGCCTTGGTGCGGGGCGCGTCACGGCCGGAGGGGGCGATGGTTCGAGAGTAGTAACGGAGCGGCAGCCGAGGAACGGAACGCGTCCCAGAGGACGCACGCCAGGGAGACGGAGCCGTGGAATGGGCTCGTGTGCGCGCAGGTGCTAAGTGAATCGTTACAGAGCGGTGGCGCAGCGGTTAGCGCTACGCTGCGCTACGAACCCGGCCACCCAGGTTCGATTCCCGCTCACAGCCAACACCGGTGACGATTTTCTGAACCGGTCCTGGGCCTCCCCTAGGTCGACTCAGCCTCAAATAAGTACCTGGTGCGGTGTGTAAACATCGCCACTGGGGATACAAAGGCGGTCGGGCGTGGTGCTGGCCACCCACCCCCTCGTGTGCCGTTCCGGCCTTCATAGGTGCTACTCGCTAACAGCACTTGTCCCTACAGTCGGTTAAGGCTATATGTTACAGCGCAGAACCTTCATCCAGCAGTGGAATGAGCGTGGCTGCTACTGCTGCTGCTGATGATGACGATGGTGAAGATGGTGACGATGGTGAAGATGGTGAAGATGATGATGATGGTGACGATGGTGAAGATGTTGACGATGGTGACGATGGTGACGATGGTGAAGATGGTGACGATGGTGAAGATGGTCAAGATGATGATGATGGTGACGATGGTGAAGATGGTGACGATGGTGACGATGGTGAAGATGGTGAAGATGATGATGATGGTGACGATGGTGAAGATGTTGACGATGGTGACGATGGTGACGATGGTGACGATGGTGACTATGGTGACGATGGTGAAGATGATGATGATGGTGAAGATGGTGACAATGGTGACGATAGTGAAGATGATGATGATGGTGACGATGGTGATGATGGTGACGATGGTGACGATGGTGAAGATGATGATGGTGACGATGGTGACGATGGTGAAGATGGTGACGATGGTGAAGATGGTGAAGATGATGATGATGTTGACGATGGTGAAGATGGTGACGATGTTGACGATGGTGAAGATGGTGAAGATGGTGATGATGGTGACGATGGTGACGATGGTGACGATGGTGACGATGTTGACGATGGTGACGATGGTGACGATGGTGACGATGATGACGATGGTGACGATGGTGAAGATGTTGACGATGGTGACGATGTTGACGATGTTGACGATGGTGAAGATGGTGAAGATGGTGACGATGGTGAAGATGGTGAAGATGTTGATGATGGTGAAGATGGTGACAATGGTGAAGATGGTGACGATGGTGAAGATGGTGAAGATGGTGACGATGGTGACGATGGTGAAGATGGTGACGATGGTGACGATGGTGAAGATGGTGATGATGGTGACGATGGTGAAGATGTTAATGATGGTGATGATGGTGAAGACGATGATGATGGTGACGATGGTGACGATGGTGAAGATGGTGACGATGGTGAAGATGGTGAAGATGGTGACGATGTTGACGATGGTGAAGATGATGATGAAGATGTTGACGATGGTGATGATGGTGAAGATATTGACGATGGTGAAGATGATGGTGAAGATGGTGAAGATGGTGAAGATATTGACGATGGTGAAGATGATGGTGAAGATGGTGAAGATGGTGAAGATGATGGTGAAGATGGTGACGATGGTGAAGATGATGGTGAAGATGGTGACGATGGTGAAGATGTTGACGATGTTGACGATGGTGACGATGGTGAAGATGGTGACGATGGTGACGATGGTGAAGATGTTGATGGTGAAGATGGTGAAGATGTTGATGATGGTGACGATGGTGAAGATGGTGAAGATGGTGAAGATGGTGAAGATGGTGACGATGGTGAAGATGGTGAAGATGGTGACGATGGTGAAGATGGTGAAGATGTTGATGATGGTGACGATGGTGAAGATGTTGATGATGGTGACGATGGTGACGATGGTGAAGATGTTGATGATGGTGACGATGGTGAAGATGGTGAAGATGGTGAAGATGATGAAGATGTTGATGATGTTGAAGATGTTGATGATGTTGACGATGGTGAAGATGGTGACGATGGTGAAGATGATTATGGTGACGATGGTGAAGATGATGATGATGGTGACAATGATGATGATGATGGTGACGATGGTGAAGATGTTGACGATGGTGAAGATGATGATGGTGACGATGGTGAAGATGATGATGATGGTGACGATGGTGACGATGGTGAAGATGGTGACGATGGTGACGATGGTGAAGATGGTAACGATGGTGAAGATGGTGAAGATGATGATGATGGTGACGATGGTGAAGATGATGACGATGGTGACGATGGTGAAGATGATGATGATGATGGTGAAGATGGTGAAGATGGTGACGATGGTGAAGATGTTGACGATGGTGAAGATGGTGACGATGGTGAAGATGATGATGATGATGATGATGGTGAAGATGGTGAAGATGGTGACGATGATGATGATGGTGAAGATGATGACGATGGTGACGATGGTGAAGATGATGATGATGACGATGGTGACGATGGTGAAGATGTTGACGATGGTGTGCGTCTATCGGGTGGGGTTGATGGATCACCGGAGCGGGAGGCTGAATCCATCCCGCGACCTCTGGATCGTCAAGTCCCATAGATGAACAGAATCATATCAATCTCCCTATATCCCCCAAGCGATAACTACACAACTCTTTTATTTTACTCGGTAAGGCCAACTGAGCTTTTCTTTTTCAGAAGCGACCTGGCCACAAATGACAGCTCAGCGCAGTGGCTTGTCGCATGCCAATGTATCGCAGCCGAATACTCTGAACGCGCGTTTCTAAACGTGGAGAGAAAAGCCGGAGGACCCGGAGTAAAATGCACGCGACCACGTGGAGAGAAACACACAAACTCCAAATAGACAGCAGCAGGCGGCCGGGTCGAGATCGAACCCACGAACTGCTGCCTATCAGGCGAGGTAGTCAACATCCCCTAGCCACCGTGGCGAGTTCTTTATATATTAACAATAATAACGAAAATCATCATCTCGATGGGACCCTGACCTGAAAGAAATGGAGGTAGGCAGATGCTGCATTCACTGCGGGTGGAGCCCGCGGAGATTCAAATCGCATTCGTAAAGAAAGCCCCAGGGAGGAAACGTAAAGAAGAGATTGATCTGACTTTAATTTCGCCAGGGTGAGAACCCAATTGAGAATTCAAAGTCTCCCCGTTCAAGGCTGACCGATCTGGGTGAACCAGACACAACCCAATTCACTGCAGCACCGGCCCGGCAGAGACAAAGATCCCCCGTATAGCCCGCATGAGGATGTTGGGGCAAGTGCTGTTTGCGAGTAGCACCTATGAAGGCCGGAATGGCACACGAAGGGGTAGGTCGCCAACGCCACGCCCGGTCGCCTTTGTCTCCCTAGCAGCGAGGTTTAGGCAACGCACCAGGTCCTATTTTGAGGCTGAGTCGACCTAGGGGAGGCACAGGACCGGTTCAGATAATCGTCACCGGTGTTGGCCGCGAGCGGGAATCAAACTCTCGTTGCCGGGTTCGTAGGGCAGCGCGCTAACCGCTGCACCACCGCTCGCCGACAACAAAGGTAGCCCACACGTGCGCACAGAGCTGCAGCAACAGAGAGGAGAGGCGAGCTCGTACAACTCTATCGTGTTCAGTCCATCACCCCGTTGGGCCTTCGAGACCAATGCAGTCTTATCCAGCAGGATTTGTTTAATCAAAACAACTCCAACCCGCTTGTAAGGCATTTTACTTTGCGGGGGGAGAGCGAGTGGGCAAGTGGGTGAATGGGTGTCAGGATTGAGTGAGTGAGCAGGCTGGTGAGATGAGTGAACGTGGTGGATGATTTAGTTGAGTGAGCGGGTGAGTGAGAGATCGAGTGGGTTATGGAGCGGATGAGTAATTGAGTGAGTTAATGTTGAGTGTTTGGGTGAGTAAATGGGTGAATAGTGGTGAGTGTTCAGGTCAGCGAGTGATTGGTTGAGTGAAATCTCAGTAAAGTAGGTGGAGTGTGTGAATCGTTGAGTATTTGAGCGGGCGAGTATGTGAATAGGCGCGTTTGTGAATCGGCGAGTTTGTGAATATGTGAGTTTGTGAGTATTTTGGTGGGTGCGCGGATGGGCGAGTGTTGGAGTTTGTGAGTGGGGTCGTGTTCAGGTGAGTGTTCCGGTTGGTGGGTGAGTGTGTAGGTGAGTGCTTGGGTGGGTGACTGTGTAGGTGAGTGCTTGGGTGGGTGACTGTGTAGGTGAGTGCTTGGGTGGGTGAGTGTTCAGGCGAGTTATTGGGTGGGCCAGTGTTTCGGTGATTGTCTGAACAACTGAGTGCTCGAGTTCGTGAGCGAGTGTTCTGGTGAGTGGGTGGGTGAGTGGGTGGGTGAGTGTTCGGGTGGGTGAGTGAGTGAGTGAGTGGGTGAGTGGGTGGGTGGGTGAGTGGGCTGATGGGTGGGTGAGTGGGTAGATGAGTGGGTTGGTGGGTGGGTGTTCAGTTGTGTGAGTGGGTGGGTGAGTGTTTCGGTGAGAGTTTTGAGTGGATGAGCGTCTTTTGAGTTTGTGAGCGAGCGTTCGGGTGGGCGGGCGGGCGAGCGTTGAGCGATCACCGGAGGACACGCGCCTCTCTCATTGCCATTCCCCGCGCGGTCCCCAACGCGTTCCTCCGTTGCTAATAGCAACAGCGGCGGGGTGTCCCCCCCCCACCACACGTGCTGCCAGCAGATATGGTTTCCACGACGACCGGCAATGGCTCAGCTGTGTTTCTGATGATTTTTCTTCTGTTTGTCGTGATGGGAATCGAGTCAAAAACAAATGCTATTGTAACGCTTCAGCAGCCGCTACAAGGGATGACATCCCGCGCCAATTGGGATCTCGTGGGCTATGGGACCAGGTCACCATCGTATTATTTCACGCGGTCCCAGGGGTATTGGGGCCAAGGTTTCGCCGTAACTGGGATCGCATTCGCTTGGCCGCGATGGTGGCTAGGAGATGTTAACTGCCTCGCCTGGTGTGCAGGAGGTTGTGGAGTCGATCCCGACCCGATCGCCTGCTGGTGTATATTTGGAGTTTGCGTCTCTCTCTCTCTCTCATCATCATCACGGTGGCTAGGAGATGTTAACTGCCTCGCCTGGTGTGCAGGAGGTTGTGGGGTCGATCCCGACCCGATCGCCTGCTGGTGTATATTTGGAGTTTGCGTGTCTCTCTCTCATCATCATCACGGTGGCTAGGAGATGTTAACTACCTCGCCTGGTGTGCAGGAGGTTGTGGGGTCGATCCCGACCCTGACGCCTGCTGCTGTATATTTGGAGTTTGCGTGTCTCTCTCTCCCCATGGTCGCGTGGATTTTTCTCCGGGTCCTCCAGGTTTCCCCCTCCACATTTAGAATCGACATCACGCGTTTAGAGGCCATCCATTTAGTCCGTACGCATGAAGGGGGAGGGGGGGTAAACCCAAATGCGTTCGCTTGCGTATGGGGGGTCTACTGACAATGTACGCATAAGAAATTGGGGGGGGGGGGTGAAGCCTCGACAATAATTTGTCGACATTGGCCTTCAAACGAGTTCGATAGTCCGGCGGTGGACTATCTGTTTGCTTAAACACGTTAATATTATTAATTCTTGATCGTTTCTGCGTCGATTAAATATCGGCCGTTCTATAGGATTCGGGGGGGGGGGGGTGGTGCGTCAGGCGAACGTACGCGGGGGGGGGGGTGTAAAAAGTCCGCGTGCGTACAGGGAGGGGGGGAAGGGGTCAAGTTTTGACAGATGTTTGCGTACCGACTCAATGGATGGCCCCATAGAACGTTTGGCTGCTATCGATGTCCACACTGCGATTATGATCAGCCACCACTTCTCTGAGCTGTCACTTGTGATGGCCAGGTAAGGCCCACTGAGCTACGTTAAATTAAAAAAAAGCTTTTTGTTCTCCAGGATCCGGTCATTTAACGTACACACAGCCCCCTTCGTCAATCCGCTGCTGGATGGAGGTCTTCTCCACGCTGCATCGGCCCCGATGGCGTTAGATTATCTCGTGTTTATAAAGCTCAATCTGGATTTGAAGCTTTCGTGACTGCAGGAATCCACACTCTTTGGTTCTTTCGGTAAAGTCACGTCGGTATAAAAGTAAAAAATAAAATGTATTTGTATATAGCTCCTTTATCCAAGGCGCTTGACAAGGGCTATGAGTGGTACAATGAGGGTGGCTAAAAGTGATATGGTGAATAGGGATCGGTGGTGGCGAGTTTAACGACACATTTATATATTTATGCGATCTAACCCAACCCCCCCCCCCTGTATTTGGTATGGGAGTATGGGGAGGGAGGTTTAGTGGGCACGGGAATTACGGAGGGGGGTGGGTGGGGGGGGGGTGCCTAGGGATGGAGGGAAGGATGGGGCCAGGGAGAAGAGATGCGGGCTCTTGTGGGAAGAGTAGAAACTGGACAGGGAGAGGGGCGTCTTCTTGGTTCTTTCGGTAAAGTCACGTAGAAGGAAAATAATAAAATAATAAAAATACAAATAATAAATATTGTATTTTATTATATAATATTATCATATTATTTTATTAGGTTTTCTTTTTATTATTTTATTACTTTCCTTCTACGTGACTTTACCGAAAGAACCAAGAAGATGAATCGCTGCAGTCACGAAAGAAGCTTTAAATCGAAATGGGAGTGGGCCGCTTCACGCTCCACGTGGAGGCGAAGTTTGCTCCAGTGCCCGGGGGCGAGTCGGCAGAAGGAGCGGGAAGGGGGGGGGGTGTGATTGCGCACAAGCTCGAGAGGGGGGGGGGGGTGCGGTGAGGAGTCGGGGACATCGAGAGCGGGAGGGGGCACGGAACGATACGAGGGAGGCGAGCGTGCGCTGGGGCAACGCCGTGGAGAGATTTAAATTCCAGCGTGAGTAGCTTGAACAAACGCCCGGAGTAGATGTGGAGCCCCGTGCATTTCTACAGGAAGGGAGCAGCGTGTGGTAGGCTGCACATGAAACGTGCAGACGCATTTTGGATCTGTTGCAGTGGAATGAACGCATCGGCTGCTCAGTGCGGATTGACGATGATGGGTAGAGGGGTCCCAAGATCGTTTCAGATATCACTCGCTACCCATGTGTTAAGCCGTGGCCGGGAATCGAACTCGGGTTTTTTGCCGACGTTAATTGCGCAGTGCGCCAACTACTGCCAACTACTGCCCCGCCGGGGCCAGATCCAATCCACATCGTCATCATCATGATGTCATGGTGAATCACAGAGCACATGGTCATGATCCTCTGTGGGTCTGTACGCGAGTCACTGAGTGACTACCACACGGCAGTGATACACTGTGAAGGCATCAGCGAGGTTTGAGGGATCACACACACACACAACTGCTGCGAGGCCTCCTTTCAGTGGGCACCGAGGAAGAGCCGTTCCCTGGCTCGCCGCACAGCGCTACGGCCAAGTGTGTCTCCTCCGTACGGGGATCGAGCGTTGCCCCCCGCCCCCCTCGCACGCGTGGTTTTTCTCCAGGTGCTTCGGCTACCTCCCGCGTGTATAATAAGCACACCTCAAAGCCACCGTGGCGCCCTGTGTTACAGGGATCAACCCATCCGGGCGAGCGCTGGGTCATTGCCTTCTGGCGGGATGAGAATACCGCCGTTGAGATCCGTCAGAGTGGATCATCGCAGCACGTATTTATTCGTCACAGCTGATATCCCGGACGGTGCGATACGCACAGTTAGGTGGTGTGGAGGGGGCAGGGGGGGGGGCAGCCAAAACGAAAATAGAAATCGCTCTTCCCTAAGCTCAGCAAAGTCGCGCTCGCCGATCGGGAACAGGCGCGGATCGGATGAATGCCCCAGGTAGGCTGGGACCTCTTCCGCGCCATCGACGCAGGGCGCCAAGAAGCCCGTGGCGCTGTACAAGGCTCAGGGCTGACCGCTGCTGCTCCGCCAATCCGCCAAGATTCGCTTCTCCTTCGCGAATCTCTCCCGCAGCACCGGTGCAGCGCCTCCTGCATATCGAGCCTTGGAGAAATAAGCAACGGGCACCGGTTGAAACGGTGACGTCTTTGTTGTTACCACGACGACTACTAACTACGACTAACTACGACTACAGCACTAGGCTGGGAGAGCCAGGAAAGCCTCACCGAGTCTCGGGGTGGGGAGGGTGGGGCTGGGTGGGGAGGGGCTGGGTGGGGAGGGGCTGGGTGGGGAGGGTGGGGAGTGGCTGGGTGGGGAGGGGCTGGTCACCCCGTGGTGCCCTTATAAAACTCAACGCTTTACCTACTCACGCCGGCTTGTGCCCGCCCTCACAGTCGGGCATATTTGCGGAATACACCACGCCGCCGTTGACCCTGCAGGCCATTGACCGAGCAACCCAACGTTCCTACCAGCTCCCTCCGCAGGACAATGTGTTTGTTGGTGACGTGTTGACGTGTGACTGAGATGGGTGCCAGGGACGGTGAGGCGAGTCACGGAAGCGTCCACACCCCCGGGGCGGCTCAGCTTGGCAAATCCCCTCGTGTTCCCACGACCACTACCCCCCCCCCCCCCCAGCCACGTGGCCCCGTGACGACACGTAACGTAGCCGTTACGTTGCGTAACCGCGTTGTTACGTTGCGTGGCCGTTACGTGACGTAACCGCGTTGTTCACGTTGGGTGCCCGTTAGATTACGTAACCGTTATGTTACCGTTACGTTAGGTTACCGTTAGGTTGCGTTGCCGTTACGTATCGACTCATCTCAACGGTAGCCGCCGTGACGTTTTGCGTTACGCGGAGGGCCGCTCACGAACACGCGTCACGTGACGCAGCCTTCGGTTTGTGTCGTCATTACCTTACGCGATCGTTACGTCACGTCCACTTACGTTGTTGCCATATTTGAAAAACGAATGATAATTTAAAAAAACACAGACGTTACCCGCAAAATTTCCGAACAGTAATCTGCACGGCAATCATTCGCCCCCTTCTTAGAGCACGCGGCAGGACCCTCCTGAAGACGTGTCCTGCAGACTCGGTGAGCCTCTCCTGGATAAACAAAGGGGATTAATGTGAATCATCATCATCATCATAACAAGTAACAGCTCACGAGCTTGCTTGTGTTGAACCAACGCTGCTGAAATGATCACAATATTTATTTTTACTGCGGGAGGAATCCGATGAGCTATGAAGCTCTTGTTAACATGGATGTCCAGTTGGGGCACAGGGTGAGAACGTCACAACAACAGCACACAAACACGACCAGAGTGCAACGTGTAGGAAAAGTAAACTAATCATTTAACAATATACTAATTAAACTACGTTATTTTACTTTACCAGGTAAGGCCGATTGAGCTATTCGCTTATATACTCTTTGGTTCTTGCGGTAAAGTCACGTAGAGGGAAAAATATATATATGAAAATAACCAAATTAAATCTCGACGTTTCGGAGGCAACATAAGCTTCCGTCATCAGGTGGAACAGCCTCCGAAACGTCGTGATTTAATTTAGTTATTTTCATTTTATTATTTTTCTTTAAAAATTATATTTAATTTTGTATTTTTAATCTACGTGACTTTACCGAAAGAACCAAAGAGTATGGATCATTGCAGTCACGAAAACTTAAAATCTAGAATTATTCGCTTCTTTTTTTTCAGAAGAGACCTGGTCACAAAGGGGTGATGGAGCCTGAAGACGACCGCTTGTGTTGCGATCGAAACGTCGTGATTTGTTATTTTTTGTTTTATTTTATAATGTTTTCACCTACGTCACTTTACCGAAAGAACCAGAGAGGATGGATTCCTGCAGTCACGAAAGCTTCAAATCAAGATTCAACGAAGTTGCTTATAACAGTACGTGGACATTTACAGCAGCCAAAAAAAAAACATGTTTAAGAAAGTGGCTGATGGGTTGTAAAACAAAACAAATGAATGTTTCAATGTGGACGGGATGGATATGCGAGCTAATGGTGTGCTTATTGTACCACCTCTCTGGAGTTGGTCATCGCTTAACATTCAGACTGCAAGGCAGCCAAAGCGACGGAGTCTGCCAAGGAGGGAAGCAGCCTTTGCCCGTCTCTTCTCGTCCACCCAGCCGACATCTGGACTCTCGGCCAGGATTGTAACACGGGCGGTAATCCCTCTTGGTCCTCACACAAGAGTAAATTGACCTCCTCCAAGTCACACATCCTACAGCTTACACCAAACGCCCGGGTTTGGCCCCCGGGGATAGATCCCGTGACAGAATGCTTGTGGCTCGAGGCATCACCGTCAACCATGAGCCAATCCATTACTGGGACGAAGGCCACCCCTGGACTATCCCGCCGTCTCTCGCGATCTCGCGACGTGATTCTATTGTATCCACCCGGCGGCTGCTCTCACGCCGGGCCGATCCGAGGTCTTCGTTGCTCCATCTCCTCGGCAGACGTCCTCCTCTGTGATGCGTTCCATTCCCGAGGCCGCCGCCACGTGGTGAATATTTTAACCGTCGGGCGCAAATCCAGCCGAAGCCACACGCGATGTCTTCGTCGTCATGATCAGAATCGTCGGAATATTTATACTGAAGAATCCGATGAGCTATGAAGCTTTTTTCCCCGTAGATATCCAGTAGGGACGGGTCCGGACGTTACAGCAACAAACAATACAAACACAACGAGTGCAAAGTATGGTAAAGGTAAGCAAATCACACGAAAAAATACAACTAAACTCTTTCTTATTGTGCCAGGTAAGGCCCACTGAGCTATTCGATTACTTCTCAGAAGCCACCTGGCCACAAATGATAGCTCAACGAAGTGGCTTAACATGTGTACATTTATACTGGTAGGAACCTCATGGTTCCACCAGCCCACAGGGGATTACTCTGTCCGTCCGTCCGTCCGTCGTGCAGGGAGGGGCTGGGTGGGGAGGGTAAGGGAGGGGCTGGGTCGGGAGGGGAGGGTGGGGAGGGGCTATGTGGGGAGAGGTGGGGCTGGGTGGGGGTTGGGAGGGGTGGGGTGGGTGGGGAGGGGCTGGTCACCCCGTGGTGCCCTTATAAAACTCAACGTTTAACCTACTCACGCCGGCTTGTACCCGCCCTCACAGTCGGCCATATTTGCGTAATACAACACGCCGCCGTTGACCCTGGCCATTGACCGAGCAACCCAACGTTCCTACGAGCTCCCTCCGCAGGAATGTGTTATCAGCCAAATCATCTAATCTGAACGCATGTTTCTCAATGTGGAGGGAAAATCTGGAGGACTTGGAGAAAAGAAATCCACGCGACAACGGCGAGAGAAACACGCAAACTCCAAATATACAGCAGCAGGCGTCAGGGTCGTGATCGAACTTGTGATGTTTCTAACGTGCGGACGTTCTTCAATCCGCGTGTTCCTCTTCCTCTCGCTGTCGGTGGCATTGCAAGCTTGCATTCTCTCCACGATTATTTGTGCAATTGGCAGATTTTGTCCCTTTATTTTTTGTTGTCAGGGTCGGTGTTTCCAACTCTGCACGTCACGCTAGGTGATATGCACTGAATGAAATGTTTATGTATTTAAGCTAATTTAGTTTTTCCTCTATATATACAGAGTACTGCATATTTATCGCAACATTTTGGTTCCGGTCTGCCTTAAATAATTACCAATTAAAAAAATGCAACTCTCTCTTTCTCAGGGCTGACCTAAGACCACCTGAGGCATGGGTTCGAGTCCTTGTTCTGAGTATCTCTCTCTCTCTTTCATGGGGTACATAATGGCTGTGTCAGACACACTGGACAGCACTGATTACACCCTGTGTTTCCACGTGTGTCTCTCGGACAGGAAAATAGCCGAAGCTGCGCTAAAATGAAGGTGACATTTCGAATCCAGGTGTGAGGTCAAGGGGTCACTGATTCCGTTCGATGTCCTGAGACTCGCCGTCGCAATCCCCGTGTCAGATCCCGCGGGCGGAGTCGATGGTTCGACCTTCAGGCTCTCCGCGCAAGAGTTGCGTGGCGCCTTCCAAATGTTAATCTTCAAAAGTTTATTGAACTCTCCATTTGCGTCTGAAACATTCACAAAGGGAAAGGTGGAAGAGGAAAAACAGCTCCCGAGGAGGGGATATCGAAGCCTCGCGTGACTCTATCCCACGGCGTGGTCAGATCCTCTCCCCCGGGGCATCAATATACTGGGATGCGAGTGAATGAATTAATACGTTACATTATTCAGAAGTAATTTTTTTTCTTCACATTTCAATATCAACACGTGCGTGCATTGGGTCGTTCGCAAATGTCGTGACACTTGTGCAGCTAGCAAGGATCGGGGAGTGGTGGCGCAGTGGTCAGAGCACCAAGCTACGACAGAAAGGCTCCATGCATTCGTCAATAACACTGTGGCCGTAAAAAAATGAATATTATAATAGGTGACGTTTCGGGCAATGGCCCTTTTCCACAGCACACAAGTGACAAACGGAGCCGTACGTGGACAATTTCATTTAATCGTACGGGAGAAGCCCCTACTGAGTCCCAAGACTCATTTTCAGGAGGGTCCTACTGCATCGAGATGTTTGTTTTGGGCAGTTACATTTCATTTTCGGAGTTTTTGTTATCCTCGGAGAAGAATCCGTAGGTGTCTGGAGAACGCCCTACGAGAGTGAGAATGTTGGAAGATTCGTTCTAGAGGGGTGCAGGAACCCACTTGCTGTGCTGCCCTCCTACGGCCACCTTGGAGAGCAGTGGGTTTGGCAGGTGCGCGTGATTAACTGTAAGCTTATTGCACCACCGCGAACAAACACCGTCGTCATGCACGCTCTACGCCAGCGATTTGCATGGACAGAGACAAACTCGCTCTTCCGTGCCGTTCAGTGGCCGATCTCCCCCCCCCCCACCGGCCGACCTCTCGCCTCCACCGTTGGTCGCGCATGCGCAGTGAGGCGGACAGACCGCCGTCAGCCCCCACCCCCGGCCCCACACACCCGTCCACCCACTCGGGCTAGCGGCGGCGAGCTTTTGGCATTGGTGTGCCGGGAAGACGGAGCGAGCGAGCGAGCGAGTGCCGTGGAGCGCACGAGGATTGAGTCGCATCACTGCTCTGTGCGGTCATTCAAGACACCGCGTAACGGGGCTCGTGATCCTATTGCCACTCTCCGACACACACGTGACCAGCCCGCCCGAGTGAGATCGAGAGAGAGGACGGCCAGATCGAGAGAGAGGACGGAGAAAGAGGAAGCGAGACAGAGGGAGCCAGCGAGACAGAGAGAGAGCCGCTCCACGCGGAGTCACCTTGGATGAGGGAGGGTCCCGTGCCCGTGATGGACGCACGGGCGTTCCGTGTCCCCACGTGACGTGACGGACAACTGCCCGCTCGTCGGGTTCACTTGGGGGGAAGCGACCGCTTGAAGCGGGGGGGGGGGGGTCGATCACGAGCTGATGGCTCGCGAATTCTACTGCAGATGCTGGGTGATGGTGGGGTGGGGTTCCGTTGGGTGGGGGGCATCTGACCCCGTAGGGGGCCTTAAGCAGAAATGATGTTTGCTGTCCTTGACCCACGCCGCCACCCCCACCTCCCTTTCCAGATAGCGACTCCCGAGCGAGATGCCAGAAGAGATTTGGACGAGCGTCTCGGGTGGTTTGAGATGAGAGAGATGCACACACGATGAATTGTGGCGGTCGTGTTAATTCGCGCGTTATGTTCATTAGAATTTGAGAGTATACAGGGTGCTTCAAACATGTGTTTACACTTATACGAGACTATCGTTTTTAATGGAAAAAGAACGCCTAATAACACTAACAGAATAACAAATGTAATGTTAATAGCTTCATAAAGTCAAAGTCTCCACTTGTTCGCTATCGTTGTCAACACATTGCCTGGAATCTTCTCCAGGTGGTCTCCAGAGCCCAGAGGCGGCACATTTCTCGTGGCGTTGTTGCAAATTCTCGGAAGTGTTCACATCGTTTTGAAACACCCTGCATTTTGGTTCACCCATACGTTTTCATGAATCCAATTCCCCTTGAGCTGCTTGGTGACCTGAGCTTTGGCTTGGTTAAAGGTAGTAGTGGTGGTGGTGGTGGAGGGGGTGACAGTGAAAGTAGTGGCGCTGGTGTGGTGTTGGTGTTGTGCTGGTGTGGTGCTGGTATGGTGTTGGTGTGGTGCTGGTATGGTGTTGGTATAGTGTTGGTATGGTGCTGGTGTGGTGTTGGTATGGTGTTGGTATGGTGCTGGTGTGGTGTTGGTATGGTGTTGGTATGGTGCTGGTGTGGTGTTGGTATGGTGCTGGTGTGCGCTGGTATGGTGTTGGTATGGTGCTAGTATGGTGTTGGTATGGTGCTGGTGTGGTGTTGGTATGGTGCTGGTATGATGCTGGTGTGGTGTTGGTATGGTGCTGGTGTGGTATTGGTATGGTGCTGGTGTGGTGTTGGTATGGTGCTGGTGTGCGCTGGTGTGGTGTTGGTATGGTGCTGGTATGGTGTTGGTATGGTGCTGGTGTGGTGCTGATTTGGCGCTGGTGTGGTGCTGATTTGGCGCTGGTGTGGTGACGGTGAGAGTGGTGACAGTGGCGCTGCTGTAGCTGTTGGTGGGGGGTGATGGTGGCGTGGGTCAGTTGTGCGATGGATGGACTGCCCATTACCACGAGGATTGCCAAGGACGGTCAATGGTTTTGAACTCTAGAGTCACACCGGGAGGTCAATTTACGGGTCCGAGGAGGAGGGGGGGGGGGGCTGGGGGAAATGGGGGCGACTGCCCCCCCTCCACCTCCCCATACCCCCCTTGAGACCCTGAAAATTAGTGTTTCATTGATATTTGCGAGAAAAAAATTGAGTGTTTTTCATTATTTATGCTGGGGGCACGATTTAAAATCTTGACATTTGAGGATCTCCCCCCCCCCCTCACTCCCTGGGGGAAGATTGCAGCTCCGGTGCCGCGATAGGGCGGAATGCGGATGTCTGTTGACGTTCATATTTACGATGATGTGCTTGTTGACGATGATGATTCAGATTATGATCTGCATTCAGATGATCTGAATTCAGATGATGATCTGAATTCAGATGATGATCTGAATTCAGATAATGATGAATTCAAATGATGAATACAGATGATGATCTGAATGATCTGAATCATCATCTGAATCATTATCACAGTGAATCACCACCACCATGATCTCCATCATCATCGCAATCGTCATTGCCACCACCACTGTCATTATCACCACCATCACCAACCATCACCACCATATCCCTAGGACTAACATCATCATAATCGTCTCCATGTATTATCATCATCATCTTGACTACCACCACATCTCCACCATGATTGTGCTCATCATAGTCACTAGCAGCTACCAGCACAAAATCTCCTCTTCGTTCTTCGTTCATCATCAACCATCATCATGCTCGCCGGTCTCATCGTCACCATATCACTACGCGTGATAATTGTGTTGTCATCAAAGTTATCACAGATAGCCATTAGGATCATCACCATCACTGCCATCACCATCTTCATATTCACGATCATGACTCTTATCATTATGAAGATACCGTCATTCTCATGGCCACTATCACCATCATCGTCGTCGTCATTCCACACCTTGTCATTTTGGTGAGCGAGGACAACAGGAACTGAGCGGTGAGTCCGCACGTGGCCCGCCCATTGTTTTAATATTTACCACTTCTGTCCGCGCACTTGTCTCAGTCACAGTTGTGGTAAGCCCACGAGGTCACCCCTAGTAGCCTAAATGAGTAAAAAACAAACGTCGCTGGAGAGCTTCTTTGAAAAGGGGAAAAACCCAATGATGAACTCCCCCACCCCCCCGGTCCGTGAAAAAAATTGTCTTCCACAAAACCGGTCCCTGGTGCCAAAAAGATTGGCGACCGCTGAGCGAGGAAATTTTCGTAAATGAGATTAAATACTGAACTCTTGAGTTCGCCAACATCAACTTGAGACTTTGAACTCGCAATCTCATTAATTCCCACTCACTCATTCGCTCGCTAACTCATTCACTCGCTCGCTCACTGATTCACTCGCTCACTCATTCACTCGCTCATTCACTCACTCTGGCGAATGAAGCTCTGTTCTGATCTCTTTAGTTCTCGCCTGGCTCATCAAAATCCACTTGAGACTTTGAACTCATTCACACTCTCATTCATTTACTATAAAACTCTTCTTTATTTTAACAGGTAAAACCCACTGAGCTATGTAGCTCTTTTTCAGAAGCTACCTGGCCACAAATGTTAGCTCAACGAAGTGGCTTGTCGTTATTTCGAGCAGCCACATATTTTAAACGGGTGTTGTTGCGACCACAGGGAGAACACGCAAACTCCACATATACAGCAGCAGGCGTCAGGGTCGGGATCGAACCCACGACCTCCTGCATACCAGGCGAGGTAGTTAACATCTCCTAGTCACCGTGATGATGATGAGAGAGATAGAGAGACGCAAACTCCACATATACAGCAGCAGGCGTCAGGGTCGGGGTGGAACCCACGACCTCCTGTACACCGGGCGAGGTAGTTAACATCTCGCTCGTGCAGGTTGAACTTCTTCCGCACCGTACGTAGCCAACCGTGCTAATCGGAGGTGCTCCTCGTTCACCACCTCGCCTCGCGTCCACGCTTCCTCTCCCCCCCCCCCCCCTCCACCAACCTCCCACTACCAGCCCCCCCCCCTCCCCAGCCCCCCCCCCCCAGACCAGCACCCATCAGCACGTGGAAACCGCTTCAATTCGCACCTCCACGTGGGTGCAACCCGCACCGAGCTTAGAGGGGGGGGGGGGGGGGGGGTGGGGGGGCTGAGTCGCGCCCTCGACAATTGGGTTCACAGCGTGCGCTTCACCTGGGGTCCACACAGGTGAGAAACACAATGACCCCCCCCCCCACCGCTGTCGTCATCATCCCACTGGACCTTATCATGGTCACCACCACCACCACATCTCTCCCGCTACCACCACCACATCTCTCCCGCTACCACCACCACCTCAACATAACACAACATAACACCACCACATCTTTCCCGCTACCACCACCATCATCAAACCACTGGCATCACAATAATCACCACCAACTTCTCTCTATCACTCCTGGCATCATCGTCGTCATCCCACTATCATCATCACCGCCACCACATCACCACTACGACTGCCAGCATTATTGTCATCATCATCCCACTTTCATCATCATCATGAAATTCATCGCCAGTGCCACGTATCCCCACGTGTGTTTTGATTTAGTGTGTTGATCTTAAAGGTGCATTGAAAAATGTTGCTACTCCGACTGATGCTCCTGCTGTTGTGGAGTGACTCATGCAGCCAGCTATGGCTGCAGAGTTTGGTGGTACATGTTGTTTACGTCGTTTATTGTGAAAATTCCGTCACAGTTCCTATGATCACTGTTTCATTGCTTTTATGGCTTTATTTTGGTGATTTTCGAAAAGTTTTTTGGTTTGGCCATGTTTGTTTGTTGCAGTACATAGTTAGACTGATGGCCTTAATCTAAGTTGTCTTGTGGTGGTTGTTGTTGTTGTTCTTTGACTTGCATCCCACTGGGATTTTTGCACACAGCGTTGGTGTACGGTGCTTTTTCTGCAATATTTTTGCTGTCTTTTCTTGGATTTTCTGTTCACACTTAGTCACATAGTCACTTTAAGATGTTTTCTTGTTCATGTTTTTGTTTTTTGTTTGTTGCGGTTGCACCCGATTCAAGAGCCGAATGGCTCACAGGGCTATACCTAATAAATGAACTTGAACTTGAAACTTAAACTCAATCAGTCAACCACAGGAGGGTTCGCGCGGCACAACAACGTGCCCCCAACGTACCCGTGGTACAAAGTGATAGCAATGCGGTTCGCAGAGTCGCGTGCAACTTTTATTTCGTCCGAGCGCATCAATCCACGACAAACAAAGCATCACGTGGAAATCCATTGTTGTTAAGCGTCACCAGCAATACTAATGGTTATGGTAATTAGAACGAGAAATTGAAAACGGTAAGATTATAGGCATCTCGGTACGCTGTGCAGGAACCAGCGTATCAACGTAACAGTACATGGACCCGTAAGAGACATATTTACACAACTTAAATAAATAAACAAGACATCAGCTGGGCAACCCGAGCAGCTGTTCAATGGTCAAATGCCGCCCGATCTTGAGAAGGAGCTAAGCAGGTTTGGGCCTGGATAGCGCTTGGATGGGCGACCACCACCATGCACAAACAGGTAGCTATAGGCTGCTGCTGCTGGGGGGTTTAGGGGGGGGGGGCTAGGTGTTGGGCAGCAGAGGGCAGCGCAGCGAAATCCACTGCTGCACTGTTGGTCCGTGCCTTGCACGCCGGTGCTGCCCGCAATGGCGGCGGTGGTGACGTACGGGAGAACGACGGCCCATCCGGCAGTGGATGTGACCACGACGCCGCACAGAGCAAGCCCGTGAACACGACAACTGCGCCGATGAAATGCGTTGACGGGATGAGCACGGACACGCCCGCCTGTTGGACGGTCCCGTAAAGTGCGACAATCGATGGCACGACACCCTCCCGGTGTACGCTGCGCGGAGCTCGGGAGAAATGGACGTGACAGGTGGCGATTAGGATCGATACGTGAGGTCCAGAGTGCTGAAGTCGCACAGCTGGGGGCCTGGGTTCCAATCCAGGTTTCAGCCGCACGCGATTTCAACACCCAGTTGGCGTGGTGTGGCCAGTCGATGGTGGCAGCCTGCACACCGACAGCACGCAGCGCAGTCTCTACTGTGTGTGTGGTGTGTGTGTGGCGTGTGTGTGTGGTGTGTGTGTGGTGTGTGGTGTGTGTGTGTGGTGTGTGTGTGTGGCGTGTGTGTGGTGTGTGTGTGGTGTGTGTGTGGCGTGTGTGTGTGGCGTGTGGTGTGTGTGTGGTGTGTGTGGTGTGTGTGTGGTGTGTGTGGTGTGTGTGTGGTGTGTGTGGTGTGTGTGTGGTGTGTGTGTGGTGTGTGTGTGTGTGTGTGGTGTGTGTGTGGTGTGTGTGTGGTGTGTGTGTGTGGTGTGTGTGTGTGTGTGTGTGTGGTGTGTGTGTGTGGTGTGTGTGGTGTGTGTGTGTGTGTGTGTGTGGTGTGTGTGGTGTGTGTGGTGTGTGTGTGTGGTGTGTGTGGTGTGTGTGTGTGGTGTGTGTGTGTGGTGTGTGTGAGTGAGTGGTGTGTGTGAGTGAGTGGTGTGTATGAGTGGTGTGTGTGTGGGGTGTGTGTGGTGTGTGTGTGGTGTGTGTGTGTGAGTGGTGTGTGTGTGGTGTGTGTGTGCGTTAATGTGTGGTGCCAATCCTTGCCACAGTCGGGGGTACAGGTGGTGTGTATCTACCGGTCATCTCGGTCAGCCAACCCATGGCACCTGCTGGGTCTGTCCCGTGACCTCCTGTCGGCCAGCGAGCCTTCGACACTTCACGTGGCCTCAAGGTGCATCTCGCGAATGGCGGCCGCTGCTGTTGTTGTTGCCAATTCCTCGGTGTTTTGCCGGGCGAGTCAGAGGGCCAGATCACTGAGCCCGCCCTGCGGAGACCCTGGGTTCGAATCCCATGTCTCAGCCGCCCGCGATAAAGCCGCGTTCTCGTGTGTAGCGAGTTGATGGTCACCAATGACAGCTCAGTCAGCAATGACAAAAAAAATGCATCCATATTACCATTACTCATAATAGAAGTGTCGTTGGGGTAAGATCGCGTAAATATGTGTCGTTAAACCCGCCACCACCCGACACAGCCAATTAGTACGGCTTGTCACGTAAGCAAAACGTGCCAAATGAATGACTGTTTCAGCACACCGCTGTGTTTGAGAGTAAACCTACCACAACATTCACAATTACAGTACCTCGAATGTAGATAATAATAATAATGGTCGCGAAGTCCTACGTGTTCAACTGATTCTCATTCCTGTTAACTGTGGCCCTGCGGCGGACACGCGTAGTGGACGTGTTCAGCTCGGCTCTGACTCTCCGTGCGGCCGAGCGCGTCACTCCCTCGGTGGCAGAGCCGGGCACGGGGGCAGCAGCTGCTGCCGCTGCTGCTGCTGCTGCCCTCGGTCCACGCGCGCGCAGTTAGAGGAGGGGAGAGCAGCACAGAGGTAGGCAGAGGCCACGCGAAAGAAGGGACGTGGGAGGTAGCTCTGTGTTGTCCACTTCCGCGGGGGGGGGGGGGGGGGGAGGGGGCCCATTCGCTAGCACGAAGAGGTTTCGGTTGCGGATTCTTCACATCCAATGACGCGACGCAGATGAGAGCGAGATCGGGAGGACGGGTTTGTAAAAGGGCAGCACAAGACGGGCGTGGAAGGGGAAAGGGGGCTATGAAGCAAGGGTGGTGAGTTCCCATCATCATCATCATCCTTTTGGGGGTGATAAAAAAATAAAACGAGCACAATTTTGTATGAATAAAATAAGAATAAACCAGTAGGTGTTAAGATGTCCAAACACCAAAGAGAAACCTCTTGAAAAAGAATCGCATGTACGTTAACCACACATAGGTACTCGTGGCGAACATGACAATAAGACCTGGGGGCTTTGTCTCTGAAACGGACTGGCCGACACCAGAGTTGTCGGCCCTCTGTGTGGCCTCGTCTCACCAGCAGTGGTGGACCGGAGAACAACGGCACAAGGCGGACAGTACAAAGACAATACACTCTCAGGGCACATCGTGATCCACCACTGTGTGTGACGTCACTGTCGCGTCACTGTCGCGTCACTGTCGCGTCACTGGCGCGTCACAGCGCGGAGGCGATGACGGTGGCGAGCGATCGAGCGTCGTACGACAAAGCTCACGCATAAAAGACAAAGATCCCCCGTGTAGCCTCCACAGACTGCCGGGGCAAGTGCTGTTAGCGAGCAGCAGCAGCAGCACCCGTGCAGGCCGCCACGGCACATGACGGGGGTGGGGTGGCCAGCACCACGCCCGGCCGCCTTTGTCTCCCCAGCGGCGATGTTTCCACACCGCACCAGGTGCTCATTTGAGGCTGAGTCGACCTAGAGGGAGACCTAGGTCTCCCCGAAGTCTCCCCAGGAGTCAAGTTAATTCCTGGTGACCCCAGGAATTCACTTGGGTCGCCAGGTTCGTAGCGCAGCGCGCTAACCGCTGCGCCACCGCTCCCCCCATGAACACACACGTACACATACATACACGCGTACTCATATACAGAGTACAAAGACCCCCCCCCCTCGAGAAAGTGCTGATGGCCAGTACTTATCGAGGCCGCTTAGCACGGCACGCGAAGGGATTGTGTGGACAACATCCTGCGCGGCCGCCTTTGTCTCCCCAGTGATAATGTTTTACAAGCCACAGCAGATACTCATCTGATGCCGAGCCGACCTTGGGGAGACCCAAGACCCGTTTAGAAATCTGCCGCAGACGGTCGCCATGGCCGGGAATTGAGCTCGGGTCGCCAGGTTTGTAGTTGGCTAACCAGTGCACCACCACTCGTACGAACAAAAAAATAGCCGCCAATTACCACTAAGTGGCGGTGACGTCACTACGGCGCTTGTGCCAGGATAGGTGCACTCAGAGGCCACGTGAAGCGTGAAAGGCTCGCTGCTGGCAGGAGGTCACGACAGACCCAGCGGGTGCCATGGGTTGACTGACTGAGATGAGTGGCCGATGCACCAGATGTGCCCCCTACTATGCCCACTTGCTGTGTTTTAGTCACCCGGCGCTCCGTTCGTTGTTGTGAGCGTCGCTCCTCTGCCCTCTGTTGTTGCTGGAGGGCGACTGCCTCCAACTGCCCAGTAGCAGCGTCCTTCACGAACCTCCTCCATAGAGACCGATTTTTATACCTTTGGTAGCGATCATCGGCAAGTCCACTCAGCATCACATCCCCCTGTAGCGCATCTGCTCAATTTCTTCTTCAGCCCGTGTCGCGTCCGTTTAGCCCCCCTCTATCCGGCCAAACAGAAGCTGTTTGGATATGCGGTGGCTGGGCATGCGGGCTACATGACCCAGCCAACGCAGCATCGCCCGCCAGAGGAGCTCGCTGATGGGAATATATCCAGATCTTTCAAGCATTTGTGAGCTCCTCACACAATCCTGCCGGGTTAAACCCAGGATGGATGCAAGAAAAACAAAAATATCCCCTACATAACCTGTAACAAACTGTTGGGGCAAATGCTGCTAGCAAGCATCTATGAAGGCCGGCATGAACCGGTTCAGATATAATCGTCACTGGTGTTGGCCGTGAGCGAGAATCAAACTCGGGTAGCCGGGTTCATAGCGCTGCACGCTAACCGGTGCACCACCGCTCCCTACAAAGCTCATAGACACTCGCACTCGCTCTGGTGACCCCTGCTGGGCTCCCCACTTTGATTGCCCCCCCCCTCCCTCCAAATGTTCTCCCCCGTGGCCCCCCTTTCTCTCCGTAGAGCAGCTCCATAGTTTAATCTCCCCTCCCCAATTTAGGGCCTGACGAGGCCCCTCTTTTTAATTCTCCCTCCTGCAGGAGCTTGCTGGCACCCCCCACCCCCCCCCCAAATCCACTTCCACGAATATCGCAATCATCGTCATTTCTCAGCACGGCGGCATGGCGTGTGCCCCACTCACACCCTGGTTGTACCCACCCCGTCGCCCCCGAAGCTCCCACTCCCCAACTTCGTCATCGTGAACACTTTTTTTATTTCACCAGATTAGGCCCCCAACCTGAGCTACGGAGCTCTTTGTCAGAAGCGACCCGACTATCGCAAGTGACAGCTCAACGACGTGGCTCGTCACGTGGACATTTATAGCAGCCAAAAACGCGTGCTCTCGATTCTAAACGTGGAGGGGAAAATCGGAGGACTTGGAGAAAAATCCACGCGACCACGGGGAGAGAGAGAAACACCGTGATGATCATGACGGAGAGACACGCAAACTCCAAATATACAGCAGCAGGCGTCAGGGTCAGGATCGAACCCACGACCTCCTTCATACCAGGCGAGGCAGTTTCCCCTATAGCAGCGTCATGCCCCTCCACCTCCCACCCCCCACTCCTGCCCCCCCCAATCCACCACCACCATCATGCTACCCCCCCCACCTCACAGCAACTCGCTAGCCTGCTGCGCGCCGCCCCTTCCCGCGGACAGAATCTCCGAGGCTCCGCTGGCGAAGCTCACGTGCACGTGAGACGTGCGCGCCGAGGGGGGGCTCCGAGTGGCGGGGGTGCGACCCGCCGATCCCCGGCCGCCCCTCGTGAGCAGGCGGCGAGTCAGCTCCGCCTTGAACTTGTCGTGGAGCGACGCGTAGATGAAGGGGTTGTAGCACGTGGAGCTCATGGCCAGCCAGTGGCAGGACAGCTGCACCACGTTGAAGTAGCGCTTGTCGATGATCACTACCTGGGCGGGACAAACAAACAGGGAAAGACGCGCACGGCCGTCTGGAACGCTCTTCCTGTCGATATCATAAAAGTAATGAAAATGTGTAACGCGCGTTGCATCATGGGATTCCAATGCGCAAGGCGTGGGCATTAGGAAACAAAAACAGAACGAGGGGCCAACACGACCAAACTAAAGAGGGAAGGCCACTTTAAAAAGATGGGGGTTCAAAGCGAATATTGGGAACGCCACTGGCAGCTTTGCACTTTTAATTTGTCTAACTTGAAAACTAATTTCTTTAGAACGTATTTTTGTGTTTGGTTCGCTGTCCTTCCCCCCGCACCTCCCATTAGCACGGTTGGCTATGTACGGTGCGAATGAAATTCAGCATACATACACTCAGCGGCCATCTGGAACTTTCTTCCTTTCGATATTTGGAAGCCACTGGGAACGACACTTTTAAAATGTCTCCATTGAAAAATAATTTCTTTATAACTGCGTTTTGTCTTCTTGGTTCTTTCGGTAAAGTCACGTAGAAGGGAAATAATAAAATGATAAAAATAAAACATAAACAGACCCTGCGGGGTGGGCTGGTAGGAACGAACAATTGAATGGCTATAATAAAATGAAATGGCAAAAAATGGCCGCCAATAAGTGGATGCCCCGTGGCCCCGCCCTCCACCCGCGTAACCCCGCCCCGGCCAACCGTGGCCCCGCCCCATCTCGGTGTCCCCGCCCCCAGCTCGTTGCCCCGCCCCTTACCGCCGTAACCCCGCCCCAACCCCGCGTAGCCCCGCCCTCCACCTCGTGCCCACGCCCCCTGCCGCCGTTGCCCCGCCCAGCCCCGCGTAGCCCCGCCCCCTGCCGCTGTAGCCCCGCCCAATACACCCCGAGCGGGGGAGAGATTCCCAGGCCTGGCTCGGCTGGAAAGCCGCCGACGAGGAGGGGGTAGGGAGTTGTTGTTAATGTAAAAGCTTTAAATGTAAATGTTTCTATTAAAAAACATCAGGGAATGTAACATTGTTAAACATTAACTTCCTTTCACACACGCGGGGGTACGATACTAAGGGAGAGTTTGAGGCCTAAGTCTAGGCTTTAGGCCTAGCTGTAGGCTTTAGGGCGCCGTGAGTTAATTTTTAATTTACCTGCTTTAATTATTTATGTAAAAGCTTTAAATTTAAATGTTTCTATTTAAAAGCATCAGGGAATGTAACATTGTCAAACATTAACTCCCTTGCACACACGCGGGGGAACGATACGAAGGGAGAGTTTGAGGCGTTGTTCGAGGCTTGACGCCTAGCTGTAGGCTTTAGGCCGCCGTGAGTTAATTTTTAATTTAAATGTTTTTATTATTTATGTAAAAGCTTTAAATTTTAATGTTTCTAATTAAAATCATCAAGGATTGTAACATTGTTAAACATTAACTCCCTTGCACACACGCGGGGGTACGATACGAAGGGAGACTTTGAGGCCTAGTTCTAGGCTTTAGGCCTAGCTGTAGGCTTTAGGGCGCTGTGAGTTTTTTTATTTAATTTCAAAGTTTTAATTAAAAGCTATCTCAGGGAATTATAAGGGAATGTTACACGTGTTTAGCCAGGAAAGCCTCATTAATTTAAATGTTTTAATTAAAAGCTATCTGAGGGAATTATAAGGAAATGTTACACTTGTTTAGCCAGGAAAGCCTCACAGTCTAAAGGTTTTTGTAGGGTCATGCCAAGTGTTTGCAGTAGGGGGTGATGTTGCTACACGGACGGACGGACGGACAAACGGACAAACGGATGGACGATATAATCTATTGTAGGCTGGTCCACTTCGTTCCTACCAGTATAAAATAATTCTCACGACGTTTCTGCAACAACGCAACCAGCCGTCCTCAGGTGAAGAGCAGGTCTGTCGGGAAGACAGCGTCTGAATAATTATTTTATGATGTTTTATTTTTATTATTTTATTATTTCCCTTCTACGTGACTTTACCGAAAGAACCAAGAAGATGAATCCCTGCAGTCACGAAAGCTTTAAATCGAAATTTAACTGCGTTTTGTGTTTAATTTGTTGTCCTGCCTGTGCACCTCCGATTAGCAGGTTTGACCACGTACGGTGCAAATCTATTTCAGCATACACACATACCTACTCTTTAGTTCTTTCGGTAAAGTCACGTAGGTAGAAGAAATAATCGATCACGACGTTTCGATCGCCACACAAACGATCGTCTTCTCTCTCCCACCTGCAGACGATTGCCCGTGTGGCGATCGAAACTTCGTGATCGATTATTTCTTCTACCTACGTGACTTTACTAAAAAGAACCAAAGTGTATGGATTCTTGCAGCCACAGAAACTTCAAATCAAGATAAATACATACTTGCCACAAAAGTATTTTAAGGCTATACGGGGGATATTGGTCTTTGTATGTTTATATTATGTGTGTGTGCTGTACGTCGTGAAAGTGTGTGTGTGCGCTGTACGTATGTGTATCGTGAAAGTGTGTGTGTGTGCTGTATGTATGTGTATGGTGAAAGTGTGTGTGTGTGCTGTATGTATGTGTATGGTGAAAGTGTGTGTGTGTGCTGTATGTATGTATGTGTATGGTGAAAGTGTGTGTGTGCTGTATGTATGTGTATGGTGAAAGTGTGTGTGTGTGCTGTATGTATGTGTATGTTGAGTGTGTGTGTGTGCTGTATGTATGTGTATGGTGAGTGTGTGTGTGCTGTACGTTTGTGTATCGTGAAAGTGTGTGTGTGTGCTGTATGTATGTGTATGGTGAGTGTGTGTGTGCTGTACGTATGTGTATCGTGAAAGTGTGTGTGTGTGCTGTACGTATGTGTATCGTGAAATTGTGTGTGTGTGTGCTGTACGTTTGTGCATCGTGAAAGTGTGTGTGTGTGCTGTACGTTTGTGTATCGTGAAATTGTGTGTGTGTGCTGTATGTATGTGTATGGTGAGTGTGTGTGTGCTGTACGTTTGTGTATCGTGAAAGTGTGTGTGTGCTGTATGTATGTGTATCGTAAAAGTGTGTGTGTGCTGTACGTTTGTGTATGGTGAAAGTGTGTGTGTGTGAGCTGTACGTTTGTGTATCGTGAAAGTGTGTGTGTGCTGTACGTTTGTGTATCGTGAAAGTGTGTGTGTGCTGTACGTTTGTGTATGGTGAAAGTGTGTGTGTGTGTGCTGCATGTTTGTGTATGGTGAAAGTGTGTGTGTGTGTGTGAGCTGTACGTTTGTGTATCGTGAAAGTGTGTGTGTGTCTTGCTTGCTACGTTTCGCTCTCGGCAGGGCCGGATGAACCCATAGGCTCATTATTTGGGAGGATCTCCTTGGTCATTTTGGAGGCTGTCCTCTTGAGGCCGTCCGTTCCACGTCGAGGTGGCACGGCTGGGCGAAGGGAGCGCTCCCATCGGGGCAAGGGAAACAAAACCTTGTTCGTGTCTTGAGTGACGATGGCATCATTCACGACTCTGCCACAGCTGCTAAAGCGAAGGCAACCGCGTCTTGTGTTGATGTGAAGACGTGAATGTAGCGCGTGATTTACATTCAATGAATGTACCTTCAGTCGCATACATTTGTTGATTTTACATAATAAAGACATGTTTCGTGCAAAATGTCAAACAATTTTGTTTGAGAACCGCTTTGTGTGTATCGTGTTGTTGTCCTTCCCCCGCACCTCAAATTAGCACGGTTGGCTACGTACGGGGCGAAAGAAGGTCACCGTACACACATAGACTCACACAGAGACCCGTAGACTCACACAGAGACCCGTAGACTTACACAGAGACCCATAGACTCACACAGAGACCCATATACTCACACAGAGACCAATAGACTCACACAGAGACCCGTAGACTCACACAGAGACCCGTAGACTTACACAGAGACCCATAGACTCACACAGAGACCCATATACTCACACAGAGACCCATAGACTCACACAGAGACCCGTAGACTCACACAGAGACCCATAGACTCACACAGAGACACATAGACTCACACAGAGACCCGTAGACTCACACAGAGACCCATAGAATCACACAGAGACCCATAGACTCACACAGAGACCCATAGAATCACACAGAGACCCATAGACTCACAGAGACCCATAGACTCACACAGAGACCCATAGACTCACACAGAGACCCGTAGACTTACACAGAGACCCATAGACTCACACAGAGACCCATATACTCACACAGAGACCCATAGACTCACACAGAGACCCGTAGACTCACACAGAGACCCATAGACTCACACAGAGACACATAGACTCACACAGAGACCCGTAGACTCACACAGAGACCCATAGAATCACACAGAGACCCATAGACTCACACAGAGACCCATAGAATCACACAGAGACCCATAGACTCACAGAGACCCATAGACTCACACAGAGACCCATAGACTCACACAGAGACCTATAGACTCACACAGAGACCCATAGACTTACAAAGAGACCCGTAAACTCACACAGAGACCCATAGAATCACACAGAGACCCATAGACTCACACAGAGACCCATAGAATCACACAGAGACCCATAGACTCACACAGAGACCCATAGACTCACACGTAGACCCATAAACTCACACAGAGACCCTTAGACTCACACAGAGACCCATAAACCCACACAGAGACCCATAGACTTACACAGAGACCCATAGACTTACACAGAGACCCATAGACTCACACAGAGACCCATAGACTCACACAGAGACCCATAAACTCACACAGAGACCCATAGACTTACACAGAGACCAATAGACTCACATAGGGACCCATAGATTCACACAGAGACCCGTAGACTCACACACAGACCCATAAACTCACACAGAGACCCATAGACTTATACAGAGACACATAGACTCATACAGACACCCATAGACTCACACAGAGACCTATAGACTTACACTGAGACCCATAGACTCACACAGAAACACATAGACTCACACAGAGACCCGTAGACTCACACAGAGACCCACAGACTTACAAAGAGACCCGTAAACTCACACAGAGACCCATAGACTCACACAGAGACCCATAGAATCACACAGAGACCCATAGAATCACACATAGACCCATAGACTCACACAGAGACCCATAAACTCACAGAGACCCATAGACTCACACAGAGACCCATAGACTCACACAGAGACCCATAGAATCACACAGAGACCCATAGACTCACACAGAGACCCGTAGTTTGTTGTCTTCCCCCCTCACCTCCAATTAGCACGGTTGGCTACGTACGGCGCTAGGAGGAGGAGGAGCCACAGTCGAGCGGGAAAGCAGCAGCAGCCACGGAGTGAGCAGCCGGTGCCACCAACAATTGGCCAAGCTCTGCGGTCCCCTGCATATCAAGGCGTTATCGGCCAATTCACGAGTGCTTTACATGTGGGAGGAAACTAGAGCAGCCAGAGAAACCCCCGCACGTGCGAGGAAGAAACGCTCGATCCCCGTGCGGGTGGAGCAGGCGTGGTGGGGTTCACATCTTTGCTGTGTAACCGCCATCCCCTGGCGAGCCACGGGTTGGGCTCCGACTCGACCGATCACAGGAAGGGAGTTTTCACAACATTCCTGTGGTGACCCGCCAACCCTCGCTGGCTGCCTCCAGTGCTGGATCGCAGGCGGCCACGTGCAGCGTAAGTCGCCGGCGACTGTTTACTGACACACAATGGCATTTAGTAGTAGGTTTTTACTCTTTCAACTGGTACAAAACTGACACCTTTATACAAGAGATCATGTTTGCAATAAGCACAACACAAGCAGTCAAAATACAAACAAAAAGAAACAACACTGATAATGATAATGATATGCACTGTCATTATCATTATCAGAGTTGTTTCTTTTTGCATTTTGACTGCTTGTGTTGTGGTTATTGCAAACATTATCCCTTGTATAAAGGTGTCAGTTTTGTACCAGTTGAAAGAGTAAAAACCTACTACTATATTTTGCTACTGGTAAAGGAGGTCTCATCGTGACAATGGCCTTTGTTTGGCAGTGGCCCAACTACGTTATCAGCTCAGGGGGGGGGGGGGGGTGCGGCAATCGGTCCGATGGGGCCCCGATATTTGATTCGTCTCTCCGCACGGTCGTGCCTCGGAGGCCACTGGAATCGCAGCGTCGTCACGCTCATACTCACGGTCTCGAACGTCGAACAACCCTCGTGGTGGCTGTCAAGGGGGTACCAACCAGCGGGGGGTGGAGACAAGGCACCCCCCCCCCCTGCGCCCACGCGCGTTCTGGTGATGCACGCGCGCGGGGTGAGGGCTGGGGGGGTGGGGGGGGGGGGGTTGCCCTGACCTGCGCGTCGAAGTCATGTATGAGGTTGAAGGTCTGCAGCGGGAGCCAACAGATGGCGAATGTGAGCGCCGAGAGGACGAGCATGCGGAACGTCTTGCGCTTCTTGAGCCGCCACTTCTCCTGCGTCTGCCGCAGGATGGCCCCGGGCATCGCACGGCGCTCCAAGCGCGCCGTGATGGCGCAGTACGACACCGAGATGGTGGACAGGGGCAGCATGTAGGAGATGAAGACGGTGGAGCACGAGTAGGCGAGCCGCTGGCCCTCTCGCTCGTACCACAGCTCCTCGCACACCACCAGCTGGTGTCCCTGGGGCCTGAAGTCGTTGTACAGCGTGTTGGCCGCCACGGGCGAGGCCAGAGCGGCCGACAGGAGCCAGATGGCGAGCACCGCGTAGCCGCAGGCGCGCACGGAGACGCGCCGGCGGATGGGGTGCGCCACCACCACGTAGCGGTCGACGGCGATCGCGGCGAGCGACAGCACGGACACGTACACCGTGGTGGGCTGCATGAAGGTCACGAAGTAGCAAAGCGCGGGTCCGAAGGGCCAGCCGCGCGGCTCGAAGGCGTGCGCCACGGACACGGGCACGCACGTGACGCACACGAGGAGGTCGGAGAGGGAGAGGTTGCCGATGAGGAAGTTGGTGACGGTGTGGAGGCGGCGGGTGCGCGCGATCACGGCGATGAGCGCCGAGTTGCCCACAACCCCGACGAGGGTGAGCAGCGCGTAGAGCGGCACGAACAGCGGCTTGAGCTGCAGCAGCACGGCGAGGCCCTCGAAGTGGTCGGCTGAGCCGTTGACGCTGGCCGCAACGGACGGCGCACCGGGCAGCTGGCTGGCGTTCATGGCCCGCTCTGGCTGCTGCTGCTTGCTGCTGCTGCTTGCTGCTGCTGCTTGCTGCTGCTGCTGCTGCAAAAGGAAGGTGGAACGGATGGGTTAGGGCAGTTTTTGTCACTCAATTTCAGAGTGGGGGGGTATTTCGCCGGTGAGACATCATCAGTGTAAGTGAGGGCCCGCCACAGATTTGACAGCAGCACGATGATGATGACGACGACGGTGGGGGGAGTGTCTTCACCAGTTGTGTTTTGTCGCGGGGCCGCACGTCAGGGGCCCGCACTGAAGGCCACCAGGAGGGCACCAGTGGCCCGCGGGCCTTGCGATGAAGAAAACTCGGGGGGGGGGGGGGTAGAGCACCTCCCTGGCGTTCGGGGATGCGGGGGGCAGGGTGGGATTCGCGGTCGAGTTGGTCGGAGGTGCGATGTGTCGTTCGATATTTGCCAACGCATCATCATCACCCAGAAAATTGTCTTCAAAGCAACTGCTGCTGCTGATGCTGCATGAAGCTGGCTTATTGGGAAATAATTTCGCAGCATTTACTGTTGCTGAAAGAGCCTACAAAACTTTTTTTGTCAAAATGAATGAAAAGTACTAGGTTCGTTTTTTTTATTTGATCAGGTAAGTGTCCACTGAGCTATGCAGCGCTTTTTCAGAAGCGACCTGGTCACAAATGATAGCTCAACGAAGTGGCTTTTCATCACGAGAAAATTGATAGCAGCCAAATGCTTTTGATTCTGAATGTGGAAGAAAAAACCAGAGGACCCGGAGAAAAATCCACGCGACCACGGGGAGAGAGGGAGCCACACCGAAAACTTTAAATATACAGCAGACATCGTCAGGGTCGGGATCGAACCCACGCCCTCCTGCATACCTGGCGAGAGAATTCACATCTCATAGCCACCGTGGCGCCCCTATGCGTATTGTACACCGCGTGCATCGCGCTGAGTCCATGAGACAAGTCTGCTCGAAGCAACCACGGAGCGAGAAGGGGGGAGTTGTCACCTCCGTGACTTGGCATCGGCAATATAATCGGCTGGCAGCGGCAGGAATTGATTTGCACGGAGAGGATGCTACTACTGCTGCTGCTACACGTGTGCATGCATAATCTATCCCGACATCACAAAGCACGTTTTTGTAAGATAAATTAGCCGGACGGCCAAGTTACGTGCGCGATGAATGAACGAATGAAAGTTGCTTTCTAATAAAGCAAAACCTATTGGGGGCGGGGGAGCGCGTAAATTACATTTGTGTCGTAAATCCTTCCTCCGCCCGACGCAGCCAATGAGTAAACGTGACCACGTGAATAAATGTGGCAAGTTGACGACCGCTTCGGCAGCACCACCTGTGTGTCGGGCGCCACGGTGGTGAGATGTTAACTACCTCGCCTGCTATACATGAGGTCTGGGGTTCGATCTCGACCAATCCATCAATCATCATTTACTGTCGTCAATTTCGCTTTTACCGAATTCAGGCATCACAGATGTTCCCATTGCTTCCTCTCACCTATTTCATTCACCTCGGCTCCCCCATTGCATGCACACGTTCTACCGTCGTTAATTCCTTGCAAAACGCCTTTGTTAAGACGCAATATGCATTCCTTTAAGATCAAATATTTGGCGTTTGCATGTCTCTCTCTCTCTCTCGCCGCGTGGATTATTCTCCGGGTCCTCCGGTTGTAACCTCCACATTTAGAATCAAATTTCCACGCGATGAAAATCCACCTCCTTGAGCTATCATTTGTGACATGCCAGGTTGCTTATGAAAAAAGAGCTACTGTATACCTCAATGGGCCGTTTTCCGGGCAAAATATTAAAAAAATACATTTGTCTGTTTTAAATAGTTAATCATCCGTCATGACCGCCCACGCTACGGGTTTCAATTGGGCACGGACGTTTTACGCTGATGGTCACGGCCAGGATCGCCAGACAATCCTGGCGACTGCCTGACGGTGCTGGTCGCGACTTCCAGCGTGGCGAGAATCGCCCTCCAACAACGCCGCAACAATAACCCGTGCCACGTGTGCCCATCGCCTGACAGCGTTGTGAACTGTCTGCGTCGGGTGGAGGAGGGTTTCACGACACACACATTTCACTTACGCCGTTGGACGCCCCGCCCCGCTCCCCCACTCTCTCGCCAACAAAACAATCGATTACACATTGCAATATTGGTCACGAAAGACCCCGACGCGCATTCCACGAATGGCGGGAGCACACCGCGACACAATGGCGGAGCCAGGATTTTCAGGTAGAGGGGGCAACCCCTCCAGAAATGATAGGAGTTGTTAGTAAGTAAGGAGTTGTTAGTAAGTAAGGACTTGTCCCTTGCTTTTTATTCGACGCGTGTGCGGCGATGGCGCAGCCATCGATCGAGGGTCGAATTCGAACCACGTTGGGTGATCGGCATCGCGCTCGCTGAAGGTGTTTGCCTTCAGGGAAGTCGTGGACTGTACACGCAACTGCGCACAATTCTGTGAGTCGCTTATAACCGCTTTGCCGTTATTTATTGCCAATTATGGACTGAGACTATTGTCCCATCATCTCATAGAGTCCCTGGCACTTAATAATATGCTACACAGTGGCAATGGCGGTCGCAAAATGCCGATTTATTACGAATAAACTCCAATGATCCGATTGAAATTATGGATTTCGATCGGATCATTGGGGGGGCACGTGCCACCCCCCCCTCACTGGCTCCGCCAGTGCCGCGACAACGCAGCACGCACGCATGGGGGGTGGGTGGTGTGGGTGGTGGCGGTGGGGGGGGAGTGGTGTGGGTGGTGGCGGTGGGGGCGGCGGTGCGGGTGGGGGGGGGGGGTGGTGGCGGTGGGGGAAGTAGGTGGTGTGGGTGGTGGCGGTGGAGGGGTATGGGTGGTGTGGGTGGTGGCGGTGTTGTGGGTGGTGGTGGGTGTCGGTGACACTCACCGACTCTCCTACTTGCTGCACTGCGATCTCCCAGCCACCAGGCAGAAATTCAAGAAGCTCTCGAGATGCAATCTTTGACAATTTTAATTCCAGCAACAAAATCGCTCGGTTGGGGGGGGGGGGCGGACGCGAGTGATGGGGGGGGGGAGCCAATTCCAGCCACTATCGGCCACTTAAGAGGCCCTCTCAGGCAGAGAGAGGGAGAGAAGCGACCCGCAGCAGATTCAGCAGCGCGGCTCCCGTCTCGGCGTCGTTCCTCCTCCCCAGCGAGCGTGGGGAGCGCCAATGGTTGCAAAGGGTGTGTTAAGGCGCTCTCCCCCCTCCAACTCAGCTTAAAAATATAATTATTTTATTATGTTTTATTTCCATTATTTTATTATTTCCCTTCTACGTGACTTTACCGAAAGAACCAAGAAGATGAAAGGGTGTGCTGTTGGAACCCGGCGGTCCATTCTGGTGAATATTGCGGTGTGTATTGACCGTGGTAGTAATGGTACATGCCACGTGTCGTCTCTTTCGCTCACAGTGGACGTTAAATATCCCTTCCGTACGTCATTCGTAAGAGTGGGGGACTTCGTGTGCCAACAGCGTCAAGGGTCGAAATTTGCCAAATTCGAAAATTGCGCCGCAAATTACTCAATTGGGATGACGCAGCAGCAGCAATCGTCGCTCTCATTCTGGTAGACTGATGACCCCGGGTCGCTCTTGAAATTGAGACTCTTCGTACAACCTCTTCGGTTCTCACCAGGTTGAACAAAATCAACTTGAACTCAGCCACTCACTCACCCACCCAACCACTCACTCGCCCACTCGTTCACATACTCAACCAATCACTAACTCACACGAAGACCCACTCACCCATTCTCCGACTCGGCCATTCGCTCACCCACCTACCCACCCATCCTGGCCCTTTGAGTTTTTACCTGGTTTTAAACAAAATACACTTGGACTCGGCCACGTACTCACCTTGCCACTCACTCCTTCACGCAATCAGACACTCACTAGATCACACAGAGACTCACTTACTCATTCGCCCACTCATCCACTCGCCCAGGTCACTCTGAGGTCTCACCTGGGTGAACACTGCCGAATCAATGCCTCCCCTAAACCATGTCGGTCATTGTGGGGTTATTAAAGAGAGCGGTGGTGCAGCGGTTAGCGCTACGCTGCACTACGAACCCGGCGACCTGAGTTCGATTCCTGCTCACGACCAACACCATAGACGGTAATCTGATCCGGTCCTGGGCCTCCTCTAGGTCGGCTCAGCCTCAAATGAGTACCTGGTGCGGTGCGTAAACATCGCCACTGGGGAGACAAAGGCGGCCGAGCGTGGTGCTGGCCACCCACCCCCTCGTGTGCCGTGCCGGCCTTCATAGGTGCTGCTACTCGCTAACAGCACTTGCCCCAACAGTCTGTTCAGGCTACGCGGGGGATCTTTGTCTTTGATAAAGAGACAGGCGGAGGGGGGAAGCGATGGGGCGTAGAGGGGGGGGGGGGCAGGACCGGTTCAGATAATCACTGACCACTCATGTTGGTCGTGGCCCGGAATGGAACTCTGGTGGCAAATGGTGATAGGGGGTTCGTTCATGGCGTAGTAGCCTGACCACTGCCCCACCGCTCCACCGCTCCACCGCTCCACCGCTCCACTCCCGCCCTCCTGTGCTCTGCGTACTGCGTTCTAAACGCGCGCAAGAGTACTGCATGATCAGCGTCAGCCGTGTTCTATCCACTGCTTGATTACACCTCCCCCCCTCCTCCTCCCAAACACCGCCACGACCTCTCGATCCCGCGATGTCATCACACCACCCAGCGCCTGCTCGACGACACATCGAGCCGAGTGAGTTCACCATCGCTCCATCTCCACCACGGTGGCACCTCCCCGTTGTTCTAACTCTTCATCGTCGCGGTCCTACTCCTGAGCCGTGACCGCGTGTGTCCCGCCAACCCCACGGAACTTGTCTCACGTCACGACGAGTCAATCCCCGTGCGATCGCCGCGTGTTCCTCTCGACGTATTTAGACGATCGCGCAGTTTGGGCAATCGTCGGTGGCGCCGTCTCGTCGCCACCGCGTGGCTGCTGCTACTCCGTGCAGCCCCCTCAATCTCCCCCCCCCTCCTCTCTGTCTCTCTCTCTCCTGAATCTCCCCCCCCCCCTCTCTCTGTCTCTCTCCTGAATCTCCCCCCCCTCTCTCTCTCTTGAATCTCCCCCCCCCTCTCTCTCCTGAATCTCCCCCCTCTCTCTGTCTCTCTGTCTCTCTCCTGAATCTCCCCCCCTCTCTCTCTGTCTCTCTCTCCTGAGTCTCCCCCCCACCCCTCTCTCTCTCTACGAGAACGATGCGCGGACACTGTGAGACGCGTTTGCAAGTCTACGTGTATCACGCTTATTATGTAAAGCAGCAAATGGAGTATTGCTATTGCCCTTAGCATGGGACTGTCCGTGATTCTGAGCGCTCTATTCAGATGTTGTTCCACGTTGTTGTTGTTGGTTTTTTTGCTGTTGTTGTTGTTCATGCCCCGTGTTTCTTAACAATGCGTCTTGGCAGCTTGGACTAAGGGACATTGATCAACTAAAATAATATGCGAGTCTCTTGTCTTCCCGGAGCTCTCGCTGCCACAAGAGCAATTCAAGCGCATTAATTACCCTTCCCCCAATTAACCAGCGTACGCGTGCTTGTCTGTATATGAGAGTGTATGTGTGTGTTAGAGTGTGTGTGTGTGTACGTGTAAGAGTTAGAGAGTGTGTATGAACGTGTGTGTGTGTGCATGAGTGCGTGTATTAGAGCGGTAGTGTAGTGGTTAGCGTGCTCGCTATGAACCCGGCGACCCGGGTTCGATTCCCGCTCACGGCCAACACCGGTGACGATTATTTGAACCGGTCCTGGGCTTTCCCCCAGGTCAACTCAGCCTCAAATGAGTACTTGGTGCGGTGTGAAAATATCGCCACTGGGGAGACAAAGGCGGCCGGGCGTGGTTCTGGCCACCCACCCCCTCTTGTGCCGTGTCGGCCTTCATAGGTGCTACTCGCTAACAGCACTTGCCCCAACAGTCTGTCTTTGTCGCGCGTGTGTGAGCGTGCGTGTGTGCGTGCGCGTGTGCGTGCGTGTGCGTGCGTGTGCGTGCGTGTGTGTGCGTGCGTGTGCGTGTGTGCGCGTGTGCGTGCGTAAAGTGGAGCGGTCAGCGCACTGCGCTACGGACCCGGCGACCCGAGTTCAGAATCCGAATCTTTCCTGGAGGAATCCGATGAGCTACAAAGCTCTTTTTCACAGATGTCCAGTAGGGTCAGAACGTTACAACAACGACAGAAGTGCAAAGGTAAGCAAATAACTAAAAACTATTTTTTTTATCTTACCAGGAAAAGCCCACTGAGCTATTACTGTAGTTACTTTTCATAAGCGACACACCTGATAGCTCAACGAAGTGGCTTCTCACGTGGAAATTCCTAGCAGCCAAATAATAATTATCTAAACAGTCTAAACGCGTGACGTTGGTTCTAAATGTGGAGGGGGGAAACCGGAGGACCTGGAACAAAAATCCACGCGACCACGGGGAGAGATAGAGACACGCAAACTCTAAATATACAGCAGCAGGCGTCAGGGTCGTGAATGAACCCACGACCTCCTGAACACCAGGCGAGGTAGTTAACATCTCCTAGCCACCGTGATGATGATGAGAGAGAGAGACACGCAGACTCCAAATATACAGCAGCAGGCGTCAGGGTCAGGTTCGAACCCACGATCTCCTACGTACCAGGCGAGGTAGTTAACATCTCCTAGCCACCGTGATGATGATGATGACGAGAGAGAGACACGCAAACTCCAAATATACAGCAGCAGGCGTCAGGGTCAGGTTCGAACCCACGATCTCCTACGTACCAGGCGAGGTAGTTAACATATCCTAGCCACCGTGATGATGATGATGAGAGAGAGAGAGACACGCAAACTCCAAATATACAGCAGCATGTGTCAGGGTCGGGTTCGAACCCACGACCTCCTGCGTACCAGGCGAGGTAGTTAACATCTCATAGCCACCGCGGCGTTCGATTCCCGCTCACGGCCAACATCGGTGACAAATACATGGGCCTCCCCTAGGTCGACCCAGCCTCAAATGAGTAGCTAGTAAGGTGTGTAAGCATCACAGCTGGGGAGACGAAGGCGGCAGGGCGTGCTTCTGGCCGTCCCGGTTCTCACGGGTGCTCGTAAACAAAACTTCCCCCAATTAGCCGGTGAGTGGGTAGGTGAGTGTGTAGGTGAGTGGGTAGGTGAGTGTGTAGGTGAGTGGGTAGGTGAGTGAGTAGGTGAGTGGGTAGATGAGTGGGTAGGTGAGTGGGTAGGTGAGTGTGTAGATGAGTGTGTAGGTGAGTGTGTAGGTGAGTGTGTAGGTGAGTGGGTAGGTGAGTGTGTAGGTGAGTGTGTAGGTGAGTGTGTAGGTGAGTGTGTAGGTGAGTGGGTAGGTGAGTGGGTAGGTGAGTGTGTAGGTGAGTGTGTAGGTGAGTGGGTAGGTGAGTGTGTAGGTGAGTGTGTAGGTGAGTAGGTAGATGAGTGGGTAGGTGAGTGTGTGTATGGGTGCTGGCCACCCCACCCCCTTGTGTGAATGTGCCGGCCTTCATTGGTGCACTTGCCCCAAAAGTACGTAAAGGCTACACCGGGGATCTTTGTCTTTGGGTGAGTATACGATTAAGTATATGGGTGATTGAGTGTAAATGTGAGTGAATGTATGGGTGATTAGGTAGGTGAGTGTATACGTGATTAAGTATATCAGTGAGTGCTTAAGTGAATGTATGTATATATGAGTAAGTGCATGGGTTAGTGTATAGTTGAGTGAGTGTATAGTTGAGTGAGTGTATAAGTGAGTGGGTGTATAGGTTAGTGAGTGTATGAGTGAGTGCGTGTGTGAGTGTACGGGTGTATGAATGTTGGAATGTATGAGTTTAGGAGTGAGTACGTGTGTGAGTGAGTATAAGGGTGTATGCATATCGGAGTGTAGGAGTGAGTATGAATGTTGGAGTGTAGGAGTGTATTCGTGTAGAAGTGAGTGTACGGGTGAGCGTGCAGGTGAGTGAGTGTATGAGTGAGTGTATAGGTGAGTGAGTGTAGGAGTGAGTGTATGGGTGAGTGAGTGTAGGAGTGAGTGTATGGGTGAGTGCGCAGATGAGTGAGTGTAGGAGTGAGTGTATAGGTGAGTGAGTGTATGAGTGAGTGTATAGGTGAGTGAGTGTATAGGTGAGTGTAGGGGTGAGTGTATGGGTGAGTGTAGGGGTGAGTGTAGGGGTGAGTGTAGGGGTGAGTGAATGTATAGGTGAATGAGTGTATGGGTGAGTGTAGGGGTGAGTGTATGGGTGAGTGTAGGGGTGAGTGTAGGGGTGAGTGTAGGGGTGAGTGTATGGGTGAGTGTAGGGGTGAGTGTAGGGGTGAGTGAGTGTAGGGGTGAGTGTATGGGTGAGTGTAGGGATGAGTGAGTGTAGGGGTGAGTGTATGGGTGAGTGTATGGGTGAGTGTAGGGGTGAGTGAATGTATAGGTGAATGAGTGTATGGGTGAGTGTAGGGGTGAGTGTATGGGTGAGTGTAGGGGTGAGTGTAGGGGTGAGTGTAGGGGTGCGTGTAGGGGTGAGTGTAGGGGTGAGTGAGTGTAGGGGTGAGTGAGTGTAGGGGTGAGTGTATGGGTGAGCGTATGGGTGAATGTAGGGGTGAGTGAGTGTAGGGGTGAGTGTATGGGTGAGTGTATGGGTGAGAGTATGGGTGAGTGAGTGTATAGGTGAATGAGTGTATGGGTGAGTGTAGGGGTGAGTGTATGGGTGAGTGTAGGGGTGAGTGTAGGGGTGAGTATATGGGTGAGTGTATGGGTGAGTGTATGGGTGAGTGTAGGGGTGAGTGAGTGTAGGGGTGAGTGTATGGTTGAGTGTATGGGTGAGTGAATGTATAGGTGAATGAGTGTATGGGTGAGTGTAGAAGTGAGTGTATGGGTGAGTGTAGGGGTGAGTGTATGGGTGAGTGTAGGGGTGAGTGAGTGTAGGGGTGAGTGTATGGGTGAGTGTATGGGTGAGTGTATGGGTGAGTGAATGTATAGGTGAATGAGTGTATGGGTGAGTGTAGGGGTGAGTGTATGGGTGAGTCTAGGGGTGAGTGTAGGGGTGAGTGTAGGGGTGAGTGTATGGGCGAGTGTATGGGTGAGTGTAGGGGTGAGTGAGTGTAGGGGTGAGTGTATGGGTGAGTGTAGGGGTGAGTGAGTGTAGGGGTGAGTGTATGGGTGAGTGTATGGGTGAGTGTATGGGTGAGTGTAGGGGTGAGTGAGTGTAGGGGTGAGTGTATGGGTGAGTGTATGGGTGAGTGTATGGGTGAGTGTAGGGGTGAGTGAATGTATAGGTGAATGAGTGTATGGGTGAGTGTAGGGGTGAGTGTATGGGTGAGTGTAGGGGTGAGTGTAGGGGTGATTGTATGGGTGAGTGTGGGGTGAGTGTATGGGTGAGTGTATGGGTGAGTGTATGGGTGAGTGTAGGGGTGAGTGAGTGTCGGGGTGAGTGTATGGGTGAGTGTATGGGTGAGTGTATGGGTGAGTGTAGGGGTGAGTGTATGGGTGAGTGTAGGGGTGAGTGTATGGGTGAGTGTATGGGTGAGTGTGGGGGTGAGTGAGTGTATGGGTGAGTGTATGGGTGAGTGTATGGGTGAGTGTAGGGGTGAGTGTAGGGGTGATTGTATGGGTGAGTGTGGGGGTGAGTGTATGGGTGAGTGTATGGGTGAGTGTATGGGTGAGTGTAGGGGTGAGTGAGTGTCGGGGTGAGTGTATGGGTGAGTGTATGGGTGAGTGTATGGGTGAGTGTAGGGGTGAGTGTATGGGTGAGTGTATGGGTGAGTGTATGGGTGAGTGTAGGGGTGAGTGTAGGGGTGAGTGTAGGGGTGAGTGAGTGTAGCGGTGAGTGTATGGGTGAGTGTAGGGGCGAGTGAGTGTAGGGGTGAGTGTATGGGTGAGTGTATGGGTGAGTGTATGGGTGAGTGTAGGGGTGAGTGAGTGTAGGGGTGAGTGTATGGGTGAGGGTATGGGTGAATGTATGGGTGAGTGTATGGGTGAGTGTAGGGGTGAGTGAGTGTATGGGTGAGTGTATGGGTGAGTGTATGGGTGAGTGTATGGGTGAGTGTATGGGTGAGTGTGGGGGTGAGTGAGTGTATGGGTGAGTGTATGGGTGAGTGTATGGGTGAGTGTAGGGGTGAGTGAGTGTAGGGGTGAGTGTATGGGTGAGTGTGGGGGTGAGTGTGGGGGTGAGTGAGCTCACCGGTTCTGCTGCGCTGCCCTGCCCACGCGTCTCTCGCTCCGCTCTGGGGCTCCGACTCGGCGCGTTTCAGGACAAGTCCTCGCCGTGGCAGCCAATCAGAGACAGCCCTTCTCAGACACACACACACACACGCAACACGCACGCACACGCACGTACTACACCAGACAAAGATCCCCCGTGTAGCTTCAACGGGCACTTGGGGAAAGTACACCTCTGAAGGTCAACGCGACGCACCAAAGGGGTGATCGCAGCAGCACCACGCCCGACCGCCTTTGTCTCCCTTATTTGAGTCCGAGTTGACCTAGGAGAGGCCCGGGACCAGTTTCAGATAATTGTTCACCGAAGAGCGGTGATCGAACTCGTTAGCGCAGTGCGTTAACGACTGCGCCACCACTCCCCACAACATCCCAAACGCTCAATCTGGGAGCTACAAAAGCGTAGCCCTGAAATTGCTTTCTTGCATCACAGCTGGCGGAATGGCCTCCGCTAGAGGTAGCTCTGGAGAGCCCCCCTAATAGAGGGGTATTTGGCCTACTCTTTCAAGAGGTGCGAGTATCCACACTACTGGGTGGACACAATCGGCGGCGAGTTTCGGAGACTTGGCCTTGATCTAAATTGCCGCGCCGGGAAATCGAATCGAGCCTTCAGCCCCTCTGGATTGCAAGTGCGAACCATCACAGCACGGCAACACACACCCTCACTCACCATACACATACATACAGCACACACACTCACTCACCATACACATACGTACAGCACCCACACACTCACCATAACGTACAGCACACACACACACACACCATACACACACACACTCACCATAACGTACAACACACACACTCACCATACACATACGTACAGGACCCACACACACTCACCATACACATACGTCCAGCACCCACACACTCACCATAACGTACATACAGGACACACACACTCACCATACACATACGTACAGCACCCACACACACTCACCATAACGTACATACAGCACACACACACTCACCATACACATACGTACAGCACACACACTCACTCACCAAACGCATACGTACAGCACACACACACACACTCACCATAACGTACAGCACACACACACACTCACCATACACATACGTACAGAACACACACACTCACAATACACACACATAATATAAACATACAGAGACCAATATCCCCTGTATAGCCTTAAAATACTTTTGTGGCAAGCATGTGTGTATGTGGAACTTCTTTTGCACCGCACGTAGCCAACCCTGCGGTAGAAGGACCACAAACTAACACACACACAAGCACAATAAGTGCTGTTAGCGAGCACCTATTAAGGTCGGTACGTCACACGAAGAAGGTGGGTGGCCAGCACCACGCCCGGTCGCCTTTGTCTCCCCAGTGGCGATGTCTACACACCGCACTAGGCACTCACTTGAGGCTGAGTCGACCTAGGGGAGACCCAGGACCGGTTCAAAAGTATCGTTACTGGCGTCGGCCGTGAGCGGGAATCGAACTCGGGTCGCGGGTTTTGTAGCGCGCTGCACTAACCACTACACCACCGCTCCCCCACAGCCACAGACACACAGCCACCCTTACAGCGTCTCGTTCACTGCAGATGGCAATCGCCACTGATGTATGAGCCGTGGCCCGGATTCACCGCTGATAAATAGTGAAACAGATCGACAATACGACGTCTTGAAATATATCGTCTCTCCATACAAAATGAATATGTAAGTAATTGTATTCATCCACCAGCCTTTTGTGAGTGAATCCCAGTGTCTCGTATGGCGACGATTCAGCACGCGGAGCTGGTAAAGCGGTGCGCTAATCACTGCACCACCGTTCACTGCACAGGACCGCCTTTGTGTGTCGAGCTTGTTGTCATAGGATTGAAGCTTTCGTGGCTGCAAAAATGACTGTACTCATTGTTTTTTTCGATAAAGTCACGAATGTAAAAATAAAATGAAATGTAACTAAAATTTTATTTTATTTTAAAAAAATTAGTATTTTTTTTGTATTTCTACATACGTGACTTTACCGAAAAAAACTATTGAGTATAGCTTCTTGTCCTTCCCCCACACCTCCGATGAGCCACGGTTGGTTACGTACGGTGCGAAAGAGACTCAACATACTTACTACTTACTATATGGACGGGAGTGAGCGTCACTGCCGCTATTATTCTATCGTCGCGTATGATGGCAGCAGCCAATGTCGAGGTCTGCAGCTGGCCACGACGAGATGGCTTCAGCAGACAGAGAGAAATAATAAAATAATAAAATAAAAAATTATAAAATAATTCTCACGACGTTTCGGCCACAACGCAAGCAGCCGTCCTCAGGTGAAGACCAGGTCTGTCGGGGAGACAGCGTCTGACGCTGTGTCTGACGCTGTCTCCCGACAGACCTGGTCTTCATCTGAGGAAGGCTGCTTGCGTTGTGGCCAAAACGTCGTGAGAATTATTTTATTATGTTTTATTTTTATTATTTTATTATTTCCCTTCTACGTGACTTTACCGAAAGAACCAAAAAGATGAATCCCTGCAGTCACGAAAGCTTTAAATCTAAATTCAGACAGAGAGAGTCCGTGTGGTGCTGCTGTTCCTACTCCTCCTCTTCCTCGGTTGAATGAGCGCAGACCACAGAGGGTTTCGCCGTGCGGTCCGTAGTTGTGGTTTGCGTGGCCACAATCGCACTCCTGTGGATGTGGTGGTGTCTTTAATGTTCAATGCCTGAAGGGGATGTGCGCCTCGACCTGCTGATGATGTCCTGATGGTCACAGCGGCAGCGTCTTCGAGGATGAACGCCGAAGCCAGGAGGAGATGCGATGATGCTTGGGTCTCGAACGGAGGAGGCGTTTTTTTTTGGTTCTTTCGGTAAAGTCACATAGAAGGGAAGTAATAAAATAATAAAAATAAAACATAATATTATTATTTTATTACTTCCCTTCTACGTGACTTTACCGAAAGAACCAAGAAGATGAATCCCTGCAGTCACGAAAGCTTTAAATCGAAAAATGGAGGAGGCGTTTGTTCTGTACGTCCGCGTGGTTCCACTCTGTTCACCAAAACGGCGTTCTTCCTGGTGATCTCGGGTGGCGAGATCCTGGTGTGATGTTATCTACCTCGCCAGGTATACAGAAAGCCGGGGGTTCGATCCGAACCCTGACACCTGCAGCTGTATATTTGGAGTTAGCGTGTTCTCCCGATGGTCGCGTGGATTTTTTTTCTCCGGGTCCTCCGGTTTTTCCCCCTCCACATTTAGAATCAACATCACGCGTTTAGAGTGTTTGGCTGCTCTACATTTCCACGCGACGAGCCACTTTGTTGGGATATCATTTGTGGTCATGTCGCTTTTACTGGACATCTGCGAAAAAGAACTTTATAGCTTTCCGGCTTCCTCCAGTAAAAATACATATTCTGATTCTGCTTCTGAAAAATAAGTTTATAACTCAGTGGGCTTTACCTAGTAATAATTTTTGTTATTATATCTATATATTTTAAGTGATCTGTTTACCTTTGCTTACTTTGCACCACTATTTTTTCCATTGCTTGATGTTATGATGTTCTGACCCGCCACTACTTAGACACCTATGAAAAAAATGCTTCATAGCTCATCGGATTCCTCCTGCGGTTTAAACAAATATTCAGATCCTCGCTCCGATAGCTGGTTTGCCAAGAAGACGTGCAAACCCCCCCCCCCCACCCTTGCACTCGTCACGCCCCGTTGTCTACGCACGGTGCGAAAGAAGTTCAGCACGTACAGACACGCAGGTCACCAACACGCGTGTCTGCGGACAACCAGGGCCGGATGAAGCGAGTGCGGGACCTGTAGCAGATGTTATGAAGGGGCCCTACATAAAAAAATATATTAAAACACATACATTTTATAATATAGTCTTGGTTCTTTCGGTAAAGTCACGTAGATAGAAAACTAAAATCTAAATTAAAAGCAAAAAAACCCCACGACGTTTCGATCGCAACACAAGCGGTCTAGATTTACATTTTTAACTTGCATAGTAAAGTAATTGTAGTTTTTTCATTTGCTATACAGCCCAGATAATACGACAAATCGCTAACGTTAAACACCCAGTCGTTCGTAAAAGTCGAAGGCGGTATAGTACTATAGTAATGGAGCAAGTGCAGAATCACTAAACCGGAATTGATTGCTTGAAAGCATTTAGCGCGGGGTTCCTTGAAATTGCGTTGCCCCCCGTAGCTACTACATGTGTAGCTACACTACGACACACGTGTAATAGCTACCACATGTACAGCTACTACACGTGTAGTAGCTACACGTGTAGTAGCTACTACACGTGTAGCTACTAGCACGTGTAGCAGCTACTAACACGTGTAGCAGCTACTAACACGTGTACTACTACACAAGTAGTAGTAGCTACACATGTGTAGTAGCTACTACACATGTGCAGCTACTAACACGTGTAGTAGCAGCTACTACTCCATGTGTAGTAGCTGCTACTACACGTGTAGTAGTAGTAGCTACTACTCCATGTGTAGTAGCTGCTACTACACGTGTAGTAGTAGTAGTAGCTACTACTCCATGTGTAGTAGCTGCTACTACACGTGTAGTAGTAGTAGTAGTAGCTACTACTCCATGTGTAGTAGCTGCTACTACACGTGTAGCTGCTACTACACGTGTAGTAGCTACTGCTACACGTGTAGCTACTACACGTGTAGTAGCAGCTACTACTCCATGTGTAGTAGTAGTAGCTACTACTCCATGTGTAGTAGCTGTTACTACACGTGTAATAGTAGCTACTACTACTCCATGTGTAGTAGCTACACAAGTAGTAGCTACTACTCTACTACTCCACGTGTAGTAGCTGCTACAACACGTGTAGTAGTAGCTACTACTACCGCATGTGTAGTAGTAGCTACACAAGTAGTAGCTACACGTGTAGTAGCTGCTACTACACGTGTAGCTGCTACTACACGTGTGCTGCCACGGAGCGACGCGTGAGCCGGGAGCGCCACCCCGTGGAGTCGCGGACTCATCCTCTGCCCGCTTCGCCGAGGCTGCAGGTGAGTCTCGTCCTTCCCACGTGCACGGGACACCGGCGTCCCCTGGTGGTCGTCTTTGAGTGCGATCCCTCGAAAATAGACACAACATTTGATCAGACACCTTTGGAACCTCATTTGCCAGTAAAAAATGTGATAATCGTTTTTTTACCCTTTTCTCTGGCAACAAAACTAACACCTTTTTTACAAGGAGTCATGTTTGCATAGACCACAATACATGCAGCCATAATGCAAACAAAAACATAACGGTTTAACACGTGTGAGGCTTTCGCGACCAATGTGATTCATAATCAACGTTTTTGGGTTTAGATCGCGTTATTTATAAATGTGTCGTAACCCTCCACCACCCGACACGGCCAATCAGTAAAAAAGTGTCACGTTGACAAAAGACAAATAGTTCACTGCTTTAGCCCACCGGTGTGTTGAAGCCACAACATTTACAATTTGAGTACGACGTTTCGCTGGTAATTGCATCCAGCATCATCGGGCAATTCGCCAGCGAAACGTCACATCAAAATGCGCAACTTTAAATAAATAATAACAACACGTTCCACTTAATTAAATATACTTTTTATATATAAATGTTTTCTCCTACAACATCAGAGTGCAGCGCCACATTAAATACGCACGACAATGACAATAGTTTAAAGCGATTTGAAGCATGTTTTATTTGGAGGGGGGCAGAGATTTGTGACGTCAAATTTGAGGGGGGGGGGGTCTGACTTTTAGTGACGCCGTGTGACGGGGGGGGGGGGTCAAAAATCGTTCAAAATCGCGTGACGTCATTTATGGACGGCTCCCAAACCCCCATTGGTTTCAAATGTGTGGCCGTCCTCACACACTACAAACCTGCAAACCTCTACCTTGGTTGTAACTTGATTAATCCCTAATCTCTGCCATTACATACAATGAAACAAGAAATGTTCAAAAAGTTAAAACAGAGCAATGTAAATACAATACACTACTCTTAGGTTTCTTCGGTAAAGTCACGTAGGTGAAAATAAATAAATAAAATAATAGAAATAAGGCCTCACTTGAGGCCTCACTTGATACAGTAAATTTAGCTGTGACGGTCCCACCTGATGATGGAGACTTGTGTTGCCTCCGAAACGTCGTGATTTATTATTTTATTTCTATTATTTCTATTATTTTTATTATTTATTTTCACCTACGTGACTTTACCGAAAAAAACCCAAGAGTATAAATTCTTGCAGTCACGAAAGCTTCAAATCTAGAATACAATACACTATTAGACATTATTGTAAAAAAAATGAAAAGTCCATCCCATGTGTTAGTGAATTTTTCAATATTTTAGGCAGGAATTAGTTTTCACATTTAGTTTTCAAATTTCTGGGTTGGGACCCCCAAACACCCTGGAAGATTTGGTCCCCCCCAATGTTGACTCCATGGCTACGGCCTTGCAAGGGAGAAACAAACAAATAGACAAAAATGTATTGCCCATTATTGAAACGGCTGCACGCCGTATGGACCTGAAAACTCAAATTTCCTGTGCAAGAATACGGGACAAGCCATGTGGGTTTACGGCTGTGCGCAATGATGATGTCTCAGCGTCGAAACTGCCCCCCCCCCCCCCCCCCTCTGAAAGTTATTGACAAACACTGACCAAGGGGGGCTCTATTCTCATCAATATTACTACAAAGACAAAGATCCCTTGTATAGTCTTAACATACTTTTGGAGCAAGTGCTGTTCTTGATGTTAACTACCTCGCCTTGTATGCAGGAGGTCGTGGGTTCGACCTCAACTCTGACGCCTGCTGCTGTATATTTGGAGTCTGTGTGTCTCTCTCATCATCATCATCACGGTGACAAGGAGATGTTAACTACCTCGCCTGGTGTACAGGAGGTCGTGGGTTCCATACCGACCCTGACGATGCCTGCTGCTGTATATTCTGGGTTCTGCGGTGTCTCTCTTTATCAGGGTCCTCCGGGTTTTTCCCTCCACATTTAGAAACTCGCGCTTAGATTATTTAGGTTATTTTGCTGCTATAAATGTCCACATGATGTTAAGCCACTTCGCTGAGCTATTGTTAGTGGCCAGGTCGCTTCTGAAACAGAGGCTATTAGTGAGTAAATAAATAAAAATAACTTAGTTTTAATGATTTCTATATTTGTGTGATTTGTTTAGATTTGCTATACTTTGCACTCCTATCGTGTTTTTGCATTGTTTGCTGTAAGGGGCCGTCCATAAATGACGTCACGCACCTAGGGGAGGGGGGGGGTCAGACATTTGTGACGATGTTTGACGAGGGGGGAGGGTGAGAAATGTGACGTCACGTCAAAATGCGCAACTTTAAACAAACATAGAATTGTTATAACAACACTAATTGTTATAACAACACTCCTACAACATCAGAGTGCAGCGCCACATTAAATAAGCACTATAATGACAATAGTTTAAAGCGACCTAAAGCATTTTTTATTTTCAAAATAGAAATATGGTTTGGGGGGGGGGGCAGAGCTTTGTGACGTCATTTGAGGGGGTGGGGTCTGACTTTTTGTGACGCCGTGTGACGAGGGGGGGGGTCAAAAATCTTCAAATCGCGTGACGTCATTTATGGACGGCCCTTAAGGCACACAGCTAATCGAATTCCTCCTGCAGTATATATAAAGATCATGATTCTGATAGTTTATGCTGAACCAGTTACTATGACGCATACTAATTATCTAATTAGGGGGAAAAGTAGAGAAAGACCAAAGCAACGGGCATGAGGTAAAAAGTGCGTAGAGTCTCGTGTTGTTATTAATTTATAAACGCAGCCACCCGCGAAGCTGCTGGAGTTTCATGACGTCATCGCGCCGATTGGCGCCGTGTTTCGTGACGTCATCACGTGTCCCGTGACGCCATCGGCCACCTATTTGCTTCCTCCGTTTTCCGTGACGTCACTCACGGGTTGCTCGCCCCAATCTTTAGTGACGTCATTACTTCTCTCATAACCTCCCCAGCGTCTCTAGACGTCATCACCCCTTCTCCCTGCCTCACCCAAATCCCGCGTAACGTCATCAATGCCTTGTCCTCATCACTCCCGCGTCTCGTGACGTCACTACTCCCTTGCCTCCACCTCACCCGTGCAGCGTGACGTCATGACCCCTCTCCTTACCCCAATGTGGGGTCACGTCTTTCTCCTCTTCCCGACACCTACATTTTTACGTAAAACTTTCGTGACTGCAATAATTCATATTCATGGTTCTTTCGGTAAAGTCACGGAGATAGGAAATACAAATAAAAAATAAATTAAAAGCAAAACACCACGACGTTTCGATCGCAACACACAAGCGGTCTTCATCAGGCGGAGAAGACAGAGGGGGGCAAGCATCTAAATGCCACTGCTGATGATGAGCATTTCAGAGTGAGCAAAGCTCGTGCGTGTAAACAGCATGGGCTCGTGACGTCATCAACCCCCCTCAGCCCGAAACCTCGCGTGACGTCATGCCGGTGCGTTACATGCATAAATTATTATCGACGAGTCACGTGATGCCACTCAAGCATTTCACCGGGGAAGCAACACGCCCCCATCGCCCCGCCCACCTCATGAATATTCATGAGGCGCTTCTGCATAAATTATGCTAATGAGCCCCTGCCTCGGCGTGCTTCGTGCGCAGACGCGGCCGCCATTTTACGAGGACAGAGCCCCGGCAGCGTCGCCCGGGCCCGCTCCGCATCTCGCGCGCCGATGTTTCCACGGACCAACAACAGCAACATCTACTACTCCTACTACTGCTAAACATCACCAACAACCACCACCAACAAAAGAACCCGAATCGTTAAAGTGCTCGGCTGCAACCAACGGAAGGGATGGCTCTTGAAAGCCTATTGTCTAGATCCCCGTCCCCAGCAGTTGCCACTACCCGTGCCGCCCGTAGCGCCCCAGGGTGTGCGGGGGACGAAAGGTCGAGTAAAATCGCACTCCCCTCTTCACAACCACCACCACTTCCACCACTTCTATTCTCATCAGCAACATCATCAGCAGCAACACCGGCGGCGGCAACAGCGTCTTTGTTATAAGTATCGGTGGCAACAGCGCCGCCATCGTTTCATCGTCTTCCGCCGCCATTACTGTATAACCATTTGCCTTACTGCGTTTTACTCTCTTGTCATAAATACTCTTGATGCGAACTCGTTAAACATAACGCCATCGTCACGGTCCTCGTCGGCACCAACAGCAGCAGCATTGTGATAAGTATCGGTAGCAGCGCCACTCGTCACTGCCACGGCAGCCGTATCGCACTGTACGCGTGTTGCTAACGACTGCTGCTATTGTAGCATTCGGTAATAATGTGCGACTATCATAATCACTAATAATAATACTATCGTCGGCATCGCCCGCCAGTGGTGCCGACATCGTTATAATACAACCACAACGGTAATACCATTACTAATTTAAAGTTATTTTTTTTATAATTTAAAATTTTATAACCACACTATAATCACTATTATCACTACTGCTACAATAACTATCTACAATATTACTGTAATAACTATCGCTAAAACCACAACTAATATACCCATTACTGCTAAAATCACTACAGTACTATCACTCATACTATAACCATAATCACTATCACCGTTACTAATAAGTCACGACTTAAAACATCATTGCTACTATTACCACATCACTGCGACTAATGCTACCAATACGATAACCATAATTAATACTATAACCATTAACATTGCGAATATAACTTATAACCATCACTAAATGTATCGTCATCACGAATATAACATCGGGACTATAATCCCTAAAGCCACCGTTGCTACCTCCATAACCGTCGATTCTATAATCTTCTATCACGAGCCTCGTCTTTGGTATAAACATCACTGGTACATCGACACTACTACGGCTATTTTAGTTAATAGCATCACAGACACTACAATAACTACGACCATATATCCATCACTTGTCATTTCAATAATTCACTTGGCTACTTGAACTATCATTACTCATCACTAACCATCACTACCAACGTAATTGACACTTATCACTTCTGCTACGTTGCTGTACGATCACTGTCATCTTGAAACCACCACCAACTCACCTAATAATGTCGCTAATTATCGTCACTTATACCATCAGCCGCTAGATTCACTCCCGTTACATCGTCTAATGTACTATCATGATTACGGTAACCACTAAATAGCAGAACTCACTTAATTACTGCTGCCGTATGCACCATCATAATTACCGCTACGTTTACTGGCATCAACTTATAACACTACTATCACAAGAGCCACCACTTAACATCATTTAGCTCCATCAGAATCACGAATGCTCATACACAAGTGCACTTTAACACGGTACACACCGCGGCGTTAGTCTTATTCTTTGTTTTACTTATCTTTTACATATTTCTCTTAAGATTAGTTTTGTATTGTCATTTGGTGGTAAGGATAGGTTAATCGTTCTATATAATCAATTTTATACTTTTGTTGATTTTGGCTTTGCTATGTTCTAGCGTGGCTGTTTTTATTTAATCAATGTCCTTAACCGACAATAGCGATCACATTCGTGCATGTGTGTTTTCAGTCTTACATGTCTTATTTTAGTGGCCTTTAATCTCGCTGGGTTTAACTATTTGCTTTTATAAAGAATACTTTATTTATGTAGTAACATTATTTTCACTTCCTCCTAACCACATTTTCTCAGGCCCTCCGCCATTTCCAGGTCCACCTAGCGGCCATCTCCCACATCATTATGCTAATATTTGTTAATTTATGCTAAATTATGGTAATGAGTGCGGGCCGCGCATGCGCAAACCGTTGCCCTGCTTGCAGGAAGTGACACGTGTGTGTGGTGTGGATTGGGAGTGTTTTGTGGTTAAAGGCACCAAGCAACTTTAGGATGTAAACTAACCACCCACTCCACTCTTAATCTCCCTCGTACCGTTTTCTCCGTGTTCCGTTCTACACCCATTGTGGCCAACAGCAAGCCCACTCTGTGTGTGTGTGAACACGCGTGTAAACATGTATGCGTGTGAAACTACTTGTGTAGTCACTGCTTAACATTTTTAACACTGCCTGAAAAGAAAAAAAGTATATACTTGGCGACGTTATGCGCAATGACCCTTCTACATAGCACACAGGTCAGATGTATTGGTTCACCTCTGGCCTCTTTAAAATGTGGAATGAAAAAAATCACGTAAACAACCCTAATGTGCTGTGAAGAAGGGCCATTGTCCGAAACGTCGCCTCTCATATACGTTCAATTTTAAGGCCAGAGTGTCATTGAGGAGTGTTTTGAGTTAAGCACTTTCAGTGCCGTAGCAACAGCTGTATTCTCGTTTCAGTAAGTGCCAATTCTGCACTTGAGCCGTTGTTGATTACAGTCTGACCTATGTCTTGCTTAGAGCCCAACAGCCTTGAACTTTTTTTAAAGTCCAGTTCTGCCTTGGGAAGAGTGGCGGTGTGCAGTTGCGCTGACAGTAACTTAGCTTGACAAGCTCTTGCCAGTATTCTTTCAAATGTAATTTTAGGCGTACTACCATACGCAGCAAGCAAGCTCAAATCTAACGCTGATTCGGGACTCACTCCCCTGGTCACTTCTGAGCAATTGTGGAATCGCAAGTGACGGCATCAGATTGTGCACGGGCACAACACTTAAATACACCGGGACAATGGCGGAGCCAGGATTTTCAGGTAAGGGGGGCAACCCCTCCAGCAATGAAAAATTATAGAGGAGTTGTTAGTAAGTAAGGACTTGTCCCTTGCTTTTTTATTCAACGCGTGTGGCGATGGCACAGCCATCGATTGAGGGTCGAATTCGAACCGTGTGTGATCGGCATCGCGCTCGCTGAAGGTCTTTGCCTTCAGGGAAGTCGTGCCCTGTATACGCAACTGCGCACAATTATGCGAGTCACTTATAACTGCTTTGCCGTTACTTTTTGCCAATTATGGACTCGGACTATTGTCCTATCATCTCATAGAGTCCCTGGCACGTAATAATATGCTACACAGTGGCAGTGGGGGTCGCAAAATGCTGATTTATTATTAATAAACAGCAATGATCCGATTGAAATTGGGGATTTCGATTGGATCATTGGAGGGGATGTGCCACCCCACCTCCCTCACTGGCTCTGCCAGTGCACCTGGATAGTTTGACCCATCCACCAACTGCACCCTCATCAGGTCTCAGTTTATCTATTGTTGAACTTCTTTCTTCTGAGGCTCTGGCACTTAGGAACATGCATGATTCAAAGCTAAAGTAGTATTTTTTAGAAGTTCGATTGGTTTACTTTGAGCATGGAGAACAGTAGACCTTGGGGTTGCTCTGTCTTGTAAATGTTAAGGTCCATGCAGCAAAATCCAAAAGTGTCCACGCAGCAAGCCTGGCGCTTTTTAGCTTCGTAGAGGTGGGCTATATCCAGATGACCGATTATTGGATAATATAAAAATTGTTGGAAAATAAAGTCCTGCCTGTGTTCCCACGTGTGCCGCTGGACGCTAGGTGATGGTTTAAAGCTTGGTGACATTGGCATCATCACGCTGGGCATGGCTTGTAGGGGGGTTCCCGTCTTTGGTGGAGGGGGAGGCAAGTTGTGGTGACCACGATTGTTTTAAAAGGGGCCCAAGGAATCGATAACTCACGCGCTGTGGTGCTGTGAGACACTTTGGGGCTGATGTGTCCAAAGTCACTTTGTTGGTGGCATCGCTGGTTGGCTGGCTCGTGGGGCACCTTTTATGTGGGTGCGAGAAGCCCACTGACGTGTAACTCGGCGCACATGTCCTCTTATGAAATGCCCTGACCATGCCAATTCGCCGTAGCTGGCCTGCACCCAGCCCTCGTAACTTTTGCTTGCCAGAAAGAAAGAAGAGCGTGGCTCCCAGCTCAAATGAGCCTTGCTCGGTGCTCATTTCCAATCAGTGGTAAATTCCACATTCCTATGGCGTGGATTTGTTATTCCGCACAAGAAATTCTGTTGACATCCCACAAAATTGGTCAAGTTATTTTAGCCATACTAGAAACATGTTGAGTTAAGCATAGCCACATTGAGATTTAAACTTCCAAACTTATAGTTGTGAATCGTCAAGTGGTTCTAACTACAGTTCCACTCCCTCATACTACTGTATTCCAATTTTGCTAACGGCCTGAGATGGAGCGCCTATCCGAAACTTTGGCAAAGCAGTGCTCCACTCAGTATCAGTGCCGACGTCTTACCCTTCAAGTCACCTGTTATCCAGACACTATGGGGGGGCATACTTTGCCACGTTCCCTTTCGCAGATAAACATTCGTCGCATGGCAGTCAAAGCGACGTTTTCGCTTTCCAAATGTGGCAACAAAAAAACGCATTGGAATGTTTTTCGTGCAGTCATTCTGACTGGGCCGAGACCAACGACTAAGCCGCTCAACCACCTTAATGCCACGTCCTCTTAAACTTCGTAAAAGTGTCATCAAGCATTGGCTTGCATAAATGAGCGTGGAGCAGTGGTCATCAGTGGTCATCCCATTTTGGCAGCCACGTGCCAATGGCAGTTGCACATTCTCTGGGTGCGACCAGTCTTCACAGCGCAACCACCGTTGATGGCCAACAAACCGTTTCCTAATTTTATATGCAAGGCCACAGATGATGGATTGAGTTCACCGTGTGCAGTGCCTCATTCTCACAAGTTAATATCGCACAAGATATTTACGTTCAGCAGCCACTGCTGCGCTCGCTAGCAAGAGCACGTATTTGACTCCTAGCACCCAGGCATTTTAAACCTCGCATGTGCAACCTATTGCTTGGGGCGCCCCCAGGTTTGAAAATAACTTTTGGAAGATCGCATTGTCCCGGGTGCAGTGGTCGCAAGTTGCACCTGTAACCCTTCTCAGTGCTGGCTGCCCGCTGAGTAATGCCTCCAACCAACAACCCACGCTGGCGCACAAACCTCGGGTATCGTATACAGTGCAAGCTCGGTTTACAAATCTGGCCACATGGCGCAACGGTTAAAGCATTCAACTCCCAATCGTGAATTTAGCGAGTTCATGTCCTGGCAAGGGGGTACACTCAGCCCATCATGCCTATGCATGTAAATGAACAGCCCCGCGTCAGTCTATTGCTGGATGAGTTCCTCTCTGCGTCACGTGTGTCGGAGTTATTTATCACGCTGGTCAGTGCTATTCGGTGAAGACTGGGAGCATAGAAGTAGAGCACAGTGGATTTTGCTGCACTGTCCATGTAGCCCCGTGACCCTGTTGACATCCTGTTTGTGTCTGGTGGTCACACATCCAGACACTATCCATGTCCAACACTCATTGGCTTCTGATGTCTGATGCCTTTAGGCGCATCCTGGGGGATTTGATTATTGGCATTATGCTTTTGGGGTCGCTAAAATAAATAGTACCACCATGGACGGTTATCGGTGTGCTGTTTAATAGACGTGTAACGACGAGTAGATTCACCGATTTAAATCATTTATTTTTCCCCGTGACGTTTGCGCGTGCAAGAAATTTACAGTCACGCAATTCAAATATGTGACGTGCGACTTTACACGTAGACGAGTGGAATGAACAAACCCGTAAGAACAGAACAAACAAAGAAATGCAATTGAGACAAAAATGGGACAAAGGTTTATTTACATTATTGAATCGAATCAAAACCTCACATTTTGACACTTGCAGGAGATGGGGGCAATGGCATGGGAGGTGGGGTTAAATTGTGTAGTTGTTTAAAGACTGGTCCCTCTCATACGAATATGGAGTTGACATTCAACTCCCAATCGTAAATTTACCGAATCCTGGAGTTGACACCACCGGTTATGAGCCACCAGCAAGAGGTGAGTACCACCAAAGACTCTTAGAGCAGGGAAACGCTCGGGAGTTCCAATGTCAAATCTGTTTGAATGCTCGAGCATTGTGCAACCCTCGGAACCCACAAACAATTGCGCAGTCGTTGTGTAAAGGGAATATTTACACAGCTAAATTGCCAGCCAGAGAGAACACAACGTTTATTAAACTGAGGACAGCTGACTGCGTAGACCGGTGGGGGGTATGGGGGTGAGCTTGCCGAGGCTTAGAACTTTTAACTAACGTTGACTGGCCACGCATTAACTGCACTGCGCCTTGACCACTTTCGTCACTGCAAGAAGCATCTGCAGTGACAGAAGTGATTGGTGTGGCGCTAAAATTGGAAACGCAGCGTTGTTGCCTGGTGGAAAAGATGCCCCTCCAGTGCCTGATCAGTGCTGCTAAAGTGCTTGCAATGACGGATAGAATATATTTTCCATAATAGAGTTTTTTTTGGGTTAGATCGCGTAAATATATAGATTGTCGTTAAAACCCGCCACCACCTGACGCAGCCAACTAATGAGGGTTGTCACGTAAACAGAACATGCCAATTCGTCACTAGTACATGTTAAACAATATATTTTGCGGGCCGTTCCAAAGTTGTCGGCCTCGCATCGCGAATGGCTGTATAAAATTAATTCCCTGTGCCGGACATGGCCCAGATAGGTTCCCCACTCCTGCCATCAACGTTCGTGATTGAACGATTCAACATTTGATAAATGTGGATTATTTAGCTCGCCGTACATGCATGTTTTCACGTGTGTCATCATCGATATATTTTTCGATTGGTGTATGTTGTTTGTAAACGGATCCTTGGCACTTCTGCAACCACTGCCAAATGAAGAAGTGGATTCTTCAATCGTATCGTGACCCTGGGTCCTGACAATCGAATTTTCTTGAGAATCGTTTCACCTCTCGTACACGTCGCGGCACTTGCAGAATAACGACCAACGGAGCCCGACTTCTGGATTGAAATTGGGCACTGCAGGCATCTGTCAGTGGTGTAGCTATTTAGTGTTCAGGCGTTGCAACTGCAACCTGAATTTGAAATAGTAAAAAAGGATTTTAAAGTCACGATCAATGGGTGTGCATATACAAGATTGCACATTAGCTTTTTGGGGGGTTGAGAGTTTGTTAGCGGGCGATGGTATCCAGTCCATCTGGGGTTGGCCATGCAACCAAGGGAGGTGGACGCAGGCAGACATGCGACGATTATTCGATCCAAATCGATTCCCACCTTCCTCAAGCAAAAGTGGCATCGTGCAGGTAGAGGTTAGATTATTTATGATCGTGTGTGGCGGCACGTGGCTGCAATCCACCGCGATGGAGACGGAAAGGTGAACGCATCGCGCAGATTTACGCAACTCCCGAATCGGCCGGGCAGCGATGTGGCCACAACTTGGCAGTACAGCAAGTGGGTTAGTGTACCCGTTGTGTGTACCTTTGAGCGTTAGCCTCAAGGTACTGTACAGGACCAGTCTACATTTATTATTTAGAAGCAGTTAGCCTGGATGTGAACACAGGTAGAGAGTTGACAATGGTCATTTTTTAAAAGACATTTGGAGGGTTAATGTGGGTTGACATCAAAAACGAGTTTTGGAGCAACACTCATCTCATATTTTACATCCCTCAGCCGGTGGTGGAAAGTCTACATTGCTATGGCATAAGTGAGAACATACATAGATGACCACTGTAGACTTCTGTAAAAAAAAAACTTTTACACAACATTCTATTGATAAATGTTGAAAACCTCACAAAACGCAAGAAAAATACTGAAAAGTACTCATTTGAAAAAGGTTATCACATTTTCAAGGTCTTGGGCAACATGTCACTGGTGGGATTTCTGTCGACATTGCCACATATCACTATCCCTTCATGCCTTCTGCTAAGTTTTGTAGTTTTATGTTATCTGACTTACAAGGTCCGCTCCTTACAGTATCCCACGTCTGGCTTCGTCCTCTTGCGTTAATTGAGGGCAATACACAAGTTGCCATGAATGTTTTCGCCGGTGCCTCTTTCTCTCGGGCCAGGGTGAGTTTGTTCGCTGCCGCCCAACTGTAGCCTCTTAAGTTTTCAAGCGAGCCACAAATAGGCGATTGCCAGCGATGTTGGGAGCCGAGATAATGATTGACGGTGGCAGCCAGCGTGTTCGTGACGTGCTGTGCCCGCTAAGCCCACAACTGCGTGTAGTATGTAGCCTTGACATTAGGTCTTGGAAAAAACGTTTGAGCAAGATTTTATTCCCGCGAGAGCCATTTGTAAGGCCGTGGTGTCACTGCCGAGGCATCATTGTTCTAGTTATCATCACTCCGGTTTTATTCCAGCTGTGCGTAATTTTTTTTTAGATGAATCAATATTTGTTCATACCGGAGGAGGATTTCCGATGAGCTATGAAGCTATTTTTCACACATGTACAGTAGGGGCACGGGCTCAGAACGTTACTACAATAAACGATATGAAAACAATGAGTGCAAATTATAGGAAAGGTAAGATATTCACAAATAATATATACAAATAAAACGAAACCATTATTTGTACCAGTTAAAGCCCACCTGGCCACAAATGATAGCTCAATGAAGTGGCTTATCACGTGTACATTTATAGCAGGCAAATAAATCATCTAAACGCATATGCTGACACATGCTCGCACAGTAATACAATACTAATTTAATCACTTTCTCACACACACGGTCTCATGTGTACACTCAATCAAGCATGCCCTCAGGATCATATAATAGACTCGTACAAACATGCCGTCACACTCGTACATAGTCCGTCTCGGACGTGTGCTTCTACAAACACCCTGACAGTCACCCTGTCCTGTATCCGTGTGATCTCTCCGTCGTCACCCTTTTGTTAGTCTCGACCACAGGCCACCATCCCCTCTCGTGAAAAGTCCCGTCCAATCCCAGTTACGTTTCCCTACGGTCAATCTAATGTCTCTCACGTGCGTGTGTATGTGTGTGTATTATCTGCACACACATACGCAGTAGTGTAGCAGTTAGAGCTCTGCAATACAAACCTGGCGACCCGAGTTCAATTCCCGCTTACTGTCAACACCAGTGACGATTATTTGAACCGATCATGGGCCTCCCCTTGGTCGACTCGGCCTCAATTGAGTATTGGGTGCAGTGTGTAAACATCACCACTGGGGAGACAAAGGTGACTGGGTGTAGTGTTGGCAACCCACCCCCCGTGTGCCGTTCCGGCCTTCATAGGTGCTGCTCACTAACAGCACTTGCCCCAACAGTCTGTTTAGGCTTTACGGGGGATCTTTGTATTTTCTACTCCATGTGTTCCTCCTCCTCCTGCCTCTAATTCTAAGCAGACGCCTCTTCCCTCTTCTTTGCACGATTTGTAGCGTTAACATATTTTCTTGGTCAAGCTCTACTTTTCTGATCCATATGTAACAGCGCGTAGTGTAAACCTATTTATACCGGTCATCGGCAGTGGGAGGCTAGCCCGGGCATGCACGCAGCTGTGGTGGTGACGGCAGTAAGCAAGCCAGGCCATTGTGACCGGCATCATGCTCGTAAAACGTGCACTTGATTAAATGATTACTGCACTTTTTAACACGTCCACTGCTGGATGAAGGCCTCCCCTCACCGTGTCAGTCATGGGGGTTTGACCAACTTCTACTTGCTGGCTCAGTACGGGTCAGTGAAGTTTTATTCGATAAGAGTAATTATTCCTGGCTTGATGGGTGCCACCCTGCGCACCTGCTGAATCGCTGTACGTAAGAGCGTGCGTATGTGTACAAACGAGGAGCGGTGGGACAGTGGTTAGCGCACTGCACGCTATTCCTGGCCAGGGCTACCAATCGGTGGTGAGGGATATCTGTTCCAGGGCCTCCCTGAGACTGACTCCTTTAAATGAGAACCTGGTGCAGTGTATAAGCTTAGAACTGTGCAGGCTAAGGTGGCCAGACCCGGAGCGGACCTCACCTGCTTGCTTATTAACCGTTCCAGCCTAAATCGGTGCTGGCTAACAGCACTTGCACCAGCAGTCGGTGAAATGTTCACTCTGTTCACCCTCTTATTTGGGGGATCAAACTCCCTCTTTCTTTACCATCATCATATGAATGGGATCTATAAAACGACTGAAACTGTCAGAAGTTGGCAGTGGACGCCATAGGCATACACATTGTCCACCTGACGTCTCGCTGGTGTAGGATCTGGCTGTGCGTGTGTTTGTGAAGGCAGCAGTGGCGGAGTGGTTTGCGTACTGCACTAGGAAACCGGTATCCTGGGTTTGATTAGTGGCTCACGGATAACATCACAGCATCTGAAACCCATCCTGGCCCTCTACCATACATCTGGTGCGGCGTGGGCAGATGAAGTGGCTGAGCATGCATGGTGATGGCTATACCAGCTTCCCCCCCTCCCTTGTGTGCCAAATCGTCCTTAATAGGTGATCACGAACAGCTCTTGCCATACATTTGAAAAGGCTAACCCACGGATATTTTCTCACCGTGCAGGGAGGAGGGCGAGCTGGAGGATGGAGAGATAGATGACGATGTCGCTGAGCAGCAGCAGCAGCACTCACCCGATGGTGGCCGAGGGGGCCGTGGCAGCAGCAGCCGCGGCAGCGGGGTTGGCGGCGGCGGTGGAAGCGGCGGTGGCGGCGGTGGCGGCGGTGGTGGAGGAGGAGAATGGGGCGACTCGGACGGAGAGAGGGACCCCAGCAGCCGCGAGCGCGAGCGGGACCGTGAGCGCGAGCGCCACCGCAGCTCCCGCAAGAAGCGCAAGAAGGAGCGCGAGAAAGAGAAGGAGAAAGAGAAGCGCAGGTCCAAGCGGCGGCGGAGGGACAAACACGGACACAAGGTGCGGTCCCTCGTGCTCCCTGGGCCGGGTTGGTGCAATAGTCACAGCTCTACGGCTAATGATGTAAACAGTTTATTCCATTCAACACAGACGTACATGTAGGATGTGGGGTGGCAGGCATTGGTAACCAATGGAGTTGGGTCATATTCTTAGGTGTTTTCGGTAAAGTCACGTAGGTAAAACATCAAAATTAATAAAATAATTTTGATGTTTTACCTATGTGACTTTACCGAAAACACCTAAGAATATGATTCCTTGCAGTCACGAAAGCTTCAAGTCTAGAATGGAGTTAGGTGTTCATGACCATGTTGACAAGGATGTACATTGAGGGTGATAACTACATCGGTAATGAAATTTGTGATTATGATATTGATGGTGGTTATGATGAGGGTGATAGTTATGATACTGACGGTGATGATGATGATGAATGGAAATGAAATTGGTAATGGTAATGAAGGTGGCGGTTTTGTTGGCTAACATAACCATCAGCGTCATCTATAATCGTAGTGATGACGATTATTGTTCTTAAGATGGCTATGACAAGGATGTCTCTGGTGATGGCAAATGGTAATGTTGTTCCCGCGATGATGTTAATGTTGAGGGTTATGATGAGATGGTATACGGTTTCAATATTAATGACACGGACAGTGGAATAGCAACGATGCATTTGGCCTTGGTGCCATTCAATTAAATTGGCTCCTCTGTACAATTTCCCCTGCTTGGGCCTGTGGGTCCCGGTCCAGTAGCACCTCCTGCACACTACTTGATAACTGCACTACTGGACAGCGAGGATATTTATGGTCGTAAGGACAAGGATGGTGGTGGTGATGATGACGTCGCTTTTGCCGTCTTTTGCAGAGGCACTCCCCTTCAAGCGACGAGTTTTCAGAAAACAGCGAGGAGTCGGACTATGGAGCTGCTGACAACCGGGGCTACAGGAAGAACTACAGGGACTACGAGCCTCACTACCCACCCAAGGGAGTACACCAAGTGGGTTCCTGTACCTATCTGTCCAGACTGGATTTGGATTTCCTCCCGCACAGTGAAAAGCGTGCCTTTTCTAAGAAGGCATTGGCTAAATGCCCCCATTGTAAGGATCCTCCTGATAAAGTATTGAGGCTCAGTTAGGCTTTACTGGATAAACAAAGATTATTATTAAGGCCAACATTCGTGTAGCCTCTCACCAAATCACCCCCAGAATGCGCGTGATCTCATCTGACCTTGGGAGCTAAGCAGCTTTGAGCGTAGACGGCTCTTTTCTGGTTGGCAACCATGCACCAATAGGTTGCCATAGAGTTATGTTGTAGTCAGCAGAGGGCAGTGCAGCGAAATACATTATTCTTATGATACTGTGTCTATTCTCCCATATCTACTCCCTTTCTTTAACATCCCAGACTGTCCAGCTTGGTGAAGTATGGTAAAATAACTCCCACTTTGGAAGGCCCTCAGCTAAAAGTGGATTGCCAAAAGGGTTGGACATATACGTTGTATGATATGGCAGTGATTCCCAACCTCTCTGAACCCATATGGCCACCGTCAAACCTCCCAAAGAATTTCACATACCATCTTGCAGTCAAAAAAATCTGGTGTTGTTATTTTGAATAATCGTATCGGCAGCTTCTCCTTGAATCACTTCCCACAGCCTTTGCGGACCACAGCTTGGGAACCACTGGAATAGGGAATACCCGATGGGTAATCGGCAACACGGTGACGAGGCCGCCGAGTGGTAGCGTCGTCGTCGCTTGTTGCAGAGGTTCACGTTACGAATTCATCGGCCGCGGTGTGTAACCTTTAAAGTACCGAGCGCAGTCTGCTTCGCAGCGGCCATTAAAGATGCCCTGACGTCATTCGTCAGAGTAGGATATTGTGTACCGGCGTCGTGGTCGAAATGTTAAAAGTTAAAATATTATTCAATTTGGTCTTGTATACAGCAATTATTGTTACCTACTGGCAGATTAATACCAGTCTAAGGAACGGGTGCCACTGGGAGGTCCCATTTCAAATGTGTTTGAGATGAGTCGTGATGTAAAGCGCTCTGACATGCCCCGGCGTATACGGTAGTTCGCTCATATCAAGAACAAATCGTTATCATCAACACAATAAATAAAGGGGAACACACGATGAATAATAAATAATCAACCCTCATCCCTACTGACCTCTGACCTCTGTCCCACGCAGCCCAAGCCCTACATGGACGAGCCCCCAGAGCCGGAGTACCCCGAGTACCAAGAGTACGGCGGTGGTGATGTAGAGGTGGACGATGGTGGCGGCGGCGGCGGCATTGGCAACATTGGCGGCAACATTGGCGGCGGCATTGGCGGCGGCATTGGGGGGAGGTTTGACGAGTACGAGGAGGAATACAAGGGCGAGGAGGACGATGACTTTGCCTGCCAGCTCAAGCAGTACCGCGAGTCCCAGGGCCATCTGCGTGGCCACCGTGGTGAGGGGGCCACAATGGCGTGTCTGACCGTCGCGTCAAATTCTCTCGCGCCCACCAATAACCAAGCTTCAAATGAGCGCGCTGATTCTCCCCGCCCTCCCCCGGAGATTTTCTGTGAATTGTCACGCTTTCAGGCTGTGATTAAGTCTCACGAATCAGTCTTGATTTTACCGTTTACATTTTTACTTTCTGTTTTTGTCCGTCTTATTTTTCAAGTTTGCTCAATACGTGACCAAAAAATTTACAATGGCATATCAATTGCATATAATTAGCTTGAATTGTTAATAATTGACTGACTTACATGATTCGATACATGTACTGTGAGCGTAAGAAGCGATGTTATTCTATATATCACCCCGATGAGCTGAGCTCGATCCCCAGCCATGGCTAACTGTGTGGTGAAATATGGAAACTCTACGGCATGGGGAGGCCTTCATCAAACAGTCGATTGACAAAGGGGCTGTATATTATATTCGTATAATAATGTGATGATGATGTGTCGTTATATGCCGACCAATTTCTGCTCGTTGCTAACCGTGCTGCTGTTCTCCACTCGCTCCCTCCCCCTCCTGCTGCTTTACCGACCCTCCCCTCCCCCAGGCGCCAGGATGCGTGGCCGTGGCCGGGGTAGAGGCCAGGGCAAAGGCGGGCGTGGTCGGGGCCGAATGTTGCACATGCGGGAAATGGAGCACATGGAAGACATGGACATGCACTACGATCACTACGAGGTGAGGCTATCGTCGCCCACCCCGACGTCTTAACGTCGCGAAAAGTTTGCGTCGGCCGGCAAAAACGAGCGTTACCGGCGATGTGGGGGCGTGCGGGCGTGTGCGTGCGTCTGTCTCGATACTGACGGTTCACGTTTGTTCCGCAGGACATGGGCGAGATGGTGTGCCCGCCCCGCAAGAAAAAGAAGAAGAACCACACGGGCAGCACAGCGCACCTCATCTGCAAGTTCTATCTGGAGGGCCGCTGTGTCAAGGTGCTCCGCTAGATGGCCTTCCACCCATCCCTCCTCCCTCCGCCCCCCCCCCCTCCCCACCTCACCACAATGACCTGATGCACAGTGACCTGAGTCCACCGACAGCCCCTCGTCATGCGATAAGAAATGCACGGTGATGAGGGGTAGTGGGGGGGGAATTGGGGACGCCAAAAAAATGAAAAGTGAACAAAGAGTCACAAGGCTGTCCCTCGGGAGCGGGGGGGGCGATTCACTCATTCCATTCCCAGCAGCGGCGTCACGTGGCTGGCACGGGGCCCTGGTGCAAGGAATGAAATGAGTTCCGCCCAAAATTCCCCTCTTCCTTCATAGCCTGATGCATGCCCCCCCCCCCCGCCCGCCGAGCCCCTGTGGCTGCACACTCGATAGCTACGCCACTTAACTGAATTTTAAGATTTGGCATCACGACTTAAATGCATTGATTATTCTACATCCCTATTTGTATTGTATGTCTCGTTCTGTCTTGTTTTTTGTTCTACCTTGTTCCGGTAGCTTGAGGGTAACTATTACGTTTCATTCGCACAAACAGAAAATGGTTGATTCTTACGTGCATGATTCGATTCGTACAATCGTGGGCGTAAGAATCGGTTTTAATTGATGAAGCGATAATTTACCACCTGCCTAAATTTTTGCACAGTCACCGTGGCCCATACAGATGTCAGTGCTACCCCTGGCTGTAACTAACAGTGATGTGATTTGTCCAGAAAAACCTCACTTGAGTAGCACGATTCTTCGGAGGGCCTTGCCTTGGGATGTATGGACAAGCCAATTTTAAGGCGTGTGGGTGGAAACGGGAGTATCCGGCATGTACCCACCTGTAACAGTGAAGCACACTCAAAAGATCTGCACAGATGAGTTCACAAACCCATATCCTGGCCACCTCAGCCTAAATCTACATGACCCACCAACTCTTGCCTTCAGAGCATTCCACCACAAGGCATGTGCCACCGAAACCAGCAATACCAGCCCCTAACACTGCCACTACCTCTGACCCCATTCTCTACCTCTGGAGCGTTCGCCCGACCCCATTCTCACTTTCCATTCCTTTTTCACTTTTTGGCATTCGCAGGATCAAACAACAACAAAACAAGTTGTTAAAAACTCACCAGCCCGTCATTCAAACATCATTCTTAATGACCTGATGCACAGCATAACTCTCCCAACCACTGCCGTGCACCGATACATTCACGGCACCGGTCCCAGTGAGACCCCCCCCCCCCCCCAACCACCACCGCAGACTGGCGGGACGAGTCTGATGTCGTGTGCGCCGTGGGACCGGGAGACACGAGAGAGATCATAGAACGTATGACCTGATGCATGAAGCAGTCCCCCCCCCCCGAGCCGATTCATGCAGAGGAAAACTGCTCACCACCACCACCCTGCCTTTTACCCCCCCCACCCCCCCGGCAGAAGACGTTGAGACCTGAACCTGATGCAAAAATGAATATCTTACCCCCCCCCCCAAACAAAACCCCCTTGTCCACACGAGTGCACAATGCAAGCTGTGACCATAATGAATGCACAAGAAGAATGATGATGCCTCCTGTCATAATGAATGCACAAAAAAGTGAACCAAAATGAACATCTGAGCTGATAAACACAGAGAAATAATCACTTCGGAGCACTCGTGACCATCAACTCACTTGAACCATCGGTAATGAAGTCCTAGCGCGAGTCAACCAACCCCTGGCCTCATGAACCCACTTCAACCCAGACTTTATGAACCGTGATCGTGTGAATTTAAATTCATTCTCGCTCAGGGGGAGGGTGGGAACGAATAACTTTATTGACCCGTGACTTTGTACTCAACTTCTCACCTAATTAACTTGTGTGAGGATAGTAACATCTCATCCTGTGTTCTTTGGAATCTGTGACCCAGTGCAAATCCTTGGATATATTCTAACACATGTCCTTTAAACCCACAACCCACTGAATTAATGAAATCATAACTGAATGCACTCCTGTGAACCCATAGCCTAATGAGCATATAAACCCATGGTCCACAGCACATGAACCTGCATGAAAGCACACGATCTGTGACCTATTTAAATCCTGGCCTGATGGATGCATATGAAACCACGCAGTCCTTGACTTATTGAACTCGCCGACCTTGTGAACCATGATGAACTTTTAGAAATCTAGATTTCATTAACTCTCACGCCCCCGCCAATCAATCCATGAACCTGATGCATAAGTTCATATCTGACCACGCACTGTGCAACTCTAGGTCTCGGGAACTCACATAAACAAGACTTAATGACCTAGTGAACTCACATGAATCGTTACCTAATGAACTCTTATGAACCATGACCTAATGAATTGCGATGCACCCACACATACGCTCGACCTAATGCATTCCTATTAACCCAGCCAAAACTGCTGGCCAAGTGAAATTGTGTAAATCGTCACCTAATGTACTTACATGAATCACATACCCCTGACGTCGTGAAGTCAGGAAGCTTGACCAAATGAACGCGCACAGTTCCCTGACCTAGTGATCTCTTGAGAATCCACTCACCTTTGTGCGCATATGAATGAACATTTCTACGATCCTACAGTGGGGTACAACGGAGCATGGCCCAATGAAAGCACAAGGACGAGGACCCTGGCCCCACGAACATGTCAACCCAAAAAAACGTGCGAGCCGATAAACCAAGGATGACCCCATGATCTTATGACCTCGTATGAACTCCTACTTGGGCTTAAAGAACTAGTAACAAATCTTGCCCTTATCGACTCGTGACCTTATGTGTCGGGATCCGCCCGTACATCGATTCATCGATTAATGGCCATTCCTTATTTCTCGATACATGCATTGGACTGGTGCTTAAGAATCGACGGTTCTATGTTTGTATGCACTGTATGTAATGTTGGTTATGTGATACCTCCAGCCACTAAAAGCCACTACATTAATACTTTTGAAAAGATCATTAATTACTATTATCGATCCACACGAACCCTTTGCCTTATAAATTCGTGCAAACCCTTGGCCTAATTAGACCCCTGACCTTATAACATTGACCTAATGAACTTACAAAAAATATTTTGTGGAAAAATCAACAATGACCCTGAATGAACCCAAACGAATGACTGATACAATTACAAAATGTATGAACTCATGATCGAATTAACGTAAAAGAACAGAACCCCTTGCTTCATCGACTAAAAAGAAACCCGCTGCCCGATGAACTTGAATGAACAGTGACCAAATGTATTCTTATGAACCCACAAACGTGATGCATGAATTTTATATCTAATAAGGGGAGAATTCGATTCTTGGCCCCCTGAATGATGCCTCTGGGCTTCATAATGAACAATAATGCCCTTTATTTTACACAAGAAGGCCTCACTGATGCTCAAGGCAGCTTATCATGAGTGTCCTGCATTGAGATGTTTGGCCAATTTTATTAGTGTGGGAATTTCCTCGAGTATACGGAGAAAGTCCTCCACACGGACGCTCGATGCTCTGCACGGTTAGGATTCAAGTATCCGTTGATCTACTACCATCTCCTGGCCACCTCGCAACCCATACGCATGGTATCCCCATGTGTTGTAGGTAGCTTCTTGAGATTCGAGTTCATGAAGCAGCCCAGAGCGGTTGGCCATAGGCACGTGTCGTTGAAAACGAATGTCTGACCTGATGGAGAACCTCATGTAATCATCCCATAGCTTCGGGAATCCATGTGAACCCCTGACCAATGAACTCATGACCTGATAACCCCACTTGAACATATTACCGAATGAACTCAAAACACAAATCCTTCACCTGATTAAGAAGGGACCTAACATGAAGTCATGACTTAAGTAATTCACGTGATCCATGCCCTAATGAAATAAATAGAAGATTGCCTACATAACCCAACTGAAACCCTGAGCTAATGAACCTACATTCACACACGTCAAACTCACGAGAACCTCTGACTTGATACACCCAATTGAACAATTGACCCACGTGGACCCATGGCCTAATAAACCCAAACTTAACCCTGATGTATTAAGCCCACGTGAATACTGGTCCGTTGAATGTGACCTGATCTGAACTGATTAACTCGCAGAAACTCATATTCCACTCAAAAAGAGACGCAATTCAAAACAAGTTAAGAATAAAACAAGCTCACGTGTGGATTTTGTAACACCAACACGCGTTTGTCTTCGGGAATTTAATTAGCAGTGCGGAATCCGATGGGTCGCTGTGAGGGGAAAGCACGTATGCATATTTGCACTTGTTCCTTTTTGCTCCGAATTGTTTCTTTTGGGCCAAACCCTTTGATCAATTTGGCCAGTTTCTGACTCACATTTGCCCCGAATAGCAAGACAATCTTACGCTGACCTTTCACTCGGATTGGATGATCTTTGCGAGAGCGAAAGTGCACTCAGGCCCCCCCCGCCCCCTCCCACCATTACAACAACAGCTCATCCGTAGGTGGTTTCAACCTCGGAAAGCGTTAAAAGCGCACAGCCCTTGTAGATGCGTACCTAGGCTGCGTTGACTTCCCACAAAGCTACTCATTTTAACCCCACCCTCGCTCCCGTGAAGGCACCAAATCATGGCTGAGAACTAGCGACCTTCCGATTGTAAATCATGTTCCAACGACGACGCTGCCGTTTGTTTTCCATTTAGCGCTCGGCCGCTCTGTGTGCGCACACCCAAGGGCAAAGGTTACAAAGCCGAGATATGCACTCCCCCAAGGTCTCACCAGTGGCCTTGTCTTTGTCTCCCGTCCTCTGCACAGGGAGAGAACTGCCAGTACAGCCACGACATGCCCAACCGCAAGCGGGAGGTGTGCAAGTTCTACCAGAACGGACATTGCGTCAAGGGAGATTTCTGCCTCTTCATGCACAATATCCTTTTGCTTGGGTCTGTGCCCAGTAGCGTGCCGCACGGCATGCTGGGCCTTGTAAGTGTCATTGGTAGAATCATGCTTTATTATTTCAGCTGGTTAAGGCCCATTGAGCTCGGCAGCTCTTTTACAAGGATGACCGCAGCCCAAGACCGTCGGCGGCGGCGGTAGTTGGAGGAAACTGCAGGGAGGGGATGTGCAAATTCGCCAGCAAAAGCGGCAGAAAATTACACAACCCTTGCCAAATCCGCAAAGACGTTAAACAGTAAGTAATGCTTTAATACAAGGTAGGAAATTGACCTTGTCCATCTGCGCCACCACTCCACCCCAGTGAATGATAGTGAACACATTCATAGGGGACATAATGAGTAATCGGGAATATATAACCTGTGATTTAGAAGACTAGTTGGATCATGGAGAAGTCTGTACATCGCATTTTGTTAATCTGGACCTACCCGCGCCATGTAGGCCCATGAGGGCTATCTAACCAGAGTTTACCATGCCTTCCAGTCAGTGTGGGTTGGCGTGCAGGCGTAGAGAGTGTAGATTTGGGAGATTTGGGAGATCGGTACACGAGTGGATTTTTCAGCACTTCCCTGTGCTAACCGCCTCGTAACATAGCTCCACATCAGGCTGGAATGACAACCTATAACCGGTAGACTAGAGTAGGCATGTCCACTCATAGCCACTGTCATGGTGAGAGACATACCGCAATTGATGTGCCGGGTGCAGAATAATATTCTGGGTTGCTGACCCATACAGACCCAGCTGAAATTCAGCTCTGCTGGCCTGCCCTGTACTCACGACGTTGCCGATAGCTCCTTAACGGCGCCTGCTGCACAGGACTACCCATGCCGCTACTTTCACATGGGCGTCACCTGCTTCCAGGGCGACAACTGCAAGTTTTCGCACGACCCTCTCACCGAGGAGACCAAGGAGATACTTGATAAGGTGAGGCCCCGTCACGAACACACAAGCCAGAGGTGGTCAGACCGCCGCTCGCAAGCCGCATGCAACAGGCGGACCAGTTCAGTCTCAGTTCAAGCACAGCACCGTAGAGACGCAGCAAGTGTTTTAATTTAAATTTTCATTAAGACTTTATTTGAAACAGAATGAGCCCATTGTGGGCACAGCTGGCCATCGTTTGCACATGACCATGGTGGCAAGATGATTCTGAGTTAACGGTCAAAGGTGTAAAATGATTGGGATATGCATGTGTGTCAAGCGCCTTTTGTCAGTTCACTTCTGGATGAAGGCCTCCCCGTGCCGCGTCGGTTGTGGGAATTATTTGGCCTTACCCACTCATCCTGGTCGGTGCATGTTGGTGAAGAGCGCAGATGTCAGAGCATAGTACGGTACAATGATTCATTTTGCAGTGCTGTCCTCTGCTGACAAAAGTCCCCCAGCAGCCGACAAGCACCGGTGTTGTGTATGGTAGTCACCCATCCAACCACCATCCAGGCTCACTAGCTTAGCCTCCAAGCTCTGTCAAGACACAAGGCGCATTCCAGGTGATCCAGCCATATCAACAGATTCAATTTTATTATATAATTGATGTCCGTGTTTTATCCAGGGAGTCAAATCGATTGCGTGTCCGGTTTGGTGTGTTCTGTGCGTGTTTCACTGCTCCACCCCTCGGCATTCGCACGTGGAGTCAGGAATCCGCGGGGAGAAGAGCATTTTTATTGTTGAGATGCTCGCGACAGCGTGCAGCATGCAGTGACAGCTGCTGACAGCATCGATTTCGATGTAAAACTTCTCTGAACCGGTTCGCACCGGTAACTCGGTTCGACATTCAGCTGCAAACTCCCAACCTGTAACAAATTTAAGGGTTATTTCCAGTCATCGGTTCTGGTTTCTGGGTCTGGCTCAACTCCCCGGCTTCTCTGCTGATCGCATCGCGAGCGGCCAAAGTGGTGTGCGTGGCTAATCGCACAGCACATGTACAGCGTTTTGTCCGTCCCACTTTGCCCAGCGTGTAATGCAGAGCAACGATGGCCGTTGCGCTTGGCAGGTGCTAAGCAACGAGGTGGAGGCCAGCGCTGCCGACGACGAGAAGGAGCTCGAGGAGCTAAAGAAGCTCGGCATCACCCCGCTGCCGAAGCCGCCGCCGGGAGTCGGCCTGCTGCCCACGCCCAACTTCAACGCGGGTGGCGCGGGCGGACAGCAGCAGGGCTCCTCCGGCCTGCCGGTGCAGCAGATGTCGCCGACGCACCAGCAGCAGCCGCTTTCGCCGTCGCATCAGGACTGTTTGAGCCCGGGGCCTTCGTCGGGCATTCTGGGACCGCTTCCGCCGCCGACGGGCCAGCCGGGGCCGCCCGGGCTGCCGGGGCCACCGGGACAAGCGGGGCAGCAGCAAGTGCAACAGCAGCAGCAGCAGCAGCAGCAAGGGAACAAGAAGATCCCCTCGCTGTTTGAGATTGTGGTGCAGCCGACGGCACAGCTGGCGCACAAGATGGGTGTCCGGTGAGCGTGGGTTTCTGTGTTTCTTCTCGTTCTCAGTGTCGGTCGGTTGCCTGCGTCATCGGTCTGCTTCGTGCATGCTCGTGTACAGCCTATTTTGTCAGGCCTCTAGCGAGATGAGGGTCTTTGGACTTATTTGACCATACTTCACCCGAACTGGTTAGTGCGGGTTGGCGAATTTGGCAGGAATAGATGCGGGAGCGTAGAAGTACAGTACCAACAAAGGATGTTGCTGCGCTGGACGGGTAGGCCCGCACTAGCCATTAACACCATGATGGTCGCCCATCCAAGCAAGCACTATCCAGGCCCAACTCTGTTTAGCTTCTGAGTTCTGAATAGATCTTGGCCATTCCGGGCGATTTGAGCATAGGCTGATTTAAAAACATATTTTTCCTCATGCACTTTGGTATACTATTTTTGATGATCAGGTTTAGTTTTCAAAATGCATACGATGTAACTTTCTCTCGTTCAACTCTTTAATTCATTATTCTGATCCCAGTCGGCCTTCACTGGGCTGCCGGAGGTACGCACAATCTGCTGCGGTTTCCACTTGTGTCCTCGGAACGGATATCTGCAACTGTTTAGCAGGTCTTAAGCGAGTAGACTGCCAACCAACCGGTCTCTGGGCTGTTGCGTTGACTGAACGTCAACTGATGTAGTGCATGCTGGGATTTCTCTGGTTGCTCCGGTCTCCCCCCCCCACCGTCCCCACATCCATAACACTTGTTAAAAGGAATTGGATTGTGCGTCATGAACCACAATTCACATGTGCTGAACGTGCCCCACTGATCATGAAGGGCTCTTGGGCAACCTGTGACAGCATTTTGTTTAACAGGCCTCAAAGCCCTGCTCATGAGACTGTAGAGAAGTTTAAACGTCACAGAAGTTTGCTGCTTCAACAAGTGTATTTGTTATTTGGCAAAGTCTATATAAAATCAAATTAACTTAAAATGACTCCATACCAGATTTTCACATTTATTTTCCAAAAACCTAGACAACGATCAAACTGGATGTGGTTCGTTATTCTGCCACATGCTGGGAGAGTTTGTTGATGTATTTCACAATCTGACTCTTTTGGTGTTCTCTGTCCGCAGGCCTAACTTCCCTGGACCAAACCAGCCACGGCCTCCGTTCCCAGGGCCAGGACCACCAATTAGGCCTGGATTTGGGCCTGGAATGGGGCCGGGTGGCCTTAGTCCAGACATGATGGCCATGTCAGGGCCGGGCACACCGGACATGATGCAGCCTCCTCCTCCTGTTGGGCCAGAAATGATGCAAGGCATGGGCCAGAATATGGGTCAGAATATGGGCCAGCCCATGGGCCAGAATATGGGTCCGAATATGGGACAAGCTGGAGGCCAGAACATGGGACAGGCAATGGGCCAGAATATGGCTCAGGGAATGGGTCAGAACATTAACCAGAATATGGGTCAGGGAATGCCCCAAAACATGGGGCAAGGCATGGGCCAGAACATGGGCCAGAACATGGGCCAGAACATGGGCCAGAACATGGGCCAGAACATGGGCCAGAACATGGGTCAGAACATGGGTCAGAACATGGGCCAGAACATGGGCCAGAACATGGGCCAGAACATGGGCCAGAACATGGGCCAGAACATGGGCCAGAACATGGGACCTGGTGTGGACATGCAGGGCTTGGTTCCGCCTGGAGGCACGGAGAACATGGGTACCCCGGGTGGCGGGGAGATGATGGCCATGCCTCCCGAGAGGATGGGAACGCCTGGTCTGAACCCTGCACAGAACCCCATGGGTCCCATGGGGCCTATGGGAGGCATGCTAAACCAGATGGGACCCATGAACCACCCAATGGGCATGGGGCCCATGGGACCGATGGGACCACTAAACCCACTCGGGCAAATGGGTGTCAACGCCATGGGCAGCCCGGACCACCAGCAGCAGTTGCAGCAACAGATGCAGCAACAGATGCAGCAGCAGCAGCAGATGCACATGCAGCAATCAAACCAGGCGGCGTGTGTGGCGAGCTTCCTGGAGTCATTCTTCGGGCAGCATAGGATGCAGAGCAAGCCACCGGAGGAAAGCGCAGGTTCGTGTGTATTCGGGCACGTTCGTCGCTCTGTCCACGCGCGTGCTTCGTGCTTGTGTGTTCGTGCGTGTTGGATTGTCTGCGCACGCACACGTTCCTTGGACGATGTGCGTGTTCGCGAGTGCAACTGCGCATCCTCGTGTGTTGGGGTTGTCTGCCCGTGCGGGCCCGAGCGTCTGTTTGTGCTTGCGCGTTCGTGTGCACGCATGTCTGTGTTCGTGCCTGCGCACATATGCACGCAGCCGCAATTCACCTCAAGAATTTGACTCCATAACATTTCTAGTAATTCAGGGGATTCACGTGAACCCATTACAAAAGAAAATCATTGATTCTCACACACACTCCGAATGGATATGCTCCTCGGGGGATCCTATAGTCCAGGCATGTGAAGCCTGCAAGCCCCGTGGCCACGTGGGAACCACCACTTTAAAATTGACCATAAGTGAGATTTATCCATCTCGGCAATCGTTTTCGGCACATTAATTGGGTACGAGGGGGAGATTATATTCAACCTGGCAACAACACTTGATATCCGTCACTGCAAGGGCCTCATATGGTAACATAAGTGACTGAGGTGTGTGCTAATGTGTGGCCCGCCTACGTTATTTGAAAGTCCTATTCGGCCCTCGGGAAGGAACAAGTTTTCCGGTTCTTCAACAGTGGCATTTACCCAGCACAGCAGATTTTCAAGTTCCAAATGTATTTTGCTTTAACCCGCTGAGAACTCAAGAGACCAAGGATATTCTCGTTTGCAAGAGTGACCTGCGTCGCTCAACGTTGCCACCACGTGACCGTTTAGCAGGAATGATTGTCGCCACCCGCTCACGGCCATTGCCTCCGCGTCTGCCCCACAGAGACGATGCCAGAAGCCGGCGTGAGCGAAGGCGAGCTCGCCCAGATGTTCGGCAAGGGCGTCGGGGGTGGCCCGATGCCCCCGCTGGGACCCCCGGTACCTTCCGGCGTCCCCATGGGACCGATGGGGCCCGCGGGCCCCATGGCGGGCGCCGCGGGCGTCGGCGGCGTCGAGGCCGAGATGTGCTCCCTGGGCGAGATGGGCCCCGATGGGCCCATGCAGGGGGTCCCCAGCGCGGTTCCGGACTTCCTGCCGGCGGCGCAGCGAGCGCTCTTCATGAGGATCCAGCAGAAGCAGGAGGAGCGCGAGGAGATGGCGAGGAGGGCGGCCGAGGCCGAGGAGAAGCACAACAAGGAGGAGGGTGAGGGCAAACGATCGCACGCTCGCTCGCACATGTACAGCCCTTTGTCAATCCACTGCTGGATGAAGGCCTCCCCGCGCAGTGTTGATATTGAGTCTCTTGGCCACGATTCACCGTGCTGGTCCGTGCTGGTCCATCGGAACAGGTCCTGGGGAGAGCCCAGGACCTGGTCCGATACCACTCGCCGGTGTGGTAACCACAGCACCCCTGCTCCACCCTGAAGCGGTGCAGGAAGACATAGCACAACACAAATGTTGCATGGTCGTTACAGAAGAGTAAATGAGATTATAAACTTCTTAAAGTAAGCGGTAAAGTAGAAATTGTGTTTATGTGCACTAAAAAGATTTTGACACGATCATCGTTTAGTGTTTCTGTCACATTTGCAATGCAAGATGTGAGCTATACTCACTGCTTAGGCTCGGGATAAGTGTCTGTGTAAAAATCCGTGTGTAATTGGCTGTGTCTCAGGGTGTTGTTGGGTAAGAGTTCGTATAAGTGGGTTGTTGTGTGTGTGTGTGTCGTGAATATAAGAATGTGTGCCGTGGTGATGTCACCGCCACTTAGTGGTGAATGGCAGTTGTTGTGTTATATTACCCATGTGTAAGGATGTTTGCATGTCACCATTCCAGTGTGTAAACTTGTCCGTAGACAAGCATGCCTGGGCACGTGCGTACATACACGCCAGGGTATCTGCCCGTGTGCATGTCTCCAAGCCTGCCAGCGTGCAAGCTAGTCCCGATTTAAGCCTGCCCGTGTGTAATCCAATCGTGCTCGCGCGTACACCGGCTCGTGCTGACTGTTGGCATCGTGTCGTGTGGCAGAAGGTGTCAGCTGGTACTCGAGCGACGAGGAGGAAGGGGGCGGTGGCGTGAGCTCCATCCTCAAGACGCTCAAGACCCACGCCAAGCAAAGGCCCGGCGGCCCCGCGACTCCCTCCTCCGCCGCGGACCCACGGCTGCACAAGCAGTCCGGCTCCGCGCAAGCCCAGGACCCACGTCTCAAGCCGGCCGACCCTCGCCTCAAGCAAGCGGGTGACGGCCAGGCGGCGTCCAGCCGCGACCCCCGGCTGGCGCACGGGGCGGCCGACCCGCGGCAGGCCGGCCGCACGCCCAAGGACGCGTACAATGGCGGCGCGCGCAAGGCGCCCGCGGCGGCGGCGGTGGCGTTGGCGGTGGCCGGCGACGACGAGGACGGCGAGCGGGAGCTGCGAGAGAAGGCGGTGGCCATCCCGCTGGATCCGGCGCCCGGCGCCCAGCAGCGCGACCCCCGCTCGCAGCTCAAGCAGTTCAGCCACATCCGCACCGAGCTGTCGCTCTCCAAGCCCAACTTCGCGCGCCTCGTCCTGTGGGAGCCGGAGGACCTCATCCCCTTGCCCGTGCCCAAGTCGGAGCCGGCGCTGCCACCGCTTCCGCTGCCCCCGCTCGACGCCCGTTTGCCGACGCCGGCGAAAGCGGCCGCGCCGGCGCCGGCGGCCGGCGCGGACCCCCGCATGCGTGCGCAGGCGGCGCCGTCTCCGCCGCAGGACCCCCGTCTCGTCGTGCGGCAGACGAAGCCCGCCGACCCGCGGCTGGGCCGGGCGGGCGGCGCGGCGGAGCGGCCCGCGGACCCTCGTGTCGTCAAGGGCTCGGTCGGGCCCTCGGCGGCCTCGGCCGGCGCCGTCGCCGCTTCCGCGGCCGACCCCCGGCTGCTGAAGCTGGCCGTGGTGGAGACGCTGGCGAATGAGCTGCGGGCGTCCGGCTCGCCGGACCGGGCGGCGGCGGCGCAGGCGGAGTCGCCCACGACGCCGCTGGCGCCGTACGACCCACGGCTCACGTCGGCCGTAGGGCAGAGCAGCATCGTGAGCTCCATCAACCTGTACGACCCCCGCACGCCGCAACCCGCGGTGACCACCGCGGGTTGCGGCGGCGCGGCCGAGACGGAGTCGGAGAAGGGCCAGGCGGAGGCGAGTTCGGCGGCGGCGGCGCCGGACGGGGAATCGAAGCCGCGGCGCTTTGTGATACCCAAGACCAAGCAGCCGCCGGGCGAGGCGCAGGGCGACGCGGCGTTCGTCCGCCGCTCGGTGCTGGAGACCATTGGCTCGGAGGGGTCGGGCGACGCGCAGGATCGCTACAACAGCTACAGCCAGACGCGCTTGCGGCCCTCGGTGGTGCCCACGCAGCAGCTGGCGCAGCCGGGGGCCATGCACAACCTGCCAATGCTGCCCATGATCAGGCCGCAGTACGGCATTGACCCCAGGCAGCCGAGCAAGCAGGCCCTGGGGGCGCCCGTGCCGGCGCCAGACGGGGCCGACAGCCACGCCAAAGACAACGCCGGTGAAGGCGACGGTAACGGCGAGAAGGATAATGACAAGGGAACAACGGACGAACAAGACCAGACGTCACTCAAGGATATGTTCAAGGCGTTTGACCCCACCGCGTCGCCCTTCTGCTAGGGTCAAGATGCAACAGCGCTCAGCCCCCTCTGGCAGTGGGGCATGGGGCAGTTTGTCCTGCGGCTGCCTTGGGATGAAATGTCTGGGACATAGATGCTACTGCGGAATGCCGTGGGAGGAGATCCCTGCAGGGTGTTGCTCCAATCCCCTAAACTGTCCTTATCCCTGACGTTGGGGTGTGGGGTAGTCACTACAACCCGCCCGAGCTTTACAGGGGGGGTTACCTTGCAGAGTTGTCACCACTCCTACGCCTCCCAACAAGCTGCGCTGACTGCACCGGTGTTGGAACTAAACCGTGGCGGTACACGGTGAATACACCGCCGTTCTGAATGAAAAACGAAACGTAGATTGGAAACGGTTCCGAGACCTGCCGGCGGCAGACAGTACGAGTTGTGACCTAACTCCCCCAGCCGGCCAGCCAGCTGTAAACCTAAGGTTAGGGGAGGCTGTCACTTTACACATCCTCTTTCCAGAGTGCTGGTGGTGTGTAGCACCTACTTCCACTGATCTACCACTCTTGGTTGAGGGAGTAGAGTTAGGATAACCAGTTGGCCACAGCTAGTAACTGCAATGCCACAGCAGGAGACTATTTGATGTTAAACATCCCACCTACAGTGTATTTATAATTAGGCATTTAATGATTCTCCACCACCATTCACACACACCCTTCCCATCCAAACCCACAACTTGATAAATTGTCACGATTTCGAGGATCACGATTCGATATTCAAGAATAATTTGTCTCGTTCCGTCCCATCTGCACAGTCTTGTCGGGTGGAACCATTTGTTCGCCTAAAGTCAACGTTTGTATACATTGTAAATGATCAAATTCTGGCACACATTGCGGGATGCATGTATCACGAGTTTAAGAATCGACTTTAATCCAACTTGTTCATCTTGACATGCCTTTTTATAACGGCTCATGCGCTGTGCTGAGCGCCGGATTGTGTCTCTGCGTTGAAGCTACAAACTCCACCTCGGGGTTTTCAGTCTAACGCGATGCATGTACACGTACAGCTCATTGTGTCAACCGCCAAAAGAGGATTATTTGACCATACTTCACCACGCTGGTCAGTGCAGGTTGGTGAAGGCGGGGAACATAGATGTGGCAGCGTAAAGGTGCGGTACAACGATGGCTTTTGCCACTGCCCATAGCGTCCCACCAGGCTATGACACCAGTTATGCAAGCTGGTCACCTTTCCATGTATTCTCCAGGTTCAACTCTGCTTAACATCTAAGGGGATCGAGTGCATTCTGGGTTGTGTGATCAGAAGCCCAGGTGACTTGTTACAGGTGGATTAATTATCTGTCACGTGATGGCTGTGGCATCACCGGCCGATGTGGCTCAACAGTAGAACGGGTCTGGTTAAGCCCAGCGTTGGTGCATCACCACCACTACAGGACACTGCCTTTGTGTTCCAATTATTGTTTAATTTGGATGCAACCCGGGCTTAAGTTCTGTCGGGTCTGGCCAGGGTGGTGTGTACCCAGCACACCACATCATGTAATGGCAGTGACTATTCATCATATGTCCAACTCCAGTATACGAACAAGCAGGAACATCTTCAGTGTGTAACGAACCCCGAGATGTAACGGTTCACCTTCTCTCCGAGCCACATTGGCTGCAAGGTTTCCACGAACTATTCCGAAAAAATGTAATAGTTCGTGGAACTAAACTTTTTTTTCCCAGATAAGGCTGACTGAGCTATATACCTATTTTTCAGAAGCGGCCTGGCTATCACAAATGATAGCTCAACTAAGTGGCTTATCGTGTGTTCTAAACGCGTGTTTCTAAATGTGGAGGGGAAAATAACGGAGAACCCGGATAAAAATCCACACAACCACTGCGAGAACATACAAACTCCAAATATACAGCAGCAGGCGTCAGGGTCGGGATTGAACCCACGACCTCCTGTATACCAGGTGAGGTAGTTGAAAATCTCGCCACAAGCTCCCTGGCGAACAAGAAGGCCCAGTGCTAGTCGGTGTGGGCCAGACCATGGACGTTGCATACCACAGTGAAAAAAATACCGCTCTGAAAATTGATGCAACAATCAATCAAAATGTACTTTGTGGGAGATGATGCGCATGGTTCATAGTATAAAAGACATCTTTGGGGAAGAAAAGGGATGGGTTAAGATAGGGATTGGGAATAGGTCTAATGCTATCTGTTGGGTGCAGCACTTTTTCACAGCAGTGTTTTGTACAATTTGTGACCAGTGCGTGCTAGACAGCGAAGACAAAACCAACCCATGGTGCTACCACTACCATGGTATTGGCAACACAGAGGGCAAAGAGGAGACTCCTCACCCCCCCAAAAACGTTATGACAGGAGTGAGCAAATCATATGCAGTGCCCCCTCCATATTAAAAAAAAACCCTACATGGGCCCCCCTTGGCTACTCTACATGGCTCTCCCCCATGGCTACTTGTCCCCGCCCCACCCCAAATAAAAACAACTCCACAATTGTACCCAGACCGGCTTGGGGTCCCTCTTGGTGAAGGGCCCAGAGAAAAAATGTGGTTAATTTTGGCGTGGAAAGAATGGGAAATATCGCTGCTGTCGTGTTTGTTGTTGTTGTTGTACAAAGTGGTGAAAAACCTCAGGCCTAAGTTGACTTTAAAGTTCGTGTCTTGCACATTTGTTACCCCTCCCCCCGCGACACTCGAAGGCGATTTAAAGGGAAGACGCAACCCGAATGATGCAGCCGTTCATTTCTCTAAATCCGTGTTCTCGGGGAACTGGCCACAAGAGTGTACAAATCTCCGCTAACGAGACAAACTAGAAACGATGCAAAAAATACAATGTTAATCGTATTTTTTTTGTAAGTTTTTTGTTGCTGTTACTGTATTTGGAATTCATTTTCAAATACGAAAGTCACAGATTCGATGACGGAATCCAGTTCAATGATTTTAGTTACGGTGCGAAACCCGATTCGCGCAAACGCTCCGACGGCACGGCACGCGGTTCAGCGTGATCGAATCAGCGTGATCAGTCAACGGCAGCCACCGCAAGGCACTGGCGGCTGACTCATCGGTTACGTGCGGCAAAACAGATGACCGATTTTTTTTTTTACTGGTCGTTGCAAGTGATTTAAATCGATACCACAAAAGGAAATAAATCCCCTCTGATTGTGAAAGTCACGGGAATTGGGAGAGTCAGTGCAATGGCACTGAGCATCACAGCCACGATGGAGCCCCCCTTAAGCTTTGTGAACTAAAAACAAAAACATTTTTAGGAATACACCCAACCAGCTCATGAATAGTTTTTCTTGAAGACAGATGTGCGATAGCTATAATGGCGCTTCTGGCTGTAACTCCAAAATGGTAATTTTCCCACGAAGCTTGAACCGTGTGGGGGGGGGGCAGCCAGGGATGGAGCCTACGAGAGAAGAAGAGCCGTTAATTCTAGTCCGGACTCGTGTGTTCTTTTGGAGCATTTTATCACGAGCCGTAATCTCTCTCCCCTGGTGGATGACGGCCTCCCCCACGCCGTGGCCGGTACCTCGTAGTCCAGTGCTGCTAGTCCTCTCCACCTCAGTCTGCGGCTCATGACCCTGATCTCATCGCTCCATCTCTGCGGGTCACCGTTCTGTCACTGGTCTCGACTATCGTCGCTTACCCCAAGCCCATTTGGCTTTCCCTAGTCAATGCTTTGCCTTTATTCGGTTTGCTGGGAGGATCACTGCTTGGCAGAGAGCAGCTGGCGTGAGGAATGGAGGGGAAAATAAGCACCAAACTGTTTCCTTATCCGGGGATCTTACAGTCTGTAAAACCTGGCTCCATCCTGCCACACCGCCAGTGGTGCCTTGTTGAACAGGTTCCAGACAGGGAAAGGTCTCTGTGCAGCCAACCTCCACCGTTGGGGTCTTCACGACAACCCGACGCTGCAGCTGTGGCGCTGGCGAGATGTTATCTGCCTCGCCTGGTATACAGGAGGTCGTGGGTTTGATCCCGACTCTGACGCCTGCTGCTGTATATTTGGAGTTTGCATGTTTCTCTCTCCGTGGTCGCGTGGATTTTTCTCCGGGTCTTCTGGGTTTTCCCTCCACATTTAGAAACACGTGTCTCGAGTATTTGGCTGCTGTAAATTTTCCACGCGATAATAAACCACTTCGTTGAGTTATCATTTGTGATAGCCAGGCCGCTTCCGAAAAATAGCTGTATAGCTCAGTGGGGCCTTACCTGGTTAAAATGAAAAATATTTTAGTTTAAAAAGAAAACAATATATTGCGTATTGTTGATGACCATCCACCAAGTTCGGTGGAGGGCGACAAAAATGGCACACGGCCACCGCGTGGCTCTGCGATCACGCAGTCTGGATGCAAGAATCCACACGCTGCACTTGCTTATCGGTGTCAGCGTGCACCTCACCGTGATTTTTTTTATCTTCCCATAGTTTCATCATTTCTGAGCCATTTCAGAGCGGGTAATGTTCATTTAAAAGTCGCACAATATCTTTCCTACGAAAGAACTGCTCGCTACGATGAGATTTCGCGATCGACGCGAAAACCATTCAAGGCTTTACGGTGTCAGTGGATAAAATGGTCCCGGTTCGCGTCGCCACATTCAAGTAAATTATTTTAGTCCCATCAGTTTGTGGGCTTTCTGGACCAATGCCCAGCAGCACTTTTACGTACGAGTTTGAACTGGGTCTCATTTTGCAGTACACTCTGAAAAGGATGTTGCTGGTTTGCAGGGTTTACTGTATATCGTCGTGTTTGGATCGCGTCTCCCTTCATAAATTAGCCGTGTGGTGGCTGGCCACAGCCTCTGTGCGGGTTTCACGATTACATACATCTTTGTTGTTTATTTTGTACTATTACTGATATTATATTTTTTCATTTGCCATTGCAATCCTCGGTAAGGGTGAAAGTGGTCGTAGTTTTAGCCGTGTAAAAAAGTGATGACCCCCAGACGTAACTGCCATCCCGAGTGCTGTACAGAGACCTCTTTAAGTGTGCGTAGCTTGCGTGTTGTTCCCACGGGTGTATTTTAAAGGGGACAAAGTGTACATAGAAACACGCCTGCCGGACCGATCGACCGGGCTACATTGGTGTGGTGTGGGGGGGGGATTGTAATGTCGCGCGTCTGTATTAGCCGTGGATCGGGACAGCAAGAGTATTGAAGTACGGCGGAGTCTTGGGGAGGTAGGGGGGGTAAGTGCAGTGTTTGTTTGACTGAGGGATTTTTTTTTAGAATGGGGGTCACGGGATATTTTGTTGTACGTACTTAAAAGTCGCGCGGCAATTCTTGTTTTCTATAACGTTATTTAGGTGTTTAAAAAAAAAAAATCCCGTGTCTTGTGTGTTTTATGAGGTTATGCAGCTTTTTACATGAACGTCACAACCATGTATTTAATGTCAAGATGATGATGATGCGACCACGCGCAGGCACGGCGGGGTCTGTCGGTGGCTGCGCTGCTGTATGAGTTGCAGTGCTGCTGACTGTGCCGCCCCCCTCCCCTCCGCCGTTCCTGTGTTGTGCTATTGTTGTTTTCTTTGTAACAAAATAAACAGAAAATATTTAAAACCCACGCGGCGCTCCGAATCGTCCGCCACCCGAATGAGTGAGGTCGGCCACGTGCTTGCTCGTGTTGTTGTCACGTGGTTCCGTGCGCGCGGGGAGGGGGGGGGGACTTCCGCGTCATGTGACGCAGGGGCGCACTTGGTTGCTGAGCAACGCGAAGCGTCAACACGTGTCTTGGAAACGTAGAGAGAGACACGGGGAGAGGGATCGGGGAAAAGAGGGAGACACGGAGAGAGACACGGAGAGAGACGGGGAGAGAGACACGGGGAGAGAGATCGGGGAAAAGAGGGAGACACGGAGAGAGACGGGGAGAGAGACACGGGGAGAGAGATCGGGGAAAAGAGGGAGACAGGGAGAGAGACGGAGAGAGACAGGGAGAGAGACACGGAGAGAGACAGAGAGAGAGAGACAGGGAGACGAGGGGAGAGAGACAGGGAGAGAGACAGGGAGAGACACGGGGAGAGACACGGAGAGAGACACGGAGAGAGACACGGAGAGAGAGACAGGGAGACGAGGGGAGAGAGACGGGGAGAGAGACAGGGAGACGAGGGGAGAGAGAGGAGGAGGAATTGGGAGGAGGGGCGATAGACGAGGAGGGAGACGAGGTGGAGAAGAAACAATGGAAGGCGGCGTAGGGCCCGGAGAGGAGCCGAGGTCACCCAGACCTCGACTCCTGTGAGACCACCACCACAACAACCACTACAACAACCACCACTACAGCCACCACTACAACCACCAATATACTACTACTACAACCACCACCACCACAACTATATTCACCACTACAACCACTACTACTACAACCACCACAACTATATTCACCACCACTACTACTACAACCACCACCACTATATTCACCACAACCACTGCCACCACAACTACAAACACCACAACTACAAACACCACAACTACAAACACTACAATCACCAACACTACAACTCCCACAACCACCACCACAACTACCGCTACAACTACCACAACTACATCCACCACTACAACTACCACAGCAACCAACCACTACAACCACCACAACTACCGCTACAACTACCACAACTACATCTACAACTACCACAGCAACCAACCACTACAACTGCAGAAACATTGCCAACCACGACTACAACTGCAATAGAATCAAACACAACAACCACCACAACAACAACCACCACCACAACAACAACAATCACCACAACAACAACAACCATCACCACAATAACTACAGTGTTCCTCCTAACACTACCACCCACGCGATGCTGCCCCGCGTGGATTAATTGCACCGTCAAAGTGTACATTTTACTGATTTGAAGTGAATCTTGGTTTGTGAAATATAAACGTTTGTTTGTTACTATATTATGCAGTATATAGTGTACAGTCCTCAGTTCGCCTTCGTGTAATAGAACGTCGCCCTGGCAAGAGAAGGACTCTTTAACGCCTCTGAACGGGGTTGATCTCCTGGTCAAACTCACACCATCACACACTTCAAGCTCACACCATCACACACTTCAAGCTCACACCATCACACACTACAAACTCACACCATCACACACTTCAAACTCACACCATCACACACTTCAAACTCACACCATCACACACTTCAAACTCACACCATCACACACTTCAAACTCACACCATCACACACTTCAAGCTCACACCATCACACACTTCAAACTCACACCATCACACACTTCAAACTCACACCATCACACACTTCAAACTCACACCATCACACACTTCAAGCTCACACCATCACACACTTCAAACTCACACCATCACACACTTCAAACTCACATCATCACACACTTCAAACTCACACCATCACACGCCTCAAGCTCACACCATCACACACTTCAAACTCACACCATCACACACTACAAACTCACACCATCACACACTTCAAGCTCACACCATCACACACTTCAAACTCACACCATCACACACTACAAACTCACACCATCACACACTTCAAGCTCACACCATCACACACTTCAAACTCACACCATCACACACTTCAAGTTCACACCATCACACGCTTCAAGCTCACACCATCACACACTTCAAGCTCACACCATCACACACTTCAAGCTCACACCATCACACTTCAAGCTCACACCATCACACACTTCAAGCTCACACCATCACACACTTCAAACTCACACCATCACACACTTCAAACTCACACCATCACACGCTTCAAGCTCACACCATCACACACTTCAAGCTCACACCATCACACACTTCAAGCTCACACCATCACACTTCAAGCTCACACCATCACACACTCCAAGCTCACACCAGCTCACACGCTTCAAGCTCACACCATCACGCTTCAAACTCACACCATCACACACTACAAGTTCACACCATCACACACTTCAAACTCACACCATCACACACTTCAAACTCACACCATCACACACTTCAAACTCACACCATCACACACTCCAAACTCACACCATCACACGCTCCAAGCTCACACCATCACACACTTCAAGCTCACACCATCACACGCTTCAAACTCACACCATCACACGCTTCAAGCTCACACCATCACACACTTCAAGCTCACACCATCACACACTTCAAGCTCACACCATCACACACTCCAAGCTCACACCATCACACACTTCAAACTCACACCATCACACACTACAAGCTCACACCATCACACACTTTAAACTCACACCATCACACACTCCAAACTCACACCATCACACACTTCAAGCTCACACCATCACACACTCCAAGCTCACACCATCGCACACTTCAAACTCACACCATCACACACTACAAGCTCACACCATCACACGCCTCAAGCTCACACCATCACACACTTCAAACTCACACCATCACACGCCTCAAGTTCACACCATCACACACTTCAAACTCACACCATCACACACTTCAAGCTCACACCATCACATACTTCAAGTTCACACCATCACACACTCCAAACTCACACCATCACACGCTCCAAGCTCACACCATCACACACTTCAAGCTCACACCATCACACGCTTCAAACTCACACCATCACACGCTTCAAGCTCACACCAGCTCACAACACACTTTAACCCCCACCTCGTCAGCTGACACTTGTACCGCTGCACGGCATCACACGCCCCTGGCGCCTCTGGGACGGTCGCAGGGCAACCGAGCAGGAGGGAGACAAGAAGGCCGAGGAGGAGGATGAGGCCGAGGAGGAGGCGACATCGAGAGCCGCCGGGCCCGAGGGAGAGGCCCCGGCAGGTGACGACGACCGCGAGCATCGGCCCGCAGCAGCAGCAGCAGCTCGCGAGGCCGGGCGCGGGGCAGTCCCCCCGGCGCCTCCTGCGGGCGCCTGCGACCCCCCGGCAGGCGGCTGGGACGAGCCGCCGCCCTCGTTCCGGGAGAACTCCCCGCGCGAGGAGGAGCTGCTGGTGCTCGCGGACTCGTTCCAGCGGCAGTACTCGCTGCTGTACCCCGACCGCAGGCCGCTGCTGCTCTGCCCCGTCAACGAGTGCGGGGTGCAGGTGAGTGTGGGGAGGGGGGCAGGTGTGTGGGTGGGGGGCATGGGAGGGCTCCAGATGTGTGGGTGGGTGGCATGCCAGGGGCCCAGGTGTGTGTGTGAGTGGAGGTGGGTGGAGGTGAGTGGGTAGGTGGGTGGAGGTGGGTGGGTAGGTGGGTGGAGGTGGGTGGGTAGGTGGGTGGAGGTGGGTGGGTAGGTGGGTAGGTGGGTGGATGTGTGTGGATGTGGGTGGGGTGGGTGGTGCGTGCAGTGTGTGTGGTGGGAGCGGTAGTGCTACGGACCCGGCGGCCCGAGTTCAATTCCCGCTCACAGCGATTATATCTGAACCGGTCATGGGCCTCTCCTAGGTCGACTCGGCCTCAAATGAGTACCTGGTGCGGTGTGTAAGCATCGCCACTGGGGAGACAAAGGCGGCCGGGCGTGGTGCTGGCCGCCTACCCCCTCGTGTGCCGTTGCGGCCTTCATAGGTGCTCGCTAACAGCACTTGCCCCGACAGTCTGGTAAAGGCTACACGGGGGATCTTTGTCTTTGGGGTGCGGGAGTGTGTTGGTTGCAGCACTGCGAAACCAGACGGGCCGAGTTCGATTCCCGCTCACGGCCAACATCGGTGGTGAATACTGTATCTTAACCGGTAACTGAGCCTCCCCTAGTTCCACTCTGCCTTTAACGGGCACCTGGTGCCATGTGCGAAGAGTGGCAATGCAGAGACAGCCTGCTGGTACTAGCTACTTTTTAAATCCTTTATATTAAGTTCGCTTGCTTGCTTGCGTGCTTGCTTGCTTGCTTACGACCGTGCAAATCTTTCAGTCGTTTTTTAACCCACTTCCCGTAATCCAATCGAGCTGACATTTTCCACACAGACTCGTTGTGCGAGACAATTAATGTTCGTGACATTTTTTTTCCAAAATTTTACACTGTTTAGGGAAAACAAATTAAATATTTAATTACCAATTGCTTAATACTGGCAGACAATCATCTGACCCATAGGTGGCAGCCATCTCAAGCCAGAGGACGAGAAGACTCTAGCCGCCACGCATATAAAGGATTTATAGTGAAAAACTTAGTTTTTACGGGTTATACTTATTATTTTGCCAGGTAAGGCCCATTGAGCTAGATAGCTCAACGAATCACCGCAGCTCATCGCGTGGAAATTTCTAGCAGCCAAAAACTCTAAACGCGTGGTGATGATGCAAAATGTGGAGGGGAAAACCGGAGGAGCCGGAGAAAAATCCTCGCAACCACAGGGAGAGAGAGAAGTATACAGCAGCAGGCGTCAGGGTCGGGATCGAATCCACGAACTCCTGTATACCTAGCGAGGTAGTTAACATCTCCTAGCCACCAGGCATGGGTGCTGATCGACATTGTCTTATGGTTGTTATTGTTTGACTTGCATCCCACTGGGATTTTTGCACACAGCGTTGTTTTTTCTGGAAGACTTTGCTGTTTTTTCCTGGATTTTTTTGTTGCGTGTAGTCACTTTAAGATGTTTCTTGTTCATGTTTTTGTTGTTGCGGTTGCACCCGAGTCAAGAGCCGCATGACTCACAGGGTTATACCTCATACATGAAACTGAACTCTCCACACCGCCCTGTCGTGTTCTCAGCACCGGTGCTGCTCGCTATAACAGCACTTGCCCCAAGAGCCTCGCAAAGGCTATACTGCACAGCGTGGAATCTTTGTCTTTGTGTGAGCCGCGCGTGCAGAAGTTCGTGTGCACCACCCTGAGGCCCACGCTGGTGCCCTACCTCGAGCTGCACCACTGGCAGGGCAGCGCCAGCTTCGTCTCCGACTGCGTGGTGCCTGCTCCGCTTGAGCCGCCCACGGCGCTGGTGAGGGCACCACACGAGGGGTACGGGTGTCGTCCTCCCGCCGCGCCTCCGATTACCCGCGGTTGGCTACGTACGGCGCGAAAGAAGTTCATCTGGTCCAACCCATGTTAGACTAGGCTCTAAGGAAAGCTGTCTCGGGTGTGGACCAATCAACTTCAAGGCCAGTGCATACATTATCAGAGTTATGTTTTTTGTTTGCATTATGACTGCAGGTATTGTGGTCAATGCAAACATGACTCCTTGTAAAAAAAGGTGTCAGTTTTGTTGCCAGATAGAAGGGTAAAAAACCAATTATCATATTTTTTACTGGCAAATGAGGTTCCAATGAAGTTCAACATACTTACAATAACACCCGTGGACTTTATATATATGTAGAATAGGCGACGTTTCGGGCAATGGCCCTTCTTGATAGTACATCAAACTATAATTGCCTTTCTTTTCCTCTTTAAAGGGCATGGTGTTCTAGATTAATGTGTTGAGTTTTCTTGTGAAGTGTGAGACACCGCCCAATGTAGAATCCAGAAATTATTTGCCAAATAAACAAAACAGTGTTACCAGGTCGAAATGATTCCCCTTTGGTACCCGATATTGGTACCCCCCCCTCGCTGTCACTCGTTCTGTAGGTGTGCATATGTGCGTTGAACTTCTTTCGCACCGCACGGAGCCAACCGCGCTAACCGGAGGCGCTGCGTCTCACGCCGAAGGTGTCCTATAAACGTGACGTTCGATTGGACTAACACCACCTTGTGTGTGTGTATCAACCGGAATAGCGGGGAGCGGTAGTGTAGAGGTTAGCGCTACACTGCGCTATGAACCCGGCGACCCGAGTACGATTCCCGCTCACGGCCAACACCGGTGACGATTATCTGAACCGGTCCTGGGCCTCCCTGAGGTCGACTCAGCCTCAAATGAGTACCTGGTGCGGTGTGTAGTAAACATCGCCCCTGGGGAGACAAAGGCGGCCGGGCGTGGTGCTGGCCACCCACCCCCTCGTGTGCCATTCTGGTCTTCATAGGTGCTCGCTAACAGCACTTGCCCCAACAGTGTTACAGGCTACACGGGGGATCTTTTACTTTGTATCAACCGTAAGACGCTGCTACGCGCCGCCTGCTTCGCATTGGACGTTAACGATCACGTGACCTTGTCGCGCGCCGAGGTCACGTTTGCGAAAAACCATGCGGCAAACGACTTGGTTGGAGTTACACGAACTGCCATCGCCCCCTCCCCGCCGCAGCCGTCGCGGCTGGCGTCGCCGGTGACGGTGCTGCGCCGGCAGCGCGCCAGCTCCCTGGAGGCGAGCTCCCTGCTGTGCTCGCTGCTGCTGGGCGCCGGCTACGACGCCTACTGCGTGTGCGGCTATGCCGACCGGCCCACGTGCCTCGCCGACGAGTCGCGCGCCGACTGCCCGCTCCTCCGCGAGCCCGAGCCGGTGAGGGAATGTGCACGTTTTTGACGCCACCACCAACGCCACCACCACCAACGCCACCACCACCACCCATGCGTAAAACGTTGGCGACGGGAAGACGGCCCGGCGACCGTGGCACGGCGTTTGCCCACGCCAACGTGCCGGCCTTCGTGGGTGCTCCTCACTCACGGCTCTCGCCCCAACAGTCTATGTGCGCGCTACATGGGTGCGTGTGCGGTGGCGGGGGGTGGGGATCTTTGTGGTTGCGTGCGGGAGCGCAGCCCGAGCAAGCCGAGCCCCAGCGCCCGCCCAACAAGTACGCGGTGCGGCGAGCGCGGGACCTGCGCAGCCACCACGAGGAGCGGCTGGAGGAGCGCCGGCAGGCCGAGGAGCGGGCCGCGCAGGAGCGGCGCCGGCGGGAGGAGGAGGCCGCCGCCGCGGTGAGAAGCGGAGGCGGCGCTCTGCCGCTTAGGCGTGTCGGCGTCGATGGCGGCGCGAGATGGTGATGGTGACGATGCTTGGTGTGCCGCGTGCGGGCAGCACGGCCGGTGCGTCAGCCAGTCGTCTCGGTCAGTCAGCCCATGCCACCTGGGTTTGTCCCGTGACCTTCGGCCAGCAGCGAGCCTTCGACACTTCACGTGGCCTCAAGGTGCACCTGGCCTGGCACAAGCGCCGAGGTGACGTCACTGCCACATAGTGGCGAATGGCGGTTGGTGTTGCAGCGGTGGTGTAGCGGTTAGCGCTACGCTGCGCTACGAACCTGGTGACCTGAGTTCGATTCCCGCTCGAGGCCAACACCAGTGACGATTATCTGAACCGATCCTGGGCCTCCCCCAGGACTACTCAGCCTCAAATGAGTACCTGGTGTTTTGTATAAGCATCGCCACTGGGGAGACAAAGGCAGTCGAGCGTTGTGTTGGCCACCCCCTCGTGTGCCGTGCCGGCCTTCATAGGTGCTACTCGCTAACAGCACTTGCTCCTACGGTCTGTTACGAGCTACACGGGGGATCTTTTCCCGTCTTATGTGTATGTGTATATGTGTGCTATGGTAGCGTAGAGGTTAGCGTGCTGCGCTACAAACCCAGGCGACCCGAGTTCAATTCCGGCTCACAGGGGATCTTTGTCTTCGTCTTGCGTGCAGGAGCGCGAGCGCCCGTCTCTGGACCCGCTGCACGGGCTGCGCGTCCACTGCTGGGTGCTGGTGCGGCCGGGCCGGCGCGGCGTGGCCGAGGCGTTCTTCGTGGAGCCGCTGAGCGGTCGCGCCTTCTCCACGGCCGACGGGCGCTTCCTGGGCGTGGAGAGCGTGTGGAACCACCGCAACTACTGGGTCAACGTGCAGGACTGCCGCCACGGCTGCCAGGTGGCCGAGCTTGTGGGCGCGTGCCGCAGCGCGACGATAGCTAGCGGCGGCTCGCGACGGCTAGCCATGGCTAGCGCCGCGGCACATCGGCAAGCGACGGCTAGTGGTGGCTAGTGGTGGCAAGTGGTGGCCAGTGGTGGCTAGTGATGGTAGCGGTGGTTAGTGGTGGCTAGCGATAGCCAGTGGCGGCTAGCGATGGCTAGTGGTGGCTAATGGTGGCGAGTGGTGGCTAGCGGTGGCTAGCGGTGGCTAGCGGTGGCTAGCGGTGGCTAGCGATGGTAGCGATGGCTAGCGGTGGCTAGCGGTGGCTAATGGTGGCTAGCGGTGGCTAGTAGTGGCTAGCGATGGCTAGCCATGGCTAGCGCCGCAGTATGACGATGGCTAACAATGGCTAGTGCTCGCTAGTGCTGGCTAGCGGTGGCTAGCGGTGGCTAGTGGTGGCTAGTGGTGGCTCGTGGCCGCTAGCGGTGGCTAGTGGTGGCTCGTGGCCGCTAGCGATAGCCACTTCCGAGATAGCCCGCGGTGTTGTCCACCGAATGACGACGGGGACTCGACTAACCCGGACATATTATTATTGTTTTCGTCATCATGGTCAGATGTTAACTACCTCGCCTGGTTTACAGGCCATGTGTTCGATCCCGACCCTGACGCCTGCTGCTGTATATTTGGAGTTTGCATGTTTGCATGTGGTCGCGCAAATTTTTCTCCGGGTCCTCCGGTTTTTCCCTCAACATTTAGAATCAACGTCACGCGTTTGGAGTATTTTGGCCGCCATAAATGTCCACGTGACAAGCCCGCTTTGTCGAGCAAACATTCGCGATAGCCGGGGCCGCTTGTGAGAACGAACTCCACAGTAGCTCAGTGGGACCTTGCCTGCTTAGAATAACAAAAAATTGCTTTGTAGTTTTAATCTCGCGGCATCGGCCGGGGTGTGTGCCGCCCGCGTGTGTGTGTCACCCGTGCGTGTGTGTGCGTGTGTGTGCGTGTGTGTGCGTGTGTGTGCCGCCCGCGTGTGTGTGTGTGTGTGTGCCGCCCGCGTGTGTGTGTGTGTGTGTACCGCAGGGAGTGTCGTTCCATGTCCACGACGCGCTCGGCTGGGAGGCCGTGTTCCCCGGCGTTCGTTCACGCACGGCCGGATCAGCGGCTCACGGCGGCTACGGCGACGGCAGTAACGAGGAGGAGGACGAGGAGGACGATCCGGAGGTACGTAGGAGGTGCAGCCAGGGGTCTGGGGGAGGTTTGAGGGATCGGGTTAGGATTGGGTTTAGGTGAGGTGAGAGTTTTGGATGAGGTTAGAGTTGGGTTAGGGATAGGAGTTACGGCTACGTTAGGATTGAGTGTTGGGTTAGAGTCATGAGTTTAAGGTTAGGGTTTGGGTTTGGTTCGTGATAGGGTTAGTGGTAGAGTTAGCGATAGGGTTAGCGATAGCGTTAGTATTGGGTTAGGTTCGTGATAGGGTTAGTGGTAGGGTTAGCGATAGGTTAGCGATAGCGCTAGTGTTGGGTTAGGTTCGTGATAGGGTTAGTGGTAGAGTTAGCGATAGCGCTAGTGTTGGGTTAGGTTCGTGATAGGGTTAGTGGTAGGTATAGCGATAGGTTAGCGATAGCGTTAGTATTAGGTTAGGTTCGTGATAGGGTTAGTGGTAGAGTTAGTGATAGGTTAGCGATAGCGTTAGTATTGGGTTAGGTTTGTGATAGGGTTAGTGGTAGGGTTAGCGATAGGTTAGCGATAGCGCTAGTGTTGGGTTAGGTTCGTGATAGGGTTAGTGGTAGAGTTAGCGATAGCGCTAGTGTTGGGTTAGGTTCGTGATAGGGTTAGTGGTAGGGTTAGCGATAGGTTAGCGATAGCGCTAGTGTTGGGTTAGGTTCGTGATAGGGTTAGTGGTAGAGTTAGCGATAGGTTAGCGATAGCGTTAGTATTAGGTTAGGTTCGTGATAGGGTTAGTGGTAGAGTTAGTGATAGGTTAGCGATAGCGTTAGTATTGGGTTAGGTTTGTGATAGGGTTAGTGGTAGGGTTAGCGATAGGTTAGCGATAGCGCTAGTGTTGGGTTAGGTTCGTGATAGGGTTAGTGGTAGAGTTAGCGATAGGTTAGCGATAGCGTTAGTATTGGGTTAGGTTCGTGATAGGGTTAGCGATAGGTTAGCGATAGCGCTAGTGTTGGGTTAGGTTCGTGATAGGGTCAGTGGTAGAGCTAGCGATAGGGTTAGCGATGGCGCTAGTGTTGGGTTAGGGTCAGCAGTAACAGTCGCGTGTCGTCTGCGTGTCTGCCTGCAGCGTGGGCAGAAGGAGGAGGAGCGGCCGGGGTCCACGCTGCCTCCATCGTGGGTGGGCAGGATCCAGCTGTCGCCACATGGTAGGATCCGGCTGTGCCCATTGCAGTGCAACAATGCCAGCAGCACGATCGGGGACAGCACTGGTGGAGAAAGGCAATAAAAAAACCACGTTTAATTAAGATGAAGTAACTCTCGCGTGCAGACTTGGAGCTGCGCTGCCCTGGTGGCAAGAGGACGGTGCAGTTCCGCCGAGCGCGGCTCGAGAAGCTGGCACCGTTCCTGCAGCGTGACGGACTCACGTCGCGCCTCTCCGTCTTCCGCGATGACGAGTGTGAGTCCGCCGGCGGTCACTCGCACGCTCGCTCGCTCGGTCGGTCGCTCGCTCGGTCACTCACTTGGTCGGTCACTCGCTCGGTCACTTGATCACTCAATCGGTCGCTCGCTCAATCACTCACTCTCTTGTTCGGTCGCTCGCTCAGTCGGTCACTTACTTGGTCACTCACTCGGTTGATAGGTCACTCACTCGCTCAATCGCTCGCTCAATCGCTCGCTCAGTCGGTCACTCGCTCAGTCGGTCACTCGCTCAGTCGGTCACTCGCTTGCTCAATCGCTCAGTCGGTCACTCGCTCAGTCGGTCACTCGCTCAGTCGGTCACTCGCTCAGTCGGTCACTCGCTCAGTCGGTCACTCGCTCAGTCGGTCACTCGCTTGGTCACTTGCTCACTCGGTCACTTGCTCGGTCGCTCGCTAAGTCGGTCACTTGCTCGCTCGGTCACTCGGTCACTTGCTCGGTGCACAGGCGCCACAACTGCCTCCCCCCCGATGCACCGGGTTGTTTGTGCTCGTCGTGAATCAGAATTGTTTTGGATTTCGAGTGGCAAAGAGGATACTGCCGCGGCAACCGTTGCCGGTGACGATTGCCGGCAACTGCTGCCCTGGTTGTGATCGGCCGGCGAAATGTCACGGTACTGAAATTGTAAACGTTGTGGGTTTACTCTCCAACATACAACTGGTGTGCTGAAGTCGTAACGAATTGGCACGTTTTATTTACGGGATGAACCTACTGATTGGCTGTGCTGGGTGTTGGCGGTATTTACGTGATCTAACCAAAAAAAAAATTTGATTATGAATAATATTGGTCACGAAGGCCTCTACTACGACTACGACGCGTTAAACTGCCCTGACGGTGGCCGTGTGGATCGCGGCTTTTGAGTCTTCGACGACCACCGGCAATCTCCATCGCTCGTTGCCGCCTGATGCCGGGGCCGCTCGTTAACGCCGGCGGCCGCTCCGTGACGCCGCCGGCTGTCGCCTGCATGCGTGCGTGCATGATGCGTGCGTGCATGATGCGTGCGTGCATGATGCGTGCGTGGTGGTGGTGACTGGCGCAGGCACCCAGCTGGTGGAGGTGAGGGAGACCTACAGCCACCGCAAGGACCGGTTGGAGCGCAAGCTGCTCAACAAGGAGTCGGGCCTGGTCACCGAACACTTCGCGCCCGGACGCGCCGACTGCCTTAAAGGTACAGGGGGAGGGGGACGTGGGGGTGGGGTGGAGGCCACTGGGCCTTGCTGGCGTTGATCCGACACTCCGCCGCCAAACTCTACTCCCCTCCACTCTCCTACCTCTACCCGCTCATCTCACTCCCCATCAACACACTCTCCTACCTCTCATCTCACTCTACTCCCCTCCACTCTCCTACCTCTCCCCGCTCATCTCACTCCCCATCCACGCACTCTCCTACCTCTCATCTCACTTTACTCCCCTCCAAACACTCTCGTACCTCTTCCCTCTCATCTCACTCTACTCCCCTCCAAACACTCTCCTACCTCTTCCCTCTCATCTCACTCTACTCCCCTCCACGCCTCTCCCCTCCCCGTCGCTCTCCACTGGCGTGCCCACCAGAGCACACGTTTGTATCGCCGGTGCCCGAGACGGAGCGGCGGGCCGAGTTCTACAGCGCGGCGCGCGTCGACGGCCTGCGGAGCCGCCGCGAGACGGCGCTGGAGCTGTGGGAGGAGTTCGAGGGGCGTGGCGACCGCCTGCGCGCTCGCCACGCCCAGCTGGGGCCTCGCGTCAAGCGCGCCGGGCCCGCGGGGGCCGACTCGCACTGCCGCCCCATCCTGGTGAGACTCGTGCCCCGGGTGAGACTCGTGGTCCTGGTGACGCTCGTGGTCCTGGTGACGCTCGTGGTCCTAGCGAGGTTCGTGGTCCTGGTGAGACTCGTGGTCCTGGTGAGACTCGTGCCCCGGGTGAGACTCGTGGTCCTGGCGAGGTTCATGGTCCTGGCGAGGTTCATGGTCCTGGTGAGACTCGTGGTCCTGGTGAGATTCGTAGGCCTGGTGAGACTCGTGTCCCGGGTGAGACTCGTAGTCCTAGCGAAGTTCATGGTCCTGGTGAGGTTCATGGTCTTGGTGACGCTCGTGGACCTGGTGACACTCGTGGGCCCCGAGCGATCGACGTGCCAGCGTGCGTCTCCCCACCCCCACCCCTGCAGAAGGTGACCGAAGACTTTGATCGGGACCCGTCGCGTCCGGCGGACGAGGACCCGTCGCGCCGCACGTTTCTGCTGGCGGAGGAGCGCATGAGCGTGCTCTACCACCAGGACCCGGCGCGCATCACCCGCTCCTGCCGCCACTTCCTCAAGCCGCCCTGCGGCACCGACGGAACCATCGAACCGCCCGGGCCCGACTCCTACTCCGCTTACCAGGTGCGCCGGGTGAGCGCCGGGTGAGCGCCGGGTGTGCCAAGAGCGCCGCAGCCGAGCCCTGGCGGTCAGAACACCTCGACTCCTCGAAGTCGACGTACCACCCGGGGTGCGCTGAGCGAGGGGGTGGTTTGTGACCCCGGTCGCCCCCCCCCCTCCCCTGTGCTGCAGGCCGACCCCGCCGCTCCGCAGTTGAAGAAGCGAGAGATTTACGAGATGCTCGTGGAGCTCATGGCCGCCGAGGAGAAGACGCTGCAGCTCGTGCGGAAATCCGAGGAGGAGGTGCGATGCGGGACCCCGCGTCTCCACACCTCGTGTCTGTGTTACTGGGTCCCCGTGCGGGTGTATCTACGGTGTCCGTGTCTCCGTGGTCTCCGTGTCCCTGTGTAGGTGCGGGAGATGCTTCTTGTGCGAGCGCAGGAGGAGGCGACGAGTGAGCTCGTGTTGAGCGTGTACGACACGCTGCGCAACCACCGCACCAAGCAGCGGCGCCAGGAGCTGGTACTACACCACTTTACCACAATCACCCCACCACCACCACCGCCGTATCACCGCCACCACGACCACCAGTGCATTACCAACACTGCCAAACCCTGCACGTGCTACTGCCGCCATCATCATCATCACCACCACCACCACTATCCCCACCCCATAGCTGCTGGATGTGCTGAAGACACCATAAAGATTCTCATGAACCGTGTGAATATGTATCCACGCCAATAATAACAGCGCAGTGGCCATCACGAAGGTGCCAAACGTAAGCCGTGTAAGCTGGGTTGTCTTGAGACCAAGGCACCTTTATACCAGAGGCTCACAGAGCCAGACGGAGACACCTGTGTACTGGAGGCTAACGGAGCCAGGCTAATGCACGTCGCGCCGTACGCACGCCGTACTAGGAGCGCTTGCGGCAGGAGGAGCAGCGGCGCCGGGAGGAGCCCCAGCTGGACTACCTGGCACCGTTCCTGGCGCGCCTGGGCAACCCCGAGGAGCTGACGCGGCGGCACGCGGAGCGGCTGCGGAGCGAGTGCCTGGACGACGTCAAGCGCCAGCTCACGGCGCAGGCCAACGCCATGCAGGAGCGCCTCGAGAAGGTGGCGCGGCGCAGGGTCACGTCTCCCGTGCCGAGTGCTTGCGGGGGTCAAGGGGTCGCGTGCAGAGCGCGCATGGCTGAACCGCCCCGTCTCAACGTTGCAATGACCTTTTCCTTACCGGGTCAGGGTCCCCCCACAGAGCTGTGAAGCTCGTTTTCAGAAGCGGCCTGGCCACAAACGATAGCTCAACGAAGGCTTATCGCCTGGAAATATATAGCAGCCAAAATACTCTTAAACGTGTGACGTTGAATCTAAATGCGGAGGAAAACCCACGCGACCACTTGGAGAGTGAGACACACACACACAACATCGGTGCTCGCTTGCGGCACTTGCCCCAGCAACCTGTTAAAGGCTACATGGGGGGCCTTTGTCTTTTGGTGGCGGCCGTAGGAGGTGGAGGAGCTGCAGCAGCAGGAGGGGGCACGGGGCCCCGGGGGCCGCGCGGGGGAGGAGGAGCGCAACGCCGCGTGCGAGGAGGCGGCCTTCCGCATCCTCGTCACCGAGCAGCGCCTACACAGGTGTGGCCTCGCCGCTCGCCCTCACTCACCGCTCACCCACCCTCGCTCACCGCTCACCCACCCCCGCTCACCCCCAGCGCTCGCCCTGCACGGTGGAGGCTCACAGTGAGGCTCTCTCCGCAGGCACAAGGCCACTGCGCCGCACGTCTACGCGGAGATGGAGCGCAGGCTGCAGAGCGACCCCCGCCTGTCGGCTCTGCTCCAGGACCCGTGAGGTTCCACGCCGGACTCCAACCTACGCCCTCGCCGCTCCAATGGTGGCGGTTGCGTGCTCAATACAGGCTGTGAGCCGTTTACAGACACCGCACCGATTTAGAATGACCTTCTTAACGTTATTGACCTCTCTTAAAACAACCGATTGAATATCGCAACGGCTGCATAGCGGATAAGAGAATACTTGTTGCGATTGGCGGGAGATGCGTAGGGCGTTTGAATTTGAATGTTGTTTCTCTAGAATGTATGCCCATTATTAATTTAAATGTTTCTCTACAATGCATGCCCATTATTCATCATCAGTTACCGGCCGTATTTTGAAGTATTTCCAGCGAGCACACTACCCCGCAAATCTCCTCTGTGAAATCGAGCCGCTTTTATTCAAAAGTCTTGTCCGCGACCTAAACCCGTTCATATAAAACTAACCTGTCATTTTACGAATGCAACATTAACCGCCGCTATTCGCCACGCTACTAAGGGCCGGCGACACCAACCATGGTGCCTGTGCCAGGCTGGGTGCACTGAGGCCATGTGAAGTGTCAGAGGCTGACTGGAAGTATGTTGCAGGACAGGCCCAGGTGTTATGGGTTCACGGATTGAGATGACAGGCGGAATCACGTGACCCGTGCTCCCCGTTACACCGCCAGTTTGTGCAAACAAACACGCAAACTCACGCAGTTGGAGAAACATACCAAGGTTTCCCACGCCCTCCATGTGAAAACTGCACACGCAACTCACATTTTAAAAACGTTATTATGATAAGCACAACACAGCACAAGTTGTATGTAGAACTTCTTGCGCACTGTTCATAACCAACCGTGCTAATTGGAGGTGCAGGGGAAGGACAACAAATTCGCATATTTTTTGTTGAGTATTCGGTTTTTATTCACTACGCTTCAGAGACTAAACAAGCGAATGTTTAAGCACAAAGGAGGGAAAAATGGCACAAGTAGTAGAAACGAATTGAAGCGAGAAAACAAATAAGCTCAGAAGTGAGAGGCACGGGAAGTGTATTTACACCCGATCCGAATCAAAAGTTTAATTTCTAAACACCTTTAAGACGGCAAAGTGTTACCAGCTGCGCGCCTGCAGTTCTGGGGTGTGAGTTTCCTATCATAGGAGACTCCAGTTGCAAAAGACTTCTCCACTTGGTCACTCACTCATTAGCCCACCTACCCACTTTGTAACCTGCTCACCCATACACCCCACCTACACTCACTCACTAGCTCACCTACCCATTCATTCACTCACCCAACAAACCATTCACCCATGCAATAACTAATTCACCCTTCCCACTCATTCGCGCACCAGGTTTGTGTTGTGTAGCTTTGCACGGTTGGCTGGGGGGTTTAAGTCACCCCTGGTGCACCCCGTGTAGGCCTTCTTTATGCACTCAACAGCAGGAAGGAACATGTAAAACTTTCATCAGGTCAAACAGTGCATTAAACCAGAGCAGAGACTGCCATTGCTGGTACCACCCAGGGTAGAGAAAGCGTTAAGAGCTACCAATGTCTTGATGTGGCCAGACTAAATAAACATAATTTGTCTGTCTGCCTGTCTCGGCGCCAACCCGAGTAACTTTAGCTGCACAAAGTCAAACAAGGTCATCATTCGGACCTACAAGTAATTCCAATTGAGCAATTCGTAAACGTGCGTGCGAAACGCCAGAATTCACCAAGAAAGCAAGTGGCTCAGAAGTGGCAGAGCAGCCAGTGGGTTCGTGAACACCCCCTCCCATCTCATTACCTCTGCGTGCGATCCCCTGAGTACGTGTGAACTTTCTCTGCGTACCGCGGTTTGCGGCTCACCTCAGAACATTTATCAACAGGGGTGGAACAAGCATCCCAAAGCAGGATCCTCCTCTTGGCAGCCACGAGGGCTTCCCAGAGGGTCTCGAAGCGTTACCACCACCCTTAACGTTCTCATATTTACTTGGCCAAGTAAATAAATTGGCCGCAATAAAACGTTCCATCTTGGGTAGCACCAAACTCCGAGGCTTAGTCAAAATAACATTTCAAGACAACTGTATAAAAAGCTACGTAAATATTAATGTAACACTCAATAATCGCTGCTGCCGGCACGACGCACCGTGGTGACATTTAAACGCCAGCAAGTGAGGAGCACTCACAAACACCTCGACCGGAGGACGCAGCGGGGAGCGCCGGCCACTGTGCTGGCCAGGTTCCACGATTCGGCACCAGCGGGTCCGCGTGACACAGCCGCAGTTGCGGCCGTGGCAGCCGTCACCCACAGGACCGTCGGTGCCGTTCGCCGGCTCTGCCGCTGGCCCCGTTAGTCGCTGGGCGCCCCTCCGGGTTTGCCGGTGCCGGCCAGCACGGACGCGTGAATGTTGTGGACGACGCGGGTCAGGTAGCGCCACCCGATCGGCACGGCCCTCACCGCGTGGCTCACCTGCTGCTCCACGCTGGCCCCCCGCCGATACACACAGACGGCGGTTAGCGTCGGCAATAGGCGCGAGTGATTACTCACCGCCCACTCATCTACTCGACCATTCGCTCGCTCACACGCTCACTCTTCCGTCCATTCGTCTACTCAACCCACTCGACGACTTGTTCGTGAACAAAAGCACCCACTCGCTCATCTACATATTCATCTACCCATCACCCGCTTGCTCATTTAAACACTCAACCACCCATTCGTTGACCCACTCACCCAACCTCTCACCCACTCATGCTTCCACTCGAAGACACACCGATGATTTGCTCACTTAATAAAATCGTTACAATTGCCTTTTGCGAGCAGATCCATTATTCAACGGCGCCCTATAAATGATTGTGCGAGTGTAATAATCAGTTTCAATACATAAACCCTTACATCCTGATCCATAAGCCTGCTTCGTGACTCTGTCGTGTGCCTCACCCCACTGGGAAGGGGGGGTGGCAGGGGTTGAGATGAGGGACAATGCAGGGAGCGGGGTGGGGGCCGCGAGTACCTGGGCTTGCCGATGAGGGGCCGCACTTCAAACTGCAGCGGCGTGAAGGGGTAGCCGGGCTGCAGCTCAAAGTTGACACGGAACTTGCAGAAGGCCGGCAGGCTGGAGAAGACGCAGCCGAGCCTGTGGGCACAACGACCGGTCACGCACGGGGGCAGCACGGAGTGGCGGCAGCAGCTTCGTGAGATGACGCCAAGCGAGGCGGCAGGGTGCTTCAGGGGTCAGAGACACAGAGCCGGCGCAGGCACAAGGCACCACCAGGAGCCCGAGTTCGAATCCAGTTTTACCACCCGCCTCTTCGCCTCGTTTCCGTGCTGACCCCGTGACATCACGTCTGGTCCGAGGGGCGTCAGCAGTGCCCGGGCTGAACCCACGGACTTGCTACGTGTCGGTTTATTCGTGGATTTGAACTGGCTCCAAACTACCCAGCCTCCCCAACAATGTCAGATTTTAATGCACCACATTGAGATCCTTTTGTTGATTTGCAAGTCATTTGATCGAAAGGGTTGCATTAACTCGATTTATACAAGACATTGCCTTCAGGGTCATATTCATTTCATCAATCACATTCCAAGATCTCGGATAGCGAGCGGTGCGCACTTCCCATCACACCGGCTGCTAGAGCTGTGATGATTCACCTCCCACCATACCAGGCGACGAGACGCACGTCCAGCTGAAGCGATAGGCAGTGTTAGAAGCGACTGGAGTGAGTGATGCTCTGGCAAGTGGCTACCAAAGGGGCCTCCGATCCAGACAACGCAAGAGGGAAAATGCAAGTGGGATTGGTGGACACCCTCTATGGCCCGTCAGGGTCACAAATCTTTGACCGAAATGCATCAATAACTACCCACGCAATTTCCCGCACGCGTCGCGAGCTTAACAACCGATATCAAACAGAAGCGGAATTGATCGGCGTATTATCTAAACCCCACACACCCCGCCCCCCCCCCCCCCGTATCCACGCCTCATCGGACGCAACACGCTGCCGTGCCAACGACCCGACCCGCCGAGCCGCACCTGAGCCCGTCGACAGACGCGCGCACGAGGTCGTAGCGCAGCCCCGTGCCCCCCAGCAGGAAGGCCACGTCCTCGCTCAGCCCCCGCGCCCGCTCCGCCACCAGCGTCAGCTCGTGCAGCACCTGTAGGGGACCCGCGATGGGACGCGGAGGTTTGGTGCGACACGAGGCACAGGCCACAAACACGCAAGTCCATGGGCCCGGACCGCCTGAAGTGGTACCGACAAATGCAGCCATCCCTCCTGGACTTCTGTGAAAAAGCGCTTCATAGCTCATTGGATTCCTCCAATCTAAATAAATATTCTGATTCTGAAGTGGCTCCACTTTCTTTCTGGGGTTCTTAACGGTGAATTCGGTGATAGCCCCTTGAAATGGGTGGGTTGTCAAATGACTCAAGGCTTATTAGGTCATAGAAACCTGTATTTCTTAAGGTTTCGCCACCCTGGATGATACCAACTTCAGCTGTGGCCCATTAGCACGGTTGGCTACATATGGTGCGCAAAGAAGTTCAACATACGTACACGGACAAGCGGCTCGCTCGCTCACTCAAACGCCCACAGATGGCGCTCCGTGGAGTTGGGTGCAGCGGGCACGGCAAGACCGTCGCCATTGGCGGCAGTGTCGGTGAACGCACCTGCGGGAGGTGCAGGCTGCTGCGGTGCTGCGCTGCCCACGTGCAATGGTTGCCGAGCCCCGCCAACAGCAGGCGCTGGAGGAGGCTGGTAGCCTCGGGGAACGGGGAATCTGTGCCGTGTCCCGGTGGGCGAAAGGGGGGGGGGGGGGCAGTTGAGAACGCGTCGGTGGGACGCTATCGGCACCACCGGCGACTTTGTGGTGGCCAGGAAGAGAGCGCCGCAATTTGACCGTCTTCGTCAGAAGCGAATACGACGAGACAAGGCTGTGTCCATTACCCGCGCCGTGTGGTCGTGTCACGTGACGTGCAAGCCATGATGGCAGGGCCAATCATATGGTCACAATCACACCTTTAGCAGCCTACAAATCGTCTTTTATGTGCATTAATACTCCGCCTTAGGTGTGTACGCACAAGAGCCACTTGTTATATGGGTCGCATCTATCATCTCGGACGCGACGAGGCTAGCCGGCGTACACACAGGCGCTAGACGGCTGCTAATTCGTAGGACCGCGAGAGGCTGCAACGGCTTGGGAGAGGCCTTCGTCCAGCAGTGGATCGAACACGGCTGCCGACGCTCGAAGCTCTTACCGCCGAGCTGCCACGTGAGCTGGATGTCGGAGATCTCTCGCATGGGCTGCCCGGCGAACGTGAGGCCGTCTGCGCGAGAGGAGAGGGAGGGGGGGCGCAGGCCCAGGCACGGAAACGTCAGCGGCTTTCGCCGGCACAGAAACAAACAATGCCTTCGTCTGCCTCTGTCAGCCTCGGTCACCATCGATGACTAATATAGGACTTTGCAAAAGGTTATTTTTAGCTCGGCGACTCTCAGGATCAACTTTAACCCTTAGAATCCTAACGGTTCCTTAGGCTGCTGGCTCTTTTTGAGCCTTGGGAAATAACATTGAGCCCTAAGAATCTCTAAAGTGCCTTCACCAGGCGCTCAGTAGAAGTCCCAAGATCAACTTGCGTACAGGTTGTGTATGCAGAACATGTGCTATCACTGCTCATTTCCAAGCAAGTATTCAGGTGTGGAAGCTTTATACGAAAACACAATAAATGTGTTAAGATCTGCTGCTCATGCACTTTCTGATAACAGATGCAATGTACAGATAGAGATTCCATTGATTTCTGTCCCTTTCCCAATTTCTCCATCTTTGTCCCGTTGATGTCGCCTTCCCTTCCTACCAACCCAAACCTTCACCACACCAGCCAGGCAAGTACCCGAGAACAACCCGTGCATCTTAACTCGCCAACCAACCAACGTCAAAGTCTCAACCCTCTCGCTGCCCTGAATCCTGCCCCGAACCCCCGCGACCTCCTGTTCACGTTTCGTTCTCCACGTCTCCATGTCGGGCGATGCCGTGCCCGATGGCGGCGGGTTTACCGATTCGCTTGCCGAACTTGACTTTCGCCTCCAGCGATCCGTGCAGGAAGAGGAACACAGCTTCGTTCTCCTGCCACCACTGCAGCTCCCACCCCGTCAGCCTGCGAGGAATTTATATTATTTTTATTATCACTCTGGTTAAACTCAGGAAAGCCTTGTCAAATCTGAAAACACTTCATCAAGATGGTCCTGCCAAGTTTTCGCAGTAGGGGCCTAAAAAAACTGGTGCGATTGCTGCCTCCCCCCCTTTGCCCCATGCGCGAGGTAAAAAAAACAACTAACTTTGGCCAATTTTCACATTTGGTAAAGCGGCTGAAACACGTCGCTTGGCCCAACCAATTGTCGGAGAGTCCGGCACGACAGGTTTGGCCGCAGCGCATGAATCAGCACAGGGGCAGAGGCCTCCACCACTGCCAGCAGCACCAAAGATCCCCCCCCATATGGCCTTAACAGACTGTTGGGGGGGGGGGGCAAGTACCTCGGGCAAGTAGCATCTATGAAGGCCGGTACGACACAAAGGGGGTGGGTGGCCAGCACCACACCCGGCCGCCTTTATCTCCCCAGTGGCGATATTTACACACTGCACAGGGTACTCATTTCAGGCCGAGTCGACCTAGGGGAGGCCCGGGACCAGTTCAGATAATCGTCACTGGTGTTGGCAATGAGCGGGAATCGAACTCGGGCGGCCGGGTTCGTACCGCTACACCGCTGCCACCAGCATTGCCACCACCACCACCACCACCGCCGCCACTACCACCGACATCACCCGCAGGTGCGAATGTGCCGAGGCCTTCACCTGTGGTACTCGGAGACGCTGTGGACGGGGACGAGGAGCTGCTGCTGCTGCTCACGCAGCGTCTTGGCCACCAGGTTCAGCTCCTTGTGGCGCTCGCGCTGCAGCCTGCAGCCCGGAGCCGATGACTCCGGTCAAACGCGAACGGAACCCGCCACGCGCGCGTGCAGCTCAAGTGGGGAGCGGCGGCGCAGTGGTCTGCGCACTGCGCTACCAACCTGGTGACCCGAGTTCGATTCCCATTCACGGCCAATGTCGATGACATCCCCTAGATCGACTCGGCCTGAAATGCGTACCTGGTGCGGTATATAAACATGAGCACCGAGGAGACAAAGGCGTGTGGGCGTGGTGCTGGCCACCCACCCAGTTGTGTGCCACGCTGGCCTGAATATGTGCTCGTTAACAGGGTTTATGGGGGATCTTTGTCTTGTCAACTGATGATGATATTGATTATGCTTTGGCATGTAGGACCCCATTGAGACCAGAAGACTTTCTTTGAGAATCATGGTATCATCATATCATCACCGCTCATGACAAAATCATCTGGAGCATGCCCCATGACCACGAAGAGAGGCCTTACGTTTCACAGAGACTGCCCGTAGGGAACGATGTTGCTGGAATAATCCCAATTCAGTCGTTTGTGATGTAATGTTTAAAATGCGTACCGTTATGCCGGCGTACAACGGCCTAACTCTTGCGAATGACGTCGCAGGGGTCTTTAACGTCCACTGTGAGTGAACCAGACGGCGCGTAGTAGTAGTATTATGATGGTTAATAACAACGATGATGACATTTCTAACGCGCCAGATTTTTGCAGACAAGTCAACAACTCAAGAGGCACGGGGCCAAGATCAGAGCTGCTCGACGAAAGGCCTGAGACCCAACACAGAGAGAGGCCTTTAGGTGTTTCCTGAAAGTAGTCGGAGTGTATTTAATGCTGCGAATGCACAAAGGGATTAGAGAGTTCCACAACAAGGGGGCGACAGCAGAGAACTGACGTGAGGCTGTAACAGTAGAGTGTATAGTAGTGTAGTGTATAGTAGTGTAGTGTAGTCTATTTTATAGTAGTGTATTTTATAGTAGTCTATAGTGTAGTGTAGAGTAGTGTCATGAATAGTGACGTGAGGCTGTAACAGTTCGAGACCTCGGTGTCCGAAGCCGATTTTTACACTACCGCAGTAATAACCGGGGGCGGCCTGCCAGATGCGAACCTTCCCAAACAAGGGGCCAGCGCACTATCGCTGGGCCATGAGGTCACCGCCAATGCCAACTAAAGGAGCAGAGGGGAGCCACCCTCTGCTCCGGCTCCTTTACCTTTTCACTTCCTTCTTCTCATTTGCCAGCTCCGTCAGTTCTGAAGAAAAAGAACAATAAGTATAACCCGTAAAAACAAAGTTTTTCACTATAAATCCTTTATATGCGTGGCAGCGAACTTAATATAAAGGATTTAAAAATATATTCGCCTGTGGAGGACGTGGGGATCGATCCCGCAACCTTTGGCATGGGAAGCGAGGGCGCTACCAACTGCGCTACTCCACCACGGCCTGTGGAGGGGTTACGCTCTGGGCTCTTATACTGTGACGTTCAGCCAAAGCCAAGAATGAGTTCTTTTGAATATATGTAAAATATTTTTTTTTGCCTAGAAAGTGTAAAATTTTGGGAATTTTTTTTCACGAACATTAATTGTCTGGCACAACGAGTCTGTGTGGAAAATGTCAGCTCGATTGGATCACGGGAAGTGGGTTAAAAAACGACCGAAAGATTTGCACGGTCCTAAGCAAGCAAGCAAGCACGCAAGCAAGCGAACTTAATATAAAGGATTTAAAAAGCCATTGCAATTCTCACATCGCGACGCTCCAATCCTGACGCCTTCTCCAATGCAGCTCTAATCCAAGTCGCTGTACCATCTTATTTATTTTATCGCCGACGAAGACTCGTGCGGGAACACGCAGCCGAGGTGTCCGTCTACTGGATGAGAGCCGTTTGATTTTTGAGCTTAAGTTACGTGCAACCGAGGCCAGTGCGGCCAAATCCAGTGAGATGCAGTACTTCTATGCTCCCACATTTATAATTTCCTGACTTCAGCAACCCGTACTGGCCAGCATGGCAGGTATGGTCAGATAACCCCCCTACCACCCACACGGCACGGGCAAGCCCTCATCCAGCAGTGGATTGTACAGGCTCCACTGGTACATCAACATGTCAGGCACACCAACGCAGTGCTCTATTGATGCTGCCTGCAGAGAGGAGCCCAGCCCACTGAGCCCCACAGCTCATGGAGAGGAGTGGGGGGGAGGGGGACAAGTAGCCAGGGGGGTGCCTGATGTTCCTGGGGCCCCCAAATACCCTACAGGATGCATTGTTTGTTTGTCCAAACTCCCTTACGGTATCGGAGTGATGACCAGTCTTGGCTTACAGACATTTTAATAATTGCGCTAGTTGTCGTTCTGCACTCATCGTTCTATACTCAATGGGGGGGGGGAGCTGGGGCTGTCGCTGAAGCCGGGAGAGGTGACTTCTCAGTGGCCACGGGGAACAGGCGAGGGGGGCAGCGCTGCCGTGGGCCGGGGGGGGGGGCCCTGTACCGTTCTTCTTGTCGAGCAGCAGGGCGCGGCTCGGCACTGGCTCGGCGACGCGATCCTGGTCGTTCCTGGATTCGTCTGCACGGGCAAGCCAGGAGGGCGTCACACACGGCACGATTCGCTCACCGCGTCATCGTCGTCGTCGTCATCCATTCAAGTTGATTCGCAGGCTCACGGTGTGTACGCTGAACCGCGCGCGCAAGAATTCCTAAGCTACGACGAACGGAAAAAATGTCACGTGGATTTATACAGCGTCTAAATGCGACCATATCTCAAGAGATAACAGGGGAGAAGTTGGAGAGTGTGTGGAGGGGAGTAGAGTGAGATGAGAGGGGAGAGGTAGGAGAGTGCGTGGAGGGGAGAAGAGTGAGATGGGAGAGGGGAGAGGTAGGAGAATGTGTGGAGGAGAGTAGAGTGAGATGAGAGGTAAGAGGTAGGAGAGTGCGTGGAGGAGAGTAGAGTGAGATGAGAGGGGAGAGGTAGACAGGGGGCGTATGCATTGAGGTTCGTGGTGAAATTCACCAAGGGGTTTGGATTAGATGTCAATGGTGCAATGAGGAGCCTGGTGGGTATCATTCTTGTCTCACCGTCCATTTGCGCCATGTGGAAGTTGATGTCCTCCAGGGTCTTCTTAGTCTGCTGCACTCGATTCTCCAGAACCTCTAGATGACCCTGCATGGGGGAGTAGAAGGGACGCCCGGTGTGACGAAAGAAGATTCCATTCATATGCTCGCTCCTGGGGGACGGCCAGGTGGCTCAAGAGGTCGGAGTGCTGAGCCGGCACCGCTAAGATCCCAAGTTCAAAACCAGGCAGGCGCGACTGGCTGCGATTAAACTGGGTTCTCTAGAGGTATCCGAGGGGCTCGGAAGTCAGAGTGCTAAACCGGCAACGGCTGAGCTCCTCGGTTCCGAACCAAGCAGGGCAAAGCTGGCTGTGATTAAACCAATTCATTCGAGTCAAAAGGGACCCCTTGCTCTGTTCCGCGCTGGGGACCCACCTGCATTTGTGCGAGCAGCTCCGTCAGCTGCTCCGTGCTGCCACGCGCGTACACGTGCTTCGCCTCATCCCGCAGGCAGTCCCTCTCGGCCCTGAGCTCCGTCAGGAACTCGTCGTGCTGCCGGGGCAAAGACGGCGCGCGCTCGTCAAACACCGCCCCACCGCCAAGCGCCGCCTGCCTCTGTCGCCGCAAGGGGCCCTCGCAGAAGCGACTTGGGAGTGCGCGGAAATTTCAACAGAAAGAACTCAACACACGTTCCGCAAGATCAGACCGTGTCTGTCCACAGTTCGCCGAGCTGCATTGGCTTCCGATTGCCGAACGAATGCGTTATAAGGTCGCACTCATTACACACAAAGTGCTTGCCAAAAATGAACCACAATTCCACCTTGCTGATCTCGTCAAGGAACAGACCATCACGCAAACTCCGGTCATCCTGGCAGCGGCTTTTGGCTAGTCATCAAACAAAGATGGTCACTACATCGCGCGCTTTCAGATGTCCTTCTGCAGCCGTCTGAAACGCTCTTCCTTCCCGTATTAAGAAGCCACTGGAGCTACACACTTTTAAATTTAGATTGAAAACTAACTTCTTTCAAACTGCCTTTTGTGTTCAGTTTGTTGTCCTTCCCCCGCACCTCCGATTAGCGCAGTTGACTACGTACGGTGCAAAAAAAGTTCAACATACATATGAAGTACCGGTGAAGACACTTGACGCCGAGGTTGAGGCACACGGATATTGATTTAACACAGCTCGTATGTGACATACAGCACTGGAGGGGGTATCGGCCCCCTCACCCGACTAGCTAAGGATACACTTCCTAGCTAAGCCTAGCCTGCCTCTTAGTCCTCCACTAATGAGCTAGGGGAGGCTGTCTGGCCCGACACTGGTAAGTCGGGCCCGGTACCCGGAGTCCCAGACCAGCTCTTACAAGAGCACCGGCTCTGGCTCTCGGGACCACGCCACTGGCTCTGTCCTGTCCGGCCCTGATAAGGACATCGAACGAGGGGAGTCCAGGGCTCTATCTAAGACGTCTTCAGTCTTCTTGGTTAGCTTCTAACATAACTGACTCGAGCCCTTATAACATCCCCTTTTATACCCAACCCCTCCTTGAGGGGTGGGGCCCCGGGGGATCGTAACGCCGAACCAGCCCCCCCCCAGGGTGTCTGGCTCGGACGTCGCAGAGGGCATCTCCCTGTGCACACACGTAGCCCCGCCTACTGTGTTTGTTTCCCATAGACTGCCATGCATAACGGCCCTCTCTCTAACACCCCTACACATACAATAACACCGTGGCCTTATATATATAATAGGCGACGTTTCAGGCAATGGCCCTTATTTTCCTCGTTAAAGGGAATGGTGTTCTGGATGAATGTGTTGAGTTTCCTTGTGACTTGTGCGACACCACCCAACGTGGCATCCAGAAATAATTTGTAAAATAAAAAATAGTGTTACCAGGTCGAAATTATTCCACTTTGGTATCCGATTAGCGCAGATTAAGATGCTGGCAGTGATAGGTAAATACAATTTGGAGGCCTTTTCAAATGGTAGGTGCCGTGGGCCGTATGAAATGGAGACAGGCTGCATACAGCCCGTACACCACAAGTTCCCCACCCCTGGAAAGGGTCTCGCTGCAAGAAGGGCCTTGGTTTGATTCCCGACTGGCTTTCTCCGTGGAGTTTGTACATTCTGCCCCTGTTCTGCATGGGTTTCCTCCCATGGCAACAAAAAAACCCAAAAACATTGTTACAGGTATTGGCCAAACATTCCAATGCTGAGAAAGTACCTGCAAATCACTCAATCGGGATGAGACACAGCAGCGATATCACCCCCTACTGCGAAAAAAACTTGGCAGGACCCTCCCGAACAAGTCTTTGAGACTGGGTAAACGAGTGTCAATGTCCCCACCTCCGTCTGCTTGCAACTCATCATCCTCCTGCAGAGCTGCGGGTCCAGCGACTTCAGCAACCGATCTCCACCCTCGCCGGTGAGCCTGGTTCGCAAAGAGGGAGGCAGCGTCGGTAGGCACAAGACGCCGCTCAAGCAGTGGGCCCAGACTTTATCACTTTCAACGCAATGACAGCGCATAACACACCTTGCACAATGTTAAACTAAAACTAAACTATCTGTTTTATTTTACCAGGTAAGGCCCACTGAGCTGGAGAGATGTTAACTACCTCGCCTGGTATACAGGAGGTCGTGGGTTTGATCCCGACCCTGACGCCTGCTCTATATTTTAAGTTTGCATGTTCTCCCTGTGGTCGTGTGGATTTTCCCTTCACATTTAGAATCAACATCATGCATTTAGAGTATTTGGCTAGTGCTATGAATTCCTCCACGATATGCCGCTTCGTGGACATATCATTTGTGATAGCCAAATCACTTCTGAAAAAAAGCTACATAGCTCAGTGGGCCTTACCTGGTAAAATATAAAAAACTTTAGTTTGAATACGTTTAGGAGCCACTGCTCTCGACACTAGAACAGGGGTGGGGAACATCCGGCCCGGCCGTATAAGGTTCACGAAATCATTTGGCAGTTCCAGCCATCACATCAGGAGCGAGTTAATTTAATGTTTGACCAAATATAACAGGCTAAATCTTTAAGTTGATACCTTTGTATGGCCCGCGAATTATGTTATTGGCCCTTGGCAGAAAAAAGGTTCCCCACCCGTGACTAGAACCACGTTCCCTTCGATAGCGCCCCGTCTCACTGTGCCGTCTGCTCCTGGATCCGTCCAAGTTGCTCTTCTTTGGCTCTCATCTTGGGGATGACCACATGCCTCTCCCGCACCGTCCTGCGCAGCCGTTGCCCTCGCTCCTCCTCCTCCTGGGGCTGCCCGAGAGAAACGCAGACGACTCTTGTTATCCGTGGCAATGGGCGGGTAGATATGTACACGTTGAACTTCTTTCGCATCGAAGTCGCCAACAATCGTTTTTATACAATGTTGTACTTATTTAATAGGCCCCAGAGGGATGTTGGACTGAGTCAATCTCCAACAGATATCATGAACCTGAGACATTTTTATGCGAGTCGATCCCCACTGACCAAAAGCTCAAATGAGTTGTGAGATTCAGGGGGGTGGGGTGGGTTCCCTGGAGAAATGGCATCATTATTATTACTATTGTAACTCAAGCAAGTCCAAAGTGATCTTCTATCGGAAGCAATCGTACACCACCGCTACAACGGGTAACAACAACGCGTGGTTACAGCGTGCATGTGGTTACCATGACCATGATCTCGCTATGTCTGGATAGGGCCACGGTGGCTTCGAGCAGCATGTTCTTCATGAAGGCCCGGATGGTGACGTTGCCGTCCACCCAGCCCTGCAGCGCGAAGGGGCAGAAGGGGCAGGTGAGACACGAAGCCACGCGACACCCCGAACTCCACCACACGTCCGGGACCATTTAAGGGGCAACATTTTTAGCCGGGCCGCGGTGCCTACGCACCCCTGCAATGAAGCACCGTGGAAGCAACGAGGGTTTTGTGGACCACACAAACATTGCGAAACTCCCTTCCCGTGGACATCGAGGTGCTATGCCCTGGCGTGAGAGGGAGCAAGAATAAAATGTATCCATGTTTGGGCAGCAACGATTTTTTTTGTTATGAAAAAACGGGCGACAGCAAATATTGCGGGCGACGATGATTGCCGGCGACAATTTACACGAATACTAAACCGGCGTGTCGCGGCCCATGGCTAGCGCTGCATGGCAGGTGCACGAGTAGCATTCAGAGTAGAGTGAATGCATTCGTTTTGTTACCAGGGGTGAAGGGCCGTGTGGTCCACGGGCCAAACAAGTTTGAGCAACACCGGAGCAGAGAATGTAATGAACCAACGGGGGGGGGGGTGGGTGGGGGACGGGGAAGGGGATGGGCAACCTTCACCGCGGCTACGGTAATGGCACACGCGACGCGAGGCTCACCTCGTGGCTTGAGGTGAGGCTGATGTTTTGGCAGGCCTGGGCAATGGCTGGCATGAACCCTGCGCAGAAGAATTGCTGTTTAGCTCTCCAATGTGTTCAAGGCCTGCACTGCGTCTAGTCTCGGCATGACATACGACGTTTCGCTCCACGTGCTGGCAGATTCAGCACGTGGACGTCATGCCGAAGAGTGCACAGCACTACCCAAAACACATCGGAGCACTACACGGAAGGAAAGTCCACGCAGTGGGAACGGTTGTTGTTGCTCCTGGTGTCATTCCAGCCAAGAGGCCAAAAACAAGTTCACGGCTCATAAAATCTATTCGTTTGGTATCCGCCCTTTTCTTATAGCGCAAGGCTCTCTCGGGAGGTGCTACATTTCACAGACACGGTCTGCGGTAGTTTTTTGCTGCAGGTGGCAAAGTTTAACTTCCAGCAATATTGACCCAACACAAGCAAAACTGCTTGAATCCATGCTGGTGAACTGCCAGATGTAATGGGCAAATAGATGGGTACTAGTTCCACGCAGTTATATCACACACAAAACACAAAGTAAAAGAACAATAATGTGGCGGTGCCAACACCACCGCTACAACCGCTACAACCGCTACAACCACGGCTCACCATCAGTGACGATCCTTGAGTTGCCTCCGCTCGGCGAGGCCTGGAGTTCACCGTGTCCGGCAGAGAGGGACAGCTGGAGTGCCGGGAGGAACGTCGGTCCCTCCTGCTCCTTCTCCTCGGGCTCGTCCTGCCACAGGCCCACAATTGCATCAGACTGACAGAGCCCCCCCCCCCCCCTGCCCCCCTCCACCACCACAGCCAGCAATAGGCCCCTGGCAAAAACGCTTTAGACTCTTACCTTGCAACACTACACCATTACAGCAGGCATGTGAGGATGTATTAAGTCGTTAAAATATATTTTTATACCGAATGCCTAAGAAATTCTAATCGTGCCACAGTTTTGGCTCCTTGTGTAATGAATTAGCATTACTCCGAAGGATCCATTAAGTGCCCTTAATCTGGTTCTGAGCAGACAGAGTAGGAGTCTCGGGGGATACAGGGCAGCAGCTGTCATGGAGAAAGGGTAGAGATCACCACGGTGACCAGGTAAAGGTTACCGAGAAGAAAGGGAAACATTTGCAATGGAGACCAGGCAGAAGGGTTACCTCAGACACAGGGCAACAATTACCATAGAGACAGGGCAGGAGTTACCATGGATACAGGGCAGGGGTTACAGTGAAGATGGAGATACAGTTGATGTTTGAGGTGGCCATGTTCTACTTCTATTTTTTTTCCAGGTAATGTCCACCGAGCGATGTAGCTCTTTTTCAGAAGCAACCTGGCCACAAATGAGAACTCAACCAAGTGGCTTATCATCGTGGAAATGTATAGCAGCCAATAACTCTAAACGCATGTTTCTAAAGATGGGGACAGGGTTACCGTGGAGACGGGGGCACGGTTACCGTGGAGACGGGGGCACGGTTACCGTGGAGACGGGGGCACGGTTACCGTGGAGACGGGGACGCGGTTACTGTGGAGACGGGGGAAACGGTTACCATGCAGGCGAGTGTATCCCCGTCCCTGTCGCTGCGTCGCCGCTTGCCGCCGCCGCCGCCGCCGCTTTCCTCCGTGGCGCGCTTCCCCTGCGCCGCCGCTTGGCACGCCGTACCCCCACCTCCCGTGTGCTCCTCCAGCTGCCCCGTCCACAGCTCCTGCTGCCCAACAGTTGAAGCTGCGCAGCGGCGAAACGTAGCGGTCGGGGGGGGGGGGGGCATGCGAGTGAAATCAATTGAACGTCGATTCTTAGCAAAGAGATGTGCGCGTGACGATTTGCCAAACAAAAAAATAATAAAAAAACGCACCCGCAAATTAAATTTGCCAACTTTTAAAAATGACACCGTAAATTACTCGGCTGGGACTACACATTGCAACATCGCACCCGACTGGGAATGTACTCCGAAACGTGCCCATGAAACACCAGCGGCGCCTTCCCTTCGCGATCATAGCCTTGCCCTATAACAGGGGTCGCCAACCAAAATAACAAGAGCAGACATTTTTTTCGAATTCTGTAAAAAAAAAAGATACTTCAAGAGGCACAACGCACGTTGTGAATACAAGACGGTGTATCCTTAACAAGTCACGAAGCACTCCTGAAAGAGCCGCACGCGGCTCTGGAGCCACGGGTTGCCGACCCCTTGCGCTATAAGAACGGCATGAATACCAAACACCCTCTCCTCTCACCGCACTCACCCGGCAAAGTCTCGTCTTGCATATTGTACGAGGTGTGGAAATCACCGTGGGTGACTGCCTGCTGGGATCCGGCCTTCTCTATCTCGGACACCACCTTCAGCGCCTCCTCACACAGGTGCCCACCTGCCAACGCCAACACCCGCACCCATTGTGGATTGACAAGACATAGACCTGGCAAAGTGGCCATTGAGACAACAAGGCTAGACATATGCAAGGGTCGTGTAAGGACACGGGGTGGTGTAAGGGCACGTAGGACTCCCTTTCACGCATACACATTTATACACACACAAAGATAGATCCGTCAGTGTAGTCTTACAAACTGTGGGGGAAATTTCTGTTAGAGAGCACCTATTATCATCAGTAAAAGGGGTATTTGTACGCGCCCCTGAGTTTGTTGTCTCTTCGAGAGTGAATGAATGCTGCGAGCATTGCACAATTGAAATTATAAGTATTATCGGTGCAAACAAGACAAAAAAAGAATCAAATCTTGAATCGAGTCACAGCCCTGAACCATAACAATTATTCGAATAGCTGGGTGGCGCGGGGGGCGAATCGCGACACGTCCAGTAGCAGTTCCCCTTGCAACTTTCCCAGACTCGGAGCGCTCTCAAACCCACCCTGCAGCGCCATCTCCATCTCCAGGTCTGCGAGCTGGACCTGCTTGGTAAGCAGCGGCATCAGCTGGCCGAGCCGGTCCGAGGTGGTTAGCCTCCTGTTGCTCGCCGTGGCGTCGTCGTCGTCGCCGCCGCCCGCCCCCCTCGCTCGCGCCGCTTGCAGCATCGACAGCCGGCGTCGCACGGCGCGCGTGCACTCGGGCGTCAGCGCCATGGCGGACGAGTAGCGCCTGCCAAGCAGGATGTCCGTGTGGGGCCGAGTGTCCCCGTCGGCGGAGGCGAACGGCAGCAGCATGGTGGCGCGCCGGTGGGTACCGTGCTCGCCCGCACCCGGCTGCTTGCGCTGCAGCTGCTGCTCGTGGAGGGTCATGAGCGACAGCCTCTTGTCCAGCTGCTTTCTCAGCAGGAAAGTCGTGGGGTTGTCCGTTGGTCTTGCCGCCGCCACCTCCGTCACGGCGGCATCGCATTTCATCTCCAGACGAGCGCTACTTGGCTCCACCGATAATGCCGCCGGCTCCTTTACTGGCGACCCCAGAAGTTCCTTAGGGACCTTGTCCGTTCTGCTTTCGAATACGCCTGCACCAGCCAACTTTACTTTGTTTTCTTCTGCGCCCAAATGGCCAGACTTGCCGAGTGAGCTCACCTCCTCGATGGCTTTCGGCTGCGCCCTCGCCGGCAGCTCGGCCGCCTCCAGCAACTTCCCCGGCTCCACCGACTCGGCGTCTCGCGCGACCGTGCAGAGCCGCGGAATCGTCACGTTGTTCGCCGCAGCGGCCCGGACGATCGGCTCGGTGTCGGCCGCCGTAGTGCGTCCCTCGCCGTCCGTCCTTGCCCACTGATGCCCATCCCCTCTGGCCTCTCCACTGTCTCTCCCTGCCCCGGCCTGCCCACCAAACTCTGCGGTCGCCACCGGTTGTTCCATCGTGATGGGGCGATTGGACCGTGTGCTGCCCTCATGCACACCACGGCCACCATCAGCTGCGGCCGCACCACTTCCACAAGGCCGGATTTCGACCTCCTCCGGTGGCGAAGCTCGCCGGTCTCCGACGCTCACGTGCTTAGGTTCTACTCGAGCCGGCTGCGGGTTGCCGAGCAGTTGTGTCGTCTCGCATTCGATGATCGCGCTGCTGCTGTTGCTGATGCTCTTCGGCGCCACGACATTGCTCTTGGCGCCACCGGTCTTCTTGGTGTTCAAAGCTCTCGGTGGCTCATTAGTCGTGACACCCCGCAGCCCCTCTCCAGTGATCGCCACTGTTTGGCACCTCGCGACCTCCACCTTGTCCTCGTCGTGAAATATTACAGTTCTGTTTCCACGCGGCGCAACGTTGGATGGCCGAGCTCGCAGCTCCTGTGTGGCAGCATTGTAATTTTCTGCGAGAGGTCTAGTAGTTACATCGTTACGAATTACCGCGGTGTGGCTTCTTGTCATCTCCATGTCAGCTTCTTCGTACTTCTCTCCGAGAGATCTTGTTGGCTCGTTACGAATCACTACGGTGTGACTTTTGGTCATCTCCATGTCAGCTTCTCCATACTTCTCTCCTAGAGATATTGTTGGGTCGCTACGAATCATCGCTGTGTGGCTTCTTGTCATCTCCATGTCAGTTTCTTCGTACTTCTCTCCTAGAGTTCTTGTTGGCTCGTTACGAATCACTACGGTGTGACTTTTGGTCATCTCCATGTCAGCTTCTCCATACTTCTCTCCTAGAGATCTTGTTGGGTCGCTACGAATCACCGCTGTGTGGCTTCTTGTCATCTCCATGTCAGTTTCTTCGTACTTCTCCCTGAGAGATCTTGTTGGGTCGTTACGAATCATCGCTGTGTGGCTTCTTGTCATCTCCATGTCAGCTTCTTCGTACTTCTCCCCGAGAGTTCTTGTTGGGTCGTGACGGATCATCGCTGTGTGGCTTCTTGTCATCTCCATGTCAGCTTCTCCATACTTCTCTCCTAGAGATCTTGTTGCATCGCTACGAATCACCGCTGTGTGGCTTCTTGTCATCTCCATGTCAGTTTCTTCGTACTTCTCCCTGAGAGATCTTGTTGGGTCGTGACGAATCACCGCTGTGTGGCTTCTTGTCATCTCCATGTCAGTTTCTTCGTACTTCTCCCCGAGAGTTCTTGTTGGGTCGTGACGAATCATCGCTGTGTGGCTTCTTGTCATCTCCATGTCAGCTTCTCCGTACTTCTCTCCTAGAGTTCTTGTTGGCTCGTTACGAATCACTACGGTGTGACTTTTGGTCATCTCCATGTCAGCTTCTCCATACTTCTCTCCTAGAGATCTTGTTGGGTCGCTACGAATCACCGCTGTGTGGCTTCTTGTCATCTCCATGTCAGTTTCTTCGTACTTCTCCCTGAGAGATCTTGTTGGGTCGTGACGGATCATCGCTGTGTGGCTTCTTGTCATCTCCATGTCAGCTTCTTCATACTTCTCCCTGAGAGATCTTGTTGGGTCGTTACAAATCACCGCTGTGTGGCTTCTTGTCATCTCCATGTCAGTTTCTTCGTACTTCTCCCTGAGAGATCTTGTTGGGTCGTGACGGATCATCGCTGTGTGGCTTCTTGTCATCTCCATGTCAGCTTCTTCATACTTCTCCCTGAGAGATCTTGTTGGGTCGTTACAAATCACCGCTGTGTGGCTTCTTGTCATCTCCATGTCAGTTTCTTCGTACTTCTCCCTGAGAGATCTTGTTGGGTCGTGACGAATCATCGCTGTGTGGCTTCTTGTCATCTCCATGTCAGTTTCTTCATACTTCTCCCTGAGAGATCTTGTTGGGTCGTTACAAATCATCGCTGTGTGGCTTCTTGTCATCTCCATGTCAGCTTCTTCGTACTTCTCTCCTAGATATCTTGTTGGGTCGCTACGGATCACTGCTGTGTGGCTTCTTGTCATCTCCATGTCAGCCTCATCGTAATTCTCCCTGAGAGATATTGTCGGGTCGCTACGAATCACTACGGTGTGACTTTTGGTCATCTCCATGTCAACCTCGTTGCCTTCAAACCCGATCGTGACATCGTGACGCGGCGGCTGGTCTTCTCTCGGCGCTGACCTTCGCGGGGTCGCGTGCTCGGCCTCCCTGAGCCCAAACGGCGTGCGACTCCCGGCCAAGTCCACCGCTTTGGGAACGTACGTAGACTTATGCCCGTACGGCACGGAAGCCTTCACCCCACCAGGCTGCGTCTCTACCTCCTCTTGCGTCCGGATCACGACCGTGTGACTGCGAGTCATCTCCATCTCCTCCTCTGCTTCTCCCCCCCTTTTCCCGTTCGCCGGCGCCAGGAAGGGAACAGAGGGCGGGCAATAGGGGTCGTCGCGCCGTGTCTGCGGCTGGACCGCCGTGCGTTTGTTGCGCAAGGGCTCAACAAAGTCGCCCTCAATGAGGGCAGTGACGCCGACCGTCATGTCCATCGCGTCGTCCTCGAAAATGGCAGTGCGGTCGAGCATGGAGTGGGGGACCCCTGCGGGAAAAGCGGGCACGTCGCCCTGCGTCGGCTTCGGCGGCGCTGGTCGGTTCGCCTGGGCGACGGTGCTCGGCCCGACGTCAGCCAGCCCCTCGCCCGCGCAGAACGGATCCGAGAAGAAGCGGTGTCCGCCAGGCTCCGGCTTGCCCCTGTTGAGCCTCTTCAACGTTTCTTGGGGGACACAACGTGGCGATGGGGAAGCTAACGTTAGTTTAACGATTCATAAACCCGGGGTTCCGTAATGCTCTGCATGGATACTCGGAAGTATTTCATTTCCGGCAATAAGGGTAGCGCTCGAGCAAGGTGCGCGAGCTGCAGTAAGACAATGAGGGTCAGACAGCTGGGCAAGGTGAAGGCAAGCCTTCGGTCAATTTTGCCACTTTTCAACAGGGTAAGTCCCTTAGAGTAACATAACTTTATACTAAGGTTTTGTTCACGTTGGATAATGTTCACGAGCGTTACCGTAGTCCCCCGCCCTTGCCGCCCATTCCAAACAGACGGAGAGTCGGCCAGGCATATGGAGACAGCTCGTACATTAATGGCTGTAAGAGTAAAAAATAACGGCCATGATGCATCAAAATAGTTTATCAAGCTGAATTTTACAGTATTTGCATATAAAAGGAGAATTAAATGGTTTCCCCACTCACCAGGCACGATGGGTTAGGGTTAGGATTTATGAACATGGATAATCACGCGTGTCAACGTTGCTCGTTTTAAACACAGGGCTGCTTGCTGCACCTTTGAAGTCGATCTTTTCAAACTTGGCTGCCCCAGCTGGGGCCTTTGCTGCTGCCGGAATAATCGGAAGATCCTCTCCATCCTGTGGAAACAATAAAAAAAACAACCTCCAGCTTTGTGTCCTCAACCTCCCACATCGAATCAACTCGGCTGATCGTGTCCTCGTTTGTGGGGTGAAGTTTTGCTGCCACCCATAAATAATTTGCGGACATTCGTCACCGAGCAGGACATACCTTCTCTCTACCTCACTATGTAAACCTACAAAGTAGTGAACCACTGAAAACTCTATGCAAGCCCGCGAGTCTCGATGCGAGTCACGATGCGATACCACATGGCAGTGAACCACTGTGAACTTTAAAAACTCAACGGAGGCATCGAAGCAATTCACTGCATGTCAACTCTGGATACCTGGTGTATATTTGGAGTTTACGTGTCTCTCTCCCCGTGGTCATGTGAATTTTTCTTCAGCTTCTCCTAGTTTTCCCTCCACATTTAGAAGCATGCATTTGGAGTATTTGGCTGCGATAAATTTCCACATGATAAGCCACTTCATTAGGCTATCATATGTGGCCAGGTCGTTTCTGAAAAAGAGTTATATAGCTCAGTGGCCCTTTTCTGGTAAAATAAAAAATAAAGTTAGTTATAAATTCATCTGGACATGGACTTGTAAGCTGCTATTCATCATTTTGCACGCAGGAGAACAGATGGGATCGAGAAAGGTGTGAATGGTTTTCTCCATAAAACTAATTTCCCCTCCTGCCGTAGCTACAACAGCAAGGTTGGGTCCTGCTTGGCTCGGAGCAGAGAGGAGAAACTGCTGACCTCGGTGAGTTGGGCTGGGTTCTGGATGGGCCCATGCAGCAGAGTGTCCAATCCTAAGCCACACACAAGTACACACGGTCACACGCTTGTAACTGCCGAGACATTTCGTTCGCAGATTATGAGCCTCCTGACATAGAGCGACCAACAGAGTTTGACTGGATGGCTATGCGGTCTCACATTGGCCGTGTCAGAGACGTTGAGTCAGTGCCGCGGAGTTCTTGGTTTCAAATTTGGGTTTCAAACACTCATGATTAAATTGGGTTATCGAGTATCGTTGACAGCTTCGGCATGGTCAATGACGGCATAAAAAACTTAGCATCTTGTTAAATATCGGTTTTCACTTCATTTAGCTTATTTCAGCTCTGAGGATTAAACTGTACTATTTTCATTTTACCAGGAAAGGCCCACTGAGCTATAGAGCTTTTTCAGAAGCGACCTGGCCACAAATGATAGCGCAACGAAGCGGCTTATCTTGTGGAAATGTATAGCAGGCAAATACTTTAAATGAACGTTTATAAATGTGGAGGAAAAAACCGGAGGACCCGGAGAAAAATCCCCGCGACCACGGGAAGAAACACACAAACTCCAAATATACAGGCATCAGGGTCGAGATCGAACCCACAACCTCCTGTATACCAGGCAAGGTGGTTAACATCTCCCCACCGTGGCACCCATAAAACATTTATAAATAAGTTTGTCATGTGACAAACATTCGTCTACCGCAGGGCGTATGGAAAAGTGCATCGCCTCTAAGACGGGTCTCTTGTAGGTATCTCAGAAGCAGTTGTGACATCTGCTTGTGTGGCACGTGCATTAACATCGTGGGGGGGGGGGCAGGTCGTAGTCTTACCTGCTATCTTCTGCCCCACAGGAAGGCTGCACACACGCGCACGGAGAAAGAACGGAGGTTCATTAGCTCAGCCCACAGCTAGCGTAGCTTCCATTCAAGCAGTATTCGTTTACGACAGCCACCTCACCTTGCGTCCTCACAGAGACCAGCTTCAACCTTCCCTGGAGGTTCACCATCTGTTTAAAGACAAAACGGTAATTAATTTTCCACAAAAGCCTTTCACGGCCTCAGGACGCTTACACTCCAGGACAGTCCCGCAACAGGATGGTTGGGCTAACTTCTTCATAAAAGAGCGTTTGGCTTCTTGTGGGAGGAAACCAATGTAACCGGAGAATACACACCACACATACTGGAGGATAACTCTCGACGACGCACACAGATGGCTCCACCACAAGCCAACTTGCTGTGTTGTCATCTCCGTGTAAACTAGGGGGTCGGCAACCTGCGGTTCCAGAGCTGCATGTGGCTTTTTATGGACTGCCTCGTGACGTAATCTATGTGTGTATTCACATTGCATTGTGGCTCTTGAAATATTGAGTTTTGTACCAAATTATAAAAAAAATGCCCACGTTATGTTGGTTGCCGACCCCTGGTGCAGATTGTAATGTGGAACGATGTTGCAAAATAAGTTGCAGTGTCTAACATAGGACATTTCTGAACACTTGCAGAACACAACAAAAGCAACAAGATAGTTCGGCAAGGTGACTTCGGCATTACACTCATGATACATGCGTCAAATCGTGCGCTTTAAAAATCTATTGTGTAGAATTGATCCTAATCAGTCAACAAGTGATCATCCTCACAGGCTAGCTCTATCGTTAGCCGCTTCTCAGTCATGGATGGTTAGTACCAGAGGTGTGGACTCGAGTCATGTGACTTGGACTCGAGTCAGACTCGAGTCATGAATTTGATGACTTCAGACTCGACTTGGACTTGCATAACAATGACTTTGTCCCACCTCTGAGGTGTGGACTCGAGTCATGTGACTTGGACTCGAGTCAGACTCGAGTCATGAATTTGATGACTTCAGACTCGACTTGGACTTGCATAACAATGACTTTGTCCCACCTCTGGTTAGTACCCAAGCAGGCGCAAACATACCAGCAAGTAAATGTATTACTTTAATAAGGGAAAAAATACATACAGGCGACGCATTCCAGGTCATAACCCGCATTCTACAAAGTATGGTTATATAGCCAAACTCATGTTTTTTATTATCTGTGTGCTTCTTTCATGTGGATCATTCCTCTGCTTCATTACTCTGGATTATTTAAAATTTACCGTATATTAGATTTTCCATTCAATCTGCGTATGGAAAAGTAAATTTTTTAATTTCTCGGTTCACACCCAGACAAGGAAAAAAACGTAATCCTTCTTGATTATTAAAAGTAATCGTGACGGAAAATCGCATGGGTGGCGAATCGTTCCACGCTTGGCAACAAGCATGGCTTTGTTAGTGAAATGATTGTTTGCGTAAACTTACCAACGCTGACACCAAGAAAAGTCGTCTCTGTGTTGAATTCTCTGCAAGAGTGATGCATAACAGAGTTACCTATGCAACTTCACACAAACAGACATAATAGTTAATTTACAGATTGTCATACATTATAGCTTTTCTCCCAATTAGCTCGCTCTTGGCTATCCACAGGTGGTTTTTATCTGGGATGCAAACAACCACGCTTACAAAAACTGAAAAACACTCCTGACGATTTAATTATTAGTTGCTTCTCACTTACCAAGGATCAGTCACTCAATTACCCATGTGACCACGAAAAAAAATTCAAGTAAAGCAATAACTCTAAGGCACAATTAAAGCAAATGCACATTCTACAGCTTCACCCCCATTGTATGTGGGTACACAATTACAGTATTATATGTCGTTAGCCTAAGTTACAAGTTTTGTGTTATCCGAGTTAAATCCAGACTCCCATTTCCACCTCACCCTGGATAATCAAGGGGTGATGAATTCTAGCAGTGAGCATTGCACCATATTGCATCAGATGTCAACTTTGCAACCACTAGATGTGGTGTCATTAATGGACAGAAGGCATGGTGTCCATCAATGACATTGGCCATGGTGACCCCTTGACCTTGATTTTTAAAGCAGGCTGCGTAACCCAGCGGGAAGCACTCTCTTACTTCACGTGGTCTGTTGTGGCGAAGCTGACCCTCCGCGAAAGCTTCAAAGACTTCCTGCGCACCATCGTGTCTGCCTGCTGGGGGTGAAGGGAAAACGTCGCACGAAAGTTACGTGGTGTGAATCATCAGCGGGGGGGCATCACGAGCATAACTTTTCCACCTCGCATCGCACCGGTGCGGACTTGAAAGGACGGCAGATCCGCCGCCTGCTACGTTACCATTTTATTGTCATCTCGCTCTTCCAAAACCGGTTTCTCCGGGACTTTCAGGATCTGTGGGGAAGGAGACGGGGCGTCCATTAGCGACACGGCACAGCACACCGAGGGTGCCATTGTGGGGTTGGAACACATCCAGCGAGCACCAGACAATATTTCCAATCAGTCGGTCCTAACGTCGAGGGGTCAACATACTCAGCCACCAGTGAAATCTCAGTTCGGGGTCAAATGGCAAACTTATGAAAGCAGCGTTGAAACCCAACTTCGACAGTGGCCTCGCAATAAGGCTGCTGCAAGATGACAACCATGTGGAATATTTTACGATATGTCAACGATAACTGTATCGTTCAGTTTGCAAAACATCGTTGCTATATCACACCTCACAATTTTTTTTCGAAATAACACAAGAGTTAAAGTTCAAAGTTAATTTATTAGGTATAGCCCTGTGAGCCATTCGGCTCTTGAATCGGGTGCAACCGCAACAAACAAAAAAACATGAACAAGAAAATATCTTAAAGTGACTATGTGCAAACAGAAAATCCAAGAAAAGAGTTGTAAATAAACAGCTTTATTACCCATTAAACGTGCTTATTTTCATCAATTACAACTTAAAGCATAGCCTATTGTTGTAGTTAATTTGATTTAATTGCTTGTGTTTCTGACAGTTCTAAGTGTTACAGATTGTCACGTTGCAAATATTAAAAGACTGATGGCACTCTTATGGAGAGTGCACTGCAAGTTTAACTTTTTGGACTCCTCACATTCATATTTGAGGTACAGCAAACCAACACGTGACATATAACCGCAGTTATTCGGAAACCGATACGGTGATAAATAATCGAATTGTGAACTTCGACACCGTAACAAATTGTTATCGTGAAAAAACAACTATCCTGGCACAATCCCCATCAGCAGGCGAACTTCACACTGGCCTCGTTCAACCCTGGCAGGGCAGGGGGGGCATCGCAGCCTGCCACTTGGTCAAAAAGCACACCACAGCAGAAGAGGCGCTTACCGAAGAAAGCCTCTTCCTGTGGTTCGCCTGCGAGGCTTGCGCGCTGCAAAACACACAACACACACACGACCGAGTTGGACAAGGGGTTGGTCACACAAAGACAGTCGTGGCGGGAAAGGGCTGACAAGAGATGTGGGTGCTGCGTGTGGATAGGGAATGGGGGAGAGGTAGTTCGAGGGTACACGAAACCTGTTCTCGCTCTCGTCGTCGTCGGCAAACATCTCCGCTGATTTTCCTACAAACAGAGGAAACGGACTGTGATCGCCATCGTTTACGATCATTGGCATCGCGATCACCATCATTGCTCACGTCAGAACACTTCTCACCCCCCCCCCCCCCCCATATGCGAGTCTGAATAAAAGTTAAGGGGCAGCATACTCATCATTGATAAGATCTTGCAATCCATAGCTCAGCAAGCATCCACTACTCCTGACCGTGTACAGCTACCTCCACTCCGATTGTATACTTGACAGCTTGAGTCCCTGTATCCCCTGAGTCCCTGTGTCCCCATGAGTCCCAATTTCCCCATCTCCCTGAGTCCCAATGTCCCCATCATCTCCTTGAGTCCCAATGTCCCCATCATCTCCTTGAGTCCCAATGTCCCCATCATCTCCCTGAGTCCCAATGTCCCCATCATCTCCCTGAGTCCCAATGTCCCCATCATCTCCCTGAGTCCCAATGTCCCCATCATCTCCTTGAGTCCCAATGTCCCCATCATCTCCTTGAGTCCCAGTGTCCTCATCTCTTCCAAGCCTCAATCTCCTTGAGTTTCCGTGGCATGGCCCCCGTACCGCTGGGAAGGCCGAGCACGACCAAGACTTGACCCGACCCTGACAGAGACTCAAACTAAACCCCAACACGGAACTGGATTTACAAACTAATCAGACCCCAAAAAGATCCAAACCCTACAAAAAAACCCCCACCCAAACCCCGATGATACCCCGACCTAAACACTTGAACACAGACCGCAACCCAGACCCCGATGAGGCACCAACACAGACCCCAAGAGTCCCAAATCCCAACTTTGATCCCACCAGACCACGACCTTGACAAAGACTCAGTCCCCTTCGAGTCCCCTCACCGGACCCCTTCGAGTCCCCTTACCGACCCCGCTGAGTCCCCTTACCGACCCCTTCCCGACCCCGCTGAGTCCCCTCACAGAACCCCTTCGAGTCCCCTTACCGACCCCTTCGAGTCCCCTTACCGACCCCTTCGAGTCCCCTTACCGACCCCTTCGAGTCCCCTTACCGACCCCTTCGAGTCCCCTTACCGACCCCTTCGAGTCCCCTTACCGACCCCTTCGAGTCCCCTCACCGGACCCCTTCGAGTCCCCTTACCGACCCCGCTGAGTCCCCTTACCGACCCCGCTGAGTCCCCTCACCGGACCCCTTCGAGTCCCCTCACCGGACCCCTTCGAGTCCCCTTACCGACCCCTTCGAGTCCCCTTACCGACCCCTTCGAGTCCCCTCACCGGACCCCTTCGAGTCCCCTTACCGACCCCGCTGAGTCCCCTTACCGACCCCGCTGAGTCCCCTCACCGGACCCCTTCGAGTCCCCTCACCGGACCCCTTCGAGTCCCCTTACCGACCCCTTCGAGTCCCCTTACCGACCCCTTCGAGTCCCCTTACCGACCCCACTGAGTCCCCTTACCGACCCCTTCGAGTCCCCTTACCGACCCCTTCGAGTCCCCTCACCGGACCCCTTCGAGTCCCCTTACCGACCCCGCTGAGTCCCCTTACCGACCCCTTCGAGTCCCCTCACCGGACCCCTTCGAGTCCCCTTACCGACCCCGCTGAGTCCCCTTACCGACCCCTTCGAGTCCCCTTACCGACCCCTTCGAGTCCCCTTACCGACCCCACTGAGTCCCCTTACCGACCCCTTCGAGTCCCCTCACCGGACCCCTTCGAGTCCCCTTACCGACCCCGCTGAGTCCCCTTACCGACCCCGCTGAGTCCCCTCACCGGACCCCTTCGAGTCCCCTCACCGGACCCCTTCGAGTCCCCTTACCGACCCCTTCGAGTCCCCTTACCGACCCCTTCGAGTCCCCTTACCGACCCCACTGAGTCCCCTTACCGACCCCTTCGAGTCCCCTTACCGACCCCTTCGAGTCCCCTCACCGGACCCCTTCGAGTCCCCTTACCGACCCCGCTGAGTCCCCTTACCGACCCCTTCGAGTCCCCTCACCAGACCCCTTCGAGTCCCCTTACCGACCCCGCTGAGTCCCCTTACCGACCCCGCTGAGTCCCCTCACCGGACCCCTTCGAGTCCCCTCACCGGACCCCTTCGAGTCCCCTTACCGACCCCTTCGAGTCCCCTTACCGACCCCTTCGAGTCCCCTTACCGACCCCACTGAGTCCCCTTACCGACCCCTTCGAGTCCCCTTACCGACCCCTTCGAGTCCCCTTACCGACCCCGCTGAGTCCCCTTACCGACCCCGCTGAGTCCCCTCACCGGACCCCTTCGAGTCCCCTCACCGGACCCCTTCGAGTCCCCTTACCGACCCCTTCGAGTCCCCTCACCGGACCCCTTCGAGTCCCCTTACCGACCCCGCCGAGTCCCCTCACAGAACCGCCCAACGGATTCTCGTTTGAATTGTGCCGCGCACCGCTGTGCGCATGCGCGAACCCCGACGTTTACAATCCGTAACGCGGACAGGCGCGAGGCGCAGCTCAATTCGCCCATTGGTCCACCTTCTCTCACGTGATCAGTCGGGTCCCCCCCCACCCCAACGTGCACGCGCCGTCGGAAATCCAAATCCGCGGCCCCTCCCCCAAATATTTTCTCGTGACGTCACGTCCGGTTTAGGAGGGGCGTTGCTTATTGGGGGGCGGGGCCCGTCGTTACCATGGCGGCCGAGCTCCAACTCCACCTCCCCCGCCCTCCCTCCCTGCGTTGCCATTGGAGACGACCGATTTCCGTTGCCATGGCCACGGGATGCGGCCGCGTCGCCTGATCTGGGGTTTAACACTCGGCCCAGGGACGGGGAGGGCGTGAAGGGAGAGATAGGTGGGGGGAGAGAGGTGGGGGGAGAGAGGTGGGGGAGAGGTGGGGGGAGAGAGGTGGGGGGAGAGAGGTGGGGGGAGAGAGGTGGGGGGAGATAGGTGGGGGGAGAGAGGTGGGGGGAGAGAGGTGGGGGAGAGAGGTGGGGGAGATAGGTGGGGGGAGAGAGGTGGGGGGAGATAGGTGGGGGGAGAGAGGTGGGGGGAGAGAGGTGGGGGGGGATAGGTGGGGGGAGAGGGCGAGAGAGGTGGGGGGAGAGAGGTGGGGGAGAGAGGTGGGGGGGAGAGAGCGAGAGAGGTGGGGGGGGGAGAGGTGGGGGGAGATAGAGAGGGAGAGAGACGGCAGCCGCAGCAGGCGTTAGTGGCACGGGACCTGAGCAGTGGAGGGACTGAGTACAAGATACCAACTCGGAGCGGCTCGCAGGACCCTAATAGCTCAGGGGACCAAAGAGACCAAGAGCTGGCACATCACAAAACGACGAGGACCTCGGGAAATAATCAAGGAGCAGAGGAGCTCAGGGTCCCGAGAGCTTCACGATCTGAGGACCAGGGTCTTGGAACCCCGTAAAGACGAAGAGGTCACTGAAGGGAACCCAGGAGTCGAGGAGACCAGGAAGAACGAGCCAGGACTACTTGGACGGATGCCGTGACAAAGAGGGTGCGAGTTGGACGACTTCGTTGCTGCTTCGCGCTGGCGAGGAGGAGTTGGGTGGCGTGGGTGTCCCTGGGCATGAGGGTGGCAGCATGAGCGACTGGGTGGTTGACAGCGTGGTGGGGTTCTTGCAAAGCCCGCTGTGGGCAGACCCCGTGATGGGATTCATCGAGCACAGGTGCACGGGTGAGTTGCGGGCACGAAACGTCTGACTAACACGAGTTGTGTTTCATCCCCCTTGTGGCTGGCGTGCGTTTCCGCGGTGGACGATGATGAACTTCATGGTCAGTCGTGGAGAAGAAGCTCATAGATCAGTGGGTTTCACACTTAGTAGGAGGCTTTCGCGACCAATATTATTCATAATACAGGGGGGGGGGGGGTTGGGTTAGATCGCGTAAATCTATAAATGTGTCGTTAAACCCGCCACCACCCGACACAGCCAATTAGTAAGCTCAGTGGGCTTTACCCGGTAAAATAAACGTTGATTTGTTTTTAGTGATTCGCTTATTTTTGTTAAACCGTACTCTTGGCTCGTGTCGTTATTCTCGTATTGTTTGTTGCAACTTTCTGACCACGTGAACATGATCTTTATGGCTCATCGGATGCTGATGCCAAGAGACAAAGGTCCCCGGTATAGCCTTCACAGACTGTTGGGGTAAGTGCTATTAGCGAACACCTATGAAGGCCGAGTCGGAACTCCATTAGGGTGGCAGACACCACGATGTTAACAAATGGCACCAGGGACTTATTTGATGCTGAATAGACCTAGGGGAGGCCCAGGACCGGTTCAAATACTCGTCACTGGTGTTGGCCGTGAGTGGGAGACGAACCAGGATATCCAGGGTTCGTAGTGCAGGACGCTAACCACTGCACCATGGTCGATACACTGCTGGACGATGGGGCCTTCCCCCTAACGGTGTGTACAAGATACAAACCCCAGTTTTTAATAATGTCAGTCCCATAGCTTCATGAGTGTCTCCCCCACGCCGCGTTCTGTTCTACTGCAAGTAGCAAGTTCGGGAGCGAGATGCTATTGTCGAGGTCTCCTGGCCACGAGGAGAGGGCTTCAGGAGAAAAATAGAGTTGGTTGGTCACCCATTGAAGGAGCGGAGACTGCAGTGGGTCTACTACCTGGTCCCGTAGTTGGGGTGGCATGGCCACAATCACACTACTGTGGCTTGTATTTAATGTATGTCGATGGGTCCCTGTGTGTGTCTATGCATCTCTATAGAGCCCTTTGTGTCTCTATGTGTCCCTATGTGTTTCTGTTTATCTGTATGGGACCATATGTGTATCTGTGTATCTCTATGGGTCCCTATGTATCTCTATGTATCTCTATGGGTCCCTATGTATCTCTATGTATGTCTGTGTGTCTCTATGGGGTTACTATATGGTACATAGTTCGAGTTGCATGGTCACAAATTACACGTGTCTCTCCCCACGCCTTAAAGGTCGTGGTGGTTATTTGATGATGCTATCATCACGTTGGTCACCGCGGGTTGGTGCAATTGGGGAGCATAGAAGCACAGTACAACGATGGATTTTGCTGCATTTTCCCGCTGCTGCCCACAACATAGCATAGTCCCTCAGCCGCCTATAAAAACCAGACTTGCATAGTGGTCGCACATCCAAGCCCAGTGCAGGCTCAAATCTGTTTAGCTTCCGAGACGTGCTGAAGCTGGGCTGTATTCCAGGTTAATTGGTCTTAGGCTTGGATTTATAGAGCATCCATGTGCAGCTCCAACTCAAGACACTGGGTGACATGTACGTAAGGCAGAACCACTGGAAAAGGGTGTAAGTATACAGTATGTTCAAGGTAAGGTGTGATTGAAGACATAATTGATAGGAGACTGTCATTGGCACCTCCGATTAGCACGGTTGGCTACATACGGTGCGAAATAAGTTTATTAGACATACGCACATTTAATGAGCCTGGACGTGACCAAGTTTATTTTGTCTAGCCAGGATATTTTAATTCCCAGGAGTGACACGGCATTGCCTGCTAGTTCGGACCAATGCCAAGGCGTCGGCATAGGTACGAATGGCTAGGGGGAGATAATTCCATAGGGGCAGCAGCACAGACGGAACGATGGAGGTTCTGTGCTGTGTAAACCCCTGACTAGTGACGCAGCATGTTGCCATGGGCCCTGTTATTAAACCCGCCACCACTACGTTGTGGGTTTATCCTCCAACATACCAGTTTGCTGAAGTAGTAACGAATTGGCACGTTTTGTTGAGCTGCCAAACCTTACTAATTGGCTGTGTCGGGTAGTGGCGGGTTTAACGACAAATTTATATTTACACGATCTAACCCAACAACAACCTTTATTATAGACAACAGCCACCATTCGTTATTAAGTAGTGTCGACATCACCACAGCGCTTGTGCCAGGCTGGGTGCACTTTGTGGCCACGTGAAGTGTCGAATGCTCGCTGACAAGAGGTCACGGGACAGACCCAGGTTCGCCATTGGCTCGCTCCCCGAGATGACTGACGGATGGAAAAACAAAAAGACAAAGATCCCCCGTATAGCCTGTAACAGATGGTAGGGGCAAGTGCTGTTAGCGAGCACCTATGAAGGCCGGCACGGCACACGAGGGGGTGAGTGGCCAACACCACGCCCGGCCGCCTTTGTCTCTCCAGTGGCGATGTTTACACACCGCGACCTGGGGGAGGCCCAGGACCGGTTCAGATAATCGTCACCGGTGTTGGCCGTGAGCGGGAATCGAACCCGGGTCGCCAGGTTCGTAGCGCTAACCGCTGCGCCACCGCTCGCCACACATCCGGCGTCACTCCGGCATCGTTCAACGGCGCTTCCATGTCCAAGCCCCGGACGCCGTTAGGGGCCGTCCATAAATGACGTCACGCACCTAGGGGGGGGGGTCAGACATTTGTGACGATGTGTGACGGGGGAGGGGGTGAGAAATGTGACGTCACATCAAAATGCGCAACTTTAAATAAATACTAGCTGTACTACCCGGCTTCGCCCGGGACTTGTATCCACCACGGCCAGCCGCCTTTGTCTCCCCAGTGGCGATGTTAATACTCCACACCAGTTACTCGTTTGAGGCTGATTCGACCTAGGGGAGGTTCAAATAATCTTGACCGGTGGTGGCCATGAGCGGGAATCGAACTGGGTTCGCCGGGTTGGTAGCGCAGCGTAGCGTTAACCACTACACCCACCGCTCCTCACACACACAGACGCACAGACACACACACAGACACACACACAGACACACGCAGACACACACAGACAGACACAGACAGACACACAGACACACAGACAGCACGCTAACCACTACACTACCGCTCCCCACACACCACACACGCACACACACAGACACACACACAGACACACACACACAGACACACACACACAGACATACACACAGGCAGCACGCTAAGCACTACACTACCGTTCCCCCTACACACCACACACGCACACACACAGACACACACACACAGACACACACACACAGACACACACACACAGACACACAGACAGCACGCTAACCACTACACTACCGCTCCCCACACACCACACACGCACACACACAGACACACACACAGACACACACACAGACACAGACAGCACGCTAACCACTACACTACCGCTCCCCACACACCACACACACACACACAGACACACACACAGACACACACACACAGACACACACACAGGCAGCACGCTAAGCACTACACTACCGTTCCCCCTACACAACACACGCGCACACACACAGACACACAGACAGACACACACACACAGACACACACACAGACACACACACAGACACACACACACAGACACACACACACAGACACACAGACAGCACGCTAACCACTACACTACCGCTCCCCACACACCACACACGCACACACACACACAGACACACACACAGACACACACACACAGACACAGACAGCACGCTAACCACTACACTACCGCTCCCCACACACCACACACACACACACACAGACACACACACAGACACACACACACAGACACACACACAGGCAGCACGCTAAGCACTACACTACCGTTCCCCCTACACAACACACGCGCACACACACAGACACACACACAGACACACACACACAGACACACAGACAGACACACAGACAGACACACACACACAGACACACACACAGCACGCTAACCACTACACTACCGCTCGCCACACACCACACACGCACACACACACACACAGACACACACACAGACACACACACACAGACACACACACAGGCAGCACGCTAAGCACTACACTACCGTTCCCCCTACACAACACACGCGCACACACACAGACACACACACAGACACACACACACAGACACACAGACAGACACACACACACAGACACACAGACAGCACGCTAACCACTACACTACCGCTCCCCACACACCACACACGCACACACACAGACACACACACAGACACACACACACAGACAGCACGCTAACCACTACACTACCGCTCCCCACACACCACACACACACACACAGACACACACACAGACACACACACACAGACACACACACAGGCAGCACGCTAAGCACTACACTACCGTTCCCCCTACACAACACACGCGCACACACACAGACACACACACAGACACACACACACAGACACACAGACACACACACACAGACAGCACGCTAACCACTACACTACCGCTCCCCACACACCACACACACAGACACACACACAGACACACACACACAGACACACACACACAGACACACACACAGGCAGCACGCTAAGCACTACACTACCGTTCCCCCTACACAACACACGCGCGCGCGTCCATAGGTACACATACACGCGCTTGCTGCAGACACACACGACTTTGAGGGTGCGTAAGGCAGTAAACGACTGAAATAATAAAGCGGCAATGCTGTGCGAGGAACGCCTTAGACCAGCAACACATTTGTGTAATGCGAGCGTAAACACACAAACACATACAAACACATACACACACATACATACACACACATACACACAAACACATACACACAGACATACACATACACACAAACACACACATACATGCACACAAACACATACACAATACACACACACATACATGCAGACACAGACAGACACATAACACACATACATACACACACATACACACACATACATAGACACACACATACATAGACACACACATACATACACACAAACACATGCACACACGTACATACACACATACATAGAGACACGCAGACATACACATAAACACAAACACACATACACATGACCCGGCTTCGCCCGGGACTTGGATCCACGATGCCCCGCCGCCTTTGTCTCCCCAGTGACGATGTTCACACACGACAGCAGTTACGCTTTTGAGGCTGAGTGGACCTAGGGGAGGGCCAGGTCCGTTTCAAATAATCGTCAGCGGTGGTGGGCGTGAGTTGGAATCGAACTGGGGTCGCTCAAGCAGCTTAATGACTGTTTGTACAAAGAACATATAAAGAATCGATTATAATAACCAGGCAAGAGTCCACATTATAGACTGCCAGTACACGCACTCAGCTTCATAAGCAGGCTAGAGTGTACATGATAGAGTGGCAGTACGCTCACCGAGCTTAATAAGCAGGCTACAGTGTACATGATAGACTGGCAGTACGCTCACCCAGCTTAATGAGTATTTGTACAGTGAACATTAAAGTAATCGATTGTTGGCGCGTTGGGTTTAAAAGTAATATTAATAGCACACATTGTGGTGGGGGTGTAGTGAAGAGTAGGAAAAACTTTGATGAATTTACCTCAGAGTGGCGTGGTGGGTGTCGAGGCCTAGTAGCGTGCAAAGCCTGCGGCCTCGCCTAAAATTGTCGGCTTGGAAGAGGCAGGGTACGGGTGGCGTTCCTTCCCCCCCCCCTAGCGCTCCAACAATACTGTGTAATGGCTATTATTTAATTAAATACGGAGCTTATGAAAGTGGCGAAGGCGTGGCTAGCCGTTGGCAGGGGCAACCGCCGTCCAATGAAACTGCAGCCCTTGGCGAAGGCGTGGCTAGCCGTTGCCAGGTCCAATGAAAGCGGCGAAGGCGTGGCTAGCCGTTGCCAGGGGCAACCGCCGTCCAATGAAAGTGCGTATGGGCCAAAGTCCACACACACACACACAGACAGACAGACATGAACGATTTTATATATATAGACTAGCTGTACTACCCGGCTTCGCCCGGGACTTGTATCCACCACGGCCAGCCGCCTTTGTCTCCCCAGTGGCGATGTTAATACTCCACACCAGTTACTCGTTTGAGGCTGATTCGACCTAGGGGAGGTTCAAATAATCTTGACCGGTGGTGGCCATGAGCGGGAATCGAACTGGGTTCGCCGGGTTGGTAGCGCAGCGTAGCGTTAACCACTACACCCACCGCTCCTCACACACACAGACGCACAGACACACACACAGACACACACACAGACACACGCAGACACACACAGACAGACACAGACAGACACACAGACACACAGACAGCACGCTAACCACTACACTACCGCTCCCCACACACCACACACGCACACACACAGACACACACACAGACACACACACACAGACACACACACACAGACATACACACAGGCAGCACGCTAAGCACTACACTACCGTTCCCCCTACACACCACACACGCACACACACAGACACACACACACAGACACACACACACAGACACACACACACAGACACACAGACAGCACGCTAACCACTACACTACCGCTCCCCACACACCACACACGCACACACACAGACACACACACAGACACACACACAGACACAGACAGCACGCTAACCACTACACTACCGCTCCCCACACACCACACACACACACACAGACACACACACAGACACACACACACAGACACACACACAGGCAGCACGCTAAGCACTACACTACCGTTCCCCCTACACAACACACGCGCACACACACAGACACACAGACAGACACACACACACAGACACACACACAGACACACACACACAGACACACACACACAGACACACACACACAGACACACAGACAGCACGCTAACCACTACACTACCGCTCCCCACACACCACACACGCACACACACACACAGACACACACACAGACACACACACACAGACACAGACAGCACGCTAACCACTACACTACCGCTCCCCACACACCACACACACACACACACAGACACACACACAGACACACACACACAGACACACACACAGGCAGCACGCTAAGCACTACACTACCGTTCCCCCTACACAACACACGCGCACACACACAGACACACACACAGACACACACACACAGACACACAGACAGACACACAGACAGACACACACACACAGACACACACACAGCACGCTAACCACTACACTACCGCTCGCCACACACCACACACGCACACACACACACACAGACACACACACAGACACACACACACAGACACACACACAGGCAGCACGCTAAGCACTACACTACCGTTCCCCCTACACAACACACGCGCACACACACAGACACACACACAGACACACACACACAGACACACAGACAGACACACACACACAGACACACAGACAGCACGCTAACCACTACACTACCGCTCCCCACACACCACACACGCACACACACAGACACACACACAGACACACACACACAGACAGCACGCTAACCACTACACTACCGCTCCCCACACACCACACACACACAGACACACACACAGACACACACACACAGACACACACACAGGCAGCACGCTAAGCACTACACTACCGTTCCCCCTACACAACACACGCGCACACACACAGACACACACACAGACACACACACACAGACACACAGACACACACACACAGACAGCACGCTAACCACTACACTACCGCTCCCCACACACCACACACACAGACACACACACAGACACACACACACAGACACACACACACAGACACACACACAGGCAGCACGCTAAGCACTACACTACCGTTCCCCCTACACAACACACGCGCGCGCGTCCATAGGTACACATACACGCGCTTGCTGCAGACACACACGACTTTGAGGGTGCGTAAGGCAGTAAACGACTGAAATAATAAAGCGGCAATGCTGTGCGAGGAACGCCTTAGACCAGCAACACATTTGTGTAATGCGAGCGTAAACACACAAACACATACAAACACATACACACACATACATACACACACATACACACAAACACATACACACAGACATACACATACACACAAACACACACATACATGCACACAAACACATACACAATACACACACACATACATGCAGACACAGACAGACACATAACACACATACATACACACACATACACACACATACATAGACACACACATACATAGACACACACATACATACACACAAACACATGCACACACGTACATACACACATACATAGAGACACGCAGACATACACATAAACACAAACACACATACACATGACCCGGCTTCGCCCGGGACTTGGATCCACGATGCCCCGCCGCCTTTGTCTCCCCAGTGACGATGTTCACACACGACAGCAGTTACGCTTTTGAGGCTGAGTGGACCTAGGGGAGGGCCAGGTCCGTTTCAAATAATCGTCAGCGGTGGTGGGCGTGAGTTGGAATCGAACTGGGGTCGCTCAAGCAGCTTAATGACTGTTTGTACAAAGAACATATAAAGAATCGATTATAATAACCAGGCAAGAGTCCACATTATAGACTGCCAGTACACGCACTCAGCTTCATAAGCAGGCTAGAGTGTACATGATAGAGTGGCAGTACGCTCACCGAGCTTAATAAGCAGGCTACAGTGTACATGATAGACTGGCAGTACGCTCACCCAGCTTAATGAGTATTTGTACAGTGAACATTAAAGTAATCGATTGTTGGCGCGTTGGGTTTAAAAGTAATATTAATAGCACACATTGTGGTGGGGGTGTAGTGAAGAGTAGGAAAAACTTTGATGAATTTACCTCAGAGTGGCGTGGTGGGTGTCGAGGCCTAGTAGCGTGCAAAGCCTGCGGCCTCGCCTAAAATTGTCGGCTTGGAAGAGGCAGGGTACGGGTGGCGTTCCTTCCCCCCCCCCTAGCGCTCCAACAATACTGTGTAATGGCTATTATTTAATTAAATACGGAGCTTATGAAAGTGGCGAAGGCGTGGCTAGCCGTTGGCAGGGGCAACCGCCGTCCAATGAAACTGCAGCCCTTGGCGAAGGCGTGGCTAGCCGTTGCCAGGTCCAATGAAAGCGGCGAAGGCGTGGCTAGCCGTTGCCAGGGGCAACCGCCGTCCAATGAAAGTGCGTATGGGCCAAAGTCCACACACACACACACAGACAGACAGACATGAACGATTTTATATATATAGATAGGCAACACGTTCTACTTAATTAAAGAGACTTTTTAATAAAAAAAAGTTTTCTCCTACAACATCAGAGCGCAGCGCCACATTAAATACGCACTACAATGACAATAGTTTAAAGTGATTTGAAGCATGTTTTATCTATTGGGGGGGCGGGGCAGAGCTTTGTGACGTCATATTTGAGGGGGGGATGACTTTTTGTGACGCCGTGTGACGAAGGGGGGGGGGGGGGGTCAAAAATCGTCCAAAATCGCGTGACGTCATTTATGGCCGGCCCCCAACTCATTCACGGAATTGGGCAAACATCACAATGCAGGACCGACCTCTCCAGAAATAATGAGTGCTGAGAGTCGGTTTGACATTCCTGTCTGAATAATTTCGCATCATTCATACTTCTTTGTAAATCTACTCCTGAATGAAGGACTCTCAATGCCATGTTGGTCATGATAACTAATATACTTCATCATGCTGATCGGTTGCGATTGTTTGTTGACAATTCACAGATTCCATTCACAGTTTGGCTCGAGAGCGTTTTCTGTAGCTGCTGGAAGGTTTAGGACCCACCTGGTTGGTGTCTTCTCCTTGGCCATCTCCTCCCACTCTGCCATCCCCGCATTGCCTTAAACAGACACCGCGCAGATCACAGAGTATCAAGTGTGATTGTACATAACTGTGAACATGTTAACGTTTGAAGATAATATTGTTATGGTGAACCTTTTTTTTTAAAGCGTGCGCGTATTAACTGGTAATTTGCTGCTGCTGTTGCCTGCTGGCATTCATCTGTGTACGTGTTTACATTTGAAGATACTGTAATGTTATTAGATTTTATTTTACTTAAGCGAGCTTATTAAACTGGTCATTTGTTGTAACGCTTTGCTGCGGTAGTTGTCTGACAGCCGAAGTCGCCCCTTGAACAGGGAGGGGGCCGTGCGGCTAAATGGGCTTCATCTCAGTGGGAAATAAACTCTCTGATTCTGAAACTTCTGACACTCAGTGTTCGATCCAGGAGAGGAGAATAAACTTTCGTACACGGACATCCACAGGGAGTACAAGGAGCTGGTGAGTGCACTCAGACAACACTTGCCCTGCAGACCCTTGCATGTGCGTGTATGTATGTATGTTGAGTTTCTTTCGCACCGTACGTAGTGTGTGGGGAGCAGTAGTGTAGCGGGTAGCGCGCCATGCTACGAGCTTGGCGACCCGAGTTTGATCCCCGCTCACGGTCAACACCAGTGACAATTATTTGAACCGGTCCTAGGCCTCCCCTAGGTCGAATCAGCCTCAAATTAGTAGCTGGTGCGGTGTGTAAACATCGTCACTCGGGAGACAAAGGCGGTCAGGCGTGGTGCTGGTCACCCACCCCCTCGTGTGCCATTCCGGCCTTCATAGGTCCTTGCTAACAGCACTTGCCCCAGCAGCCCGTTAAGACTTTTTTTTAAATCTTTGAATGGGGAGAGGTAGTGTAGTGGTTAGCGCACTGCGCTGCGAACGTGGCTTGATTCCCACTCGTGACCAACAACAGCGGCAAATAATTTGAATCGGTCCTGGGAACGCCCCTAGGTCAACTCAGCCTTCAATAAGTACCTGCAGCGGTGTGTATAAAACGTAGGCAATGGGGAGGCAAAGTCGGTCGGGCGTGGTGTTGGCCACCCACCCTCCCATATGCCATGAAAACTCAATTCTTGATCACTGCTTTTTGTGTGTTAGTTTGTTATCCTTTCTCCGTACTTCCGATACGCACGGCTGGCTACGTACGGTGTGAAAGAAGTTCAACGTACATCCATGCATAGTGGCCTGCACTTGCCCCAGCAGCCTGCGCAAGCTACACGGGGAGATCTTCGTTTTGTCTTTGTGTTTAATTATCACTGAGCTTTGCATGGCGCTTGTAAGTAGCTTTGCCTGTACCGCAGATTTCTCTGCCCTCCTGGGCCTCCACCGTGCAGACACTGGGCTGCCCACTCATCATAAATCCCCCGGTCACAAATTGTAGCGGTAGGAAATGATGGCTGTGCAGCACTCGACTGATGAGTCTTAATGAGGATGCAACTTGTACAACAACGACAAACGGTTGTCAATTCACATGCCCTAGTGTCTAAATGCCATCGCATCTCATGGCATTTGACGCAAGTAAAAACTGCCTTGAGGGTAGAATGGAGTGGGCGGTGGTGGGTCCATGGCCTTACTCATGATGGCCGTGTCAGAGCCGTGCGCTGGCAACTCTGGAATCGTAGGTTCAAATCCAGGTTCCAGCTTCATTGGGCGCAGTGGCACTCTGTATCACTACACACTGTGTCACTACACAGTGTGTCACTGCACGCCGCGTCTCTACACACCGTGTCACTGCAGACTGCATTGTCCACAGCACTGCTTTCCTGGTTGCTCAGCGACATTCTGCTGCAGATAGACCTCTACTGTATATCTCAATCAGCTCGAGCCTCCTGTAAATCACGCCACTTCTGTGTGGCCGACCCCCCCTTAGAATGTATGCGTGTATGTTGAACTTCTTTCACACCGTACGTCGCCAACCCTGCAAATCACAGATGCGAAATTGCTCCCCTCTCCCCGCCCGCTGTGACAACAGCGTCGAAGCCCCTTAGGTCGCCTCTTCCTCCCTATCCTCACGTTCCCTGACACCTCGGGTCCCATTTCTCCATTCCTTTTCCATCCTTTTCCTCTGATTTCCCATGCTTGCTCTTCTCTCTTCCCGTTCCTCTTAACTCTTTTATCTTCCCATATATTACATCCTTGACTCTACACCCCTTCCCGTGGGGTGCCGCGGGTAAAAAGTCGCTCGTTGCGATAAATATCTAAGATTTGTTTTGGTTTTGTATAGGGGCCAGTGCACAGCGGCTAAACGATTATACCGTGGGGCAGCCGTCCAGCATAAAGTGTGGGGCTCCCCCTCGCCTGCCATGCCATGCCTGCCTGCGCGTGTAGGTGGAGGGTCTGCTGGAGAGCTACCTGCAGGACATGGGCATCTCGGAGCAGCAGCTGCTGGATGCGTGCAGCGCCCAGAGTGTGCAGTCGGAGCACCTGCACGTAGGTGGTCACGGTGCGGCGGTGGGGAGACAAAGGCGGTCGGGCGGGGTGTGTCTGCGGCGCCCGTACCTCTCTGAACATCTCGCCACGAGCCTCAGCAGCGTGAATGTGGCCACGCTAACTAACTGCAAACTAAACTTTTTTGTATTTGACCAGGCACGGCGCACTGAGCTGCGTAGCTCTTTTTCAGAAGCGACCTGGCCACAAACGATAGCCCAACGAAGTGGCTTGTCACGTGGATGTGTCTAGCAGCCAAATACTCTGAACGCGTGATGTTGATTCTAAACGTGGAGTGAAAAATAACCGCAGTGACCCGGAGAAAAATCCACGCAATCACGGAGAGAGCACGCCAACTCCAAATATACAGCAGCAGGCGTCAGGGTCGTGATCGAACCCAAGGCCTCCTGCATCCCAGGCGAGGTAGTTAACATCTCATAGTCACCGCGGCACCCCAAACTATGGACCGTACAGTAGACCACTGTGGCCTGTGCTCCTTCAATAGAAGAGGAGGCACAGTGGCACTCCACGGCAATACTGGAGCACCCCACCCCGGAATTTCGAGGACTCGCCATGTACCCAAGGATGGTGCTGTCATCTTGACGTGCAAAGCGTGCCACTGCACTAATTATTTTTGCGTTTTAAAAACGCCAACAACGCGCTGGTGGTGGCAGTAGTAGCAGCAGTAGCAGCAGTAGCAGCAGCAGTAGCAGCAGTATCAGCATTACTAGTAACAGCAGTAGTAGCAGCAGCAGTAGTAGCAGCAGCAGTAGTAGCAGCAGTAGCAGCAGTAGTAGCAGCAGTAGCAGCAGTAGTAGCAGCAGCAGTAGCAGCAGTAGTAGCAGCAGTAGCAGCAGCAGTAGCAGCAGTAGCAGCAGTAGTAGCAGCAGTAGCAGCAGTAGCAGCAGTAGTAGCAGCAGCAGTAGCAGCAGTAGCAGCAGTAGTAGCAGCAGTAGCAGCAGTAGTAGCAGCAGTAGCAGCAGTAGCAGCAGCAATAGCAGCAGCAATAGCAGCAGTAGTAGCAGCAGTAGCAGCAGTAGTAGCAGCAGTAGTAGCAGCAGTAGCAGCAGTAGCAGCAGTAGTAGCAGCAGCAGTAGCAGCAGTAGCAGCAGTAGTAGCAGCAGTAGCAGCAGCAGTAGCAGCAGTAGCAGCAGTAGTAGCAGCAGTAGCAGCAGCAGTAGCAGCAGTAGCAGCAGCAATAGCAGCAGCAATAGCAGCAGTAGTAGATGCGTTCCTGGAAAGTGCCACGTCGGGAGAAAAAGGCGGTTGGAGAACAAACGATTTCCCATAAATAATGTAACGGTAAAAGTTTGGTGAGATACCATGTACTACTACACGCACGCAGTGAGATGGCGGGACAAGTAACTGAGGGTAAACCGCCGTGTTACCGCATCAATCCACGTACCGTATCACCGTACCACTCAGCTAAAAAAGTAGTTGTCAACCGCTCAGAAAGTGCGTGAGAACGGTGTGTGTTTCACGTTATAATGGTACGGATTCCGCGTTATAACGGGCGCATTCCGTGTTATAACAGTGTTCTGCGTTATAACGGCGCGCCTTCCGCATTATAACGGCACGCCTTCCGCGTTGTGCGAAACGTGTTCCCTAATGGGAGAACCGCGTTACCGCGAGAACTCACGTGAGCACCGTGCGTCAAGTGAGGACCTACCATATTTGCGCGCGAGATCCGATGGGATCGGGTGCATTCGGGGTGAATTGTGTTCAACGAGAGCCCTCCTCTGCTGCCCTCACTGCTGTGGCTCCTCGTGGCCATCCACAATGCTGACTACTCTTCACCCCTTCAAATCCCAGGCTTAACATCTTGATGCATGTCGACTTAGCCGGGCTGCGGAGTGGCGCAAGCCTTGTAATCCAGCGCTGCGGAGGCAGCAGCGAGGGTTGGTGAATCGCCGCGCAGACGTCGTGAAACTCGCTTCCCGTGGGAGTCAGGGAGGAGGAGGGGGAGGACCCTGGCTCGCCAGGCTCCACCTGTGCCTTCTGTACAGGTGGAGAGTTGCCCCCTCGCATGTGTGGGCTATCTGGAGGTGCTCCGCTTTCCTCACCACGTGTTTACACTCCCATCGTTTGGCTGATAACGCCTTCACGTGAAAAGGACCCCAGAGGTTGGGCAGTTGTTGTGGCTGCTTTCCTGCTTGGACAAAGGTGGCCAGGTGTGTTGTGTGTATGTTGAACCTCTTTCGCACCGTACGTAGCCAACCGTGATAATCGGAGGTGCGGGGGAAGGACTACAAACATAATACATGGCTCCAGTGGCTTCCTAATATGATACGGGCCACCTCGTGTGCCGTGCCAGCCTTCATAGGTGTTACTCGCTAACAGCACTTGCCCCAAAAGTCTGTTAAGGCGAAACGGGGGATCATCGTCTTTCTCTTTGTGTTGCCGCGTGCGACGCCAGCAGGTCTTCGAGCCCGTGCTGGCAGCAGACGACTTTGAGCTCTTCAAGGGGCTCATGGTGCGCAAGAACATTGAGCTGGAGCTGCAGGCGCTCATGCACCTGCAGGAGCAGAAGGGTGAGTGGCAGAAGCATGGCGGTGGCCAGGTGGCTCAGATGTCGTGTGTGTGTGTGTTAGTAAGGGGTACAGGTGATGCATCTTGCCAGTCATCTCAGTCAGTCAACCCATGGCACCTGGGTCTGTCCCATGACCTCCTGCCAGCGGGCGTTCGACACCTCACGTGGCCTTAAAGTGCACCTAGCCTGGCACAAGCACCGTGGTGATGTCACCGCCACTTAGTGGCGAATGGCGGTTGTTGTTGTAAAAAATTGTGGGAAGCGGTGGTGTAGCAGTTCGTGCTGATGCGCTATGTATCCGGCGACCCGAGTTCGATTCCCGTTCACGGTGAACAGCAGTGACGATTATCTGAACCGGTCCTGGGCGTCCCTTCGGTCGACTCAGCCTCAAATGAGTACCTGGTGCGGTGTGTAAACATCGCCACTAGGGAGACAAAGGCGGTCGTGCGTGGTGCTGGCCACCCACCCCCTCGTGTGCCGTGCCGGCCTTCATAGGTGCTCGCTCAGAGCACTTGCCCCAACAGTCTGTTACAGCTATACGGGGGATCTTTGTCTTTTTGTTAGAAACTGTGATGGGTGACATGGCAGAGCTGTGGCACGTTCGTCGCTTGTTGCCGAGCTTCGCCGTTCGAACCCAGACGCCGCCCTCGTTATTACCGTGGGTGCATTTACCGTAAAAAAAATACCACGCGCCATCTGCTTCACGGGGGACGTTAGAGATCCCGTGACGTCAGCCGAAAAAGAGCAAGCCCATTGCGTGCGTACTGTATGTGTATGTATGTTGAACTTCTTTCGCACCGTAACATAGCCAACCGTGCCGGCGTCGTGGTCCAAGTTTTAAATGTAACCGACAGATGACTCAACTGGAAACACGCAAACATTGGCACCCCCCCTCCCATCCATCAGAGTGAAACTACCGCACACTGCGTCTTTAAAAATCACGCCACCTTCCTTCGTCGTGATAGCCTCGCACTGTAAGAGTGGCGCAAATACCAAATGTAATCAATCTAAAGTTGAGTTGTCAGATGCACAGGATACAGCGAAGTGTAACGCGGTGCAGTGACGTGCTTTACTTGTAAGCTCTCTCTCCTCTCAAGCAGTGCAGCAGCTATAACAGCAACAAATTCAATAGAGGCAATAGGTAGGCAAAAGAGCACAGTGTAATACTACGTCAATAAAAACGAGTAAGAAAAGCACAAAAGGAGAACACCGTATAAAAAAGTGGTGAGAATTGTAACACAGTATTCTCACGCACAAACGAAATATAATCTAGATTTGAAGTTTTTCGTGACTGCAGGGATCCATACTCTTTGGTTCTTTCGGTAAAGTGACGTAGGTGAAAATTTTAATTAAATCACGACGTTTCGGGCGCAACACAAGCGACAACCACAGCAAGAAACAATTGCTGAAGTGTTTCTTGCTGTGGTTGTCCCACCTGATGACGGAGGCTTGTGTTGCGCCCGAAACGTCGTGATTTAATCTTATTTTATACCTACGTGACTTTACCCAAAGAACCAAAAAGGAAACGAAATGTTATTGAAAAAAACACCCAAGACGTTCATCAACGAGCATTTCCAACATCCTCCGATGCGTCCGACTTCGTACGCCGCTGCCCACGGGTGAGACGGCTGCCTATGGCGGTGGGTGGTGGTGGTGGTGGTTAATCTGTGGCCGTGTTGCCGCTGTGCTGCAGGCGTGATACCCGAGTGCATGAGCGTGGACGGATTGGACAAGGCAGGAGAGCTGGACCGGGAAGAGATGCAACTTCTGCAGGAGGCGATCAGGTGCCTTAGTCACATCTCTCTCTCTCTCTGCTCCGTCTCCCAACTCCGGCCACCCCTGTCCCCCTGTGTTAATTGGCCAACCGACCAGGCCGTGTCACGGCTGGATAGGCGGGGAAGCAAGTTGGGGGTTCGCAATGTAACGTGGGTTGACGATGCAATGGGGAGGGGGAGGGAGTGGAAGGAGTGATGGGTGGGACACGGTGTGCAGGGTGGAGGAGGATAGAGTAAGCAGTTTGGTCGCATTCATGACACACAGAGTGCTTGCCACAAATGAACCACAATTCCACCTTGCTGATCTCGTCAAGTTGCGTCAACCATCACGCAGACTCCGGTCATGCTGGCGGCGGATTTTGGCTGGCCATTCTAACAAGGGCGGCCACCGCACCGCGCGCGTTCAGATGTCGAATTAGGCATTTTTTTAAATATTATGGACGTCCAATTGTTAAGAAGAGTGGCTGCAGGTGGGGCAAGTGGAAGAGAGGCCGCCCATACTGGACTAGCACGTGACCATATACAGTGTGGTGGCCCTAATCCACAATTAGGAAGCGCCACGATCAACGAATCTCTAATCGAGTCCATAGCATCCTTACCCCACCCAAACGGCACCTCTTGCGTAAGATGCCTGATCCCCCTGCCCTAATGCTTTGTGCACGGCCACAGCAAGGTGAAACAGGGTCTCCACGTGGCCACCCAAGTGCCGGGCACAGCGTGAGCGGTGGACGGCACGGGAGTCAGTGAGTGGGAAGGAGCTGAGGCTGGAGGAGCGTCGCTGCGTTATTGAGGAGTGTCACAGCACGATAGATGTCAAGGTGCCTGACAGAACAGACTGTGTGCATTTATATGAAACAAGACCCCTGAAGTGGCCGCGTGGCTCAGAGGTCAGAGCAGCCAGCTGACACAGCTCGGACCCCCGGGTTCAAGTCGAGGCTGAGGCCCTCCGGTTAAATCGGCTTCTCAGATGTCGCGAGTTGGCGGTCGCCAGGTTGCACCGCCCCGCGAGGGCTCCGAATGGGCTCTGCGTCTCTATCGGTGTAACACAGATATAGCTCGGTCGGCACACACCCGGGACACAAAACGGACTGCCAAAGAGCTTGAAACAGGGCCTCCTTTGTCGGCGGCGTTGCTGCCGTTGGCGGCCGGCGTGGGACTGCGGAAGGATTTCGCGAACGTGGCAGCCGTGCGGGGCGCGTAAGCTCCCAGGGATATCATGATGCGGCACGTGTCGATCACACAGAGAGGTACGCTGGGCGTGAGTGCCTGATTTTATGTTAAAACTAAACTAAAACCGGACAATTTTTTTTTATTTAGCCAAGTAATGCCCACTAAGTTAGCTCTTTTTCGGAAGCGACCTCGCCACAGATGATATCCCAATGAAGTGGCTTATTACGTGGACATTTATAGCAGCCGAATACTCTAAATGCATGATGTTGATTCTTAATGTGGAGGGAAAAACTGAGGATCCGGAGAAAAATCCACACAAGCACGGGGAGAGAGACACGCAAACTCCAAATATACAGCAGCAGGCGCCAGGGTCGGGATTGAAACCACGACCTCCTGTACACCAGGTGAGGTAGTTAACATCTGGCCACTGTGGCACCCGTGTATTAATAACCGAACAATTTATTTGGTGATGCTGCTGCTGCATTGACAGTGGTGCACAAGCACAAATAACAAACAAACTCAACTTGTTCGTCAATAACACCGCGAGTGGCGTTTAAAGGACAATATAAATATGGTGACGTTTCAGGCAATGTCCCTTCTTCATAGCACTTAAACAGAGAGACCACAGAGAAGTCGATTGGGTTCCGTGGTGGCAAGATGTTGTCTGCCTTGCCTAATATATAAGAGGTCATGGGTTCGATCCTGACCCTGATGCCTGCTGCGGACTGTAACAAGATATTTTTTGGAATATTGAAAGGCAAATTTTGACTTAAAACTTTAATGACTGCAGGAATTCATATTCTTGGTTCTTTTTGTAAAGTCACGTAGATAGGAAACAAAAAAATTAAAATTTTAATATTTTTAGTTTTCTATCTACGTGACTTTCCCGAAAGAACCAAGAATATATATTCAAAGCCACTTTAAAACGAGGTGTCTGCAACACCTCCACGGAGCAATCCCACGACGCCCTGATGGGCCAAGCGGAGTCACTGTGTGTCTGTCCTTAGGCCACGGTGGCCGTGAGTGTGCGAATTTTTTAGGGGGGGGGAAATTAATCGACGGGGGACGGGGGGGGGGGGGGTTTGCACGGTGCGCTGCCAAAATCAAAAATCGCCCGCCCAAAATTTCCCGGCGAGAATGTGCGCGGAGCGAGCGGGAGAGGATTTTTGAAAAACGAGCTTTGAAGACAATCTCCGGATAAGCCTCTTAGCGGGGGGAATTCAGGACGATCGTCCCGGGCCGAGGATGCCCAGGAGAGTTATCACTGACAAATTAGGCGGTGGTAATGCGTAGGCCCGCAAATCCTTTTAGTCGGTCCCACTGCCCACTGGAAAATGGCTTTAGTTTGTTTCACAAATAGTCTCCGTTGTGTTTTTGTGCGGATTTCGTGGCCGATAATGGTCGTGACACTTTGGGCTGTTTCCCAGAGACCAGCGCAGACGAACTGATGAGGCGATTGAAATAATTTCTTAAACATTCAATACGTGCGTCGACTCGTGTGTGCGGGGAGCGGTAGTGTCGCGGTTGGCGTGCTGCGCTACAAACCCGGGGGCCCAAGATTGATTCCCACTCAAGGCCAACACCAGTGACGATTATCTCAACCGGTCCTAGTCCTCCCCTAGGTCGACTCAGCCTCAAATAAGTACCCTGTGCGGTGTGTAAACATCGCCACCGGGGTGACAAAGGCGGCCGGGCGTGGTGCTGGCCACCCGCCCCCTCGTGTGCCGTGCCGGCCCTACATAGGTGCTCGCTAACGGGACTTGCCCCAACAGCCTGTTAGGGCTATACCGGGGGATCTTTGTCACGGCTGCATTTGTGGGGTATGCAGGGCGTCCAAGCAGCAGTACGAGATGGAGCAGCGGTGGAGGAGGTCGTGCATCCTGGAGCCCGGCACCACGGAGGAGCAGGAGGATGAAGAGCCATGCAGAGAAGGGCGACCTCTGCTACAGGGCTCCATCCATCATCAGGTTTCACATCTTCATAGCTCAGCTCACCCGGCCTGGGCAAGCTAGAAGGGGGGGGCGATGGTTATGTGTGTGTGGTAACTGGACCACGTTGGCCTCGGTTGACCCCGGGGTGTTCCCAGCTTATGGGGTCGCGGACCACTGGTTGGTCCGTCAGGGCATGGGAATCGCTCTGCGGAGCTGTCGCGGACACCACGATTTAGAGTGGCTTTCTTTTTCAAAAACATATCTCGCTACAGTCCAGGACCCTGGGAAATGGCCGGGCCAACCCACGACACGCATGCAGAGTGGAGGAGCGCAGGTTACCGGGGTGAGCTCCGACGGTGGTGGTGGTGATGATGATGATGAGACTGTAGGAACGGTCCCTGGAGGACGCGTTGACTCTTGTGACAAGGTGAAGTGCCAGATGATGTTGGTGATGACCACTGAGGATGATGGAGGCTGCGAGAGTGGCCCTTGAAGGAAGTGCCAATGGGTGTGACGCGGCGGAGCCCTGCGCCGCTGGCGTCCCGCCTGATCACGCGCGTGGGTCTCGGCCTAGGTCAGCGAGTGCTGCGCGGACGTGCCGGGCCCGAGCGGTCGACGCTGTTCTGACGTTGCGGACGAGCCGCCTGGCGCGACGGGCCCATCCCAGCACCAGGCTGCCGGTGCGTCATCTGCACCAGCAGCGCGGCAGGACGTCCCGTCTGTGCCTGGTCAGTTACACGCTGTTGTGCTTTTCCCAAGTATTATTACGATTTTCCACTTGTACTCTTGCGGTCGTGTCAAGAGCCGCAGGCTCCGTCTGGAACTCTCAAAGAGCAACGCAGACCCACGTGTCCAGAATGGCTATCGAAGAAACCTTTAGTGGGATTTCTCATCAAGTAGACTTCACGTGGCCCCGTTAATCTTCACGCAGCTCGGGGTACACTTTCCCACACACCCTGCTATGAGAATTGTCACGTGGAATTCAAGCGGACGTAGTTTTGATTCTCAAGAGCTGGAATTTCGCCAAGTAAAGTGTCAAAGCCAACTTTAACATAATCGTTTTTGCGCAGTCATTTGGTGACCGGGAATGAGACTGTCAACCTAATGCGTTTGAGAACCCGGGTTGTTCACGAGTGGCTGACACCCAGATTCCAACTCAGGATCTCAGTGGCGCCAGCTCAGTGCTTGGACCTCTGAGCCACCCGGCCAACCATCCACACCCCATGAGTTCCTTCGACACGTCTCGCTGCGATTCGCTACCTTCTATTGCCAGATCACGAGAATACCCATCAGATCTCGGAGGCTCAGCAGGTTTGAGCCACACAGCTCCCTAACGTGGTTAAATATGGTCTAGCATTCGATTGGCACAAAGGGATTGTATGTGCACCACCTTACATTTGAGAATGTACCCGGGCGTGTCCATTTGCGCTCAACAACGTGTTTCCAATGGCACAGCAACGCTCTGCTTCCACAGGCGGGAGTCAAGCAACCCAGCCGCCTCCACACCAACTCCCCTCCGAGCCGCCAGGTGGGATGAGCGCGGATGCGGTGGCCCAGCAGCGGCAACAGCAGCAGCCCCGTGCGAGCCAGCCCAACGGGGCGGCCCTGCCGGGCAAGGCCCAGGCCTCTAAGCTCCACGAGACGAGGCCCAAGGAGGCAGCCGTCTCCCTGAAACACGTACGGGCAGTTTAACACTACGTAGGCTTTCACGACCAATATCATCCATAACGTAGGTTTGGGTTAGATCGCGTAAATATATAAATGTGTCGTTAAACCCGCCACCACCCGACGCAGCCAATTGGTAAGGTTTGTCACGTAAACAGAACGTGCCATTTCGTTACTAGTGCAGCACACCGGTGTGTCGGAGAGCAAATACACAACATTTACAATCTGAGTACGACGTTTTGCCAGTAATTACAACCGCCATCATTAGGCGGACATCCAGATTTGTGGAGAAATCCTGTTTTGTTTTGTTCCAGGCGGCTGGGGTAGATGTGATGATGCCACTAGATGCGATGAGGTCACGTAGGGCCGACCGGTGCGGCGACACCGTGCAAAACGTCGTCCTTTTAGCATCTGCTCAATTGAAGTGCATCCCCCAAATATCTCGAGTGGATGTGCCGTGCCCCCCCCCCCCCCCGCCCCGCGGTACTACCAGAGTTCTGGGGGAGCCCTCTCACGATGTAATTTTTGAAAACATTGGAGTGTGGCGCTCCACGTCCTGGCGAGGTTTGCGCGTGTTGGTAGAACCTCTCTGATTCTGTGTGTGTCTGTCAACGCGTGTTGGTAGAACCTGTCTGATTCTGTGTGTGTGTGTCAATGCGTCTTGGTAGAACCTCTCTGATTCTGTGTGTGTCAACGCGTGTTGGTAGAACCTGTCTGCGGAAGAGCTGCGGAGCAGGGAGGAGTACCTGAGGCAGCAGCGGGACCGCCTGCTGGCGGCAAAACGCGAGCAGCTGGGCTCGTCGCAGCGGCAGGCCAGCGCCGTCTCCAACGACCGAAAGGCGCCGGGTCCCGGCAGGGCGGACGCGTGCACGGCCGGCGGCTGCGGCGGCGACGGGGACGCTCCGCGGAGAGGCCCGTCGGCCACGGGCGGCGCTGTCGCCGATCGGCCGGGGCCGGCAGCCACGGCCACGGGGAAACAGGCGAGCGGCGTGCGCACACGCAGGCGTGTTTTTCATTCGGCAACCTGCGGCCCCGGACCCGCATGCGGCCCTTCAAGGACTGCATCGCAGCTCTTGAAATATTGAGGGTTTTTTTTTTACGGAGTCCTGTTTACCATGGAAGTCCAGTTTACCATGGGAGTCTACATTACCATGGGAGATTACCATGGGAGTCCACTTTACCATGGGCAGGAGTTGTCAACCTGCAGTTCCGGAGCCGCATGCGTTTCCTTAAAGACTGTTTCGTGACGTTCTTTATTAAGGGCCACGGTCTCGTATTGACATGCATTGCGGCTCATGAAATATTGAGTTTTTACCGAATTCGAAAAAAATTGTCTCTTATTGTTATTTTGGTTTGTCGACCACTGCTCTAGTCCATCTAGTATTATTATAAGAATCTTTAATTATAAGAGCTTTAATCTATAATGCTCTTATAGTGCTGCTCTAAAAGGATTGAGGTCGTCGCTGTCGTGTAGCCACCCGATCCATAGCCCCGCTCACCACTACCACTGCTACCCTCCCTCCATCACCACCCTACCACCCCCCTTCTACAACCCCCACCACGGCTACCCAAACAAGCCCAAACCCGTGCCCGCGGGAAGGTGCGGGGCCGAAGTAGTCGGGGGGGGAGGGGCACAAAGAGGAATGGGCGGGGCCTGCAGAGGAAGGGGCGTGGTCTAGGGAGTGATGGGGGCGGGGCATAAAAGAGGAATGGGCGGGGCCTACAGAGGAAGGGGCGTGGTCTAGGGAGTGATGGGGGCAGGGCATAAAAGAGGAATGGGCGGGGCCTGCAGAGGAAGGGGCGTGGTCTAGGGAGTGATGGGGGCAGGGCATAAAAGAGGAATGGGCGGGGCCTACAGAGGAAGGGGCGTGGTCTAGGGAGTGATGGGGGCGGGGCATTAAAAAGGAATGGGCGGGGCCTGCAGAGGAAGGGGCGTGGTCTAGGGAGTGATGGGGGCGGGGCATAACAGGAATGGGCGGGGCCTGCAGAGGTTGAACTTACCTGTTGATTTAATGCAACAGAAGCAGAGAATCTAATCACGTGCAGCCAACATCAGCAATGGCTCTCGGGCGCAGATGCGGCCACAGGCCAACTCGTCTGATCTATTCGTTTTTCTGATCGCGTCTTTCTTTCAAGAAGTATATTTCAACCGCCACACCTCTATGCATTGATGTTACAATAATAATATTAGTAACCTTTCGGCTTTGCATGCGAGGTAGACAGGAGATGGCAGCACAGCAAGCGGGTTCGTTGAACCCGTCTGTGCAGCAGATCAGGACCTTCCTGAGGAGGTGTTGAGACTCGGCGAGGCCTTCATGCTCGAGTAACTAAAGGGCGCTGTTGTTGCAATCCAGAGGTCGCCGGTTCGATCTCCCGGCCCTGGAGTATAAAACGATGGATCGCTCTCCAACACACCGGTGGGCTGAAGTAGTAACTAATTGGCGCGTTGTTTACGTGACGAACCTATCTGGCTGCGTCGGATGGTGGAGGCTTACGACACATTTATACCAACGCGATCTAACCCAAAAATCTTTGTTATGAATAATATTGGTCGCGAAAGCCTACGTGTTAAACGATGGATCACGTTTATTAAATCCCCCCTGCCCTCACCACATCTGTCCAACCAGCAGATATAAATGAGTACACCACGGTGAGTCGATCGGCCGATTATGCGTGGTGGGATAAAATGTGGGTGTACCCAACGCCTCTTCTGAGGCACACTGGCCAACGTGCAAGAGTTGGCCACACACCACCGAGCGATGCTCGATAGAGCTGTACGTACAGTACGTTGAACTTCTTTCGCACCGTACGTAGCTAATCGGGTGCACTTCCTGCCAGTAGGTGCGTGAGCGAGCAATTGTATTGTGGCACCTTCGTTGTTATCATCATCATCATCATTTTCGTTATTAGGGCGCCAACGGCAGAGCTGGCGCGTGCTGATGACATTGTGTGCTCACCGCAGGGCGCACGCACGGAGGAGTCGCAGACGCTGGAGCAGAGGAAGAGGGTGGCTCACAAGCTCAAGGAGGAGCTGCTCCAGAAGAAGTGAGCCAGCCCCCCTCCACACTCTGGACTGACGCTCGCCAGCTCAGGGTGGCCCGTGCCGCCCACAGCGGTGCGTGTACGGCCGAAGGCGTTTGCCTTCCGTGACGCAGTACACTACACGTGATGAAAAAAACATATATATATATAAGAAATCGGTCAGTATAGGAATAACAAGCGATACAGACACACCTTACTTCATAATGTAATGTTAAGTAACGTTCATTAACGCCTCATTCTTATTAGTTTTTGTCAATGTGATGCCGGTAGAGGTCTTAGCGAGCTGACCGCGAATACGGCCGGGGATCCATTCATCGACGACTAATCTTCTGCGTCGCTGCTCGACTGGAATAGACAAGTCACACGCGACGAGCAGCCAGCAGGCATAGCGAGCGGCACCCTCGCTGCGATGTGCCGGTGTGCTGAACCGTATCTTCCGGGTCAATGACACGGAACAGACCCAGCTGGATTTCAAGTTTGACATGCAACAAATATGACCCCCCCATTCCCTGGATGCATTGTGTTCTAAGAATCAATTGTAATCGGTAGATCCAGGTTTTATTCGACCAGGGTTTCCCAATTCCTGGCGACTCACCACGCTACGTCTTTCCGCGTTTACCGAATTTACTCCCCATTCAAGCACACGTGACTTGGTTCCACGCTGCTGCCCGCGTCCGATGATTGTCAAAGACGTCCCACGTGATGCCGCTAAACAATCAACGTTCTTGCATTAATAGAGCCGATTCACGTTACATTAAGATCTCAGTGTGCACGTGTGGTGTACACGTATTTCGTGTATACACACACACACAATACATGTGGCGAGATGTTAACTACCTCGCCTGGTATACAGGAGGTCGTGGGTTCGATTTCGACCCTGACGCCTGCTGCTGTATATTTGCATGTGCTCCCCGTGGTCGCGTGGATTTTTCTCCGGATCCTCTGGTTTTTCCCTCCACATTTAAAAACATTTAGAGTATTTGGCTGCTATACATGCCCACGTGATGATGAGCCACTACTTCGTTGAGCTATCATTTGTGACGGCCAGATCGCTTCTGAAGAAGAGCTACATAGCTCAATGGGCCTCACCTGGTAAAACAAAAATAGCAGTAAAGTGGTTCGTGTACGGGTACAGCACACGTGTTCCATGTGACACAGCGTTAACTGCTTAGCGTGTCACGTGGGATGTGTTTAACAACCATCGGGCGCATGCAGCATGGGATGCGTTAACCTGTTTTTGAATGGTGGAGGAGTCATTTGGTAAATGCAGGATGGCGAAGCGTGGCGGTGGGTCGTGAGGACTGGGGTCAGGGAAATCCTGCATTAGACCTTTTCAAAGTTAATACCATCACGCAGAGGTGGGACAAAGTCATTGTTATGCAAGTCCAAGTCGAGTCTGAAGTCATCAAATTCATGACTCGAGTCTGACTCGAGTCCAAGTCACATGACTCGAGTCCACACCTCAGAGGTGGGACAAAGTCATTGTTATGCAAGTCCAAGTCGAGTCTGAAGTCATCAAATTCATGACTCGAGTCTGACTCGAGTCCAAGTCACATGACTCGAGTCCACACCTCTGCCATCACGTACCCATTACTACACCAGTCGATGACTCCCACTCGCGTCAACAGTCAACGATTTGTTTAATCCATAGTTAAAGGTTTTTGTTGGGTTAGATCGCATAAATGTGTCGTTGAACCCGCCACCACCCGACACAGCCAATTAGTAAGGTTTGTCACATAAATAGAACATTTGTTTTAATTGATCGCATTAACTGCCGATGACCATATCTCGCCTGAAATGCGCCCAATCATGTCAGATCTTGGAAGCGAAGCGGGTGGAGGAGGTGGGGGTTTTTGGAGCCTGTCCAGTCATTGGCCGGATGACCACAACGCACAACACTGGGCACAGGTTGTCGTGGGACCACGTGGTTTACGCAGCGGAGGGCAGTACAGCAAGCCGGTCTGCTGTTGTACTGCGCTTCCACGAACTAAAACACGACGAACTAAAACACCACAAACTAAAACACCACAAACTAAAACACAACAAACTAAAACACAACAAACTAAAACACCACAAACTAAAACACACAAAATAAAACACCGCAAACTTAAACACCACAAACTAAAACACACAAAATAAACACTGCACACACGTAGCAATCAAGGGACACCCGATGAAGTGAGCATTCATATGACACAAGTGTGTGTTGCCGCACGAGGCTAGATGTGTCGCTAGCTGCTTTGACAATGTTCTCATGTAACTAATAACCCGTGTAAGTTCTCAAGTGTCCGCTACGACACACTAGTCAATAAAGGCGACTTTGTGCCGTGTCTGTGAATGTCTGGAGGTGGGTTTTTGTTCCACACGCGCACCCTTCCATTGCTGTCACGCCGCAGCCATGAGCAGCGGCAATTCCTCGCTCAACGCGGCTCTCTTTGTCAGGAACGCATCGACCACTGCCGCGTTGAACGAGCGATGGAATTTTTTTTCTTTGGGTCTTTCGGTAAAGTCACGTAGATATGTTCAAAGAAAATCACGAAAAAAGAACTAAAAAACTCGTGTTATTTTCCTTTGAACCTATCTACGTGACTTTACCGAAAGACCCAAAGAATATGAATTCCTGCAGTCACGAAAGCTTGAAGTCACGATGGCATTTAGTTTGAACGCGGGGGATCTCTGCAGTATCGGGACGCGGACACGAGGGGGCGCAACGCGGGAGGGAATTCGCAGCGCACGCCGCACACCACAGCCCGACCTGCCGCCGAGGGAGAGTGGGTGGGGGGTGTAAAGAATAACGGGTTTTTTTTAAATTAATATTTACTGTAATGTATCATTACGCTTGTTTTACCCAGGATGGCCTCGTTGAGTCTCAAGACACTTTTAGTAGTAGTAGTAGGAGGAGGAATTGAATCAATCAATGTTAATTTGTTGTACGGAAAGTGCAATAGAGCCAGTTACCCAGCTAGCTTGCAAGGGAGATCCGTGGTGCGTGTCGTCACAGCGCACGGAGAGGCACATCAGAGGGGCGCAGGCTGCATTGGAACAACGCGCCAGAGGTGCAGGCAAGAACAGCCGCTTACACAACAAAAACGAATTGAATACAGCGCGATGAATGTGTGAGGGAACACAACTTTGTTTTACAACGCGGATGCGAATTGGATATAGCGCGATCGAGCGAACAGACTACGTCGCAGCGCGAGTAGGAATCAGCGGTCGTACGGCGGCCTCGGCGTAGCACCGCACGAGGCAGTGGGATGCTGCTGGATGCTTCTAGATCAGCGGTCGGGAACCTATGGCTCGCGAGCCATATATGGCTCTTCCAGTGACGACATATGGCTCCCAGACAATTTTGAGTTGGAAAAATAATAATAATAATAAAAAAATAAAAAATCAGTTTGGAACTGATTTTAAAATACTTGCAATATTTCTTAATAATACTGTGTCATTTTAAAGTAAACAGAAATTAGTTTTGAAGATACATTTCACGGGTCACGCCTGCATGAAGCTCAACCTCACCACGTATGAACCTGACTACAAAGCCATCAGCAAAACCATGCAGCACCAGAAGTCGCATTAAAAGTAAGACATTTAATTTATTATACGTTAAAAATACTATATGGCTCTCAATGAAATATATTTAGAAATATTTGGCTTTTATGGCTCTCCTAGTCAAAAAGGTTCCCGACCCCTGTTCTAGATGCTACTAGATGCTACCCACGCGCCTCGGTGTTTGTTCGGCCTGCGTACACATCTCACGTGTTATCGCGGACTGCGCTTTACCCCCTATATCAAATATTGTTCATTATAACTAGAGTTTCTCATACCGCGGTGTTTATCAGGAACACCGCGTGATGGGAGAACAACGCGACTGCACTGTGGCCAGACTCGGTGGGACCTGGGAGGGCCCCTCGGGGCGTGCAGGTGCCTCTGCGCGGTCAGCGCGAGTCGCAGGCTGAGCGCGCGTGCACCCGCGGGGGCCGTCTCTGATCGCGCGTCACGAGCCTTGTGTACCCAAGGAGCGTTGTGTACCCAAGCAGCCTTGTGTACCCAATGAGCATTGTGTACCCAAGCAGCCTTGTGTACCCAATGAGCATTGTGTACCCAAGCAGCCTTGTGTACCCAAGCAGCATTGTGTACCCAAGCAGCCTTGTGTACCCAAGCAGCCTTGTGTACCCAAGCAGCATTGTGTACCCAAGCAGCCTTGTGTACCCAAGCAGCCTTGTGTACCCAAGCAACTTTGTGTACCCAAGCAGCCTTGTGTACCCAAGCAGCCTTGTGTACCCAAGCAACTTTGTGTACCCAAGCAGCCTTGTGTACCCAAGCAGCCTTGTGTACACAAGCAGCCTTGTGTACCCAAGCAGCCTTGTGTACCCAAGCAGCATTGTGTACCCAAGCAGCCTTGTGTACACAAGCAGCATTGTGTACCCAATGAGCATTGTGTACCCAAGCAGCTTTGTGTACCCAAGCAGCCTTGTGTACCCAAGCAGCCTTGTGTACCCAATGAGCATTGTGTACCCAAGCAGCTTTGTGTACCCAAGCAGCCTTGTGTACCCAAGCAGCCTTGTGTACCCAATGAGCATTGTGTACCCAAACAGCCTTGTGTACCCAAACAGCCTTGTGTACCCAAGCAGCCCTGTGTACCCAAACAGCCTTGTGTACCCAAACAGCCTTGTGTACCCAAACAGCCTTGTGTACCCAAACAGCCTTGTGTACCCAAGCAGCATTGTGTACCCAAACAGCCTTGTGTACCCAAACAGCCTTGTGTACCCAAGCAGCATTGTGTAACCAAACAGCCTTGTGTACCCAAGCAGCATTGTATACCCAAACAGCCTTGTGTACCCAAGCAGCATTGTGTACCCAAACAGCCTTGTGTACCCAAGCAGCATTGTGTACCCAAACAGCCTTGTGTACCCAAGCAGCATTGTGTACCCAAACAGCCTTGTGTACCCAAACAGCCTTGTGTACCCAAGCAGCCTTGTGTACCCAAACAGCCTTGTGTACCCAAGCAGCATTGTGTACCCAAGCGGTCTTGTGTACCCAAGCGGCCTTGTGTACCCAAGCGGCCTTGTGTACCCAATCAGCTTTGTGTACCCAAGAAGCCTTGTGTACCCAATCAGCCTTGTGTACCCAAGGAGCATTGTGTACCCAAGCAGCCTTGTGTACCCAAGCGGCCTTGTGTACCCAAGCAGCCTTGTGTACCCAAGCAGCCTTGTGTACCCAAGGAGCCTTGTGTAGCCAAGCGGCCTTGTGTACCCAAGCAGCCTTGTGTACCCAAGCGGCCTTGTGTACCCAAGCAGCCTTGTGTACCCAAGGAGCCTTGTGTAGCCAAGCAGCCTTGTGTACCCAAGCAGCCTTGTGTACCCAATGAGCTTTGTGTACCCAAGCAGCCTTGTGTACCCAAGCGGCCTTGTGTACCCAATGCGCCTTGTGTACCCAATGCGCCTTGTGTACCCAAGCGGCCTTGTGTACCCAATGCGCCTTGTGTACCCAAGCAGCCTTGTGTACCCAATGAGCTTTGTGTACCCAAGCAGCCTTGTGTACCCAAGCAGCCTTGTGTATCCAAGGAGCTTTGTGTACCCAAGCAGCCTTGTGTACCCAAGCAGCCTTGTGTACCCAATGAGCATTGTGTACCCAAGCAGCCTTGTGTACCCCAAGCGGCCTTGTGTACCAAAGCGGCCTTGTGTACCCAATGCGCCTTGTGTACCCAATGCGCCTTGTGTACCCAAGGAGCATTGTGTACCCAATGCGCCTTGTGTACCAAAGCAGCCTTGTGTACCCAAGCAGCCTTGTGTACCTAATGAGCATTGTGTACCCAAGCAGCCTTGTGTACCCAATGAGCATTGTGTACCCAAGCAGCCTTGTGTACCCAAGCAGCCTTGTGTACCCAAGCAGCCTTGTGTACCCAAGCAGCCTTGTGTACCTAATGAGCATTGTGTACCCAAGCAGCCTTGTGTACCCAATGAGCATTGTGTACCCAATGAGCATTGTGTACCCAAGCAGCCTTGTGTACCCAAGCAGCCTTGTGTACCCAATGAGCATTGTGTAGCCAAGCGGCCTTGTGTACCCAAGCAGCCTTGTGTACCCAATGAGCTTTGTGTACCCAAGCAGCCTTGTGTACCCAAGCGGCCTTGTGTACCCAATGCGCCTTGTGTACCCAATGCGCCTTGTGTACCCAAGCGGCCTTGTGTACCCAATGCGCCTTGTGTACCCAAGCAGCCTTGTGTACCCAATGAGCTTTGTGTACCCAAGCAGCCTTGTGTACCCAAGCAGCCTTGTGTACCCAAGCAGCCTTGTGTACCCAAGCAGCCTTGTGTACCCAATGAGCATTGTGTACCCAAGCAGCCTTGTGTACCCAAGCGGCCTTGTGTACCCAAGCGGCCTTGTGTACCCAATGCGCCTTGTGTACCCAATGCGCCTTGTGTACCCAAGGAGCATTGTGTACCCAATGCGCCTTGTGTACCCAAGCAGCCTTGTGTACCCAAGCAGCCTTGTGTACCCAATGAGCATTGTGTACCCAATGAGCATTGTGTACCCAAGCAGCCTTGTGTACCCAAGCAGCCTTGTGTACCCAATGAGCATTGTGTACCCAAGCAGCCGTGTGTACCCAAGCAGCCTTGTGTACCCAAGCAGCCTTGTGTACCTAATGAGCATTGTGTACCCAAGCAGCCTTGTGTACCCAATGAGCATTGTGTACCCAATGAGCATTGTGTACCCAAGCAGCCTTGTGTACCCAAGCAGCCTTGTGTACCCAATGAGCATTGTGTACCCAAGCAGCCTTGTGTACCCAAGCAGCCTTGTGTACCCAATGAGCATTGTGTACCCAAGCAGCCTTGTGTACCCAATGAGCATTGTGTACCCAAGCAGCCTTGTGTACCCAAGCTGCCTTGTGTACCTAATGAGCATTGTGTACCCAAGCAGCCTTGTGTACCCAATGAGCATTGTGTACCCAATGAGCATTGTGTACCCAAGCAGCCTTGTGTACCCAAGCAGCCTTGTGTACCCAATGAGCATTGTGTACCCAAGCAGCCTTGTGTACCCAAGCAGCCTTGTGTACCCAGCCTTGTGTACCCAGCCTTGTGTACCCAAGCAGCCTTGTGTACCCAAGGCGGAGCGCGGTTGCCATGGGCCCTGGGTGCGTGGAATTAACCGCGGCTTCCGAGTCCAATCACGATATACGACGTTTCGGGCAATGAGCCTTCTTCAAAGCACAAACGTCACAGATTTGTTTATTTTTGATTTTTGAAGACCACAACAGTGGCGAGTGACGAACCGGGCGTCGAGTGCGAAGGATCGTGGTCGTGATCGTCGTCGTGATCGTGGTCGTGTCGAGGGTGCATTGGTGAGAGAGGGCGGAGTGTGGGGGGGGTCCGGAACACGCCGTGGGAGTGTGCACGGCGTGGGCTGACTGAGGAGTGAGTGGGATGAGGCTTTTCTGATTTCCGACAACAACAAAAACCTCTCTGTCTCTCTCGCCCGCTCGCCCGTGAAGAGTCGTGAGCTCATCGCGCGCGGCGGACGCTGCACAACCGGTTGGGTCCGGGCGAGACAGCAGCAGCAGCAAAGAGCGTGCCAGGCACTGGGCGATGCAATCAGCATCAGGCTAATTGCAGCGCGAACCGCGGGCGTGGCCTCACTGGCACTGGGCGGAGGACGACGCTGCGACACTCAGGGGAGACACGGCGGAGTGCCAAACGAGAATCCGACGGATGAACGCCGCCGCATGAGATCCAACTGGTGGCTTGACCGCAGAGGCCCGAGGTGTAATGATGAAGAGGAGTTGTGCCAGGTCACGGACACAACACGTCCCGCTCGAGATTACTCCTCGGTCGGGCGAGGGAAACCGGTCCTGGGCCCACGCCCCCGCTTCTCAAATCCCGCACCGACCACGGCGGCGTGACAGAGCACCGCACGGAGCAGTGGCGTGGTGGGGTGGGGCGTGGTGGGGTGTGGTGGGGCAGGCCTCGTGGTCTGGCTGTGGGTCGACAGTTTCAGTTTCATTTATTAGGTAAAGCCCTTTTGATTGAAAGCTTTCGTGGCTGCAGGGATTCATATTCTTGGTTCTTTCGGTAAAGTCACGTAGAAGGGAAACAATAAAATACAAATATAAAACGATCAAAGTCTCACGACGTTTCGATTGCAACACAAGGAATCATCATCAGGTGTGAAAACGACAGCAAGAAAATTATTGCTGTGGTTTTGCATTAATGGGTGCTCGCTAACAGCACGTGTCCCAACAGTCTGTTATAAGTTATCTTACCAATATAGCCTCTTGTCACAGCAGCCCTTTTGCCCACTCCAGCAATTGCTTCTTGCTGTGGCTGTCCCATCTGATGACGGACGCTTGTGTTGCGCCCGAAACGTGATTTATTATTTTATTTCTATTATGATTTCTATAATTTTTATTATTTATTATTTATTTTTACCTACGTGACTTTACCGAAAAAACATAAAAGTACGAACGAAACCTGTTCTTTGTCTCAAACTGACATTAATTAGACAACCCGTGTTTCACAACAACCACAAATACACGACACTTTTATGTAAGAGGCCACATTATGTTGGCAGGAAGTGTACGGTATCGTCACAAAACCAGTCCGCACGCTCCTGGATGGGTCCAGAAGGCCCATCACGTGCAAGAGGGCTGGTGAACTGGAATCTCGGGTTGTGACGCAATCATCGATTTGCATTTCATAGAAATGTTGAAGAGTCGGGCCACAATCCACGACGGGGGTCGCGGAAAAAAATCAGCATTGTTCAATTTGTGCCAACGATATCCAAAATGCTCTTGGTTCTTTCGGTAAAGTCACGTAGAAGGGAAGTAATAAAATAACCCCCCCCCCCGCCCACCTCCTACGCATTTCCCATAAATATGCTAAATTCCTCTTGATATGCAAATGATTTTGTCAAGGCGCTCTTCTTCCACCTCCAACCCAGCTTATATATATGCTCCAAGCTTGGCAGTGTTTCATTCTTCACCTGAAGACGGCTGCTTGCGTTGTAGCCGAAACGTCGTGAGAATTATTTTATTATGTTTTATTTTTATTATTTTATTACTTCCCTTCTACGTGACTTTACCGAAAGAACCAAGAAGATGAATCCCTGCAGTCACGAAAGCTTTAAATCGAAAGATATCCAAAATGTATGGCGAATATGTTTGCAATTTGCGTAAAAGTAAATGCCACTTTGTGTAAAAAATCAATGCCGACTTAAATCTATTTAAGGAACGCAACCGGAGGATTTCTCCACAAATCTGGCTGTCCATCTGATGATGGCAGTTGTAATTACTGGCGAAACGTCGTACTCAGATTGTAAATGTTGTGGATTTACTCTCCATCACACCTGGGGGGGGGGGGGGGGGGGTCAGACATTTGTGACGATGTGTGACGAGGGGAGGGGGGGGTGAGAAATGTGACGTCACATCAAAATACGCAACTTTAAATAAATATAGACAACACGTTCTACTTAATTTAATATACTTTTTAATAAATGTTTTCTCCTACAACATTACATTAAATACGCACTACAATGACAATAGTTTAAAGCGATTTGAAGCATGTTTTATTTTTGGGGGGTTGGGGGGCGGAGCAGAGCTTTGTGACGTCATATTTGAGGGGGGGGTCTGACTTTTTGTGACGCCGTGTGACGAGGGGGGGGGGGTCAAAAATCATCCAAAATCGCGTGACGTCATTTATAGACGGCCCCTTAGTGCTGTACTAGTGACGAATTGGCACGTTCTGTTGACGTGCTGGCCCAACGTTGCTGGAACGTTGACTCGGGACGGCCCCTCCCGCGGTTGTCGTGGAGACCATTGTGACCTCGGGCCTGGTTGAGGCCTCCTGCCCCCGCGTGCGTCACGAGTTTAGGCCACGCCACTCGAAACAACAACAAACCCATTGTGTGACAATACAATAACAACCCCATTGCGTGACTAAACAATAACAAACAAAACATCCGAACACCAGCATGCCATAAAATAGAACCCCTGGTCGCAAGCGATACAGGCCAAACCGCCTCAGCTACCCGATGCTTGGAAACGTGTTGTTGTTGTTTTAGAATAGGCCCAGGCTTTTGAGTTACGCGCCTGAATGTTATAAATGTAAAATCTTTTTTATAATTGTTTATCTTTGGAGAGGGAGCGGGGAATTGTCGACTGCAGTCACGACGAGAAAGCCCTTTGTCAAGCCACTGTTGGATAAAATGGCCTCCCACCACCACGCTATGTTCGTCCTCTTGAGTGTTGTTGTGGGTTCTGACCATACTTCACCACGCTGGGCAGTGCGGGTTAGTGGAGAGAGGCACGCCCAGATACGTATCGCTTCGCAGCTCATGGTAGCCATGGTGCGGGGATTTTCCCACTGATCCACGTACCCGCTTTATTCGCGCTTTCGCCACTTACAAAGCTGTTTCTCAACCCTAATTTCCCTACCCAGTAAATGTGCAACGTTGTGCCAACGTTCGCCCGACGGTTCAGACCGCGCGCCAACGTTGTCGCAACGTTGGCGAGCCTACCGGGTTGTAATTGTTCTCTGGGTGCCATTGATGTGTCACGTGTCACGATGATGCAATCCCTGTCGACAATCAGTGCCACGTGGCCGTGTCGCCAAACTAAGTTCTCGCAAAATCTCGACGGTTAGTCAACAAGATGCAGTCATCAACAATGTCACACGAGACGAATTTACTCTGGATGTTTTTTTTTCTTGTTCACACAAGAGCATTTGATTCAGGGTCATGAATAACTGGATAATTTCACGCCGCAGCGTCTCCCTTCGGGACGACCTTTGCTGTTTGCATCAGAATTGTAGCGCCAAGAGCAAATGTATCATATGTGCCAAAATGTATCGTATGTTTGTTTTTCCTCCTGATGACGATCGCTTGTGTTGTGATCGAAACGTCGGAGTTTTTCTTTGTTATTTTCTTTCAACCTATCTCCGTGACTTTACCGAAAGACCCAAAAAATATGAATTCCTGCAGTCACGAAAGCTTTAAGTCATTATAAACAAATGTATGTGTTTTAATATTTACGTGTTTTTTATGTATAAGGGCCCCTTTATAACATCTGCTACAGGGCCTGCACTAGCTTCATCCGTCACTGAACGATGCCCTCTCTTGAATCGCGAATGGATAAACAAACCGTCACCTGACGTGGCTGTCGCGTTTGATCCCTTGTGAGATCGCGTGGTGACTCGCTCGACCGGCGGCCTTTGAGCGCCACGGTGGGCTCAGAGTAACTCCTGAGATTCAGATGCCACTGCTCGACACCAGAACCGGCCCTAGACCTTTGAGGGCCCTAAGCAAAATTTTGTTGGAGGCCCCTTTGATGTATGATTTTTTTCACCCACTAGCTAGCAGTGACTCTAGGGGGCCCTCTGCTGGCCACGGGGCCCTTTGCAATTGCAAGGGTCGCTTAGTGGCTGGGCCGGCTCTGCTCTACACCGTGAGTCTGTGACCACTTCTAATTCGCGTCTCTGGCTCGTTGTTTCTCCGCGCCTTCAAGAGGAGATGGAGGAGGAGGGGGGGGGAGGTAACACAGCAGCAGCCAAACACAAGGTTGAGAATAATCGCTGGTCTAGAGGGGTCGTCATCGCATTGCAGGCGGTCCATATCCCTGGCGCCAAAGCGACCACAACTCCCCCACTCACCCATTGATGGTCGCGGTCAGCCACAGATTTACGGCCGCACATTTGTCAACGACTGCCCCACTCCGCTGATGTCGGGGCACGGCCGTGGGCCCGGAGTCCTCGCTCCTGCTGCTACTCCCACGCTGATGCTGCTGCTGCTCACACGCTGATACTCACACGCTGATGCTACTGCTGCTACTCCCATGCTGATGCTGCTGCTACTCCCACGCTGCTACTCCCACGCTGCTGCTGCTGCTACTCCCACGCTGATGCTGCTGCTGCTACTCCCACGCTGATGCTGCTGCTGCTACTCACACGCTGATGCTGCTGCTACTCCCACGCTGATACTCCCACGCTGATGCTGCTGCTACTCACACGCTGCTGCTGCTACTCCCACGCTGCCACTCCCACGCTGATGCTACTGCTGCTACTCACACGCTACTACTCCCACGCTGATGCTACTGCTGCTACTCCCACGCTGATGCTACTGCTGCTACTCACACGCTGCTACTCCCACGCTGATGCTACTGCTGCTACTCCCACGCTGATGCTGCTGCTGCTGCTACTCACACGCTACTACTCACACGCTGCTGCTGCTGCTACTCCCACGCTACTACTCCCACGCTGATGCTGCTGCTGCTACTCACACGCTACTACTCCCACGCTGATGCTGCTGCTGCTACTCACACGCTACTACTCCCACGCTGATGCTGCTGCTGCTACTCACACGCTACTGCTCCCACGCTGATGCTGCTGCTGCTACTCAGACGCTGCTACTCCCACGCTGATGCTGCTGCTGCTACTCACACGCTACTACTCCCACGCTGATGCTGCTGCTGCTACTCACACGCTGCCACTCCCACGCTGATGCTGCTGCTGCTACTCACACGCTACTACTCCCACGCTGATGCTGCTGCTGCTACTCAGACGCTGCTACTCCCACGCTGATGCTACTGTTGCTACTCCCACGCTGATGCTGCTGCTACTCACACGCTGCTACTCCCACGCTGATGCTGCTGCTACTCACACGCTGATGCTGCTGCTACTCACACGCTGCTACTCACACGCTGATGCTGCTGCTACTCACGCTGCTACTCCCACGCTGATGCTGCTGCTACTCACACGCTGATGCTGCTGCTACTCACACGCTGCTACTCACACGCTGATGCTACTGCTGCTACTTCCACGCTACTGCTGCTACTCACACGCTGCTACTCCCACGCTGATGCTGATGCTGCTACTCACACGCTGCTACTCCCACGCTGATGCTGATGCTGCTACTCACACGCTGCTACTCCCACGCTGCTGCTGCTGCTCATGATTTGGCTGTCACCTGCCTCGCTCGACGAGACGAGCAGACGATACTAATAGTAGTCATTATTCCATTGGAACCTCATTTGCCAGTAAAAAATATGATAATAGTTTTTTTACCCTTCTATGTTGCCAGATAGAAGGGTAAAAAACCAATTATCAGTAGTCATCATTGTTGTTACGTAAATGCATTGTGTAATTGTAAATGGGCACTCCCACCGACTCAGCACTCCCCTCCCCACGCAATCTCTTTAGAACAGTTGTGCTTGTGTGTTTTGTTTGTTGTCCTTCGCCCGCACCTCCGATTCGCGCGGTTGGCTACGTACGGTGCGAAAGAAATTCAACATACATACCACTGCCTTTTTTTTTACAACGGGAAGTTTGATCTCAACTTTCAGCACCCGCCCCCCAAATCTACAATCCAAATGTTCGAGCCAAAGAGGCCATCGTCAATCCTCTGCTCGTCTTGGGTCACCCATCAACATCCGTGCGGGCGAACGAGCAGGCCGCGTGTCCTCGTGGATCACGCCGTCACGGGAAGACCGGGAGGAGAGTCGATGATGTAACAATGCATGGGGACTTATTTCAACGGGATAGGAGAGGGAAGCGAGCAGAGAACGAAGGGGGAATGACATGGAAACGATGGCGAAAGAACGGAGAAACGGGACAGCAGGGGCCAGGAGAGATGATAAACTATTAAAACGATTAAACTATTTTTCATGTGACCAGGTAAAGCCAACTGAGCTATATCCCTCTTTTTCAGAAGCGACCAGGCTATCACAAACGATAGCTGAACGAAGTGTCTTATCACGTGGACATTTATAGCAGCCAAATTCTCTTCAACGTGTGTTTCTGTATGTGGAGGGGAAAACTGGAGGACCCGTAGAAAAATCCACGCGACCACGAGGAGAGAGAGACACGCAAACTGCAAATCTACAGCAGCAGGCGTCAGGGTCGGGATCGAACCTGCGACCTCCTGCACACCAGGCGAGGTAGTTAACATCTCCTAGCCACCGTGATGATGATGAGAGAGACACGCGATCTGCAAATCTACAGCAGCAGGCGTCAGGGTCGGGCTCGAACCTGCGACCTCCTGCACACCAGGCGAGGTAGTTAGCATCTCCTAGCCACCCCGAGGGAGGAGGGGGACGAGCGGTGTCTGTTTTCGCAGTGGGGGTGGCCACACAGACAAGTCACGTGATTTACGTGAGACTGAGAACTGAATTAGATCAACACGTTTAACTAAACCGACGGGCATCAACAAGGAGATCGCGATTAAGCAAGCGGACATTCAAACACCGCCCTGGGAAAAACCCACGGGGGCTGAAAATCAAGCGGCAAGATGGACACACGCCAGATGAACCATGGACGGGGTGACGGGTTATTTATTACCTCGCCTGGGATTTTAGGGAGAGAGAGAGAGGCGAGAACACGGAACAGTGGCTCGCTCGCTCGGCTGACGTCTCGAGAGGACGAGGTGTTTGAACAAAGTCTAATCCGGCCAAAGTGCCGACACGGCTGCCAGACCTCATAGGCGCCACCGTGAAATCCGAACACTTTGTGTGCACGGATACAAGGTGTGCGTCAGCCGGGAAACAAACACAGAGTCATCTCAGGGCGGACGCGAAGGGGGTCACTGGCAAATGTGTGGGTTCAATAGGGGATCTAAGGGGTCCCTAGGAGGTGTGTGGGTTCAATGGGGGATCTAAGGGGTCACTGGGAGGTGTGTGGGTTCAATGGGGGATCTAAGGGGTCACTGGGAGGTGTGTGGGTTCAATGGGGGATCTAAGGGGTCACTGGGAGGTGTGTGGGTTCAATGGGGGATCTAAGGGGTCACTGGGAGGTGTGTGGGTTCAATGGGGGATCTAAGGGGTCACTAGGAGGTGTGTGGGTTCAATGGGGGATCTAAGGGGTCACTGGGAGGTGTGTGGGTTCAATAGGGGATCTAAGGGGTTACTAGGAGGTGTGTGGGTTCAATAGGGGATCTTAGGTGTCACTAGGAGGTGTGTGTGGGTTCAATAGGGGATCTGAGGGGTCTCTAGGAGGTGTGTGGGTTCAATAGGGGATCTGAGGGGTCTCTAGGAGGTGTGTGGGTTCAATAGGGGATCTGAGGTGTCACTGGGAGGTGTGTGGGTTCAATGGGGGATCTAAGGGATCACTGTGTGGGTTCACCGGGGACCTAAGCGGTGTGCAAGCAGTCACCACCAGGAGCAAATCGGGTGATTGCAAGCTGCCCTGCCAAGTCGTGCCAGGGTTATATGGCCGCAACAGAGATTTACTGACCTTGACGACGCAGCTACAGCAGCAGCTGCTTCTGCTGCTGCTGAGCCAGATTGTAAGCGCCTGGTTGGTTTATTACTCACCTGAGGTGCCATAATCTCACTCGATGCGCTTAGGGCATTAACACCTGCATCGTAATAATCTGAGAGTGTGGCTTAATCTGGCTGTAGCCGTCCTCGGGCATGAACAATTAATCCTCAAAAAAATCTGAAAGGTGATCTCGTTAGGTTCTGTGACCCGTTGGGCGTTGACGTTGCAACCCGAGGGATCTGAAAGGTCCCTTCACTCGGCCTTCGATCTGTCAGAAACTTCTCACAGGGCACAACCGCGACGATTTAAATATCGCCATTCATCATCATCGTCATCGCCATTCATCATCATCGTCGTGGGCGAGTACATTCCGCGCGCCGCGGTGGCTAGGAGATGTTAACTACCTCGCCTGGTGTACAGGAGCTCGTGGGTTCGATTCCGACCCTGACGCCTGCTGCTGCTGCTGTATATTTGGAGTCTGAGTGTCTCTCTCTCTCCCCGTGGTCGCGTGGATTTGTCTCCGCGTCCTCCGGGTTTCCCCTCCACGTGTAGAATCGACATCGCCACGCGTTCAGAGTGTTTGGCTGCTGCCATACATTTCCACGTGATGAGCCACTTCGTGGGGCTGTCATTCGTGGACAGGTGACTTCTGAAAAGAGCTACACAGCTCAGTGGGCCTTAGCTGGTAGAATCAAACACATTGTTTAGTTTTAGTTTATTTCAACTTTGTGACACCGCGCGTCTAATTCTAGGAGCACCGGGGAAGGGCGATGCCCAATTGTGTCGCGCGCGTGATAATTGACTCCGACGCTGCAGCTGTTCACAGATACGTCCTGTGGGGCCCAGGTCAGGAGGTGGGTGCCCTGCCTCTGACTTAAAGGTGACGCGGGTGATTGCCTTGTGTGTGGGGTGGGTGCAGCTGGTGTGTGGTGTGTGTAGTTAGTGTGATGTGTGTGTGTGTAGGTCGTGTGATGTGTGTGTGTGTAGGTGATGTGTGTGTGTAGGTAATGTGTGGTGTGTGTGTGGAGGTGATGTGTGGTGTGTGTGTGGAGGTGATGTGTGTGTGTGGAGGTGATGTGTGTGTGTGGAGGTGATGTGTGTGTGTGGAGGTGATGTGTGTGTGTGTGGAGGTGATGTGTGTGTGTGTGTAGGTGATGTGTGGTGTGTCGGTAGTGTGATGTGTGTGTGTAGGTAGTGTGGTGTATGTGTGTAGGTAGTGTGATGTGTGTGTGTGTAAGTGATGTGTGTATGTAGGTAATGTGTGGTGTGTGTGTAGGTAGTGTGTGGTGTGTGTAGGTCGTGTGATGTGTGTGTGTGTAGTGTGTGGTGTGTGTGTGTAGGTGATGTGTGTGGTGTGTGTGTAGGTAGTGTGGTGTATGTGTGTAGGTAGTGTGATGTGTGTGTGTGTAAGTGATGTGTGTATGTAGGTAATGTGTGGTGTGTGTGTAGGTAGTATGTGGTGTGTGTAGGTCGTGTGATGTGTGTGGAGGTGATGTGTGTGTGTGTAGTGTGTGGTGTGTGTGTGTAGGTGATGTGTGTGGTGTGTGTAGGTCGTGTGATGTGTGTGTGTCGGTGATGCGTGGTGTGTGTAGGTGGTGTGTGTAGTAGGAGTGTGTAATTAGTGTGTGGCGTGTGGGGGAGCGGTGGTGCAGCTGTTAGCGCCCTGCGCTACGAACCCGGCCACCCGAGTTTGATTCCCGCTCACGGTCAACACCAGTGACCATTATCTGAACTGATCCTGGGCCTCCCCTAGGTAGGCTCGGCCTCAAATGAGTACCTACGATGTGTAAAAACATCGCCACTAGGGAGACAAAGGCGGTCGGGCGTGGTGCTGGCCACCCACCCCCTCGTGTGCCGTGCCGGCCTTCATAGGTGCTACTCGCTAACAGCACTTACCCCTACAGTCTGTTACAGGCTATACGGAGGGTCTTTGCAGGTGGTGTGGCATGTGTCTGTGTACGTGATGGGTGTGTGTAGGTGATGTGCGTGTGGGTGACGTGCGTGTGTGTGTATATATGACGTGTGTGGGCGGTGTGTGTGTAGGGAATGTATGTGGAGGTGATGTGTGTTGCAGGTAACGTGTGTGTATGTGCAGGTGCTGTGTGTATGTGTGTGTGTATGTGTGTGTATGTGTGTGTGTATTGGTGGGGAGCGGTAGTGCAGCGGTTAGCGCGCTGCGCTACGAATCCGGCGACCCGAGTTCCATTCCAGGCTCACAGCCAACACCGGTGACCATTATCTGAACCGGTCCCTGGCGCTCCCCTAGGTCGACTCAGCCTCAGATCAGTGCCTGGTTCGGTGTGTAGTAAACATCGTCGAGACAAAGGCGGCCGGGCGTGATTCTGGCCACATCACCCCCTCGCTAACAGCACTTGCCCCAACAGCGCGTGTGGCCTATACGGGGGACCTTTGTCTTTGACTCTGTGCGAGTGGAATGCGGGGCGCGTGAAGGCAAAAACCCGTCACCTCTTCTTCATCCGTCACCCCCCCCCCCCAAGGCACGCGTACACCATCACCACCACAACCACGCGCGCTGGGGGCTGTGGTGGTGGTGGTGGCGGGATAGTGGTGCTGTTTCGTGACACGAGCCCCATTGTCTGTGTGTGTGTCTTTGTGTGTCTGTGTGTGTGTCTTTGTGTATGTGTGCCTGTGTGTGTGTGTGTGCCTGTGTGTTTGTGTGTCTTTGTCTGTGTGTCTTTGTCTGTCTGTGTGTGTCTTTGTGTGTGCCTGTGTGTTTGTGTGTCTTTGTCTGTGTGTCTTTGTCTGTCTGTGTGTCTTTGTGTGTGTCTTTGTGTGTGTCTTTGTGTGTGTGTCTTTGTGTGTTTGTGTGTGTGTCTCTTTGTGTGTGTGTATGTGTGTGTGTCTCTTTGTCTGTGTGTCTTTGTGTGTGTCTTTGTGTGTGTCTGTGTGTTTGTTTGTCTGTGTGTCTTGTGTGTGTGTCTTGTGTGTGTGTCTGTGTGTGTGTCTTTGTGTGTGTGTCTTTGTGTGTGTCTTGTGTGTGTGTGTCTGTGTGTGTGTCTTTGTGTGTGTGTCTGTGTGTGTGTCTGTGTCTCTGTGTGTGTGTCTGTGTGTGTGTGTCTGTGTGTGTGTCTGTGTGTGTGTCTCTGTGTGTGTGTCTGTGTCTCTGTGTGTGTGTCTCTGTGTGTGTGTCTGTGTGTGTGTCTCTGTGTGTGTGTGTCGTGGTGACGTCACCGCCACTTAGTGGCGAATGGCGGTTGTTGTTGTGTGTGTGTGTCTCTGTGCGTGTGGGGAGCGGCAGTGTGCTGGTTGAGCACGCTGCACGACCCGAGTTCGACTCCCGCTCACGGCCAACAACCAATTATGGGCCTCCTAGGTCGACTCAGCCACAAAATGAGTACCTGGTGCGATGTGTAAAAACATCGCCACTGGAGAGACAAAGGCAGTCGGGCGTGGTGTTGGCCACCCACCCCTCGTGTGCGTACCAGCCTTTATAGGTGCTCGCTAACAGCACTTGCCCCTACAGTCTGTTCAGGTTACACGGGGGATCTTTATCTTTGGTGATGCTGGTGGTGGTGGTGATGATGATGATGATGGTGGTGATGGTGGTGATGATGATGATGGTGGTGTTGGTGGTGGTGATGGTGGTGGTGATGGTGGTGATGATTGTGGTGGTGATTGTGGTGGTGATGGTGGTGGTGGTGTTGGTGGTGGTTGTTGGTGGTGTTGGTGGTGGTGGTGTTGTTGGTGATGTTGCCTGCCGCTTGCGTTGCCCGTGGTGAAAGAAGCACAAATAACAACAAAGACAAAGATCCCCCGTGTAGCCTCAACACACTGTTGGGGCAAGTGCTGTTAGTAGCGAGTAGCAGCACACGAGGGGGTGGGTGGCCAGCACAACGCCCGGCCGCCTTTGTCTCCCTAGTTGCGATGTTTTTGACACACAGCACCAGGTACTCGTTTGAAGCCGAGTCGACCTAGGGGAGGCCCAGAACAGGTTCAGAGAATCGTCACCTGTGTCGGCCGTGAGCGGGAATCGAACTCGGGTCGCCGGGTTCGGAGCGCAGCGGCGCGCTAACCGCTGCACCACCGCTCCCCGTAACAACACCAAGAGCAGCAGCCGGAGCACCACGACTCACGGAGGAGGTTCCGTGCCACGAGCCCCGCGCGTTGGCTGAAAAGAGGAAAACTAAATCTGGGTGCTTGTGAAGAAGGACCGTTGCCCGAAACGTCGCCAATCATCATTTGTTACTCTTTTACGGCCCCACGGTGGGAATAACGAGCAACTAACGTAGGTGACACGTTCGTCATCTTTTATAACTTTTATTTTACATCATGGGACCTCCTTTGCCAGTACCAACAAATGATAATAAAATGAAGATATAATAAAAGGGTTTTCCCATTTTTCTTGCAACAAAAAGAAAGCTCTCTCTGGTGTGGACCAATCCAGTTTCAAGGACAATGTATTTATTATCAGAGTATGTTTTTAGTTTGCATTCTGACCACAAGCGTTGTGGTTAATGCAGATTCCTTGTAAATGGTTTCAGTTTGGTGTTTTAATATCTTAACACTTGTTTTGTCCCCAGAAAAAAGGGGAAAAACCTGTTATCAACTTTTAATTCATTCACCATTATCATCATTATTGTATTCCATTGAGTCTTTTATACCCGGGGGAAGCCTCACCGAGTCTCAGCGCTCTTTTCACGAGAGGCTCCTAGGTCGACTCAGCCTCAAATGAGTACCTGGTGCGGCGCAGTAAATATATAGCCACTAAGGGAGACAAAGGCGGCCGGGCGTGGCGCTGGCCACCCACCCCCTCGTGTGCCACGGTGCCGGCCTTCATAGGTGCTGCTCGCTCACAGCACTTGCCCCGACAGTCTGTGACAGGCTACACGGGGGATCTTTGTCTTAATCGCAATTGAGTAATTCTGCAGGTAATGTGTCAGCATTGGCCAATTCCGCTGACATTGTGAGCTTTTTTTAGCTTAGCCATGGGACGAAACCGGGTGAACCCGGAGCAAGCCCATGCAGAACGAGGCGAGAGCCTACAAGCCTCAATACGATGTCGAAGAACGCTTATTATAGCCCGCTTGTGTCGTCCGTCAGTCGCACTCCCTGCCCATGGAGTTGACCAAACATCCCAATGTAGGACTGCAGAGCTTGGGCAACTGATACAGAGACTCCGCCGTGGCATTGGTGAGGGAGGGCGCAGTTTGCATGAACGGCGATGCAACATAAACAACAACATAAACAACAACATAAACAACAACATAAACAACAACAAACAACAACATAAACAACAACAACATCGTCGTCGTTATATCGCTCTGCCTTGTTCGTTCATTTTAAGCGGAAGGTCCATACGCTAGCTTACCATTTACATACAGCACTCATATAAATCATACAGTTAAACATAAACCTGTAATTCCTACATTTTGACTTAAAACTTTCGTGACAGCAGGAATTCGTATTCTTGGTTCTTTCAGGTAAAATCACGTAGACAGAAAATAAAATAATATAATTATTTTATAATAATTATTTTCGAACCAAAAATCTGTAATTCCTAATTTACTTGCGTCTTATCACGGGACGCGGGTGTGTGGACTTTTTTCTAAAATGAAATTCGGTCAACTAATAAGTAAAGTTCTCGGCATCCAGGTCTTACATCCAGCCGGGTCGACGCGGGAGCTCTTTCCGCACCCGGCACACCACATCCAGCCTCTGCCTCTCTCCCTCTCTCTCTCGCTACGGGCTGCGGCTGCCCTACCAGTCACGTGTCACCAACTCCGGTCGCCAGGCGGTGACCCCGGGGGGGGAAACAAACAAACTTCTAAGCGAGTAACAAATCTCTGTCCACAGCCACAGACGCAGTTCCGGCCGCCCTCGCCGCTCAGCGCCCTGGCCGCACCCGGCCCCTAACCCAAGGCCGGGCCTCCATGGGCCACATTCGTATGAAGTTCCAAGAAGGCCGGTAGTAGTCCAGTCGGCGCCGGTGCTTCCAGCGCACACGGAACGGAGAGTTCACCGCGGCGGCGGCGGCCTCGGGCGTGGTGGTGGCGACCGCCCCTAAATCCAGCCGGGGTGTCCGCGAGCGGGCCCCTGGCCCCCGCGCCGTCCGTGCGCGCGGTACGCCAACCTCCGGGCGCTCCACTCTCCGAGCAGCGGCGGTGGCGGCGACGTCGGTTGCTCGTTGGCGATGGAATCGGCGGAATGGCGCCGTCGTAGCGGGCACCCCCCCCCCCCCCCACACTCTGACCGAGCGGCGGCGGGTGAGGAGCGCGGAGCCAACGCGACTCCGGTGGCTCACGGCGCCGTCCGGTTCGCAGCTCGGCGGTCGCCGGGGTTACGTGGGCGCCCTCGCCCGTCCCACTCGTCCCGCTCGTCCCGCTCGACCCGCTCGACCTCCTCCGCGTCCCTTGCCATGGACGCCGCTCTCACGTCCGCACCAGCTTGTCCCGCACGGCCAGTGGTGGAAGCTCCACGTCGCAGTGGTGGTTGGGGTTGGGAGCTCCGTGGGGTAGCCACCGGTGACTTGGCGCTCTCGTTCTCGCCGGGATTGGACCTCAGGCCCCGTCAGAGCGTGCAGGCCGAGGATTTTAAGAAGCTGAGCGGAGAAGAGAGAGAGCGGCCCGTGGCGGAGCAAGAAGACGAAGAGCAGCAGGGAGGAGGAGGAAGAAGAGAGGGAGGGGAAGAGGGAAGAGGGAGGAGGGGCGTGGGCAGGGAGCGAGGGCTGCTGAAGGTGGAGAGCGAGCGGAGGGAGCGATGGGAGGGAGTGGAGGGAGTGGAGCGAGTGAGTGGAAGAAGGGAGCGAGAGGAGGGAGTGAGTGGTGGGAGTGAGTGGTGGGAATGAGTGGTGGGAGTGAGTGGAGGGAGCGATGGGAGGGAGTGAGTGGAGTGAGTGAGTGGAGGAGTGAGTGGAGTGAGTGGAGGAGTGAGTGGAGGAGTGAGTGGAGTGAGTGAGTGGAGGGAGCGATGGGAGGGAACGAGTGGAGGGAGCGATGGGAGGGAGCAACGGGAGTGAGTGGAGGGAGTGAGTGAGTGGAGTGAGTGGAAGGAGAGAGCGAGTGGACGGAGAGAGCGAGTGGAGGGAGCGAGTGAGTGAGTGAGTGAGTGGAGCGAGTGAGTGGTGGGAGTGAGTGGTGGGAGCGATGGGAAGGAGCGAGTGGAGGGAGCGGTGGGAGTGAGTGGAAGGAGTGAGTGGAGAGAGCGAGTGAGTGGAGGGAGCGAGTGGAAGGAGAGAGCGAGTGGAGGGAGCGAGTGAGTGAGTGAGTGAGTGGAGCGAGTGAGTGGAGCGAGTGAGTGGTGGGAGTGAGTGGTGGGAGCGATGGGAAGGAGTGAGTGGAAAGAGCGAGTGAGTGGAGGGAGCGGTGGGAGTGAGTGGAAGGAGTGAGTGGAGGGAGCGAGTGGAAGGAGAGAGCGAGTGGAGAGAGCGAGTGGAGAGAGCGAGTGGAGAGAGCGAGTGGAGAGAGCGAGTGGAGAGAGCGAGTGGAGAGAGCGAGTGGAGGGAGCGAGTAAAGCAGTGTTGAGCGAGGCTGGGCGAGTGGCGCCGCTGCCCTGGGGGTCACTTGAGTTGGTGCCACATGGCGATGACCTTGTCAGGGTTCGTCAGCGTCTGCCTCCAGTGCTCCTGCGCCGAGCCCTCACCCTCCCAGCCCAGCATGACCTGCGCACAGGTCAACCGGTCAACGAGTCGGTCAATCGGTCAAGCAAGCGATCGATCATCCAACCGATGGAGTAGTTAACACGTTCATGAGTCAATGTTTCATTGGTTCAAGGCGAGCCCCCACCGCTGATGAGACACTGCATGTTGAAACCAGTCCAGAGTTTCGCTTGTGTTGAATCAATACTGCTGGAATGGTGCACTCCCACTGTGTGTGTGCGGCTGGTGGGATGTGTACGGAATGCTTTTGTTTTGTATGTGGAGCTGCTTTTTTTAATTGTGTTACCTATAATTCTCCACTATGACGCAAATAATTTTAGTGTTGAGTTAATTAGTCAAGGAATTGGTCAGCCGGTCGTTTAATCGGTCGATAAATCAATTTAGTCAGTTAACCAGTGAGTCAAGCGATAATTCCGCTTGTCAACAGTAAATTAGTGAACCGATAAACCGGTCATCCCTTAACCAGGAAGCCAAAAGCCTTCACACCTCTCTGCACGGCTGCCGTCAGTGGTGGCAGAACAATAGTAACAGAGAGCTCTGCTGCTTGGCATGGGGGAGAGCGGCCGGTCTTGCCCAGTCAAGCAGATTTCCCCGTTCGCACAAAAGAGCCGCTAAAGAAAACAAACCCCCCGCTAAAGAAACCCAACGTGGAGCACGGCGAGAGGGGCGTCACGCGTGGCCGAGCGTCGCAACGCGCGAGAGAGACACCGACACGGCGGTGGCGGTGTTCGCGACCTCGGATATTCACCAACACGAACGCAACACGCCGGATCATGACCCCCCGCCCGCCCACCCTGCCCCGCTCCCCCACAAGCCCGCTCCTCCTCCTGCTGCTGCTGCTGCTCTCCCACAACCATCAGCCCCCCGTCGGCGGCGCGGCTATCGAGTGGTGCGCAGGCGGTGCAACTGCACCCGGCTCCCACGGTGCAGCAGGAGGAGGGGTCCAGGCCTCTGCTCCCCCTTGGTGCTGTCCTGCGTGTTGACGTGGAGCCTCGACAACCCCTGGACTCGACGCCGAGGTGGCGGTCGGTGAGCCGGAAGATCGCGTCGGCGTTAGCCGAGTGGGGGGATCGTGGCTGCCGTGACGATGCCTCCTCCTGCCTACACTACTCCGCGTGTCTGTGAGTCGGGCACCGAGTCCCCGTTCTACGTTCCACGCTTCTGTCCCAGGCGGTGACCGCAGCCGCCGCACACCGGCCGGGTCATTTACAACTCGAGGTTCACACACTTCTAGATAATAATAATAATTATTATTAGTAAAGTATTGGCCGTGGGGAATATCTGACCATACTTCACCGCGCCGGTCAATGCACGCCGGTGGTGACAGGGTGCGGTCACTCGCACGTGCACCACCCCCCAGTTCATACATCACCGTGCGACTGTGAGCGATGACCTCGCGTGCGCACGCACACACGGGCACACCCCCCCCACACGCACGTGCGTGTGGGGGGGCGGTGGCGGCCGCGTTACCAGCAGCATGAGAAAGGTCACGACAACAGACACCGCGTCCTAACCGATACCTGCAATGCATTCCGTTGCTCGCATGTCACCCTGGGTGAGATTCTCCGAGGGCATTTTCAACTGAGGGCAGCGGGGGGCGGGGGGGGGAGTGGGGGGGACGCCACCGATTCTCGACGTCAACTCCCGCGGTCTCCCACGGCCGGGGTTTCGTGACACTTCGCCGAATCACCGGGGCGGTAAATGGGGACAAGCCCTGGGGGCGTGGTGACGCTGCGGCCGTGGCACAGCGCGCTGTGGGGTTGCTGGTGAGGAGGTGGAGGGGTGAGTGGGGGCGGGGGGGTGAGTGGGGGTGGGGGGAGGGGTGCCCCATGGGAGTCGTCCGGACCGGTCCGACCGGCACCTGGCGACGTCTTTACGCGTCGCCCCCCTCCTCCCCCCCTCCTCCCCCCCCCCTCCCCCCGCCCAGGCGGCGAGCGACACGAAGGGGTCGGCCGCGAGGCTTCGAGTGAGAGGCGCTCCCCCCACGAGGGTTCCCGTGACGATGATTCGGCGGCGGCGGCGAGCGGTCGTCGCTGTTTGTTTTTCTCCCCTTCACGGCGCTCCTCGCCCCGCGGTTTCATCGCGGGAAGGGGAAGGGAGGGGTGGAGAGGAGGGAGTGGAGGGATGGAGAGGGAGGGAGTGGAGGGGGGGGAGTAGGGGGGAGTGGAGGGGGGGGAGTGGAGGAATGGAGTGGGGGGGAGTGGAGGGGAGGGAGTGGAGGGGGTGGAGTGGGGGGGAGTGGAGGGGGGGAGTGGAGGGGTGGAGTGGGGGGGGGAGTGGGATGGAGTGGGGGGGAGTGGAGGGGGGGAGTGGAGGGGTGGAGTGGGGGGGGGAGTGGGATGGAGTGGGGGGGAGTGGAGGGGAGGGAGTGGAGGGGTGGAGTGGGGGGGAGTGGAGGGGGGGAGTGGAGGGGTGGAGTGGGGGGGGAGTGGGATGGAGTGGGGGGAGTGGAGGAAGTGAAAGGGTGAAGGAGCGAAGGCTGGAGGGGGGGGGGGAGTAAACGCGAGTCGCGGCGCTGTGCCGGTCCGAAGCGGCAGGAGGTGGGGGGGGGGCACGTGGGGGGGGAGGGGGGGGCACGTGGGAGGGGGGGGGCACGTGGGGGGGGGGGGGGAGCGGCACCTGTCCCAGGACGTGCGTGCGTCGTAGCGAGTCGCGGTGGCACACGCGCACCGCCACGGAGACGCCCAGGAACTTGTTCTCGCGGTTGGTGGCCGGGAACGAGAGCGTCTCCACCCAGCTGGCGTCGCCCTTGGAGGCGCGCGCCACGCGCGTGCGCCGCCGCTCCGTGCGCTCCGCCGACACCCACATGTCGGCCTTCACGAAGGCGTCTGCACGGAGACACGGGGGGGGGGGGTGTGGAGAAGGGGGGGGGTAACAATGGGAGACAATAATTGGTTCTTTACCCTTCTATCTGGCAACAAAACTGACACCTTTTTGCAAGGAGTCATGTTTGCATAGACCGCAATACCTGCAGTCATAATACAAACAAAAGAACATAACTCTGATAACGTGCACTGTCCTTGAAGTTGATTGGTCCACACCCGAGACAGCTTTCCTTAGTCTCATATGGGTTGGACCAGATGACGCCAAAAGGGAGACAACACGCACACGCCCGGTCAGTAGGGTTGACCCCGTCAGTAGGGTTGACCCCGTCAGTAGGGTTGACCCTGTCAGAAGGGTTGACCCCGTCAGTAGAGTTGACCCCGTCAGTAGGGTTCACCCTGTAATGGGAGACTGCTTGTACACTCAGCTTGGGCTGCAAAGAAGAGGAGGCCAGGCACAGTCCTGGATTGTGTCTCCCCCCAAGCCACCGCGCACTGGCGGCGGGGGGGGGGGGGCACCGACTCCCCGGCGTCTGTCCACAAGCAGCGGCAGCAGCAGCAGTAGCAGCAGCAGCAGATAGCAGCAGCAGGCAGCAGCAGCAGGAGCAGCAGCAGCAGCAGGAGCAGCAGCAGGAGCAGCAGCAGCAGGAGCAGCAGCAGCAGCAGGAGCAGCAGCAGGCAGCAGCAGCTGGAGCAGCAGCAGCAGCAGCAGGAGCAGCAGCAGCAGGAGCAGCAGCAGGAGCAGCAGCAGGCAGCAGCAGCAGGAGCAGCAGCAGCAGCAGGAGCAGCAGCAGGAGCAGCAGCAGCAGGAGCAGCAGCAGCAGCGACAGCAGCAGCAGGCAGCAGCAGCAGGAGCAGCAGCAGCAGCAGCAGCAGGAGCAGCAGCAGCAGGAACAGCAGCAGCAGGAGCAGCAGCAGGAGCAGCAGGCAGCAGCAGCAGGCAGCAGCAGCAGGCAGCGGCAGGAGCAGCAGGCAGCGGCAGGAGCAGCGGCAGCAGCAGGAGCAGTAGCAGCAGGCAGCAGGAGCAGCAGCGGCAGCAGGAGCAGCAGCAGCAGAGCAGCAGGCAGCAGCAGCAGGCAGCAGCAGCAGGCAGCAGCAGGCAGCGGCAGGAGCAGCAGCAGCGGCAGCAGCAGGCAGCAGCAGGCAGCGGCAGGAGCAGCAGCAGCAGCGGCAGCAGGCAGCAGCAGCAGCAGGAGCAGCAGCAGCAGCGGCAGCAGGCAGCAGCAGCAGGCGGACGCTGCATCTCGGGGTCGCCCAAACTGCACCCCCCCCCCAACTCCCCGACTGGAGACACGAGTGACACTTCGGGGGTCCAACTGGAGCCCCCCCCCCCCCCCCCGAACATCGCCACACAAAACGCAGCTCTCACCTGAGACACTGACAGCGGCAAGTCGGGGGGAGGTGAGGGGAGGAGGGGGGAAGACGGTGGGGGGGGGGGGAAGAGGTGCCTTGTCGAGACGAAGAGGCAGATCAAGAAGGGAGCTCTCACAATCATCCATCGCCGCGGGGTTTGACCTCCGCGGGGAGCGGTGGCTGAGTGACGCGCTCTCTCTCTCTCTCTGTGCCTTTCTGTGCCTCTCTCTGTGCCTCTCTGTGCCTCTCTCTGTGTCTCTATGTCTCTCTCTGTGGCTCTCTCTGTGTCTCTCTCTGTGACTCTCTCTGTGTCTCTTTCTGTGTCTCTATCTCTGAATTGACGGCGTCTCCGTTTACAATGGCAGGTACTGCCCTCGGTAACAAAAAGCCTGTGGACGCTACAAATACGATATTGAACTTCAAAAGGCATAGATGGTGTGTGTATGGATTGATTACGATCACGGTGGTGATGATTGCGTGTGCGTGCGTGTGTGTGTGTGCGTGTGTGCGTGTGTGTTTGCGTGTGTGTGTGTGTGTGCGTGTGGTGTGCGCGTGTGCGTGCGTGTGTGCGTGGGCGTGTGGGCGTGTGTGCGCGTGTGCGTGCGTGTGTGTGTGTGCGTGTGTGCGTGTGTTTGTGTGGGCGTGTGTTTGTGTGGGCGTGTGTTTGTGTGTGTGCGTGAGTGGAGCACTCACTGGCTGGGTGGGCTCCAGTGGATCTCTTCAGCTTGCGCGCCTCGATGACCTGGATGGTGATGGCCATGGTGGACAGCTTGAGGGACGTGGCCACGAACAGCTGCCCTCGCTCGTACTGCCCGTGACACGCACAGGGAACACGTGGAATAGGACACGACACACACAGGACGTGCGGACAAAACACGCGGGACACGTGCAGATACACGCGGGACGCAGAGCGGTCCCCGCCCCCCCCCCCCCCCGCCGCTCACCTGTCCCAGCTCCTGCTCGCTCAGCGGGAGCCACAGGTCCTGCTCCTGCGGGCCGGCCTGTTCGAGCGCGAGCGTCGTCCCGCCCAGCATGGCGCGGTGCGGCCAGCGGCTGAGCACGGAGAGCTGCAGGTTGGCCGTCGCCATCGCGGGCTCCGCCACCACGAAGACGAACGTCTCGTTGAACTCGGGCGCCTGCGGGGCGACAACCACGCTGAGCCCCGTTCCGTCCGCACAATCCTCGTCGGCAAATCTGGAGCTCGCCTCATGGGCGCCGGAGATGTGAACTCCCTCGCTACGAATTCAATCCCGACCTTGACGCCTGCTGCTGCTGTATATTTGGAGTTTGCGCGTCTCTCTCTCTCCCCGTGGTCGCGTGCAAATGTTTCTCCGGGTCCCTCTTGGTTTTTCTCTCCACGTTTAGAATCAACGTCTCGCGAGTTCGAGCATTTGGCTGCTGCTGCTGCTGCTGCTATATACATTTGCACACACCACGACCCACGACCACCACGACCACCACGACCATCACAACGACCACAACCACGACGACGACGACGAGCTGCTTCGTGTCGCCACTCACGCAGGTGTGCCGCTGCGTCGTGGTCTTGAGCGGCCACGTCTTGTCGGCGTTGAGGACGCCCTTCACGTACGCACTCGGCCCGTCTCCCGACCTCGTCTGCGCCTCCAGGTCCACGGCCTGGCGGCAAAATTAAAAAGCGGCGGAGGCGACGCCGTCGTTACCACCACCACCACCGTACACTGCCACCACTACACAACGCCACCACCACAACCCAACGCCACCACCACTACCACCACACACTGCCACCGCTACCCAACGCCACCACCACCACCACCACCACACACTGCCACCACTACACAACGCCACCACCACCACCACCACACACTGCCACCCCTACCCAACGTCACCACCACCACCACACACTGCCACCACTACACAACGCCACCACCACCACACACTGCCACCGCTACCCAACGTCACCACCACCACACACTGCCACCACTACACAACGCCACCACCACAACCCAACGCCACCACCACACACTGCCACCACTACGCAACGCCACCGCCACCACTACGCAACGCCACCACCACCACACATTGCCATGCCACCTATCACCGCCACCACTGCCCCATGCCGCTACCGCCACCACTACCACCACGCATTTCCACATCACCCATCACTGCCACCGATCGCCACCAACCATTGCCACCACCACCACCGCCACCCATTACCACGCCTCCCACAGCGACGCCGCCCACGTGCATGAGCAGCTGTTGTCGTCAACACACATCGCAACATTCCTGCGCGCGATCACAGCTGGGATTTCTCCAACGTGAGCGACCAATCGCAAGCGAGCGAGAGATCTCCCCCCGCGGTCATCGGCCACCGTGAGTCGCGGAGCCACGAGGTGGCCTCACCTTGACGATGGTGACCCAGAGCTGCTGCATGCTCGGCTCGTAGCGGATGCGCACATTGAGATGGCCTCCTTCGGTTTCATCCAAGGATGGGCTGTCTGCACACACACACACACAATGATCCTCCATGTACACACACATCGTGTACACACACACAGTGTACACACACACAGTGTACACACACCCCGTGTACACACACACACACCGTGTACACACACACCGTGTACACACACACCGTGTACACACACACAGTGTACACACACCCCCATGCACACACGCACACACCGTGTACACACACACACCGTGTACACACACACACACCGTGTACACACACAGTGTACACACACACACACAGCGTGTACACACACACACACCGTGTACACACACACAATGTACACACACACAGTGTACACACACCCCGTGTACACACACACACACCGTGTACACACACACACCGTGTACACACACTCACCCCGTGTGCACACACACCGTGTACACACACACCGTGTACACACACACACACCGACTCGGTGTGCTCACCTGAGTTGCTGCAGTGGTCGCTGCAGACCGAGATGCTGCTCGGGATGCTGGAGAGAGACGAGTAAACCTGGCGGGGAGAGGCACGCGGGGAGAGGCACGCAGGGGGTCAGGGCCGGGTAGAGGTGCCCCACGTGGGCAGTGCTCACCCCCCCGCCCCTCGCCCCCTCCCCTCACCCCCAACACTCACCCCCTGCACTCGCCCCCGCCCCTCGCCCCTCACCCCCAACACTCACCGAGCTGCCCCCAGGCATCACGTGGTGCGCCCCAGCGGCGTTGCTCACCTCCGAGTCCACGTGGCCGTGCAGGCGGCCGAGGCTGGCGCTCCGCAGGTCCCACTCTGCCAAAAGGCGGCACGCGGCACAGGTGAGTGACGTCACAGCGCAGGTGAGCGAGCGTCAACGCAGGTGAGTGACGTCACAGCACAGGGGAGTGACGTCACGACGCAGGTGAGTGAGCATCGCAACGCAGGTGAGTGACGTCACAACGCAGGTGAGTGACGTTACAACACAGGTGAGTGACGTCACGACGCAGGTGAGTGAGCATCGCGACGCAGGTGAGTGACGTCACAACGCAGGTGAGTGACGTCACAATGCAGTGAGTGACGTCATGAGAGGCACTTATCCGACCGCGTTCAATGCACCCTGTGTACCGCGTGACGTATTCTCGTGAATGTAGCATTAGGAGCTGCGTAATAGAGCGACCGTTCATGCAGCGCCTTCAACGTGCACGGCGCACCGCGTGACACCTTGCAGACGTCGCTACGGTCGTGGTTCCTACACGCCACGGTGGCTAGGAGATGTTGATTACCTCGCCTGGTATGCAGGAGGTTGTGGGTTCAATCCCGACCCTGACGCCTGCTGCTGCTGTATATTTGGAGTTTGCGTGTCTCTCTCATCATCATCATCACGGTGGCTAGGAGATGTTAACTACCTCGCCTGGTGTACAGGAGGCCGTGGGTTGGATCCCGACCCTGACGATGTCTCTATATTTGGAGTTTCCGTGTAACCTCCCTCTCTCTCTCTCCCCGTGATCGTGTGGATTTCCCTCCGCATCCTGCGGGTTTCCCCTCCACGTTTAAAATCGACGTGTGTTTCCCGCTAGAAATGTCCACACGGTGGTGATGATGATGATGATGAGCCACTTTTGTTGAGCTATCATTTGTGGCGGCCAGGTCGCTCCTGAAAAAGAGCTTACACAGCTCAGTGGGCGCTGGCTGGGAAGTAAAACAGTAAAAATAGCTTGAGTTTATAGTTAAGTTTCAGTAGTGTGCATACCGACGCACACGCCCCACTTTAACCGCGGAAAAACATCGCGAGCGGGTCGGTGGGGGGGGGCACTCAGCTGTGGTTGTCTCGATGCCAAGGGCATCCATGACTGGGTTTGTCCGGGTTCGTCCGGCCAGTCCAGAAATTATTTCCGCACCCCGGCACACCACATCCAGTATCCGCCTGTCACTACGAGTGCCCCTGTTAGCTGCCGTCACCTTCGTTAGGCAGCGAGGTGCTTCGAGGGAGGAATGCAGCCCTCAAGTTGTAAACAGATGCACGGGCAAGCATAAAGACCCATCGACTCACACAGAGACCCAGAGACCCATCGACTTACACAGAGACTCACATAGAGCCCCATCGACTTACACAGAGCCCCATCGACTCATAGACTTACACAGAGACCCAGAGACTCACACAGAGACCCATAGACTTACACAGAGACCCATCGACTTAAACAGAAACCCAGAGACTCACACAGAGACCCAGAGACTCACACAGAGACCCAGAGACTCACACAGAGACCCATAGACTTACACAGAGACCCATCGACTTAAACAGAGACCCAGAGACTCATAGACTTACACAGAGACCCATAGACTTACACGAAGACCCATAGACTCACACAGAGACCCATAGACTCACACAGAGACCCATAGACTCACACAGAGACCCATAGACTCACACGGAGACCCATAGACTTACACAGAGACCCATAGATTTACACGGAGACCCATAGCCTTACATAGACACCCAGATACTCAATACAGAGAGCCATAGAATCGCGTACAGCCCCACAGACTTACACAGATACTCACATAGAGACCCAATGACTCACATAGAGACCCATCGACTCACAAAGAGGGCCACATACTTACATCCAGATTCCTAAACTAGCATAGAGACCCAATGACTTGCATAGATTATCATAAACGAGACACATGGATTTTTCACGGGCCATAATTTCATTCGGCGGCCTTTGGGTCAGCGACCCGGAAAATATGTCCACAGCCCGGCACACCACGTCCAGCATGCGCCTCTTCCACGCCAGGCTGCGGCCACTGACGGCGAGGGGGCTCCCGCGTGCCACCTTCGGCAGTCGCCGAGCGGCGGGCGACCCGGAAAACAACAACAACAACCAACAACAACAACAACCAACAACAACAACAACAGGAGTCGCGCGGTGCGCGCCGTGCGTCGCACCCACTCACCGGAGCCGTAGAGCGTGAAGGGGCTGGCGGAGCGCGACGAGTCGAGCGTGTGGGCGCGCGTCACCGGCACGTGTCCCCCGTTGGGCACTGGCTCGGGGTAGTGGCGCGGGGGGGCGGCGGCGGCGTCGGCGGAGCCGGCGAGCGAGCGCCGTTCGGGGGAGCCGGCGGCGCTTCGCTCGCCGGCGCTGAGCGTCGACTTCCTCTGCGTGAAGAGTTCCCTCGAGAAGGCTGCAGCACGCACCGGCGGGCGGGGCAGGGTGTCACGCACACAAGGTCAAAGGTCACCCCAGTGGCCTCTGACGGATCGTCGGGGGCAAGTGCTGTTTGCGATGAAGGCCGCCACGGCGCGGGAGGGTGGGTGGGTGGGTGGCCAGCACCACGCCCGCCCGGCCGCCCGGCCGCCTTTGTCTCCCCGGCGCTGATGTTTTACACACCCGCGCCAGGTACTCATTTAAGGCTGAGAGTGACCTAGGGGTGGAGTCCGCAGGGCCGGTTCAAATATTCCCCACTGTTATTGGTCGTGAGAGGCAACTGAACTGGGTTCGCCGTGCGTTAACCACTGCACCACCACTCACCACGCACGTGCACGGGCACGGGGGGCAGCATTACAGGTGCGTGGATGGGAGAGCACGCGCAGGCCTGAAGGGTTGATGGACGGGAGTTCAAACTCAACAATTGAAACTCTGTAAACTCTGTAACTCACGTTAACCCCGTTTCTCTGGCAGCAGGTGCAATGCCCCACTGAGCTATGTCGCTCTTTTTCAGAAGCGACCAGGCTATCACAAACGATAGCTCAATGAAGTGGATGCTTATCATCATCATCATCATCACGGGGAAATGTAGAGCAGTCAAATACTCGAAACGCGTGATGTTGATTCTCAACGCGGAGGGAAAACCCACAGGGCCCAGGACAAAAACACACGCGGACACGGGGAGAGAGAGAGAAACAGCAGGCGTCAGGGTCGGGATAGAAGCCACAACCTCCTGTACACCCGGCGAGGGAGTTGCTAATGTGAGTGGCAGCACACAGAGGGGACGTCGAGCACGGAGACGGAGCGATCAAATCCGTCTCGCTGTAGCACGCGAGACAGGGTTGACCGCTCCGTCGCCGCATCACAAGGCGTGGGAGGTGGCGACGGCGCGCGAAAGAGGCCCTCATCCAGCAGTGGATCGACACGAGGGCTGCACGTGTAGGGCACGTGGTTATCATGGTGATGATGACATGTAAAACACGTGGTTATCACGATGATGACGTGTAGGACACGTGGTTATCACGATGATGATGACGTGTAGGACACGTGGTTATCACGGTGATGACGTGTAGGACACGTGGTTATCACGATGATGATGACGTGTAAAACACGTGGTTATCACGGTGATGATGACGTGTAAAACACGTGGTTATCACGATGATGACGTGTAGGACACGTGGTTATCACGATGATGATGACGTGTAAAACACGTGGTTATCATGGTGATGATGACGTGTAAAACACGTGGTTATCATGGTGATGATGACGTGTAAAACACGTGGTTATCATGATCATCCTCCACATCATCATCATCCTCCTCCACATCATCCTCCTCCACATCATCCTCCTCCACATCATCCTCCTCCACATCATCATCCTCCTCCACATCATCATTCTCCACATCATCATCATCCTCTCCATCATCATCATCCACATCATAATCATCCACCACATCATCCTCCTCCGCATCATCATCCTCATCATCATCATCCTCCTCCACATCATCATCCTCCACATCATCATCATCCACATCCTCATCATCCTCCTCCACATCGTCGTCGTCAATGGCAGGCGTCCCCCACCTTTGCTCGCTTCGTCCGCGCCGCCCGCGGTCTCCAGGGCCTTGGGCTGCACGAGGCTGGGCATCAGCCGGGGCAGCGCGAAGCGCACGGGCTGCCCCCCCGTGGGCAGCTTGCGCAGGAGGTAGTCCTCCCCCGGGGTGGACGACACGGACGAGCACTCCGTGGGCCCGCCGGCGGAGAGCGGCGACCGCTCGGCCGAGCCGAGGCCGCAGACTTCGCTGCACTTGCGGCAGAAGCGGCGCAGCGACCCCAACGTGGCCGAGACGTGGGCCCACAACCACTCTGGGGAGCGGGGCGGGGGGGACACGTTGGAGGGGGGGGGGGGTGGGGGTGCACGTTGGGGGGGGGTGCACGTTGGGGGGGGGGGGTGCACGTTGGGGGGGGGTGCACGTTGGGGGTGGGGGTGCACGTTGAAGGTGGGGGTACACGTTGGGGGTGGGGGTACACGTTGGAGGGGGGGGGTGCACGTTGGGGGGGGGGTGCACGTTGGGGGTGGGGGTACACGTTGGAGGGGGGGGGGTGCACGTTGGAGGGGGGGGGGTCCGGGGTGCACGTTGGGGTGGGGGTGCACGTTGGGGTGGGGGTACACGTTGGGGGGGGGGGGTGCACGTTGGGGTGGGGGTGCACGTTGGGGGGGGGTGCACGTTGGGGGGGAGGGTGCACGTTGGAGGGGGGGGTGCACGTTGGGGGGGGGTGCACGTTGGGGGTGGGGGTACACGTTGGAGGGGGGGGGGTGCACGTTGGAGGGGGGGGGGTGCACGTTGGGGTGGGGGTGCACGTTGGAGGGGGGGGGGTGCACGTTGGAGGGGGGGGTGCACGTTGGGGTGGGGGTGCACGTTGGGGTGGGGGTGCACGTTGGGGGGGGGGGTGCACGTTGGGGTGGGGGTGCACGTTGGAGGGGGGGGTGCACGTTGGGGGGGAGGGTGCACGTTGGAGGGGGGGGTGCACGTTGGAGGGGGGGGTGCACGTTGGAGGGGGGGGTGCACGTTGGAGGGGGGGGTGCACGTTGGAGGGGGGGGGTGCACGTTGGAGGGGGGGGTGCACGTTGGGGTGGGGGTGCACGTTGGGGGGGGTGCACGTTGGGGGGGGTGCACGTTGGAGGGGGGGGTGCACGTTGGGGGGGGTGCACGTTGGGGGGGGGGGTGCACGTTAGGGGGGGGTGCACGTTGAGGGGGTGGGGGGTCAGAGTGGGTGGTGGCGATTGGAATGTCGTGAGATAGGGGGACGGGAGCGAGATGGGGAGACGGGGGGAGGGAGACGAGGGGGGGGGAGACGGGGGGGAGGGAGACGAGGGGGGGGAGACGAGGGGGGAGACGAGGGGGGAGACGGGGGGGGGAGACGAGGGGGGGGGAGACGAGGGGGGGGAGACGAGGGGGGGGAGACGAGGGGGGGGGAGACGAGGGGGGGGAGACGGGGGGGAGGGAGACGAGGGGGAGGGAGACGAGGGGGGGGAGACGGGGGGGGGGAGACGAGGGGGAGGGAGACGAGGGGGGGGAGACGGGGGGGAGGGAGACGAGGGGGGGGGGAGACGAGGGGGGGGGGGAGACGGGGGGGAGGGAGACGAGGGGGGGGGGGGGAGACGGGGGGAGCGAGATGGGGGGACGGGGGGAGGGAGACGAGGGTGGGGAGGGGGGAGACGAGGGGGGGGGAGCCCCACGTCGCTCACTCACCCATGGCGCCACCGCCGCCTCTCGTCTCGACTGGGGGGATCTCACGCGGGGAGCCGCGGCGACTCGCGAGCCACTGAGGAGAGCCGCGACTCTCGCATTGCAGCCCCACGACGCGGTGGGCCGGCTCAGCGGGGTGGCGAGGAGACCCCGGCGGTAGCAGCCCTAAGCGCGCCCGGGTGGTGGTGGTGGTGGTGAGTGGTGGTGGTGAGTGGTTGTGGTGGGTGGTGGTGTGGTGGTGGTGAGTGGTGGTGGTGGGTGGTGGTTGTTGTGGTGGGTGGTGGTTGTGGTGGGTGGTGGTTGTGGTGGGTGGTGGTGGTTCTCTCTTCCCTCTCTCACCTGGCCGCGTCAACCCCGCGAATGTGCTCACCTGGGCGCACCGCAGCGCGTCAGGCGCAGTCTCCACCCCCCACTCCCCACCCCCCCCCACACACCCCCCACTCCCCACCCCCCCCACTTCCACCCCCCCACACACCCCCCACTCCCCACCCCCCCCCACTCCCCCAGTCACCCTGCCCCTCGCCCCCAGCCCAACCCCGCCGAGCCTTGTCAGCTTTCAGTTTTGCCACCAGCCCGAGACGTCTCCCTCGTCCCCACGGAGACTTGGGGTGGCGCGCGCCACGGAAGTCGTCGGCAGGCCGATTCCACGCAGCACCACCACCAACATCACCACCACCAACATCACCATCACCAACATCACCACCACCAACATCACCATCACCACCAACATCACCACCACCAACATCACCACCAACACCACCATCACCACCACCAACATCATCACCACCACCAACATCATCATCATCACCACCAACATCACCACCACCAACATCACCACCACCAACATCACCACCACCACCAACATCATCACCACCAACATCACCACCACCACAAACATCACCACTAACATGACCACCACCATCACCACCACCATCACCACCAACATCACCATCACCACCAACATCACCACCACCAACATCACCATCACCACCAACATCACCATCACCACCAACATCACCACCACCAACATCACCATCACCACCAACATCACCACCACCAACATCACCATCACCACCAACACCACCACCACCAACATCATCATCACCACCAACATCACCACCACCAACATCACCATCACCACCAACATCACCACCACCAACATCACCACCACCAACATCACCATCACCACCACCATCACCACCACCACCAACATCACCATCACCAACATCACCACCAACACCAACACCACCACTAACATGACCACCACCATCACCACCACCATCACCACCACCATCACCACCAACATCGCCTCCATCACCACCAACATCGTCTCCACGTGTGGAACGTTACAGCCACGGCGGCTGTGGCACATGCCAAAGCAACACGGATGGATCGTGTAGACGCAGGCAGGAGTCACACTCATGGGGATACAGACTCAGAGAGACACGGAGACTCAGAGAGACACGGAGACTCAGAGAGACACGCAGACTCAAAGAGACACGGAGACTCAGAGAGACACGCAGACTCAGAGAGACACGGAGACTCAAAGTGACACGGAGACTCAGAGAGACACGCAGACTCAGAGAGACACGGAGACTCAGAGAGACACGCAGACTCAAAGAGACACGGAGACTCAGAGAGACACGGAGACTTATAGACACGCAGAGACAAACTCAGAGAGACACGGAGACTCAGAAAGTAAAGACACAAGCCACAGCAGTGAGGATGTGGCCATACAACCCACACTGCGGACCCCACAGTGAACCCACTGGGGTCTGCGCTCCTTCGACAGTGGAGGAGGTGGAGGAGGAGGTGGAAGAGCGACACGACACTAACTCTCTCTCTTTCTCACTGCTGAAGCCGTCTCGTCGTGGCGAGCAGCAGCAGCAGCAGGAGATCTCCACATTGGTGTCTGTCTCGCGATCCCATTGCTGCCATACGCAGGGGTAAACTGAGGCGGACGCTCATCTCCCGCTTACAGCACCGAGGCAGTGGTGGACATTCCACATTCCTATGGCGGTGGCAAGTCTCCTCTGTCGGACATTTGTCGCCCGCGTCAACATCCCCAATGCGCACGAGCGCGCTTTAACAATCGAGCTCCTCTTGTCTTAAGTCGCCATCAAAATACAAACACTCAGCCGTTGGCTGATAACATCTTCATAGATATTGGACTGCTGAGCTGGGAGTGGACAGGGTGCGGGGAGTGGAATTTGACGCCAGATCCTCACCGCGTGGCTGCTGCTGCTGCCTTCACACTCCTCGTCTGTGCTTCCACCTCCTGGTGCCTCTGAGTCGTCCTCTCTCTGAGTCGTCCTCTCTCTATCTGAGTCGTCCTCTCTCTCTCTCTCTGAGTCGTCCTCTCTCTCTGAGTCGTCCTCTCTCCCTCTCTATGAGTCGGCCACGCGATGGCGAGGATTCGGCGCGCCCAACAATTTCCCGAGCTCTGCGGTGCCTCTGTATATGAAGGTGGTATGGGCCAATTCACGAGTGTTTACATGCGGGAGGGGACACGCAGTGGACGGCAGAAACCACCACGCGCGCGAGGGGGAAACACTCGATCCCAGGGGGTCGGCGACCTGCGGGTTTCGCGAGCCGCGTCCACGTGGTGGCTCTCCAGCGGCTGTCCGGGGACGTGGCGTGTCCCCCACAGTGCATTGCGGCTCTGCTAATATCGAGTTGATTAGAGAATCCCCCCCAATACGTGCCTCCTCTTGTTACGTCAGTTTAACGCGGAGGATGCTTTCGCGACCAATAGCATCCACAATACAAGGGGGGGGGGGGGTGTTGTTGGGTTAGATCGCTTAAGAATGTAAATGTGTCGTTAAACCCGCCACCACCCGACACGGCCAACGAGTAAAGGTTGTGCCACGTCGACAGAACGCGGCCAGTTTTCGTCACGAGTACAGCACAGTGAGCACACGCAGCCTGCTGAGTGTCGGAGGGCGAATCCATGCCGATGTAGTGGATTGTAAACGTTGCGGCTTGGCTCTGCTACACACAACCGGCTGGTGCCGTACTCGTGACGAATTGGCCACGTTCTGTCGATTTGACGCAACCTTTACGAGTTGGCCGTGTCGGGTGGTGGCGGGTTTAACGACACAACATGAATATTTACGCGATGTAACCCAACAACAAGAACCTCTGTTATCATGAATGACGGTCTCGCTGTGTGGGTTGTGGACCGCTGCACTCGCCCCTGAATGTCGCGCGGCTGTGGCGCCATCTGCCGGCGAGACGGGGAACGGCGCCTACTCCGCGCCCCCAGGGAGAAGCGCATCGCGCCATCTGAGTGTGACCCACCACCCCTCTGAGCGTGACCCACCACCCCTCTGAGTGTGACCCACCACCCCTCTGAGTGTGACCCACCACCCCTCTGAGTGTGACCCACCACCCCTCTGAGCGTGACCCACCACCCCTCTGTGTGTGGCCCACCACCCCTCTGAGTGTGACCCACCACCCCTCTGAGCGTGACCCACCACCCCTCTGAGTGTGACTCACCACCCCTCTGTGTGTGACCCACCACCCCTCTGTGTGTGGCCCACCACCCCTCTGTGTGTGACCCACCACCCCTCTGTGTGTGACCCACCACGCCTCTGTGTGTGACCCACCACCCGTCTGTGTGTGGCCCACCACCCCTCTGTGTGTGACCCACCACCCCTCTGTGTGTGACCCACCACCTCTGTGTGGACCACCACCCCTCTGTGTGTGACCCACCACCCCTCTGAGTGTGGCCCACCACCCCTCTGAGTGTGACCCACCACCCCTCTGTGTGTGACCCACCACCCCTCTGAGTGTGGCCCACCACCCCTCTGTGTGTGACCCACCACGCCTCTGTGTGTGACCCACCACCCCTCTGTGTGTGACCCACCATGCCTCTGTGTGTGACCCACCACCCGTCTGTGTGTGGCCCACCAACCCTCTGTGTGTGACTCACCACCCCTCTGAGTGTGGCCCACCACGCCTCTGTGTGTGACCCACCACCCCTCTGTGTGTGACTCACCACCCCTCTGTGTGTGACCCACCACGCCTCTGTGTGTGACCCACCACCCCTCTGTGTGTGGCCCACCACCCCTCTGAGTGTGGCCCACCACCCCTCTGAGTGTGGCCCACCACCCCTCTGTGTGTGACTCACCACTCCTCTGAGTGTGACTCACCACCCCTCTGTGTGTGACTCACCACCCCTCTGAGTGTGACTCACCACCCCTCTGTGTGTGACCCACCACCCCTCTGTGTGTGACCCACCACCCCTCTGTGTGTGACCCACCACCCCTCTGAGTGTGGCCCACCACCCCTCTGTGTGTGACCCACCACCCCTCTGTGTGTGACCCACCACCCCTCTGAGTGTGGCCCACCAATCCCTCTGAGTGTGACTCACCACCCCTCTGAGTGTGACCCACCACCCCTCTGAGTGTGACTCACCACCCCTCTGTGTGTGACCCACCACCCCTCTGAGTGTGACTCACCACCCCTCTGTGTGTGACTCACCACCCCTCTGTGTGTGGCCCACCACTCCTCTGAGTGTGACTCACCACCCCTCTGAGTGTGACCCACCACCCCTCTGTGTATGGCCCACCACTCCTCTGAGTGTGACTCACCACCCCTCTGAGTGTGACCCACCACCCCTCTGTGTGTGACCCACCACCCCTCTGTGTGTGGCCCACCACTCCTCTGAGTGTGACCCACCACCCCTCTGTGTGTGACCCACCACCCCTCTGTGTGTGACTCACCACCCCTCTGTGTATGACCCACCACCCCTCTGTGTGTGACCCACCACCCCTCTGAGTGTGACTCACCACCCCTCTGAGTGTGACCCACCACCCCTCTGTGTCTGACCCACCACCCCTCTGAGTGTGACCCACCACCCCTCTGAGTGTGACCCACCACCCCTCTGTGTGTGACTCACCACCCTTCTGAGTGTGACCCACCACCCCTCTGTGTGTGACCCACCACTCCTCTGAGTGTGACTCACCACCCCTCTGAGTGTGACCCACCACCCCTCTGTGTGTGACCCACCACCCCTCTGTGTGTGGCCCACCACTCCTCTGAGTGTGACCCACCACCCCTCTGTGTGTGACCCACCACCCCTCTGAGTGTGGCCCACCACCCCTCTGTGTGTGACCCACCACCCCTCTGTGTGTGGCCCACCACCCCTCCGAGTGTGGCCCACCACCCCTCTGAGTGTGACTCACCACCCCTCTGAGTGTGACTCACCACCCCTCTGAGTGTGACCCACCACCCCTCTGAGTGTGGCCCACCACCCCTCTGTGTATGGCCCACCACTCCTCTGAGTGTGACTCACCACCCCTCTGAGTGTGACCCACCACCCCTCTGTGTGTGACCCACCACCCCTCTGTGTGTGGCCCACCACTCCTCTGAGTGTGACTCACCACCCCTCTGAGTGTGACCCACCACCCCTCTGAGTGTGACCCACCACCCTTCTGTGTGTGGCCCACCACTCCTCTGAGTGTGACCCACCACCCCTCTGTGTGTGACCCACCACCCCTCTGAGTGTGACTCACCACCCCTCTGAGTGTGACCCACCACCCCTCTGTGTGTGACCCACCACCCCTCTGTGTGTGACCCACCACCCCTCTGAGTGTGGCCCACCAACCCCTTTGAGTGTGACCCACCACTCCTCTGAGTGTGACTCACCACCCCTCTGTGTGTGACTCACCACCCCTCTGAGTGTGACCCACCACCCCTCTGAGTGTGACTCACCACCCCTCTGTGTGTGACTCACCACCCCTCTGAGTGTGACCCACCACCCCTCTGTGTGTGACTCACCACCCCTCTGAGTGTGACCCACCACCCATCTGAGTGTGACCCACCACCCCTCTGAGTGTGACTCACCACCCCTCTGAGTGTGACCCACCACCCCTCTGAGTGTGACTCACCACCCCTCTGTGTGTGGCCCACCACCCCTCTGTGTGTGGCCCACCACCCCTCTGAGTGTGACTCACCACCCCTCTGTGTGTGGCCCACCACCCCTCTGTGTGTGGTCCACCAACCCTCGCTGCTGCTGCTGCTGCCTTCTTCACCGTGGCAGGATTACAGGCAGCCACTTGCAGCAGCGTAGCCACCACAGCATCACCACGGTGGTGGTGACGATGATGGTGGTGACGATGATGACGATGATGATGATGGTGGTGACGATAATGATGGTGATGATGGTGATGATAATGATGATAATGATGACGATGATGACGATGATGATGATGGTGGTGATGATAATGATGATGACGATGATGGTGATGACGATGATGGTGATGACGATGGTGATGGTGATGACGATGGTGATGATGATGGTGGTGACGATAATGATGGTGGTGACGATAATGATGACAATGATGGTGATAATGATAATGATGGTGATAATGACGATGCGCACCTCAATCTCACCGCACACTGCGACTTGCCGCTGCGTCACACAGAGCGCCTGGCTGACCCGCCCACCCTGGACATCTGTCATCAAGAGCTTCACGGCTCATCGGATTCCTCCTCCTTAAGTCTAAATAACCATTGCGAGTTGGTTTCCAATCCACTCTTTATTCGGGTCAGTGCCACACAGTCGAGGAAATGTTGTCAAATCAACACGACGGCTATAAGGAGACAACAACAACCGCCATTCGTCACTAAGTGGCGGTGACGTCACCACGACGCTTGTGCCAGGCCAGGTGCACCTTGAGGCCACGTGAAGTGTCGAACGCCCGCCGGCAGGAGGTCACAGGGCAGACCCAGCAGGTGCCACGGGTCGACTGACTGAGATGACCGAGATGACTGGCTGATGCACCACCTGTGCCCCCTACTATGCCAACTTGCTGTGCTTTAGCCACCCGGCGCTCCACTCTTTGTTGTGAGCGTCGCTCCTCCGCCCTCCGTTGTTGTTGGAGGGCGACTGCCTCCAACTGCCCAGTAGCGTCCTTCACGAGCCTCCTCCACTGAGGCCGATCTTGACACCGCTGGTAACCAGTCATCGGCAAGTCCGCTCAGCTCCACGTCCTCCTGTACCACATCACTCCATCTCTTTTCTAGCCCGTGCCGCGCCCGTTTAGCCCCCTCGATCCGGCACACACACACACGCGATGGACATTGTACGCCCTTCCAAACCCCACCGCATCCTACACTTCGAACGGGGTAGACACGAGCACAAAGACAAAGTCCCCCGTGTAGCCTGCGCAGACTGTTGGGGCAAGTGCCGTTAGCGAGTAGCAGCAGCACCTATGAAGGCTACCGGCACTGTGACACACGACCGGGTGGGTGGCCAGCACCACGCCCGGCCGCCTTTGTCTCCCCAGTGGCGATGTTTACTACACACCGCACCAGCTACTCATTTGAGGCCGAGTCGACCTAGGGGAGGCCCAGGACCGGTTCGGATATGCGTCACCGGTGTTGGCCACGAGCGGGAATCGAACTCGGGTCGCCGGGTTCGTAGCGCCGCGCGGCGCTAACCGCTGCGCCACCGCTCCCCACTCTGTGCGTTTGCTGCACTTCACAGCAGCACTTGCCCCAACAGTCCCGTTAAGGCTGCACGGGGGACCTTTGTCTTTGTTGCTTCACGCTGTGCTAGACAAACGCCACGGTTGGCCACGTACGGTGCGAAAGAAGTTCCACGCACTGTACGTACACGTCACCGTATCGCGCGATTTCGGGTGCGCTTCTGCGGCCGTCTGGAACGCTCTTCCCTTCCGATGTTACTGGGGAGCTGTGCACTTTTAAATCATCACCACCATCATCACCGCCATCGCCATCATCGTCGTCGTCGTGTAGATTTGACGAAACTCACGTCTTCAGGGCTGCTCTATTTGTGTTTGTGTGCGTCCAGTTGGTCACGTGACACTCCCCTCCTCACCAGCGGTGATGGTCACGTGACACTCCCCTCCTCACCAGCGGTGATGGTCACGTGACATTCCACTCCTCACCAGCGGTGATGGTCACGTGACACTCCCCTCCTCACCAGCGGTGATGGTCACGTGACATTCCACTCCTCACCAGCGGTGATGGTCACGTGACACTCCGCTCCTCACCAGCGGTGATGGTCACGTGACACTCCCCTCCTCACCAGCGGTGATGGTCACGTGACATTTTCCTCCTCACCAGCGGTGATGGTCACGTGACACTCCCCTCCTCACCAGCGGTGATGGTCACGTGACATTCCACTCCTCACCAGCGGTGATGGTCACGTGACACTCCCCTCCTCACCAGCGGTGATGGTCACGTGACATTCCCCTCCTCACCAGCGGTGATGGTCACGTGACACTCCCCTCCTCACCAGCGGTGATGGTCACGTGACACTCCGCTCCTCACCAGCGGTGATGGTCACGTGACACTCCCCTCCTCACCAGCGGTGATGGTCACGTGACAATCCCCTCCTCACCAGCGGTGATGGTCACGTGACACTCCCCTCCTCACCAGCGGTGATGGTCACGTGACACTCCCCTCCTCACCAGCGGTGATGGTCACGTGACATTCCACTCCTCACCAGCGGTGATGGTCACGTGACACTCCCCTCCTCACCAGCGGCGATGGTCACGTGACATTCCCCTCCTCACCAGCGGTGATGGTCACGTGACACTCCCCTCCTCACCAGCGGTGATGGTCACGTGACACTCCGCTCCTCACCAGCGGTGATGGTCACGTGACACTCCCCTCCTCACCAGCGGTGATGGTCACGTGACAATCCCCTCCTCACCAGCGGTGATGGTCACGTGACACTCCCCTCCTCACCAGCGGTGATGGTCACGTGACACTCCCCTCCTCACCAGCGGTGATGGTCACGTGACACTCCACTCCTCACCAGCGGTGATGGTCACGTGACAATCCCCTCCTCACCAGCGGTGATGGTCACGTGACACTCCCCTCATCACCAGCGGTGATGGTCACGTGACATTCCCCTCCTCACCAGCGGTGATGGTCACGTGACACTCCACTCCTCACCAGCGGTGATGGTCACGTGACAATCCCCTCCTCACCAGTGGTGATGGTCACGTGACACTCCCCTCATCACCAGCGGTGATGGTCACGTGACATTCCCCTCCTCACCAGCGGTGATGGTCACGTGACACTCCCCTCCTCACCAGCGGTGATGGTCACGTGACACTCGAGTTGGCGCTCCATTTGACTCCAATTGGTGTCCAAGTGAAACGCGACCCGGCAGGCGTCCGGTGACGAGGACATTTCAACAAATAAAATGAGGCAACGTCACGGAGTTTCTCGCTCCGTCGTGAAAAGACGCCACGGTGTCATCACGTTGCGTTTATTTGTTAAATATTTCATTTGCCAGTGGAACGATACGACACGGAGAGGATGACGTCATGACGCCATGTGGGACAACAAACGTCCCGGAGTGAGCCTCCTCCCCAGTTGGCAACACAAATCCCGTGGGGGACTCAGCCCCCCCCCCCCCCCCCCCGAGTTGTTTCTCTGTGGAACCCAAACCGAGTGGGACTCTCAACAAGCCCCGCCCCTCGTCCCCCTTCGCCCCCCCCTCTCACCCGCTCTGATATCGGCGGAATTGTGTCGGGAGTTCTTCGCTCAATGTTAGCCACCTCAAGATGTTGACTACCTCGCCTGGTGTACAGGAGATGTTGACTACCTCGCCTGGTACACAGGAGATGTTGACTACCTCGCCTGGTGTACAGGAGATGTTGACTACCTCGCCTGGTCTACACAGGAGATGTTGACTACCTCGCCTGGTCTACACAGGAGATGTTGACTACCTCGCCTGGTCTACACAGGAGATGTTGACTACCTCGCCTGGTGTGCAGGAGATGTTGACTACCTCGCCTGGTACACAAATGATATTAACTACCTCGCCTGGTACACAGGAGATGTTGACTACTTCGCCTGGTGTACAGGAGATGTTGACTACCTCGCCTGGTACACAGGAGATGTTGACTACCTCGCCTGGTACAGAGGAGATGTTGACTACCTCGCCTGGTATATAGATGTTAACTACCTCGCCTGGTACACAGGAGATGTTGACTACCTCGCTTGGTCTACAGGAGATGTTTACTACCTCGCCTGATGTACAGGAGATGTTGACTACCTCGCCTGGTACACAGGAGATGTTGACTACCTCGCTTGGTCTACAGGAGATGTTTACTACCTCGCCTGATGTACAGGAGATGTTGACTACCTCGCCTGGTACACAGGAGATGTTGACTACCTCGCTTGGTCTACAGGAGATGTTTACTACCTCGCCTGATGTACAGGAGATGTTGACTACCTCGCCTGGTACACAGGAGATGTTGACTACCTGGTTTGGTCTACAGGAGATGTTTACTACCTCGCCTGATGTACAGGAGATGTTGACTACCTCGTCTGGTACACAGGAGATGTTGACTACCTCGCTTGGTCTACAGGACATGTTTACTACCTCGCCTGATGTACAGGAGATGTTGCCTACCTCGCCAGAATTCGCTGCCCGACTCGAGACACTTGGTGATGGTAGGGGTGGGTGATGGTGCGGGTGAGTGGTGGTGGGGGTGAGTGATGGTGGGGGTGGGTGATGGTGAGGGTGAGTGATGGTGAGTGATGGTGGGGGTGGGTGATGGTGGGTGATGGTGAGTGATGGTGAGTGATGGTGGGGGTGAGTGATGGTGAGTGATGGTGGGGGTGGGTGATGGTGGGTGATGTTGAGTGATGGTGAGTGATGGTGGGGGTGAGTGATGGTGATGGTGAGTGATGGTGGGTGATGGTGGGGGTGAGTGATGGTGGGGGTGGTGGTGATGGTGAGTGATGGTGGGGGTGAGTGATGGTGAGTGATGGTGAGTGATGGTGGGGGTGGGTGATGGTAGGTGATGGTGAGTGATGGTGGGGGTGAGTGATGTTACTCTCCAGGGCTTCCTTGCTCACTGAATGTTTTCCGAGTTGCTGCTGACACCCCAGTAGAGGTGCCACGTGATTACTCGTCACATCCATAGCCATCAACGAAAGATATACAGGATGCGGTGTGCCGGGCAACAGAAATATTGTCCAGGCCACCAGCCTGGGCAGAATTGGCTGAAATGAAACCCAAGACTCAGTGGCGTAGCTAGGATATTTTGCGCCCGGGGACGAACTATAAAATTGGCGCCCCCCCCCCCCCCCCGTTTAATCACATACAAAATGTAATTACATGACATGTAGGCTGTGTGTGGCGGGATATATAAACTTTTAGGTTGAGGTGTAGATTTGTGCAGTAGTTTCAGGCTGCTGCGCCCGCCGCAATAAGTTCTAATGTGACGTTGTAAGCCTCATTTTGGCGCCCCTTTACCTTGGCGCCCGGGGACATATGTACCCCCCTGCCCCCCCCCCCCCCCTAGCTACGCCTCTGCCGAGACTCACCCAGGACCTCACCACTCACAGAGCGCTCCGTTTCTCACTCAGCCATTCGCAGGGCGTTGCTGGACTGCAGAAGGTTGTCGCTTAACTTGCAGCAGGTACAGACACGAACCACAGGTTCGGGACGGGTCGTGGTGAGCCCGTGTGCGGACAGATATGAAGCCTTTGACTTACACAGAGACTCATAGACTTACACAGAGACTCATAGACTTACACAGAGACTCATGGACTTACACAGAGACTCATAACTTACAGAGAGACTCGTGACTTACACAGAGACTCATGACTTACAGAGAGACTCACAGACTTACACAGAGACTCATAACTTACACAGAGACTCGTGACTTACACAGAGACTCATGACTTACACAGAGACTCACAGACTTACAGAGAGGCTCATGGACTTACACAGAGACTCATAGACTTACACAGAGACTCATGACTTACACAGAGACTCATAGACTTACACAGAGACTCATGACTTACACAGAGACTCATGGACTTACACAGAGACTCACAGACTTACACAGATACTCACAGACTTACACAGAGATTCATAGACTTACACAGAGACTCACAGACTTACACAGAGACTCATGAACTTACACAGAGACTCATTAACTTACACAGAGACTCATAGACTTACACAGAGACTCATAGACTTACACAGACTCATAGACTTACACAGAGACTCATAGACTTACACGGAGACTCAGGACTTACACAGAGACTCATGAACTTACACAGAGACTCGTGACTTACACAGAGACTCATGGACTTACACAGAGACTCATGAACTTACACAGAGACTCGTGACTTACACAGAGACTCATGGACTTACACAGAGACTCATGAACTTACACAGAGACTCACAGACTTACACAGAGACTCATAGACTTACACAGAGACTCATGAACTTACACAGAGACTCACAGACTTACACAGAGACTCACAGACGTACTCAGAGACTCACAGACTTACACAGAGACTCATGACTTACACAGAGACTCATGGACTTACACAGAGACTCATGAACTTACACAGAGACTCACAGACTCACACAGAGACTCATGACTTACACAGAGACTCACAGACTCACACAGAGACTCATGAACTTACACAGAGAATCACAGACTTACACAGAGACTCATGGACTTACACAGAGACTCATGAACTTACACAGAGACTCACAGACTTACACAGAGACTCATGGACTTACACAGAGACTCATGAACTTACAGAGAGACTCACGGAGACCCAGAGACTCACAGCGGGTTTAACTTGCCACTGAATATATCGCGGGCCGGCGGCACGGACGGACGGGCGACTCCCTCCCGCAAAATCTGAAGGCGGCTGTGGCTTCTTTACGCGACGTACGCAGCTGAAATAAATACCAGTAAATACCAGTGCTCTACCCTTGTAAATAAATAACTTCGCTTGAAATATATTAAAGTAGCCCCCCCCCCCCAAGTTGCCCCCTCCCCCACCGCCGTGGAATAGCCGGGGCCTGAGGCAGCGTAACGTTTGACCCCTGAGCCGAGTAAAGTTGTAGCCAAGGTTTTTCTGTTGCACGTTTTAGCGACGGCTCGCGCCCCCCCCCCCTCCTCCGCCCCCCCCCCTCCGCCCCCCCCCCCCCTCCTCCACCCCCATTCCCCCCTCCTCCGACCCCCCATCCACCCCTTCCTCCGCCCCCCCCCCCCCCAGCACACCCCCAGGCTCTCTCTCGCCGCAAGAGACCCGGTGTTTGTGGGCGAGGGTCAACGCGGCAGAGCGAGATGCTGTTGGCAGTGCTCGTTAGGGCAGGCGGTGACCTCCAGGGTTCAACGGGGTGTGTCGGGGGATTAGCGGTTAACACCGGGAGAGCACCCACCCCACCCACCCCACCCGACCCACCCACACCACCCACACCACCCCACCCACCCCACCCACACCACCCCACCCACCCCACCCCACCCCACCCACCCCACCTCACCCCACCCACCCCACCCACCCACAACCGCACGGCGCGATCGCTGTCGCGGTGGTCGCGCTCCTCCGCTGGGGCGAGGCGAGCTACAAGGTTCTTCTTTAAAGTCGTCATAAGATTTGGTTTTTAGTCCCTCGACTTGTGCTCCGAGCCCGTGGTGGCAGCGCGCGTCTCAAAGCCTCCACTCTTGGTACCCCGAGGGGGGCATCGCGCATTAAAAAGTAATAAAATATTTAGTTTAGTTTAGTCCTCAATAATAAAAATCTAAAACCCATTTTTAGTTTTTCCCACAGGGGCCACTTGCTCGCCCAGCGTTTACATTCACTCCGGAATGTAGTTCTGGCAACCCGGCCCGGAAGATCCCTCCGCCGAGCGAAGCGGCTCCAGCTCCGCGGCCTGCAGGCGTATACCGCCGCCGCCGCCGCGGGGGTCGGAAAAGTAGTCCACGACGTATCCCCCGGCGCTCCTCTCCGCGCGCAGGTTCGACTTGAACGACCTGAACGACTTGAGGATCCTCTCCGCGCACGGAGCGCTCCGCCCACTCGTTGACGTCCCGCACGTCGAGCGCCGTCGCCACGGCGACCGCCTCCTCCTCGCCCAGCTTCCCCGCCGAACCCGGCCGCCGCGCCGCGTTGTTGAGGCCCTTCGGGCCGCGCCGGCCCGCGTCCCCGTCTCCCCGCAGCCTCCCCAGGAGGCCCGCGCCGCCGCCCCATGCCGCCCGGCACCCCCCCGCGCCCCGACTCAGGCGCCGGCGGCGGCGGCAGAGCCAGAGCGCGAGCGCGGCGAGCAGCGTCGCCGCCAGCAGCGGCAGCGCCACCGGCGCCGCGACATCCTCGCCGGCGTCCGCTGGAACGGGGAGGGGGGGGGAGCAGCACGGTGACGAGGCGCCTGTGGGCACCGGCCCCGCCAGAGCGCCGCTGGCGGCGTTGCTGCCGGCGGGGGGGGGGTCACCCACTCCGGGTCGCCCCGGACTCACTCGCTGCGGCGCTCGCTCGACGGAGGCGGGGAGATTCTGGAAACTTGACAATTGTCGCGACTGCCGCGAGATTGAACAGTTAATCTGTAAGGCCGGCATGCTGACCATTACACTGCGACCACACGGGTCCTAAACCCAACCGCGATTGTGAACCCGCACAATTGCTAACCCTACCCTAAGCAATCCACGACTCCGGATTCTGCCTCCCTCTCTGACTCGGTCCGAGCAATCGCGCCCCGCGTGCTGACCCGGCGGGTGGGCGGTGCGCTCTGGGCAAGGGCACTGCCGGATTATCGGAGTAGCACAAGTCGCTACACACGTGTAGCTACTACACATGTAGCTACTACACATGTAGTAGCTACACATGTAGTAGCTACACATGTAGTAGCTACGGGGCCCCGCACATTCAAGGGCCCCGCGCTAAATGCTTTCAAGCTATCAATTCAGTGATTCTGTACTTGCTCTATTACTAGAGTACTATACCGCCTTTAACTTTTACGAACGACTGGGTGTTTAAGGTTAGCGATTTGTCGTATATCAAGGGAAAAAAATACCATTACTTTACTATGCAAGTAAAAAATGTGTGTTTTTTTTATTTAGGGCCCCTTTATAGCATATGCTACAGGCCCCGCACGAGCTCAAGGATCGAATGTTAAGAGAAGAGGGGCAGCTTCTGCGAAGCTCTGCCAACGTCGCCAAACAAGGACGGCCGACAGCAAACGAAAAATAACCCGGCAGCAGCGCCACACAGAGGCCTAGCGGGGCCCCTCCGGCCCTCCTTGGCTCCCCCGGGCCTCGTGGGCCCCCGCGGTGCAAGGAACGGAATGAGGGACCCCGTCAAACTTCCCTCTCCTCTCTGTGACCCCACACCCGGGACCCCCGCCCCACCCCCCGGGGCCTCGTGCCCCGGCGCGGGCGCAGGGAGGCCCCGGCGTGGGCGCAGAGAGGCCTCGAGCGGCCGGGCGGCACCCACCTGCCCCGCCGGCTCGCTCCGTGACGGCGCCGGGCGTCGAGGTGCTCCCCGTGGGGTCACTGGCGCTGCTCACCAGGCCTGGCAGTGGGGAGGGGGAGGCAAAGACAAAGGTCCCAGGTATAGCCTTTGACAGACCGTTGGGGCAAGTGCCGTTGGTGAGCGCCGACGGTGGCCAACGAGCCTCTCTCTCCCCAGTGCTGATGTTTACAAGGCCGCAGCAGCTACTCATTTCAAGGCTGAGTCGACCTAGGAGAGCCGCGCCAAGGGCCGCGTGGCCGCTAGGCCACAGCGTCGGCACCCCAACTGCCGTGACTGTCCACCACTGGACGGCCGCGACCCCGCCGTGGGGTCGCGCGAGCGGGACACCGAGGGGTCGTGCGAGCGGGACACCGAGGGGTCGTGCGAGCGGGACACCGCGGGGTCGTGCGAGCGGGGGGGACACCACGACACCACAGGGTCGTGTGAGCAGGACACCACGACACCACAGGGTCGTGTGAGCGGGACACGGAGCCATACCCAGGCGGCAGTCGGGCCCCGTGAAGCCGTGGGGGCATTCGCAGCGGAACCAGTTCTCTCCGTCCACGCAGGAGCCGCCGTTGTAGCTGTGGGCGACAGGCGAGTGGCGAGTCTTCAGTTCATTCGTATTCGTTTGTGCTCGCGGTACAACCCAGAAAAGCCTCACTGAGAGTCGTCAATGCAGTAGGGGACGGCGTTGCTGCGTACAGGATAACAGTCATACTTCACCACACCAGCCAGTGCGGTTCAGTTAAGGGGTGCACCCAATAAATACCCAGCGAAAAGGCTCACTCAGGTGAGCCGCGGCCGGGAATCAAGCGCGAACCGCTCTGCCGCTATCCCCCCCCCCCCACCCGCAACTTCAACAGATGGCAAAATTGTTTCTTCTTAACCGGATCGCGCCGGAGTGAGCCCCAATACTCATCAGATCTATGAAGCTAAGCAGGGCTGGGCCTGGATGACGCCCTGATGGGCGACCGCCACCCCCGCTGCTGCTGCTGCGTTGCGACGTGGCTCTCACGTGGTGAAGCAAAATTAATTTTGACAACTTGACCAGCGTGGTGGTGGTGAGGTATGGTCAAGTATGGGTGTGGGGCTGGGGTGGAGGGGTGGGGGGTAGGGGTGGAGGGGTGCGGGGGTGGGGGTGGGGCTGGAGGGGTGGGGGGGGTCCTCATCCTTTTAGCAACAGCAGCATTTGAAAACCTGCTGCATCTTCATAATCGGTTCTTACGCGTGATCGTGATTGGCTGGGCATGCCCGTTGGGCACCCAAACGAAATGTGATTGGCTGCAGCGCTATTGTTCACGGCGCTATTGTTCACGGCGCTATTGTTCACGGCGCTATTGTTCACGGCGCTATTGTTCACGGCGCTATTGTTCACGGCACTATTGTTCACGGCGCTATTGTTCACGGCGCTATTGTTCACGGCGCTATTGTTCACGGCGCTATTGTTCACGGCGCTATTGTTCACGGCGCTATTGTTCACGGCGCTATTGTTCACGGCGCTATTGTTCACGGCGCTATTGTTCACGGCGCTATTGTTCACGGCGCTATTGTTCACGGCGCTATTGTTCACGGCGCTATTGTTCACGGCAGCGTTGTGCAGCGGTGGGAGCGCAGTGACTCACCACGGGTGGGGGTTGCAGTCGTTGACATCTGCAAACAGACGGAGAATTCACAGAGGTGGAATTCGGTGAAAGTCAACTCGCAACGCCGCGACCACCACCACCGGCGCCACGGCCACCGCCGCGACCACCGCCACGGCCACCGCACAGAGGCGCCCGGAGGAGAAGCCGCAGCAGCAGCAGCAGCCGCCACGCAGCGGTGAAGCGGTGAAGTTGCCAGTGGCAACAATTTCCCAAGCTCTGCGGTCCTCTATACAGGGTGCTTCAAAAAAATGTTTAACGCTCATATGGGACTATCGTTTTTTACGGAAAAAGAACGGCTAATACTCCACTGTAACATGATAGCAAATGTATGTTAATAGCTTCAAAACGTCAAATAGTCTCCACCGTTGTCAACGCTATGCCTGGAATCTTCTCCAGGTGGTCTCCAGAGGCCGGAGGCAACACATCAATTGTGGTGTTGATGCAAATTTTCGGTAGTATTCAAAACAATTTGAAGCACTCTGCATATGAACGATTTATCAGGACATTCATGAGTGTTTACATGTGGGAGGAAGCAGTGCCTTGACTTTTAGATGCAGACAGAACGCGACGGACAGAGGGAGCGAGATGATAAAGTACAAACGGCATCGTGCATGGAGCCTTTAGAAGACTGTTGGGGCAAGTGCTGTTATCGAGGACCTATGAAGGCCGGAATGGTACACGGGAGGGAGGGTGGGTGGCCAGCAATACCCTCGTCCGCCTTTGTCTCCCCAGTGGCGATGTTTACACACCGCACCAGGTATTCATTTGAGGCTGAGTCGACCTAGCGGAGGCCCAGGACCGGTTCAGAAAATAGTCACCGGTGTTGGCCGTAAACGGGAATCGAACTCGGGTAACCGGGTTCATAGCGCAGCGCGCTAACCGCTACACTACCACCCCCCCATTACACACACAAAGACACACAACGACAACGATCCCCTGTATAGCCTTAACAGACTGTAGGGGCAAGTGCTGTTAGCGAGCAGCACCTATGAAGGCTGGTACGGCATACGAGGGGGTGGGTGGCCAACGCCACGCCCGGCCGCCTTTGTCTCCCCAGTGGCGATGTTTACACATCGCACCAGGTACTCATTTGAGGCTGAGTCGACCTAGGGGAGGCCCAGGACCGCTTCAGATAATCGTCACTGGGTGTTGGCCGTGAGCGGGAATCGAACTCGGGTCACCGGGTTCATAGCACAGCGTGCTAACCGCTACACCACCACACACACACACACAGACAGACACACACACAGACAGACACACACACAGACAGACAGACACACAGACAGACAGACACACAGACAGACAGACACACATACAGACAGACACACATACAGACAGACACACACACAGATACACACACAGACAGACACACACACACAGACAGACACACACACAGACAGACACACACAGCGCGTGCCGCGTGCGCCACTGACTCTGTGCGCAGGTCGGTCCGTCCCAGCCGTCGCGGCACACGCAGGTGAAGGCGTCAGGGCCGCCCCCCACACACACGCCGCCGTCGCCACACGGCCGCGCCGCGCATGCCGACGCCTCCGCTGCGAGAGACGGAGACCGGGAGTCACAGTCTCGCACCGGCTGACTGCGGGTAGCAGCCATTAACCAAGCCACTCATTCACTCAGCGAGTCACCCACCCAATTTAGACACTCAATCACTCGCCCACTCGCTCACCCACTCAATCATCCACACTCACGCGCCCGCCCGTCCACCCACTCACCCATCCACCCATCCACTCACTCGCTCACCCACCCACTCAATCATCCACCCACACACTCACGCGCCCGTCAACCACCCACTCACCCACCCACTCACTCACCCACCCACCCACCCACTCACTCACCCACCCACCCACCCACTCACTCACCCACTCAATCATCCACCCACACACTCATGCGCCCGTCCACCACCCACTCACCCACCCACTCACTCGCTCACCCACCCACTCACCCACTCACTCACTCACCCACCCACTCAACCATCCACACACTCACGCGCCCGTCCACCACCCACTCACCCACCCACCCACTCACCCACCCACTCACTCGCTCACCCACTCACCCACTCACTCATACACTCACCCACCCACTCACTCACCCACCCACTCAACCATCCACACACTCACGCGCCCGTCCACCACCCACTCACCCACCCACCCACTCACCCACCCACCCACTCACCCACTCAACCATCCACCCACACACTCACTCACCCACTCAACCATCCACCCACACTCTCGCCTGTCCACTCACCCACCCACTCACTCCCCCATCCACTCGCTCAACCACCCACCCTCCCCTCGAAGGTCGCCACCCCACCTGTCCAGGTTTCAACTTCCAAGGTTGCCACCTGTCCAGGTGGACCCTCTAGGGTTGCCACCTGCCCCGGTTTGACCTCGACATTCCTGGAATTGGCATCTGTGGTTTGGGTGGCAGCAGGACCGAGACCTGGTGCCGGTATTGCCGAGTTGAGCTCCCGTTGCCCCGAATGAAGTGCAGTGTTGAGAATAGACCCAGTGCCGAGTGGGAAGTACGTCCCCGTCTGCACTGTGGGAAAGGTGGCAACCCTAGCCGCTACCCCCCCACCCCCCCCCCCACCACCCCCACCCCCACGACACCGCTCGCACCCAGCGTGCAGCCGTGTCCGGTCCAGCCGGCCGCGCACGAACAGCTGTAGGTGTCGCCCAGGTCGTGACACGTGCCCCCGTTGTGACACGACAGCTCGTCGCACTGACCACCTCCTGCTCCACGCACACACACCGTGGGAGACGGGGGGGGGGCACTCGGTCAGGGTCAAGAGGTCACCCCCCCCCCCCCGCGTTCCAGGTGGGGGCTGCATCTGGAGCGCAGTCGCCTCGTGACGCACGCGGTGTCCCCTTTCAAATGAGTTTTTGAGATTAGATGATGTGACGAGATGGTGGGTGGAGGCGGTGGACGGTGGGTGCAGGGGGGGGCGGTGGGCGAAGATGATGGGTGGAGATGGTGGGTGGAGGCAGTGGGTGATGGTGGGTGGAGGTGGTGGGTGGAGACGGTGGGTAGAGGCGGTGGGTGGAGATGGTGGGTGGAGATGGTGGGTGGAGGTGGTGGGTGGAGATGGTGGGTGGAGATGGTGGGTGGAGGTGGTGGGTGGAGATGGTGGGTGGAGGCGGTGGGTGGAGATGGTGGGTGGAGATGGTGGGTGGAGGCGGTGGGTGGAGATGGTGGGGTGTTTGCGGTGGGTGGAGGTGGTGGGTGGAGACGGTGGGTGGAGATGGTGGGTGGAGATGGTGGGTGGAGATGGTGGGTGGAGATGGTGGGTGGAGGCGGTGGGTGGAGATGGTGGGTGGAGATGGTGGGTGGAGGTGGTGGGTGGAGATGGTGGGTGTTTGCGGTGGGTGGAGATGGTGGTTGGCAGTGGGTGGAGATGGTGGGTGGAGGCGGTGGGTGTAGGTGGTGGGTGGAGGTGGTGGGTGGAGATGGTGGGTGTTTGCGGTGGGTGGAGGTGGTGGGTGGAGATGGTGGGTGGAGGCGGTGGATGGAGGCGGTGGGTGGAGGCAGTGGGTGGAGATGGTGGGTGGAGGCGGTGGGTGGAGATGGTGGGTGTTTGCGGTGGGTGGAGGCGGTGGATGGAGGCGGTGGGTGGAGGCGTGGTACCCACGTGAGTGGCAGGTGCGCCCCTTCCACCCGCCCTGGCACTCGCACGCGAAGTCGTTGGCGAGGTCCCGGCAGCGGCCGCCGTTGAGGCAGGGCCTCGAGCCGCACTCGTCCACGTCTGCGAGAGCGAGCGGGCGAGCGGACGAGGGTAGGGGTTTTTATTTCACGCGCTGTGGAGAAGGGTCACTGCCCTGAAACGTCGCCTTTTTTTTTTTGTTTGAAGGCGGTGCATATTGACGAATGCGTTGAGTTGCTTTTCTATTTGTTGTTCTATCGTTGAGATCGATTAATGTTCGGGCAGTGGAGGTCATCGATTAGCGTCGATCATTGAGCTCGCGATGCGGGCATTGAATCGTGTGGGTGGGGCTACCTGGTCACTGGGCGGAGCTACCCGAGTAACGGGCGGGGTGACCTGGTTAGTGGGCGGGGCTACCTGGTTAGTGGGCGGGGCTACCTGGTTAGTGGGCGGGGTTACTAGTCACTGGGTGGAGCTATCTGAATAGTAGGGGTAGGCGGGGCTATCCGAGTGGTGGGCGGGGCTACCCGAGTGGTGGGCGGGGCTACCCGAGTGGTGGACGGGACTACCCGAGTAGTGGGCGGGGCTAGCGCAGGTAGGTGCGGGGCTACCCGAAGTGGTGGGGCGGGGCTACCCAGTAGGGTGGTGGGGCGGGGGCCTCACGAGTAGTGGGCGGGGCTACCGCGAGTGGTGGGCGAGGGCTAATCCGAGTGGTGGGCGGGGCTACCTGAGTGGTGGGCGGGGCTACCTAAGTGTTGGGCAGGGCTACCTGAGTGGTGGGCGGGGCTACGCGAGTAGTGGGCGGGGCTACCCGAGTAGTGGGCGGGGCTACCTGAGTGGTGGGCGGGGCTACGCGAGTGGTGGGCGGGGCTACGCGAGTGGTGGGCGGGGCTACGCGAGTGGTGGGCGGGGCTACGCAGGTAGTGGGCGGGGCTATATGACTCGTGGGTGGAGCTCAGGTCGGGAGAAGGCTGTGAATGAGGAGGCTGTGTGGGTGGTGGTGGTGGTGATGGTGGTGAGCTGCTGCTGTTGTAGTGAGGACGAGGAGTTGGAGGCGGTGGTGGTGCGCGCACTCACCGTGCTGACAGAGCTCGCCCTCCCAGCCGCTGGGGCAGATGCACTGGAAGGAGGCGACTCCGTCCACGCAAGTGCCTCCGGCCCCGCAGCTCACGCCCGCACACTCATCCATGTCTACGCACAGAGACACAGATCCCCCGTGTAGCCTCAGCGGACCGTCGGGGCAAGAGCTGTGAGCGAACACCGATGAAGGCCGGCACTGTGGCACACGAGGGGGCGGGCGGCCCCGAGCGGCGATGTTTACTACACCGCACCAGCTACTTGTTGAAGGCTGAGTCGACCTAGGGGTGGCCCAGGACCGGTTGATTGCTCGCTGTGAGCGGGAATCGAACTCGGGTTGCCGAGTTTGTGGCGCAGCACGATAACCACTCCTCCCACCCACCACTACCCCCACCGCTCCCCCCCCCACCGCTCCCCCCACCGCTCCCCCCCCACCCACCGCTCCCCCCACCGCTCCCTCCACCCACCGCTCCCCCCACCGCTCCCCCCACCCACCGCTCCCCCCACCGCTCCCCCCACCACCGCTCCCCCCACCACTCCCCCCACCCACCACTCCCCCCACCGCTCCCCCCCACCCACCGCTCCCCCCACCGCTCCCCCCCCACCCACCGCTCCCCCCACCGCTCCCTCCACCCACCGCTCCCCCCACCGCTCCCCCCACCCACCGCTCCCCCCACCGCTCCCCCCCACCCACCGCTCCCCCACCACTCCCCCCACCCACCACTCCCCCCACCGCTCCCCCCCACCCACCGCTCCCCCCACCGCTCCCCCCCACCCACCGCTCCCCCCACCGCTCCCCCCCACCCACCGCTCCCCCCACCGCTCCCCCCACCCACCACTCCCCCCACCGCTCCCCCCACCCACCACTCCCCCCACCGCTCCCCCCCACCCACCGCTCCCCCCCACCGCTCCCCCCCACCCACCGCTCCCCCCACCGCTCCCCCCACCCACCGCTCCCCCCCACCCACCGCTCCCCCCACCGCTCCCCCCACCCACCGCTCCCCCCACCGCTCCCCCCCACCCACCGCTCCCCCCCACCCACCGCTCCCCCCACCGCTCCCCCCCCACCCACCCCCCCCCACCCACCGCTCCACCCACCGCTCCCCCCAACCACTGCGCCCCCCACCGCTCCCCCCACTGCGCCCCCCCCCACCCACCGCTCCCCCCACCCACACACATGCACTGCATCTGGCAATGAGTGGATGATGTAGCCACAAGCAGCTACCAATATAAAACATGATGATGACGATCGTGACGATGATAGAGTTAGTTGATGACGATGATGATAATGATGATGACGACAATTATGAGAATGATGATCTCAGAAGCTAAGCTGGGTTGAGCCTGGACAGCGCTTGGATGGGTGATCACCACGCACACACACAGAGGTTGTCACAGTGCAGACAAATACATTTGTTGTACCGTACATCTACGCTCCCGCTAAGTACGGTGAGATAACCTCCCCGGGCCCACGTGACGTGGATTGACACGGCACGTGTGCGCTTGTACACGATGGCATGGATCACGACGACGATGACGACGACGATGACGATGATGACGACGATGACGACGATGTTACCGATGGGCAATAACGACGGCGATCATCGCCTCAGCGACGCACTCTTCGACAGCGCGCGCGGTCACTCACTGTGCTGGCAGTGCTCGCCCGTGTACCCAGCCTGGCACCGGCAGGTGTAGGCGCCGTCGGGGCCGCCCACGCACGCGCCGTGCTCCCCGCAGACGCGCGCCGCCGCGCGGCCCCCACCGCCGGGGCCCTCGGTGCGTTTCGGCGGAACGACCGTCACCGTCACCACCACCGTCACCGCCACCGTCACCGCCACCGTCGGTGCCGTCACTCCACACACGTCCAGCGCTGGGGACAGCCGCAACAACGGGGGGACACGGGGGGGGGGGACAAAGGGGGGAGAAGGGGGGGGGCAAGGGGGGCAAGGGGGTGACGCGGAGACAATTGGAGTCGGCCAGGGGTGGGGGTGAGAGACGGCCGGAGACGGACGACTCGAGCCCTCGACCAAACACGCTCTCCTCACCAAGTCAGCGGTGACGGCGGTAGCTGCGGTGGTGTTTGCGGGGGACATGGCGGCGGTGGTGGTGGTTGCAGTGTTGGTGGAAGTAGCGGTGATAGGTGGAGGTGACGATGGCAGTGGTGAAGGCAGTGGTTGCGGTGGTGGTGGTGATAGCGGTGATAGCAGTGGTTGCGGTGGTGGTGGTGGTGATAGCGGCGGTGGCGGTGGTGGTGACGGTGCTCACCGGTGTCACAGTGCCGCCCCGTCCACCCCGGCAGGCAGCTGCAGTAGAAGCCGCCGAGGAGGTTGCGGCACCGCTTGGCGTGGACGCAGGGACCCGCGGCACACTCGTCGGCGTCTGTCTCCAACGTCACACCCACGACGTCACAGCAACAACGTCACACTCGTCGGCGTCTGTCTCCAACGTCACACCCACGACGTCACACCCACGACGTCACTGCTCCCCCACAGACACCAACACGGACAGAGCTCCAGCGGTGGCCACGACCGCCGCCTGGGGCGACATTCACAGCCACGGCTGGGCCCTGGCTCGGCCCTGGCTTGGCCTGGCTCAGCCTGGCTGGGCCCTGGCTCGGCCTGGCTCGGCCTGGCTCGGCCTGGCTGGGCCTGGCTCCACCTCCAACGCCGCTGAGGCTCAGCTCAGGCTCGCGCCGCTCGAGTGAGCGAGCCGCTCAGCCGCGGCTCGCCTCAGGCTCAGGTAAAGTGCGGGGATTTGAGCCGGCACGCTTGAGCCAGAGCCGGAGCCGAGCCAGGGAGCCGCAGCTAGAAAAACGGGCTTCGCTCTTTAGCAGAAACTAGCACTGGAATGCACTCGATTCTGTCAGGCGAAGATAGCTCGTGATGATGGCGATGTCGTCGATCATAACAATCATGACGATGATGATTCTGGCGATGATGACAATGACGACAACGACGACGACGCTGGTGTGCGCGTACCGATCATGCAGGTGCTGCCCGTCCACTCGGGGCGGCACACGCACTCGAAGCCCCCGCTGGGCAGCGCGCGGCACTCGCCGCCGTTGCCGCATGGGTTGGGCTGGCAGCGGCCGTCCCCTGCCGACGACAAAAATCAGCGGCGACGAGGACGACGACGACGACGAGGATGGCGGCATCACGAGAGACGAGTCGGTCAGGCATGGCACCGCGAAGACGATGATGACGATGACTGAAGACGATTACGGTGCAGGCGATGACGACGGTGATGACGGTGATGACAGTGATGACGATGACAGTGAAGACGACAACGGATGGTGATGAGGATAGCGATGACGATGATAACGGTGAAGACGATGACGACGGTGATGGCGATGATGATGGTGATGACAGTGATGACGATGACAGTGATAACGGCGATGACGGTGATGACGATGATGACGATGACGACAGTGATGACGATGACAGTGAAGACGATGATGTTGATGACGACAATGATGACGATGACGACAGTGAAAACGGTGATGACGGCGATGACGGTGAAGATGATGATGACGATGACGACAGTGATAACGGTGATGATGGTGAAGACGATGATGACGATGACGATGGTGATGACGATGACAGTGAAGACGATGATGTTGATGACGACAATGATGACGATGACGACAGTGAAAACGGTGATGACGGCGATGACGGTGAAGATGATGATGACGATGACGACAGTGATAACGGTGATGACGGTGATGACGTTGACAGTGATAACGGCGATGACGGTGAAGACGGTGATGACGATGACGACAGTGATGACGATGACAGTGAAGACGATGACGGTGATGAGGATGGCGATGACGACGACGGATGGTGATGACGGCGATGATGAGCAGGCCCGTCCATGGTGCGGGGGGGGGGTGCGCGGGACCCGGGGCAAGTCACGCCGTGCGGGACCCCCCCCCCCTCCTAACGCCTTCAACCTGAACCGGAAGTACGACACCTGACACCACTGTGACGTCAGAACGCGCCCCCACCCCCTTCCCCCCCAGCGGTCTCCGCCGGGTACCCCAGGGGCCAGGCTCCGGCGGTGACGACACCGCCACCGACACTGCGTGGCCGCCACCGCCGCCACGCTCACCGCCACCATTCTCACCGCCACCATTCTCACCGCCACCACGCTCACCGCCACGCTCACCACCACCATGCTCACCGCCACCATTCTCACCGCCACCACGCTCACCGCCACGCTCACCGCCACCACGCTCACCGCCACCACGCTCACCACCACCACGCTCACCGCCACGCTCACTGCCACCACGCTCACCGCCACGCTCACCGCCACGCTCACCGCAGCGCTCACCGCCACGCTCACCGCCACCGCCGCCAAGCTCACCGCCACCATGCTCACCGCCACGTTCACCACCACGCTCACCGACACGCTCACCGCCACGCTCACCGCCACCACGCTCACCGCCCTCACGCTCACCGCCACGCTCACCGCCACCGCCACCACCACCATGCTCACCGCCACCATGCTCACCGCCACGCTCACCGCCACGCTCACCGCCACGCTCACCGCCACGCTCACCGCTCTCGCAGTTGGGCCCGGTGAAGCCAGGTGGGCACGTGCAGCGGTGCTTGTTGGGCTCCGCGTTGAGGCACGAGCCGCCGTTGAGACACGGACGGTTCGCGCACACGTTCAGGTCTGGGGGGGGGGGGGGGGCACGGGCACCACGCGAGATGTTAACTACCTCGCCAAGGAGATTCGATCCCGACCTTGACGCCTGCTGCTGTACATGTGGAGTTTGCGTGTCTCTCTCTCTCCCCGTGGTGGCGTGGATTTTTCTCCGGGTCCTCCGGTTTTTCCCCTCCACCTTTAGAATCGACATCGCCACGCGTTTAAGAGGACTGCGCTACATTTCCGCATGATAAGCCACCACTTCGTAGAGCTATCATTTGTGATGGCCAGTCGCTTCTGAAGAAGAGCTACACGGCTCAATGGGGCCTTACCTGGTCAAATAAAAAGACTCTTTGGTTTTTTTTTTCCGGTAAAGTCACGTAGGTAAAAAATAAAATAAATGAAAACAACTAAATTAATCACGACGTTTCGGAGGCAACACAAGCCTCCGTCTTTGTCGTGATTGAATTTACTTGTTTTCATTTATTTTATTTTTTACCCACGTGACTTTGAATCCTTGCTGTCACGAAAGCTTCAAATCTAAAATAAAAATAGTTGAGTAAAATAGCGCAATGTTGTCAGGGCCGTCCATAGAGGGATGTGCCCCCCCCCCCCCAAACACCTTCAAACCAAACCCGAGGAATGACGTCTGACAGCAGCTGGCGTCGAAGCGTGGGTGCCCTAGGAACGGCCCTGGTGGTGGTGGTGGTTGTTGTTGTTGTTGTTAGCGTGGCTGCAGGGTTTTGGTAGTACATGTTGTTTATGCCATTTATTGTGAAAATTCCGTCACAGTTCCTATGATTGCTTTTTCATTGCTTTCATGGCTTTATTTTGGTGATTTCTAAAAGTGTATTGGTTTAGCCATGTTTGTTGTAGTACAAAGTTAGACTGATGGCCTTAATCTAAGTTGTCTTGTGGTTGTTGTTGTTGTTGTTTGACTTGCATCCCACTGGGATTTTTGCACACAGTGTTGGTGTACGGTGATTTTTTTCTGCGCTATTTTGCTGTCTTTTCTTGGATTTTCTGTTTGCACATAGTCACTTTAAGATGTTTTCTTGTTCATGTTTTAGTTTTTTGTTTGTTGCGGTTGCACCCGATTCCAGAGCCGAATGGCTCACAGGGCTATACCTAATAAATGAACTTGAACTGAGAACACCTGTGTACACTACGTCGAACTCCTGTCCGCACCGTACCTAGCCCCCACCCTCCGCACCCCCCTGCCCCCCACTTGCCCCTCCCCGCCCCCACCTACCCTTGTCACAGAGGAGGCCTCCCCAGTTGGTGTCGCAGTCGCACGTCCAGGGGCGGCCGCGGCACGAGCCGTGGCGGCAGCCTGGGTAGGCGACGCACGAGTCGCACAGCGCGCCCCGCCAGCCGTAGTGGCACCTGCGGAAAACAAAGATAAAGACAAAGGTCCTCCACGAGCGGCCCCGCACTTGCCTCGTGCACGGTGCGACTGCCGTCTCGTTGAGGCTGAGTCGACCTAGGGGCCGTCCATAAATGACGTCACGCGATTTTGGACGATTTTTGACACCCCTCCCCCTCCTCGTCACACGGCGTTACAAAAAGTATGCCCCCCCCCCCAAAACCAAATTTCCATTTTGAAAATAAAACGTGCTTCAAATGGCTTTAAACTATTGTCATTGTAGTGCGTATTTAAGTAGAACGTGTTGTCTGTATTGATTTAAAGTTGCGCATTTTTATGTGACGTCACATTTCTCAAATCCCACCCCCCCTCGTCACACATCGTCACAAATGTCTGACCCCCCCCCCCAGGTGCGTGACGTCATTTATAGACGGCCCCCTAGGGGGAGGCTCGGTACTACACGTGTGTAGTAGTTACACACGTGTGTAGTAGTAGCTACTACACACGTGTAGTAGCTACTACATTACTACATGTGTAGTAGCCAGAGGTGGGACAAAGTCATTGTTATGCAAGTCCAAGTCGAGTCTGAAGTCATCAAATTCATGACTCGAGTCTGACTCGAGTCCAAGTCACATGACTCGAGTCCACACCTCTGGTAGTAGCTACAACACGTGTAGTAGCTACACGTGTTGTAGCTACTACACGTGTAGTAGTCGCTACTATACTACTACACCGCGCTAAATGCTTTCAATCTATCAATTCCGGTTGAGTGATTCTGCACTTGCTCTATTACTATAGTACTATACCGCCTTCGACTTTTATGAACGACTGGGTGTTTAAGGTTAGCGATCAGTCGTATTAACTGGGCTTTATAGCAGATGAAAAATGACAATTACTTTACTATGCGAGTTAAAATTGTGTGTTTTAATATTAGTGTATTGTTTAGGGCCCCTTTATAGCATCTGCTACAGGCCCCGCATTGGTTACCGATTCAGATACTCGTCACTGGTGGTGGTGGTGGCCGTGAGCGGGGATCGAACTCGGTTGGCCGGGTGCGTAGCGCTTCTCATGAATGCAACACTCGACCGCACACACAATTACCCTCAACCACAGAGAACTAAGACACACACACAGACACACTCTAAACCACACGCCCCTTACACACACACTCTCTAAACCACACGCCCCTTACACACACACCTCATACAAAGATCCCCCGTCTAGTATTAACAGACTGTTGGGGCAAGTGCTGTGAACGAGCACCCATCAAGGCTGGCACGGCACACGGGAGTGGGGGGGGCGATGTGGCTAACACCACGCCCGGCCGCGTTTGTCTCCCCAGAGTGCTGATGTTCACGAACTGCGCCAGGTTCCTCGTTTAAGGCCGAATCGACCTAGGGGAGGCACAGGACCGGTTCAGATAAAATACGCAAACGGATGTTGGCCGTGAGCGGGAATCGAACTCGAGTGGCCGGGTGCTTAACAAATAATAGAAATAAATCGTCTCTGTGCCTGAGCCGCACTAATCGGGCACTAGAGGGCAATATCGTCAACCTGGTAAAACTGCGTCTCGCCCTGGTGAGCGGAGCGTTAAGGCTGTGGCCAAGCGCCAGAGGTGTTTCAAAGTCATCCTTATTACCATTATTATATCTGTACGACTACTACTACTAGGCTCAACCCACGAAGAAAAGATAAGAATGGGTTTTACCCTTTCTGGCAATAAAACGGTTGTGTTAAGATGTCCAAACGCCAAACAGGTGATACATTTTTCAAGGCATCAAGACTGCATCTGCCACGCAATCTTGTGGCAGAGCGCGCAGACAAACCTGGCTCTGAGTACAGCCCGACCTGGGGCACTGCCCCTGGCACGGGCTGAGCCCTCTGCGTGGCCTCGTCTCACCAGCGGTGATGGAACAGAGGACAACGCCAAAAGGCGAACAGTCCACAGACAACTCGTGTAGACTCGGAGTGTAGTAGTAGTGGTGTAGTAGTAGTGTAGTAGTTGTGGTGTAGTAGTAGTAGTGTAGTAGTAGTGGTGTAGTAGTAGTGGTGTAGTAGTAGTGGTGTAGTAGTAGTGTAGTAGTAGTGTATTAGTAGTAGTGTAGTAGTGTAGTAATAGTGTAGTGGTGTAGTAGTGTAGTAGTAGTGTAGTAGTAGTGGTGTAGTAGTAGTGTAGTAGTGTTGTAGTGTAGTAGTAGTGTAGTAGTGGTGTAGTGGTGTAGTAGTAGTGTATTAGTAGTGTAGTAGTAGTGTAGTAGTAGTGTAGTAGTGTTGTAGTGTAGTAGTAGTGTAGTAGTGGTGTAGTGTAGTAGTAGTGTAGACTAGGAGTTTAGTAGTAGTGGTGTAGTAGTAGTGTTGTAGTGTAGGGGTGTAGTAGTAGTGTAGGAGTAGTGTAGTAGTGGTGTAGTAGTGGTGTAGTAGTGTAGTAGTGGTGTAGTGGTGTAGTAGTAGTGTATTAGTAGTAGTGTAGTAGTAGTGGTGTAGTAGTAGTGGTGTAGTAGTAGTGTAGTAGTGTTGTAGTGTAGTAGTGGTGTAGTGGTGTAGTAGTGTAGTAGTAGTGTAGTAGTAGTGGTGTAGCAGTAGTGTAGTAGTGTTGTAGTGTAGTAGTGGTGTAGTGGTGTAGTAGTAGTGTATTAGTAGTAGTGTAGTAGTAGTGGTGTAGTAGTAGTGGTGTAGTAGTAGTGTTGTAGTGTAGTAGTAGTGTAGTAGTAGTAGTGTAGTAGTGGTAGTGTAGTAGTAGTGGTGTAGTAGTAGTGTTGTAGTGTAGTAGTAGTGTAGTAGTGGTGTAGTGGTGTAGTAGTAGTGTATTAGTAGTAGTGTAGTAGTAGTGTAGTAGTAGTGTAGTAGTGTAGTCGTGGTGTAGTTGTGGTGTCGTATCAGAGCACTTAGAGCTCTGGTTGAGCAGTTCTATCTCATTATCTTACCTTCTAACCGCTATCCAAGATGATGGAAACCACATTAATAGGTTTTACCTATTAATAGTTGTAACCTGTTATTGTTTAGGTGCTCTGGTTGATGCAGACTTGATGATGCCCTGCAACATCTGCGACTACTTCGTCTTTGAACATCTTAACACAACCTGATGTATTATTGCCTGGCAAGGATAACGCCTACTACTATTGTTGTTGTTTTTCTCATCATTTTAACTCGCTGAATTCGTGCCCCATACTTGGACATCTGCGTACAAAGAGCTTCATAGCTCAACGGATTCCTCCTCCCAGTCTAAATAAAGATTCCGATTCTGAAAGATTCTGATACCGGCACGAACAAATGGTCCCTTCGCACGGCGCGCCAGCTCCGGGAAGCAAGGGGGGGAAACCAAACAACACAGACGGCACCCACGTGCAACGCAGAGACCCACGTGCAACGCAGAGAGACACGTGCAACGCAGAGAGACACGTGCAACGCAGAGAGGCACGTGCAACGCAGAGACCCACGTGCAACGCAGAGAGGCACGTGCAACGCAGAGACCCACGTGCAACGCAGAGACCCACGTGCAACGCAGAGAGGCACGTGCAACGCAGAGACCCACGTGCAACGCAGAGACACGTGCAACGCAGAGAGGCACGTGCAATGCAGAGAGACACGTGCAACGCGGAGACCCACGTGCAACGCAGAGACCCACGTGCAACGCGGAGAGACACGTGCAACGCAGAGACCCACGTGCAACGCAGAGAGACACGTGCAACGCAGAGACACGTGCAACGCAGAGAGACACGTGCAACACAGAGAGACACGTGCAACGCAGAGATCCACGTGCAACGCAGAGACCCACGTGCAACGCAAAGAGACACGTGCAACGCAGAAAGGCACGTACAACACAGAGAGACACGTGCAATGCAGAGAGACACGTGCAACGCAGAGACCCACGTGCAACGCAGAGACCCACGTGCAACGCAGAGAGACACGTGCAACGCAGAGAGACACGTGCAACGCAGAGACACGTGCAACGCAGAGAGACACGTGCAACGCAGAGACCCACGTGCAACGCAGAGAGGCACGTGCAACGCAGAGACTCACGTGCAACGCAGAGACACGTGCAACGCAGAGAGGCACGTGCAATGCAGAGAGACACGTGCAACGCAGAGAGACACGTGCAACGCAGAGAGACACGTGCAACGCGGAGACCCACGTGCAACGCAGAGACCCACGTGCAACGCGGAGAGACACGTGCAACGCAGAGAGACACGTGCAACGCAGAGAGACACGTGCAACGCAGAGAGACACGTGCAACGCGGAGACCCACGTGCAACGCAGAGAGACACGTGCAACGCGGAGACCCACGTGCAACGCAGAGACCCACGTGCAACGCGGAGAGACACGTGCAACGCAGAGACCCACGTGCAACGCAGAGAGACACGTGCAACGCAGAGAGACACGTGTAACGCAGAGAGACACGTGCAACGCGGAGACCCACGTGCAACGCAGAGAGACACGTGCAACGCAGAGAGACACGTGCAACGCAGAGACACGTGCAACGCAGAGAGACACGTGCAACGCAGAGACACGTGCAACGCAGAAAGACACGTGCAACGCAACGACACGTGCAACGCAGAGACCCACGTGCAACGCAGAGACCCACGTGCAACGCAGAGAGACACGTGCAACGCAGAGACCCACGTGCAACGCAGAGAGACACGTGCAACGCAGAGACCCACGTGCAACGCAGAGAGGCACGTGCAATGCAGAGACCCACGTGCAACGCAGAGAGACACGTGCAACGCAGAGACCCACGTGCAACGCGGAGAGACACGTGCAACGCGGAGAGGCACGTGCAACGCACAGAGACACGTGCAATGCGGAGACCCACGTGCAACGCAGAGAGACACGTGCAACGCAGAGACCCACGTGCAACGCAGAGAGACACGTGCAACGCAGAGACCCACGTGCAACGCAGAGAGACACGTGCAACGCAGAGACCCACGTGCAACGCAGAGACACGTGCAACGCAGAGACCCACGTGCAACGCAGAGACCCACGTGCAACGCAGAGAGACACGTGCAACGCGGAGACCCACGTGCAACGCAGAAAGATACGTGCAACGCAGAGAGACACGTGCAACGCAGAGACCCACGTGCAACGCAGAAAGATACGTGCAACGCAGAGAGACACGTGCAACGCAGAGTCCCACGTGCAACGCAGAGAGACACGTGCAACGCAGAGAGACACGTGCAACGCAGAGAGGCACGTGCAACGCAGAGGGGCACCCCGGCTCAGGAGTCGAACCCGGCGTGCGCGTCACCGATGCTGGTGGAGCGCCGCCTCCCAGCGCTGCTCGACTCTGAAAAGCGCCTGGCTCGCATCACTGCGCTGGCTAATGGCTTGGTGGGGGGGGGGTGTAGGTGGGTGGGGGGGTGTAGGTGGGGGGTCTGTGGGGGGGGGGTGTAGGTGGAGGGGGGGGCTGGTGGAGGGGGGTGTAGGTGGGGGGGGGGTGTAGGTAGGGGGGGTGTAGGTGGGGGGGTGTAGGTGGGGGGGGTGTAGGTGGGGGGGGGTGTAGGTGGGAGGAGTAGGTGGAGGAAGGGCTGGTGGAGGGGGGGTGTAGGTGGGGGGGGGGGCTTGTGGAGGGGGGTGTAGGTGGGGGGTGTAGGTGGGGGGGGGGGGCTGGTAGAGGGGGGGGGGGCTGGTGGAGGGGGGGGGGCTGGTGGAGTTGGGGGGAGGGGCTCAGGGTGGGGTGGGGGGGGCAGGGGGGATGCACAGGCCCAGCTAAGTGGGACTGTAATCGATGCAGTGTCTGTGCATTATTGATGAGCGAGACGTTGGGGCAGGCAGGGAGTGAGGGAGGCAGGGAGTGAGGGAGGCAGGGAGTGAGGGAGGCAGGGAGTGAGGGAGGCAGGGAGTGAGGGAGGCAGGGAGTGAGGGAGGCAGGGAGTGAGGGAGGCAGGGAGTGAGGGAGGCAGGGAGTGAGGGAGGCAGGGAGTGAGGGAGGCAGGGAGTGAGGGAGGCAGGGAGTGAGGGAGGCAGGGAGTGAGGGAGGCAGGGAGTGAGGGAGGCAGGGAGTGAGGGAGGCAGGGAGTGAGGGAGGCAGGGAGTGAGGGAGGCAGGGAGTGAGGGAGGCAGGGAGTGAGGGAGGCAGGGAGTGAGGGAGGCAGGGAGTGAGGGAGGCAGGGAGTGAGGGAGGCAGGGAGTGAGGGAGGCAGGGAGTGAGGGAGGCAGGGAGTGAGGGAGGCAGGGAGTGAGGGAGGCAGGGAGTGAGGCAGGGAGCTGTGACCCACGCCGATCTCCGCTGTGTGTCTGTAGTTCATGGGCACCACGTGCCCACGTCTGGCCGAGCTTCGTTCTAGCCGGTGCCGGTGGCGGTGCTGGTGGCTACGCTGCACGTGGCTGCCTGCAATCCGGCGCGGTACTGGGGAGACAAAGGCGGCCGGGCGTGTTGCTGGCCACCCGCTCCCTCGTGTGCTGTTACTCACTAACAGCACTTGCCACCGCGGTGTGCTAAAGGCTACATGGGGGATCTTTGTCTCTGTGTTTCCACGTGAACGCGCATTGCACGATGCCGCTGGTGCTCTCTCTACCATCTCGCTCCCTCTACCCGTGGCGTTCTGTCTGGAAGTCACGACGCTGCTGACGAGCCGGCTGAATGGCAGATGATTAGCCAGGTGGTGGTGGTGGTGGTGGCTACGCTGCTGCGCGTGGCCGCCTGTAGCCCAGCGCTGTGCAGGCAGCAGCTATGGTTGGTGAATCACACGCAGATGGTGCGGAACTCCCTCCTGCCCGTGGGCGTCGATGTGGAGCCGTGCTCTGGCTCGCCAGCAGAGCGTCTACTCCGGCTGGCCCGTCTGTGTGGGATCGAGTGTTCCCCCCTCGCACGCTGCTGGGAATTCGCCGGGTACTCCAGTGTCCGCCCCACACTTGTGGCCGATAACAGCTTCATATAGAGGGGGCCACAGAGCTTGGGGAAGGACAGTCAGTGTTGGCTCAATGCCTCGCTGCTAGGTTGCGTGTTCGATTGTTGTCCTTCCCCTGCACCTCCCATTAGCACGGCTGGCTATGTACGTTTCCAAAATAAGTTCAACATACATACATACAACATACATACATACAACATACATACATACAACATACATACATACAACATACATACGCACGTAGGACTATGGGTCTCTGTGGGACTCTGTGCGTTTTTGTGGGTCTCTGTGGTTCTAAATCACACTCGCTCACACACTCACACACTCTCACTCACTCACACACTCTCACTCACTCACACACTCAGACACTCACGCACACACTCACTCACACACACTCTCACAACAACAACAACCGCCATTCGCCACTAAGTGGCGGTGACGTCACCACGACGCTTGTGCCAGGCCAAGTGCACCTTGAGGCCACGTGAAGTGTCGAACGCCCGCTGGCAGGAGGTCACGGGGCAGACCCAGCAGGTGTCACGGGTCGACTGACTGAGATGACCGAGATGACTGGCTGATGCACCACCTGTGCCCCCTACTGTACCAACTTGCTGTGTTTTAGCCACCCGACGCTCCGCTCGTTGTTGTGAGCTCACAACAACTCACACACACTCACTCACACACATCCCCACTCGTCTGTGGCACCTCCTCGTGCCTCTCTGCACGAGAGCGAGCAAATACGGTGACGACCCAGCGATACAAGCTGACATCGTTATTGTTGTTGTTATTGTTGTTGTTATTATTGTTGTTATCGTTGTTGTTGTTATTGTTGTTATTGTTGTTGTGATTGTTGTTGTTATTGTTGTTGTGATTGTTGTTATTGTTGTTTTTGCTGTTGTGATTGTTGTTGTTATTGTTGTTGTTATTATTGTTATCGTTGTTGTTATTGTTGTTATTGTTGTTGTGATTCTCCGTCTCGGTGCGACTGGACCCGTACCGGCACTCCGCGGGCTGTTGGCAGAATCCGTGCTCGGGGTCGCAGCCCGGCTTGCAGATTGCTGAAACGACAACAACAACAACTACAGCAACTACAACAACAACAACAACTACAGCAACAACAACTACAGCAACAACAACTACAGCAACTACAACAGCAACAACAACTACAGCAACAACTACAACAACAGCAGCAACTGCAGCAACAGCTACAGCAACAACTACAGGAACAACTACAGCAACAACAACTACAGCAACAACTACAGCAACAACTACAGCAACAACAACAGCAACAACTACAACAACAACAACTACAGCAACAACTACAGCAACAACAACTACAGCAACAACTACAACAACAACTACAGCAACAGCAACAACAACAACTACAGCAACAACTACAGGAACAACTACAGCAACAACAACTACAGCAACAACTACAGCAACAACTACAGCAACAGCAACAACAACAGCAACAACTACAACAACAACAACTACAGCAACAACAACTACAGCAACAACTACAGCAACAACTACAGCAACAGCAACAACAACAGCAACAACTACAACAACAACAACTACAGCAACAACTACAGCAACAACAACTACAGCAACAACTACAGCAACAACTACAGGAACAACTACAGCAACAACAACTACAGCAACAACTACAGCAACAACTACAACAACAACAACAACAGCAACAACTACAGCAACAACAACTACAGCAACAACAACTACAGCAACAACTACAACAACAGCAACAACTACAGCAACAACAACTACAGCAACAAATACAGCAACAACTACAACAACAGCAACAACAACAGCAACAACTACAGCAACAACTAGAACAACTACAGCAACAACAACTACAGCAACAACTAGAGCAACAGCAACAACAGCAACAACTACAACAACAACAACTATAACAGCAACAACGACAGCAATAACTACAACAACTACAACAGAAACAAAAACGACAGCAACAACTACAACAACAGCAACAACTACAGCAACAACTATAACAGCAGCAACAACAAGTACGACATGTTCATACTTAGCACGTTGTAGGCTTTCACGAGCAATGTTATCCACAATCGAGGTTTTTTTTTTGGGGGGGGGGGGGTTAGATCGCGAAAGTGTCAGTGTGTCGTTCACCCTCCACCACCCGACACAGCCAGTTCGTGTGTCACGTGAACACAGCGTGCCAATTAGCGATCACATCACAACGGAGCGCGACATTTTGCTGCTGATCACAACCAGCTTCATCAGGCGACACTGCCATCCTGGCAACATAATAACTCAACGGCAGGTTGAGTTCACGTGGACAAACCTTGCCAATTGGCCGTGTCGGGTGGTGGTGGGTTAACGGCGCATCGCTATTTACGGGATCTACCCCACGTAGGAACGCGCTCACACGTAAAGTGAACACGCGTGACGCACGGCCATGTGACGACCCCTTAGGGGTCCCTCCGGACGACCCTTTCGGGGGTCCCTCCGGACGACCCTTTCGGGGGTCCCTCCGGACGACCCCCGCCGTCCACGTGAGCCCCCTTCCTACCCCCGAGCAGCGACGGTAGCGGCCGATCCGCTGCGGCCACGAGGCCGTGGGCCAGTCCCTTCTCGACGATGAAGTCATCGTCCAAGCAGGTCAAGAGGTCAACGCAGTCAATGCCACCGCTGCCACCACACCCCGGCCACGGCTTCCTTCCTGCCCGCTCTGGGCCCCCTCCGGGCTCACTAACACCGCCTCGTCACCGCCTCGAGGTCACCCACCTCGGGGTGGCACTCACACGGCCGGTCCCACCCTGCCCACAGTGTCCCACCGTGTCTCAGCGTGTCCCACCGTGTCTCAGCGTGTGTCACCGTGTCCCACCGTGTGTCACCGTGTCCCAGCGTGTCCCACCGTGTGTCACCGTGTCCCACCGTGTCCCACCGTGTCCCAGCGTGTCTCAGCGTGTCTCACCGTGTCCCACCGTGTCTCACCGTGTCTCACCGTGTCTCACCGTGTCCCACCGTGTCTCAGCGTGTCCCACCGTGTCTCAGCGTATCCCACCGTGTCCCACAGTGTCCCAGCGTGTCCCACCGTGACCCACCGTGTCTCAGCGTGTCCCACCGTGTCTCAGCGTGTCTCACCGTGTCTCACCGTGTCTCAGCGTGTCCCACCGTGTCCCACCGTGTCCCACCGTGTCCCAGCGTGTCCCACCGTGTCTCAGCGTGTCTCAGCGTGTCCCACCGTGTCTCAGCGTGTCCCACCGTGTCTCAGCGTGTCCCACCGTGTCTCACCGTGTCCCAACGTGTCTCACCGTGTCCCACCGTGTCCCACCGTGTCCCAGCGTGTCCCACCGTGTCTCAGCGTGTCCCAGCGTGTCCCACCGTGTCTCAGCGTGTCTCACCATGTCCCACCGTGTCTCACCGTGTCTCACCGTGTCCCACCGTGTCTCAGCGTGTCCCAGCGTGTCTCACCGTGTCTCACCGTGTCCCAGCATGTCCCACCGTGTCTCAGCGTGTCCCACCGTGTCTCACCGTGTCCCACCGTGTTTCAGCGTGTCTCACCGTGTCCCAACGTGTCTCATCGTGTCCCACCGTGTCCCACCGTGTCCCACCGTGTCTCAGCGTGTCCCACCGTGTCTCACCGTGTCCCACCGTGTCTCAGCGTGTCTCACCGTGTCCCAACGTGTCTCACTGTGTCCCACCGTGTCCCACCGTGTCTCACCGTGTCCCACCGTGTCTCAGCGTGTCCCACCGTGTCTCACCGTGTCCCACCGTGTCTCAGCGTGTCTCAGCGTGTCTCACCGTGTCTCAGCGTGTCCCACCGTGTCTCACCGTGTCCCACCCATCATCGCAACCGCCACCTGATCACATCCACAAGCTTTGTGCTACAGTCTTCTGAACGTCCGAGTCGCTCACCCTGTCCTTGCACGAAGTTCCCTGCAACCTCTGCCGGCATTCAAGAGCCACACTAAATATTATTCTCTCACCTCCATCCGCACAACCTCAGCGGTGCTACGATAAAAAAAGAACGAATCCCAGAATAATGTTGCTATACTATCCATTAGTAGCCAGATGTCCATATTTTTTTATATCATTTTATTTTATGACCAAGTAAAGCTGCCCCTGAGCTAAAACGTTTCTTTTTCAGAAGCGACCTGGCTATCACAAGTGGTAGCTCAAAGAGGTGGCTTATCATGATCGTGTGGAAACATGGAGCAGCCGAATACTCTAAACACGTGAAGTTGATTCTAAATGTGGAGGGGGGAAAAAACGGAGGACCCGGAGACAAATCCACGCCACCACGAGGAGAGAGAGAGACACGCAAACTCCAAATCTACAGCAGCAGGCGTCAAGGTCGGGATGAAACCCACGACCTCCTGCACACCAGGCGAGGTAGTCAACATGTCGTAGACACCGTGATGATGATGATGAAAGAGAGAGACACGCAAACTCCAAATCTACAGCAGCAGCAGGCGTCAGGGTCGTGATGAAACCCACAACCTCCTGCACACCAGGCGAGGTAGTTAACATGTCCTAGCCACCGTGATGATGATGATGATGAAAGAGAGAGACACGCAAACTCCAAATCTACAGCAGCAGGCGTCAGGGTCGGGATGAAATCCACGACCTCCTGCACACCAGGCGAGGTAGTCAACATCTCCTAGACACCGTGTTGATAATGATGTGAGAGAGACACGCAAACTCCAAATCTACAGCAGCAGCAGGCGTCAGGGTCGGGATGAAAGCCACAACCTTCTGTACACCAGGCGAGGTAGTTAACATGTCCTAGCCACCGTGATGATGATGATGAAAGAGAGAGACACGCAAACTCCAAATCTACAGCAGCAGGCGTCAGGGTCGGGATGAAATCCACGACCTCCTGCACACCAGGCGAGGTAGTCAACATCTCCTAGACACCGTGTTGATAATGATGTGAGAGAGACACGCAAACTCCAAATCTACAGCAGCAGCAGGCGTCAGGGTCGGGATGAAAGCCACAACCTTCTGTACACCAGGCGAGGTAGTTAACATGTCCTAGCCACCGTGATGATGATGAAAGAGAGAGACACGCAAACTCCAAATCTACAGCAGCAGGCGTCAGGGTCGGGATGAAATCCACGACCTCCTGCACACCAGGCGAGGTAGTCAACATCTCCTAGACACCGTGTTGATAATGATGTGAGAGAGACACGCAAACTCCAAATCTACAGCAGCAGCAGGCGTCAGGGTCGGGATGAAAGCCACAACCTTCTGTACACCAGGCGAGGTAGTTAACATGTCCTAGCCACCGTGATGATGATGATGAAAGAGAGAGACACGCAAACTCCAAATCTACAGCAGCAGGCGTCAGGGTCGGGATGAAATCCACGACCTCCTGCACACCAGGCGAGGTAGTCAACATCTCCTAGACACCGTGTTGATAATGATGTGAGAGAGACACGCAAACTCCAAATCTACAGCAGCAGCAGGCGTCAGGGTCGGGATGAAAGCCACAACCTTCTGTACACCAGGCGAGGTAGTTAACATGTCCTAGCCACCGTGATGATGATGATGAAAGAGAGAGACACGCAAACTCCAAATCTACAGCAGCAGGCGTCAGGGTCGGGATGAAATCCACGACCTCCTGCACACCAGGCGAGGTAGTTAACATCTCCTAGCCACCGTGATGATGATGATATTGTGAGAGAGACACGCAAACTCCAAATCTACAGCAGCAGGCGTCAGGGTCGGGATGAAACCCACGACCTCCTGCACACCAGGCGAGGTAGTCAACATCTCCCAGCCACGGTCAGCGCCGGTCGAGGCGGCCCCAGACATTTTGGGGCTTCGTACGCGGCGAGTCGCGGGGCGAGACGCCGTCCTCACCCTGGTCACACTCGGGCCCCATCCAGCCGTGCAGGCAGGCCTTGTTGCCCGCAGCGTCGCACGCAAAGTGCCCAAAGTGGTCGTCCCGGGGCCTGCAGAAGCGCGTGCAGGCGGCGCCGTGGTAGCGCGGCTGGCAGCGCACGCGCAGCTGGAAGACGATGGAGGCGGCGGTGCCCACGTGGCGCACGGTGCGCCACGTGGCGGAGCCCGCAGAGTCGGCGGCGAGCGGAGCTAGCGCCCCTCCGTAGACCACGCGCTCGATCAGCTCCGAGCCCGCGTCTGTGGCGACAGGCAGAACAACGCGGGACGTCGTCGTCGTCATCGTCGTCGCACGGCTGCTGCTGATGTTGATGCAGAGACCGCAACTGCGACGCCTCCTCCTCAATGGAGACCCAAACATCATCGGTGCCACCTCCTTCCGGCGTTGACATTCGTGGAAGACACTGGTGGAACCCATCAGCAGCAGGCCGATGGAAGATTAAAGACACGAGCCACAGTCATAGGACTGTGGCTATTCAACCCAGAGAGAGAGGACGACTCAGAGAGAGAGAGAGGGCGACTCAGAGAGATAGAGAGGGCGACTCGGAGAAAGAGAGAGAGAGAAAGGACGACTCAGAGAGAGGGAGGGGGGGGACATAAAGCAAAGCATTGAAAAAAAAACTAAATGATGAACGAAGCACAGTGCCGACTACACCAAGCATCTTCTTGTTTCCTCTGATCGTAAAAAAAGAAGAGAGGATGACTCAGAGAGAGAGAAGACGACTCAGAGAGAGGACGAATCAGAGAGAGAGAGAGGACGACTGAGAGAGAGGACGACTCAGAGAGAGAGGACGACTCAGAGAGAGAGAGGACGACTGAGAGAGAGGACGACTCAGAGGCGCCAGGAGGAGGGACCACAGACGAGGAGTGGGAAGGCAGCAGCAGCAGCTACGTGGTGGCGCCACCACAAATTGCCCACCAAGCTATGCGGTCCTCTACGTATCAAGATGTTCTCAGCCAGTGGTGACTCACTGTCTGTGTGTGTGCGTGCCTGTGATAGTGTCTGTGTGTATGGGGAGTGGTGGTGCAGCGGTTAGCGTGCTGCGTTCTAAACCCGGCGACCGAAGTTTGATTCCCGCTCACGGCCAACACCGGTCATGTATATGTCTGAACCGGACCTGGGCTTCCCCTAGTTCGACTCAGCCTCAAAGGAGTACCTGCTGCAGTGTGTAAAAAAACACATTCCTGCGAAGGGAGCTGATAGGAACGTTGGGTTGCTCGGTCAATGGCCAGGGTCAACGGCGGCGTGGTGTATTCCGCAAATATGCCCGACTGTGAGGACGGGCACAAGCCGGCGTGAGTAGGTTAAACGTTGAGTTTTATAAGGGCACCACGGGGTGACCAGCCCCTCCCCACCCAGCCCCACCCCTCGCACCCCCCAGCCAGCCCCTCCCTCCCAACCCAGCCCCTCCCCACCCAGCCCCACTCTCCAAACCCAGCCCCTCCCCACCCTCCCCTCCCCACCCAGCCCCTCCCCACCCAGCCCCTCCTTGCACGACGGACGGACGGACACAATAATCCCCTGTGGGCTGGTGTAACCAGGAGGTAACATTGGCACTGGGGGAGACAAAGGCGGCCGGGAGTGGTGTTGCCCAACCCACCCCCTCGCATGCCGTGCCGGCCTTCATAGGCGCTGCTCACTCGCATCACTTGCCCCAAAAGTATGCTGAGGCTATACGGGGGATCTTTGTCTTTGCGCTAGTGTAGTCGTGGTGGTGGTGGTGGTCAGCAGGCTGCGATGCACCTCAGAGGGGCCGGATATAAAGAGAGAGAGATAAACATGACGACACACATCTATTTATATAACGCACTGTGTGTGGGGGGGGGGGTGTTGGGTTGAGGGGGGGGGGGGGCCCGGGGCCCCCCCCACGTGGGGTCCACGCCCCGCGTAGGAAGGAAGCGACTTCTCCATTGAGCTGCGCCGTTCGAGACCCCCCCACCACCCTCCCACCATCCTCCCACCACCCCTCCCACCACCCCCCCACCACCACCCCCCACCACCCCCCCCACCACCCCTCCCACCACCCCCCTACCACCACCCCCCCACCACCCCCTCCCACCACCACCCCCACCACCACCACCCCTCCCACCACCCCCCCCCCACCACCCCTCCCACCACCACCCCCACCACCCTCCCACCACCCCTCCCACCACCCACCCACCACCACCCCCACCACCACCACCCCTCCCACCACCACCACCCCTCCCACCTTTCCTGCTCGGAACTGCGCGGCCTTCCGACTCGCCAATCACCACTCCAGGCAGCAGTAGAAGCAGCAGCAACAGCAGCACTAGCAGTAGAAGCAGCACTAGCAGTAGAAGCAGCAGCAGTAGAATCAGCAGCATTAGCAGTCGTACTGAAGGCAGCAGCAGTAGTAGTAGTAAAAGCAGCAGCAGCAGTAGAAGCAGCAGCAGTAGCAGCACTAGCAGCAATAGAAGCAGCAGCACTAGCAGTAGTAGCAGTAGCAGTATAAGCAGCAGCACTAGCAGTAGCAGCAGTAGTAGCAACAGTAGCAGCAGCACTAGCAGTAGTAGCAGCAGCAGCAGTAGCAGCAGTAGTAGCAGCAGTAGCAGCAGCACTAGCAGTAGTAGCAGCAGCAGCAGTAGTAGCAGCAGTAGAAGCAGCAGCATTAGCAGTCGTACTAGCGGAAGCACTATTAGTAGTAGCAGCAGTAGTAGCAGCAGTAGCACGAGCATCATGAGCAGCAGCAGTAGTATTAGCACCAACATCAGCCACAGCCACACCGCAGTATTATAACCAGGGCGGACCGCCGGGTTCCAACCGCTCCCCACGCTCGCTGGGGATGAGGAACGACTCCGACTTGCCGCTGAAGCTGCTGCGGGCCGCTTCTCTCTCCCTCCCTCCCGCTCTGCCTGAGAGAGAGGACCTCTTAAGTGGCCGAGAGTGGCTGGAATTGGCTCCCCCCCCCCCCCCACCAGCGCCCCCTCCCCTTGGTCCCCAGCACCGCCGACGCGAGCAGCAGGTTCAGTCGCTGGAATTGGGATTTTGCCGGAACGACAAAGATGACCCCCCCCCCACCCCCTCGTACCAAGAGTTGGTCGCGTTCGCTGTTCGGTGGCTGTGAACAACGCAGCAAGTAGGGAGGAGGGTCGGTGAGCGGGGGCCCGGGGTGATCCCTGAGTCTCAATACCCCCCCACCACCCCCCCACCACCCCCCCCCCCCACCACCACCACCCCCCTACCCACCACCCCCTACCCACCACCACCCCACCACCCCCCCACCACCCCCCACACCACCCCACCACCCCCCACACCACCCCCCACACCACCCCCACACACCGACCACCCCCACCAACCCCCCCACACCCCACACCACCCCCCACCACCCCCCACCACCCCCCCACCATCCCCCCACCACCCCCCACCACCGCCCCCCACACCACCGCGCGTGTGCCCGCAGCCCTTCATCCGTGAGAGCCACGTGACCTGGCCACGAGCAGACTTGATGCCTCGGGGAAGGTATCCACAGCACGTGGCGTCTGAGCGTCTGAACCGCGTGAATAACCCAGACAGACGGTAATGGGACCCCCATTGTAATTCGTGTGTATTCATTACCCCCACCCCCCCACTCCCAATTAGCACGTGAAGGGCTCACAAGTGACGTCATCGCACCTAACCCTCTATTCAAGGAACGAAAGGGGAGGACAGTTCCTCCACTAATCTGGCTGCTGAGCGCCTGATGGAGCTGGTTGTAATTAGTGGCGAAACGTCGTACACTCAGATTGTAAACGTTGTGGCTTGGCTCTCCAACACACAACCGGTTAGTGCTGTACTCGTGACGAATTGTCCATGTTCTGTTTACGTGACAACCCTCACTAGTTGGCTGTGTTGGGTGGTGGTGGGTTTAACGACACATTTAAATATTTACGCGATCTCACCCAAACAAGAAACCTGCATTGTCTATTATAAACCTAATTGCTTATGTCTCACACGCCGAACCCTACCAGAGGCACACGCCTCGAGCAGCACGTGGCAGGATGACGCGGCGGAGCGAGCCGAACTCCCCCGCCGCTCCCCAGACCGCCGCCTTCGTCTGCACGCCGCGAGGCCGCGTCGTCAAACTCGCGGGTCGCCTGTCCTGGCGTCTCACGTCAGCCGCTTCCTGCCGCCGCCGTTGCTGCTCACGGGCCGATTGAGTCATCGCCCCGCGGGCAGCTTCTGCCGGCGACCTGTCTCGTTTCCATGACGGTTGTGAGAACCGGGGGAGGGAGGGGGGCTCTGGCCAACACCCCTGGGGGGGGGGGGGGGGGCTCTGCCCAACACCCCAGGGTGCCCCCCCTCCACGGCTGCCCAGCCTGGCCAAACCGTGTCCCGATCAGTGATCGATTTCCTCGTTCTTCCATCGGCACATCCGAGCCCGTGCCAGCGCCGAACCCTCGCGGTACGGTTGGGTTTTCCACCGCCATCTGGAGCTGGCTCGCTTGGCCGAGCAGGGCCAGGGGCGTGCTCAATGATTTTCATCGTACACATTCGCGGTTGAGTCAGTGGGCACGCGTGAACGCGTTACGCTGACATGGTTACCGCGTTCGTCGGCGGCACGGCTCGGGTTCTGCAGTGGAAAAACACCGCCGACGCTTCCTGAGCCGCGCTGGGCTGGCACGGCACGGCTCTGGCACCACGGTTCAGATGTGCGGTGGAACAGAAACAACCATGGCTCACTTGTGTAACAGAAAGGGCCCGGGTGTGGCTAATAGGTGGGAGCGCAGAGCCAGCGTCGCTGACCTCTTGGGTTTGAATCCAGGGTTTATCCGCCGTCTCATCCCGGTCACCAGCGAGCATCACAAACGAAAAACACCATCACGGTAAATTTTCTCCGGCACTTCATTTGGCAAAATTCTAGCTCTGAGTATGATCGCCGGATCGAGGTCAAATTGTGGGCAATTATTCGCAATATTTAACTTGTAGAATTTCAAACAAACAACAAAAAGCCCCAGGCTGCCCTGCTTGGGGTTATTTTGCCTGCGGCCAGCGCGGATGTCACGACACGGAGGAGGCCGATGACGATGACGACGATGGTGAAGATGAAGGCGACGACGATGACGACAATGATGAAGATGAAGGCGACGACGACGACGACGATGATGACGACGATGATGACGACGATGAGGATGACGACAACGAGATCACGATCGAGATGACGGTCACCACCCTCACCGTGGAGAATCGAGCAATTCCGACGTGGGATCAACTTTCGTTTTGTGCCGAAATTGCACCGCGGGGAACAAAGTGACGACGAGGAACAATGGGGGGGGGGGGGGGGGGGGTGCGGCTTTAAATAGCTGCACCCGGCACGCGCCCGCGCTCTCGTTTTGTCAAAAATAAAACTTCACCAAACAATTTTTTGCCCTTTTCCCCCCAAACCGTCGTGTTTTTTTGTGTCTTTCCCAAAACTCCGCTGCCGGCCTTCTGGCGTCACGAGGTTCCGCCCGGAAAGTCCCACGGAGCTGGGCCCATCGCCGCGCGCGCCGGAGAGCGTCCCGCTGGAGTGGATGTCATGGAACTACTTCTGAGATCCCTTTCAAGTGCCGCCCCTTCCATTCAAACTTTATTTTTATCCCCACGGAGCTGGGCGGCGCGCTTTTGCCGGCACCGCAGAGCTCCGACCGAAATTTTTTAATTCTCAAGATCTGGAATCTTGCCACGTTGATCAGAGTCATTGATGACCGGTCTAAGTCCATCATCACAACTACCCTGTGCCCACTCACTCTCGCCCTGTGCCCACTCACTCTCGCCCTGTGCCCACTCACTCCCACCCTGTGCCCACTTACTCTCGCCCTGTGCCCACTCACTCCCACCCTGTGCCCACTTACTCTCGCCCTGTGCCCACTCACTCCCACCCTGTGCCCACTCACTCTCGCCCTGTGCCCACTCACTCCCACCCTGTGCCCACTCACTCTCGCCCTGTGCCCACTCACTCCCACCCTGTGCCCACTCACTCTCGCCCTGTGCCCGCTCACTCTCACCCTGTGCCGTGTCGTTGTCGTAGTCCCACGCCTCGAGGATGAGGGTGAAGGACGTCTGCGGAGAAGAAGAAGACGACAGGGGAGGGACGGGAACACGGAGTCGGCGTTACTGGAGCGAGCGGGGAGCCCGGCCGGTCGGGTCAGAGGTCGGCGCTTGCCGAGCCGGGAGCCTCCCCGCGGTGTGGGGCCGCTGCCCAACAGACGTGGGGGGGGGGGGGGAGCTTAAGGCCCCCGTCACTGACGGACCGCAACCGACATACACAAAGTGCGTGCAACAATGTTGGTTTCCGCGCTCAACCCTCTCCCGTTTCCGATGACGTACGCACGTGCATCATCGAGGTTTTTCTCATGGTTCCGTTCTGATGATGTACGTGTATGTCGTCAGAACCAAACCGGAAGAAAAATACAATGAAGTAACACCATTGGAACCTCATTTGCTACTGGCAAATGAGGTTCCAATGGTGTAAATGCTTAACCCAGAGCTCTCATACTCTGATGGTGCATTGTCTTTGAGTTGTGCGCCTTTTGGCGTAATCTGGTCCAACCCATGTGAGACTAGGCACTAAGGAAAGCTGTCTTGGGTGTGGACCAATCAACTTCAAGGACAGTGCACACATTATCAGAGTTGTGTTTTTTGTTTGCATTCCGACTGCAGATATTGTGGTCAATGCAAACATGACTCCTTGTAAAAAAGGTGTCAGTTTTGTTGCCAGATAAAAGGGTAAAAAAACAATTACAATGAAGTAAAATAACTTTATCGGCACCGAGGCTATGCGGGATGGCGTGTGGCACAGTTTGGCGCCAGCCATCACAGAGTGCGGTGGTCGTGTCGCTAGAGTTCTCTGCGGTGAGTAATAACGACGCCTCTCTAAATAAAATTAACGCTGAACCCGCTCGCGCGTTCCGAGATCGGCGGTGAATGGGACACCATCACCCTGCAACTTGCAGACGTCTCGGAAGGGGAAAGGTTAATTTGGCTAAATTCCAGCTCTGATAAATAAACATACAAAAAGTCGGGATTGACCACCACGTGATGAACTTCCCCCCCCTCCCCCACGTGGGGAGGGCGGTGAGGGGTGGTGAGGGTTGAGGAGAGTGGTGAGGGGTGGGGTGGGTGGTGAGGAATAGGGAGGGTGGTGAGGGGTGGGTGGTGAGGAGTGGTGAGGGTGGTGAGGGGCGGGGTGGGTGGTGAGGAGTGGTGAGGGTGGTGAGGGTGATCGTGGCTCTGAGCCAACTTAATTGGCTCCCCCATGGCTGTGCAGACTTCAATCAGCTCCCTCTCCCTCCCTCCCCCCCCCTTGTCTCTCTCCTCTCTCCCCCCCTTGTCTCTCCCCCTCTCTCCCTCCCTCCCCCCCCCCCCCGTCTCTCTCTCCCCTCTCTCTCTCTGCGCCTTCTCTCCCGTGTCTGTCTCTCGCTGTCTCACAGCGCGAAGGGCGCTCGGAGCGGCGACTCGTCCCCAACCCAGCGCCCATTTACAACCCGGCGCTTCGGAGGCAAGGGTTGGTGGATCACGCAGAGATCCGTGTCAAGTTCCCGCACTGCGAGGTGTCCACGGGACGGCGATAATCCAGCAGTTATTGTACGGTCCGTAATGTATCCTTGGGTTAGGCCACGGTAACGAAGTAGACAGCAGTTGTGTCGTTAAGAACCCTCCACCCCCTTCCACCCCAGACCCCGCACTCTTCTGATCCCCATCCCCTGTCTTGGTTAGAAGACGAACCTGCTACACCTTTTCCCGTTTTCCGATGACGTACATGTGTACATACGTGTACGTCAAACGGGTTAACTAGCTCCTGTTAAGAGAGGAAAGCCTACCCAGAGGGCAAACTTCCAATACATATTGATGCTGTCTACATATGTAGTACGTACGTTGGACTTCTTTCGTGCCGTACGCACGCAACTGTGCTGATAGCTCTGCTGTGACTGTTGATTTGGGTTCAATAAAAAAATGTTTTTTAAAACCTCCACCACCCGACGCGGCCGAACAAAACGAGCTTGTCGCGCGTGCAGGCGTTTAACGACGCGTCGCGTTATCGCTGCTGTTGTTGTTGTCGTCGTTGTTGTCATCGTTGTTGTTGTCATTGTTGTCGTTGCCATCATTGTTGTTGTCGTTGTCATTGTCGTCGTTGTTGTCGTCGTCGTTGTCCTTGTTGTCGTCGTTGTCATCGTTGTTGTTGTCGTCGTTGTTGCTGTCGTAGCGGCAGCTCGCTCACCAACGTCAAGCAGGCGATTCTCACGACCGAATTCAGCCGGCGGTGGTTGGATTCGCGTCGACTTGAGCGCCACGGTGGCTATGAGATGTTAACTCCCTCGCCCGGTACGCAGGAGGTCGTGGGTTCGATCCCGACCCAGCAGGCGTCAGGGTCCGGATCAAACCCACGACCTCCTGCACACCGGGCGAGGTAGTCAACATCTCCGAGCCACCGCGACGAGGGCGCGGGGGGGGGGGGGGGGGAAGGCCGGCGCGCCTCACCGGCCAGGCGAAGTCGAAGGGGATCGCCATCTTGCCGGCCTTGGAGCGCCGGCTCAGCTCGGCCGAGTCCCCGGCGAGGACGCGCGACGCCGCCGTTCCGTACGCGCAGGGCCCCGGGGCCACGGCGACGTCACGCCACTCCAGGTACTCGCGCAGACACGCACGCAGGTACGTGTCGCACGCGTCCTGCCACACACACGCACACACACACACGCATACACACACACACGCACACACACGCGCACGTGAAACTAACGAACTAACTATTTCTATTTGACCAGGTAAAGGCCCGCTGAGCTGTGGGGGTGACGTTCCTCGAGGGCCGTGACCCCCCCCCCCGTGCTCCTGGGTGTCAGGGGTCACGGCGACCCCCCCCTGCTCCTGGATGTCAGGGGTCACGACCCCCCCCCCCCCCTCACCTGGCAGCGCGCCCCTTCCGGCGTGTCCCCGCGAGCCCCGTCGCAGCAGCGGCCCGTGGCGAGTTGCCCGCGCGGGTTCCGCAGCGACAGCAGCCGCACCTCGAAGTTCCCCGCGGGCTCAGCGAGCTGCGGGGGCACACGCCGACGATAGACAGCGCGCGATATTACCGCGATACACATCGTAAGATACTAGGTCAGCGATGATCGCATCGTCGGTGTCATGTCGTGATCATATCGTCGTGTCGTGATGATCATATCGTCATGTCGTGATCATCTGTTATCTAAAATTGAAAACTAATTTCTCTAGAACTGCTTGTTGTTGTTGTTGTGTTGTTGTTGTTGTTGTGTTGTTGTTGTGTTCATTTGTTGTCCTTCTCCCGCACCTCTAATTAGCGCGGTGGTTGGCAACGTACGGTGCGAAAAAAGGTCAACAGACATACATGCAACATACATATATGCCAACATACATGCAACATACATGATCATCGTCGTGCCTCGTGTACAGTTGTAAATTGTTTACTGGAAAAACACGAAATTACAGAGCCTCAATTGATGATCTGGTGCGGTGGGAAGTAAACATCGCCACTGGGGAGACAAAGGCGGTCGGGCGTGGTGCTGGCCACCCACCCCCTCGTGTGCCGTGCCGGCCTTCATAGGTGCTTGCTAACAGCACTTGCCCCAGCAGTCTGTTCAGGCTATATGTGGGATCTTTGTCTTTGTTTTTTGTGGGTGTGTGCGGGTGTGTGTGGGTGTGTGTGTGTGGGTGTAGGTATGTGTGTGTGGGTGGGTGTGTGGGTGTGTGTGTGGGTGTGTATGTGTGTGTGAATGTGTGTATGTGCGTGTGCCCTAGCTGTTGTAACAACAATCAACGATCACCACCTTTGCCTGCCCGACTCAAGGTCTCGTTCCGCGCGAGCGCCTCCGTGTCGCTGAGCGCTTCGCGTCGGGGACGTGAAGAGAGGCGGCCCCAACACCGACGGTGTCCGCGGTTGTATCACCGTCGCGTTCTATCCGCGCGATGTCTCTAACCTGCTCGTGTTCTCTCAACCAAGGGTTTCGCTGTCGGTCTCCGATGCTTTCATCATGGTGATGCTCCATCCGCTGCTGCGTGGAGAGCGACATTTTCTATCCACTGCTGGATAGAGGTCACAGTGTTCTATCTGCTGTTGGGTGGAGATCAATATAATGTCACTAACCTGTGTTTGGGTCTCTAATCCACGTGTTCTAATCTCCGTCTCTCAATGTAACGGTCAAGTACGCGTCTGCGCTACCTGACGTCCCCGTTCCCTCCCCGCCTCCTCGACCACTCCGTGACCTCCCCTAGCCTCCCCCCACCCCCTCCCACTCACCCTGCCTGCTCCTCCTCCTCTGCTCATCCTCATCCCCCTCCTCCAGCCCGCTGGCCCCGGTCTGAGCACGGCCAAGCCGGTATTACTGGGGACATCGCCGGATCACGGGGATCACAGAGGCCTCGGGCGCAGTTGCCACGGCGTCTGAGGTCTAAGACGAACGCACGTGGAGCATGGGAAGTCACCACCGGCGCTGGGACGAGCACGCCACGGTGGCTAGGAGACGTTAACTACCTCGCCTGGTGTACAGGAGGTCGTGGGTTCGATCCTGACCTTGACGCCTGCTGCTGTATATTTGGAGTTTTCGAGTCTCTCTCTCTCAATCATCATCACGGTGGCTAGGAGATGTTAACTACCTCGCCTGGTCTACAGGAGGTCGTGGGTTCGATCCCGACCTTGACGCTTGCTGCTGTATATTTGGAGTTTGCGTGTCTTTCTCTCTCAATCATCATCATGGTGGCTAGGAGATGTTAACTACCTCGCCTGGTCTACAGGAGGTCGTGGGTTCGATCCCGACCTTGACGCTTGCTGCTGTATATTTGGAGTTTGCGTGTCTCTCTCTCATCATCATCACGGTGGCTAGGAGATGTTAACTACCTCGCCTGGTATACAGGAGGTCGTGGGTTCGATCCCGACCCTGACGCCTGCTGCTGTATATTTGGAGTTTGCGTGTCTCTCTCCCAGTGGTCGCGTGGATTTATCTCCGGGTCCTCCGGTGTTTTCCCTCCACATTTAGAATCGACATCACGCTTTTGGAGTATTCAGCTGCTATAAATGTCCACGTGATGATGATGATGATGGTAAGCCGCGACTTCGTTGAGCCATCATTTGTGATTGCCAGGTCGCTTCTGACAAAGAGCCACAATAGGGGTCAGTGGGGTCTTACCTGGTAAATAAAATTAGTTGAGTTTTAGTTTAGTTTACGACTTAGACCGGGCAGTGGTGGACAATCAGCGTCTCCCGAGACAGACTTTAAACCACCACATTGCAGCGTCACAGTCGTCGCGAAAACTAAGAATGAATGTCTCCCTTGCTGTGCCGAAAACTGTCAATAAATACATGTATATATATACATATACAGGATGCGTCACAATGTTATTAACACTTCTGAGAATTTGCAACAACGCCACGAGAAATGTGCCGCCTCCTCTCGGCTCTGGAGACCACCTGGAGAAGATTCCAGGCGTAGCGTTGACAATGATCACGTTACAGTGTAGTATCATCCGTTCTTTTCCCATTAAAAACGATAGTCCCATATAAGTCTTCACATCTGTTTCGAAACAACCTGTGTAGACACTTGGGTCTTTGCAGAACGCATGGGCCCTCTTTCGCTCTTGGTTATTGTTTGACTTGCACCCCACTGGGATTTTTGCACACAGCGGTGATATACGGTGCTTTTTCTGGAAGACTTTGCTGTTTTTTCCTGGATTTTTTTGTTTGCGCTTAGCCACTTTAAGATGTTTCTTGTTCCTGTTTTTGTTTGTTGCGGCTGCATCCGATTCAAGAACCGAATGGCTCACAGGGCTACACCAAATACATGAAACTGAAAACTGAAACACTCCGAGGGCCCCTTGCCTGCAACTACACATCTGGCAGCTTCATCAGCGTCCGATTCAAGTGAGACTCACTGCTGATGAGACACTGATTGTCAGAACCGGCCTAGAGTTCGACTTGTGTTGAACCAATGTCGCTGAAATGACGCACTCCCAGAAGGCCGTGCTACAGATGGGATGTGTAAAGAATGTAATGTGTTGGTGTTGGTAGTACAGGTGCTGTCGCTGTTAGTAGTACAGCTGCTATAGGTGCAGGTGACGTCAGTACAGGTGCTGTAGGTGCAAGTGACGTCAGTACAGGTGCTCTAGGTCTGTCGGTGACGTCAGTACGGGTGCTGTAGGTGTAGGTGACGTTAGTGCAGGTGCTGTAGGTGCAGGTGACGTCAGTGCAGGTGCTGTAGATGGCGTCAGTGCAGGTGCTGTAGGTGTGGGTGACGTCAGTGTAGGTGCTGTAGGTGTGGGTGACGTCAGTGCAGGTGCTGTAGGTGCAGGTGACGTCAGTACAGGTGAAGGTGACGTCAGTGCAGGTGCTGTAGGTGTGGGTGACGTCAGTGCAGGTGCTGTAGGTGTAAGTGACGTCAGTACAGGTGCTGTAGGTGCAGGTGACGTCAGTGCAGGTGCTATAGGTGTAGGTGACGTCAGTACAGGTGCTGTAGGTGTAGGTGACGTCAGTGCAGGTGTAGGTGACGTCAGTGCAGGTGCTGTAGGTGTGGGTGACGTCAGTGCAGGTGCTGTAGGTGCAGGTGACGTCAGTGCAGGTGCTGTAGGTGACGTCATTGCAGGTGCTGTAGGTGTAGGTGACGTCAGTACAGGTGCTGTAGGTGTAAGTGACGTCAGTGCAGGTGCTGTAGGTGTAGGTGACGTCAGTACAGGTGCTGTAGGTGTAGGTGACGTCAGTGCAGGTGCTGTAGGTGTAAGTGACGTCAGTGCAGGTGCTGTAGGTGTAAGTGACGTCAGTGTAGGTGCTGTAGGTGCGGGTGACGTCACCTGCAGTCGCGCGCACAGCAGCACCGCCCAGAGGCACGCGGCGACGTGGGGGCCGAAGGCCGCGACCCCCCGCCTCGGCCGAGCGGCCACGGGGCTCACACCGGGGTCCCCGTAGCAGCAGGAGGAGGAGGGGGGGTCCCCGTAGCAGGAGGAGGAGGAGGAGGGGGGGTCCCCGTAGCAGGAGGAGGAGGAGGAGGGGGGGTCCCCGTAGCAGCAGGAGGAGGAGGGGGGGTCCCTGCAGGAGGAGGGGCCCCTGTAGAGGGAGGGATCCCTGCAGGCTCCATGGAGCTTGCTCGGTTCCCCGAGGTTCCGTGCGCCCTGGGGGTCGCCGCCGTCCAGCGCGACTCTTCTGGGGGGCGAGGGGACCCCCCGCACCGCCGCCCACCACCACTGGTCACGTGGTCGCGCCGGGGCACCCAAGGCCCTCTGCCGGGGTCCACTTCTGGGGGTCGCCGGTGCGGTGGGGGGCACCCTCGTGCCAAACAACGGTGCCTCCTCCTCCACCACCTCCTCCACCTCCTCACGCCGAGTGACCATCGGCGCAGACATCATCAGATCAGCAAGCGCAATCCGTTTGGCTGACGGTGGTGCCGCTGCTCCATGAGCACTTGCAGCAACAGCAGCAGCACCAGCACCGGCAGCACCAGCACCAGCAGCAGCAGAAACACTAACAGAGCCCTAGCGGCAGCACCAGCAGCACTAGCATCCGTTAATAGTATTACAGCCACCAGCAATAATAGCAGTGAGACGTTTTAGGAGAGGCAATAAGATCAATGTATTCACCAAAAGCAGCTCAATGAGCACCACCACCACTCGTGACAGCAGCAGTGACGATGGCAGTCGGGTCCAGCTGCAGCAGCAGCAGATGATAAATCAGTGGTGGAACAAGCTATAGCTGCAGCATCGGGCTTGTCATACTCAATAGTTCAATCAGCACCAGCAGCATTAAGATCCACAGCTAACCCAGCAGCAGCATCAGATCCACACCTCACCCAGCAGCAGCAGCATCAGATCCACACCTAACGCAGCAGCACCAGCAGCAGCACCAGCAGCAGCAGCAGCACCAGCAGCAGGCTGCTGTTGTTGTGGTGGTGTCTGTGCGTCTCTGTACTCGCCTCGACTGAGCCCGGATCTCACCGGGAGTCGCCCACTGCCCGCAGCAGGAACACGCAGCAGGGACACGCCCCGCCTCGCCCCCTAGCGGGGGGCACGGCCGGGGGGGGCGGGGTGGGGGTGAGGTAATTGATCTGATTAACAGCGATACAACAATGTGGGCTATGGGTCTCTATGTAAGTCTATGGGTCTCTATGGGAGTCTATGGGTCTCTATGTAAGTCTATGGGTCTCTGTGTAAGTCTATAAGTCTCTATGCAAATCTGTGGGTCTCTGTCAGTATATGGGTCTCTATGTAAGTCTATGGGTATCTGTGTGAGTCTATGGGTCTCTGTATGAGTCTATGGGTCTCTATGTAAGTCTATGGGTCTCTGTGTAAGTCTATGGGTCTCTGTGTAAGTCTATGGGTCTCTGTGCAAGTCTATGGGTCTCTATGTAAGTCTATGGGTCTCTATGTAAGTCTATGGGTATCTATGTAAGTCTATGGGTCTCTATGTAAGTCTATGGGTCTCTGTGTAAGTCTATGGGTCTCTGTGTAAGTCTATGGGTCTCTGTGTAAGTCTATGGGTCTCTGTGTACGTCTATGGGTCTCTGTGTAAGTCTATGGGTCTCTATGTAAATCTGTGGGTCTCTATGTAAGTATATGGGTCTCTATGTAAGTATATGGGTCTCTATGTAAGTCTATGGGTCTCTATGGAATTATATGGGTCTCTATGTCAGTATATGGGTCTCTATGTAAGTCTATGATCTCTATGTAAGTCTATGGGTCTCTATGTAAGTCTATGGGTCTCTATGTAAGTCTATGGGTCTCTATGTGAGTCTATGGGTCTGTGTGTGGGTCTCTATGTGAGTCTATGGGTCTCTCTGTGTGTGGGTCTCCATGTGAGTCTATGGGTCTCTCTGTGTGTAGGTCTCCATGTGAGTCTATGGGTCTCTCTGTGTGTGGGTCTCCATGTGAGTCTATGGGTCTCTCTGTGTGTGGGTCTCTATGTGAGTCTATGGGTCTCTCTGTGTGTGGGTCTCCATGTGAGTCTATGGGTCTCTCTGTGTGTGGGTCTCCATGTGAGTCTACGGGTCTCTCTGTGTGTGGGTCTCTATGTGAGTCTACGGGTCTGTCTGTAAGTGTGTGGGTCTCTATGTATGTCTATGGGTCTCTACGTGAGTCTATGGGTCTCTAAGTGTGTGGGTCTCCATGTGAGTCTATGGGTCTCTCTGTAAGTGTGTGGGTCTCTATGTATGTCTATGGGTCTCTACGTGAGTCTATGGGTCTCTAAGTGTGTGGGTCTCCATGTGAGTCTATGGGTCTCTCTGTAAGTGTGTGGGTCTCTATGTATGTCTATGGGTCTCTACGTGAGTCTATGGGTCTCTAAGTGTGTGGGTCTCCACGTGAGTCTATGGGTCTCTCTGTAAGTGTGTGGGTCTCTATGTATGTCTATGGGTCTCTACGTGAGTCTATGGGTCTCTAAGTGTGTGGGTCTCCGTGTGGGTCCCATCGGAGCCGAGTGCGGGTTGGTTGGTTGGCGGCGAGACGCAGGCGGCGCCGCTCTTTGGCTGCCCCCTTGCGGGCAGCCGTGTGTTTACAAACACGAAGATGATCATTGATGAAGTATAGCGGGGAATGGGGTGTCACTGTGGAATGTGTTGGTGATGACAACATGGACAACAGTCACACTGTGTGGTGGTTGTTGTTGTTAAATAATAACTAAGGGGGGACACAAACTAAATAGACGCAGTTTATTCCATCTCCTCTGTTGTGTATCGAAGTCAGAATGTGTGCTGTCGTGTTCTGCTGTGTCTGTGTACAAGTCGCTCTCTCTCTGTCTCTCTGTCCCCCCTCCTCCCTGTGCCCAATCGCCATTCCCTTCCGTCTCGCTCGTTGGAACAAGCTCTGCCCCTCACCCCCAACCATCAATCAGCCTCACTCACTCGCTTCCCTTCGCACCTCCACGCACGCGCACCGATTGTCATCATCTCTCACTTCGCCACACCCCTCTTTCCCCAACCTTCCCCCATCACTGAACACCACCACCATCACCACCATCCCCTCTTCACAACTTCAACCATCACCACCAACAATAACAACCGCCATTCGCCACTAAGTGGCGGTGACGTCACCACGACGCTTGTGCCAGGCCATGTGCACCTTGAGGCCACGTGAAGTGTCGAACGCCCGCTGGCAGGAGGTCACGGGGCAGACCCAGGTGCCACGGGTCGACTGACTGAGATGACCGAGATGACTGGCTGATGCACCACCTGTGCCCCCTACTGTGCCAACTTGCTTTGCTTTAGCCACCTGGCGCTCCGCTCGTTGTTGTGAGCGTCGCTCCTCCGCCCTCCGTTGTTGCTGGAGGGCGACTGCCTCCAACTGCCCAGTAGCGTCCTTCACGTGCCTCCTCCACAGAGGCCGATCTTGACACCGCTGGTACCAGTCATCGGCAAGTCCACTCAGCTCCACGTCCTCCTGTACCACATCACTCCATCTCTTTTCTAGCCCGTGCCGCGCCCGTTTAGCCCCCTCGATCCGGCCGAACAAAAGCTGTTTAGGCATGCGGTGGCTGGGCATGTGGGCTACATGACCCAGCCAACGCAGCCTTGCCTGCCGGAGGAGCTCACCGATGGGACTTTGCCCAGATCTTTTAAGGATTTGTGAGCTCCTCACATCATCACCACTACCATCCCCTCTTCACAACTTCAACCATCACCATCATCACCACCACCATCACCACCACCATCACCACCACCACTACCACCATCACAACCATCCCCTCGTCACAACGTCCCTGCCCCGTGCGTCATCACACCCACTCATCATCAACGCCTCGTCGACACTCTCATCATCATCTTCTTCTCTTTCACGCATCATCATCACACTCATCAACTCGTCTCATCGCACTGTTCTGCGATGTAAATAGTTCATTGTTTGTTCGCCGCCTTCGGCAAGGCGCAATATCCATCACAATAAGATCAGCTCACGATGCCTTGGGTGACCATGGAGGTGCAAGATGATGATCCAGATGATGGTGATGATGACGTAGATGACAATGATGACGGCGCCGGAGGATGATGATGACGATGACGTAGATGATGAGTATGGTGATGACGCCGATGATGACGCTGATGATGATGATGATGGAGTAGATGATGATGGTGGTGGTGGTGAATGTGGGCCGGCCACACCGATTCGATTTGTGGAGGCGATCAGGATCGACTTCCTTGGCGGTGGGAATGTAACGGGTATGTAACGGGAATGTAACGGAAATATAACGTGGCAATTATATAATGAAGGGCCATTGCCCGAAACGTCGCCTATGATACAAAGATTGTGTACTTTTAAGCATACTCACGCACTCACACACACTCACTCACACACACTCACTCTCACACACACTCACAGACACACTCACACACACTCACTCACACACACTCACTCTCGCACACACTCACTCTCACACACACTCACTCTCACTCACAGACACTCACTGTCACACACATTCACTGTCACACACTCACTCTCACACTCTCACACACACGCACTCTCACACACACTCACTCTCACACACTCTCACACACACTCACACAGCCTCATACACTCACACAGGCTCACACACACACGCACTCACACACACACTCACACACAGGCTCACACACACACATACGCTCACACACACGCTCACACACGCACTCACACACACTCACACACACACGCAGGGGCACAGCGGAGGTTGCCAGCGAGAGCCGCACAATAACAACGTGCGGCTTCTGAGTTGCTGAGAAAAGCAGGAAGCCCCATGGGTGGTGGCGCACGGATGCAGGGTGGGTGGTGGTGGTGTTGTGGGTGTGGTGGTGTGTGTGGTGGTGTGCACGTGGTGGTCATGGTGTGGATGGTGTGTGTTGGGTAATCGTGGGGTGGTGGTGTTGTGGGTGTGGTGGTGTGTGTGGTGGTGTGCACGTGGTGGTCATGGTGTGGATGGTGTGTGTTGGGTAATCGTGGGGTGGTGGTGGTGTTGTGGGTGTGGTGGTGGTGTGTGGTGGTTGTGCACGTGGTGGTCATGGTGTGGATGGTGTGTGTTGGGTAATCGTGGGGTGGTGGTGGTGTTGTGGGTGTGGTGGTGTGTGTGGTGGTGTGCACGTGGTGGTCATGGTGTGGATGGTGTGTGTTGGGTAATCGTGGGGGTGGTGTGGTGTTGTGGGTGTGGTGGTGTGTGTGGTGGTGTGCACGTGGTGGTCATGGTGTGGATGGTGTGTGTTGGGTAATCGTGGGGTGGTGGTGGTGTTGTGGGTGTGGTGGTGTGTGTGGTGGTGTGCAACGTGGTGGTCATGGTGTTGGATGGTGTGTGTTGGGTAATCGTGGGGTGGTGGTGTTGTGGTGGTGGTGGTGGCAGTGTGTCGTGGTGGGTGAGTGAGAGCGGTGGGTGTAGTGGTTAGCGCTTCACTGTGCTATCGAACCCGGAGACACGAGTTCGATTCCCGTTCACGGCCAACACCACGTGACGAGTATTTGAACCGGTCCTGGGTATCCCCTAGGTCGACTCAGCCTCAAATTAGTACCCGTTGCGGTGTGTAAAAACATCGCCACTGGGGAGACAAAGGCGGCCGGGCGTGGTGCTGACCACCCACCCCCTCGTGTGCCACAGTGCCGGCCTGCACCGGTGCTGGCTGACAGCACTTGCCCCAACAGTCTATCAAGGCTATGCGGGGGAACTTTGCCTTTTGTGTGTTGATTGCAAAGCCATTCGGTGTCCAACCATTGTGGTGAACAGACGTTCACCACGGACGTTCAGCGCACGGCACTGAGGGCACGGGGGAATGCGGCGCCTCGGGTCGGGGCTCGGTGGCTCTCGTATCAGAGCAGCTGAGAGACAAACTCCACTCGCATGTCGGGGGGGGGGGGGCAATAAAGAGACGGAGACCACGTGGGGAGGAGACGGAGACCACGTGGGGAGGAGACGGAGACCACGTGGGGAGGAGACGGAGACCACGTGGGGAGGAGACGGAGACCACGTGGGGAGGAGACGGAGACCACGTGGGGAGGAGACGGAGACCACGTGGGGAGGAGACGGAGACAACGTGGGGAGGGAGACCACGTGGGGAGGAGACGGAGACCACGTGGGGAGGAGACGGAGACCACGTGGGGAGGAGACGGAGACCACGTGGGGAGGAGACGGAGACCACGTGGGGAGGAGACGGAGACCACGTGGGGAGGAGACGGAGACCACGTGGGGAGGAGACGGAGACCACGTGGGAGGAGACGGAGACCACGTGGGGAGGAGACGGAGACCACGTGGGGAGGAGACGGAGACCACGTGGGGAGGAGACGGAGACCACGTGGGGAGAGACGGAGACCACGTGGGGAGGAGAAGGAGACCACGTGGGGAGGAGAAGGAGACCACGTGGGGAGGAGACGGAGACCACGTGGGAGGAGACGGAGACCACGTGGGGAGGAGACGGAGACCACGTGGGAGGAGACGGAGACCACGTGGGGAGGAGACGGAGACCACGTGGGAGGAGACGGAGACCACGTGGGGAGGAGAAGGAGACCACGTGGGAGGAGACGGAGACCACGTGGGAGGAGACGGAGACCACGTGGGGAGGAGACGGAGACCACGTGGGGAGGAGACGGAGACCACGTGGGGAGGAGACGGAGACCACGTGGGGAGGAGACGGAGACCACGTGGGGAGGAGACGGAGACCACGTGGGGAGGAGACGGAGACCACGTGGGGAGGAGACGGAGACCACGTGGGAGGAGACGGAGACCACGTGGGGAGGAGACGGAGACCACGTGGGGAGGAGACGGAGACCACGTGGGGAGGAGACGGAGACCACGTGGGGAGGAGACGGAGACCACGTGGGGAGGAGAAGGAGACCACGTGGGAGGAGACGGAGACCACGTGGGAGGAGACGGAGACCACGTGGGGAGGAGACGGAGACCACGTGGGAGGAGACGGAGACCACGTGGGAGGAGACGGAGACCACGTGGGAGGAGACGGAGACCACGTGGGAGGAGACGGAGACCACGTGGGAGGAGACGGAGACCACGTGGGGAGGAGACGGAGACCACGTGGGAGGAGACGGAGACCACGTGGGAGGAGACGGAGAGTGGCAATGAGCAAGGTGGGAGCAACAGGGCGGAGACGGGGGAGCAGGACCTGGAGAAGAGAGGAGGTTCCACGCGGCGAGCCAGGGATGAGGACACAGGGAGTGATGGTGACCCAGGACAGGAGGGAGTGCTGCAGCAGGAGCAGCAGCAGCAGGAGCAGCAACAGCAGGAACAGCAACAGCAGGAACAGCAGCAGCAGCAGGAACAGCAGCAGCAGCAGGAGCAGCAGCAGCAGGAACAGCAACAGCAGGAGCAGCAACAGCAGGAACAGCAGCAGCAGGAGCAGCAACAGCAGGAACAGCAGCAGCAGGAGCAGCAGCAGCAGGAACAGCAACAGCAGGAACAGCAGCAGCAGCAGGAACAGCAACAGCAGGAGCAGCAGCAGCAGGAACAGCAACAGCAGGAACAGCAACAGCAGGAACAGCAGCAGCAGGAGCAGCAGCAGCAGGAACAGCACAGCAGCAGGAACAGCAGCAGCAGGAACAGCAACAGCAGGAACAGCAGCAGCAGGAACAGCAACAGCAGGAACAGCAGCAGCAGGAACAGCAACAGCAGGAACAGCAGGAACAGCAGCAGCAGGAACAGCAGCAGCAGGAACAGCAGCAGCAGGAACAGCAACAGCAGGAACAGCAGCAGCAGGAACAGAACAGCAGGAACAGCAGCAGCAGGAACAGCAGCAGCAGGAACAGCAGCAGCAGGAACAGCAACAGCAGGAACAGCAACAGCAGGAACAGCAGCAGCAGCAGGAACAGCAGCAGCAGGAACAGCAACAGCAGGAACAGCAACAGCAGGAACAGCAACAGCAGCAGGAACAGCAGCAGCAGGAACAGCAACAGCAGAACAGCAGCAGCAGGAGCAACAGCAGGAACAGCAACAGCAGGAACAGCAGCAGGAACAGCAGCAGCAGCAGGAACAGCAGCAGCAGGAACAGCAGCAGCAGGAACAGCAACAGCAGGAGCAGCAGCAGCAGGAACAGCAGCAGCAGCAGGAACAGCAGCAGCAGGAACAGCAGCAGCAGGAACAGCAACAGCAGGAGCAGCAACAGCAGGAACAGCAACAGCAGGAACAGCAGCAGCAGGAGCAGCAACAGCAGGAACAGCAACAGCAGGAACAGCAGCAGCAGGAACAGCAGCAGCAGCAGGAACAGCAGCAGCAGCAGGAGCAGCAGCAGCAGGAACAGCAACAGCAGGAACAGCAGCAGCAGGAGCAGCAACAGCAGGAACAGCAGCAGCAGGAGCAGCAACAGCAGGAACAGCAGCAGCAGGAGCAGCAACAGCAGGAACAGCAACAGCAGGAACAGCAGCAGCAGGAGCAGCAGCAGCAGGAACAGCAACAGCAGGAACAGCAGCAGCAGGAGCAGCAACAGCAGGAACAGCAACAGCAGGAACAGCAGCAGCAGGAACAGCAGCAGCAGCAGGAACAGCAGCAGCAGCAGGAGCAGCAGCAACAGCAGGAACAGCAGCAGCAGGAACAGCAGCAGCAGCAGGAACAGCAGCAGCAGCAGGAACAGCAGCAGCAGGAACAGCAGCAACAGCAGGAACAGCAGCAGCAGGAACAGCAGCAGCAGGAACAGCAACAGCAGGAACAGCAGCAGCAGCAGGTACAGCAGCAGCAGGAACAGCAGCAGCAGGAACAGCAGCAGCAGGAACAGCAGCAGCAGCAGGAACAGCAGCAGCAGGAACAGCAGCAACAGCAGGAACAGCAGCAGCAGGAACAGCAACAGCAGGAACAGCAGCAGCAGGAACAGCAGCAGCAGGAACAGCAGCAACAGCAGGAACAGCAGCAGCAGGAACAGCAGCAGCAGCAGGAACAGCAACAGCAGGAACAGCAGCAGCAGCAGGAACAGCAGCAGCAGGAGCAGCAGCAACAGCAGGAACAGCAGCAGCAGCAGGAACAGCAGCAGCAGGAACAGCAGCAGCAGCAGGAACAGCAGCAGCAGGAGCAGCAGCAACAGCAGGAACAGCAGCAGCAGCAGGAACAGCAGCAGCAGGAGCAGCAGCAGGAGGAATGCCGAGCCTGCACCAGTGGGGACAATGCCAAGAGGAAGATCGTGTGGGCATTCGGAGGGAGTGGGTGATGAATGGGTTTAGTGGGTGGGTGGGTGAGTGGGTTGGTGAGTAGGTGAGTAGGTGGGTAAGTGGGCTATTGAGTGAATGGATGAGTGGGTGAATGGGCGAGTGGGTTGGTGAATGTGTGAATGGGTAGGTGAATTTGTGAGTGGATAAGTGAGTAAATGGGTGAGTGGCTAAGTGGGTTGGTGAATGGGTGAGTGGATTAGTTAGTGAATGGGTGAGTGGGTTGGTTGCATGGGTGAGTAGGTTTGGTGAATGGGTTGGTGAGTGCGTGGGTTGGTCAATGGGTGAGTGGGTTGGTGCATGGGTGAGTGGATGGGTAGTTGAATGGGTGAGCGGATTACTGAGTGAATGGATGAGTGGGTTGGTGCATGGGTGAGTGGATGGGTAGGGTGAATGGGTCAGTGGATTAGTGAGAAGGCGAGTGGGGTTTGTGTCTTGCGGGCCAGTGTTTACCTGCAGTGTTTGTGTAACCAGCGAAACTTTTGACGGTGGGGGGTTGAACCCCTGATCCTGCCCCTCTCTACAAATTGTGCTCTTGGCATCCTGCCAATGAGACGAGGAACGCAATCGGAAATCTTGGAGAGAACAGCTGCGAGCAGAGTCCTTGCACGAAATGTGCCCTTGAGAAACCCGTCTAATGATTTTAGGGGGTCTGAACTTTGATGCAATGGGTTTGTGTGTGTGTAGAGGAGGAGTTGGAGGCGCTGCTGCTGAACCTGGAGTTTGCCACTAAGAGGTGGGGCCTTTCCATCAGCCCCACCAAAACTAAGCACCTGCCTGGGTAATTTGTACCATCGGACAATCCACCCCCACAACTCCCAATCGGTGATGGGGCAGTTGTGGAGAGTGTGGAGAGTTTCCCATACCTGGGCAGTGTGCTCATGACCGGCTCTGGTTTAACAGCAGAGGTCTCACTCTGAATCAGTCGAGCGGCAATATCTTTTCATCGGTTGCGTAACGCTGTGTGGAAGCTACCTGGTATGTCGCTCCGCACGAAGCTTCAGGTCTTCTCGGCCACGGTAATTCCCTCCCTTCTCTACGCTTGCGAAACGTGGACCCCCCTAATGGAGCATCTTCGCCGGTTAGAAACATTTAGGCTGGCCTGCCTACGATCCATCCTGGGTTTAACCAGGTTGGATTGTGTGAGGAGCTCACAAATTCTTGAAAGATCTGGGCAAAGTCCCATCGATGAGCTCCTCCGGCAGGCAAGACTGCGTTGGCTGGGTCATGTAGCCCTCATGCCCAGCCACCGCATGCCTAAACAGCTTTTGTTCGGCCGGATTGAGGGAGCTAAACGGGCGCGGCACGGGCTAGAGAAGAGATGGAGTGATGTGGTACAGGAGGACGTGGAGTTGAGTGGACTTGCTGATGACTGGTACCAGCGGTGTCAAGATCGGCCTCTGTGGAGGAGGCTCGTGAAGGACGCTACTGGGCAGTTGGAGGCAGTCGCCCTCCAACAACAACGGAGGGCGGAGGAGCGACGCTCACAACAACGAGCGAAGCGCTGGGTGGCTAAAGCACAGCAAGTTGGCACAGTAGGGGGCACAGGTGGTGCATCAGCCAGTCATCTCGGTCATCTCAGTCAGACGACCCGTGGCACCTGGGTCTGCCCCGTGACCTCCTGCCAGTGGGCGTTCGGCACTTCACGTGGCCTCAAGGTGCACATGGCCTGGCACAAGCGTCGTGGTGACGTCACCGCCACTTAGTGGCGAATGGCGGTTGTTGTTGATGGTGGTGGGGTGGTCGTGGTGGGGTTGTGGTGCGGTGGTGGTGATGGCGATGATGAGGGTGGTGATGATGGTGATGGTGGTGATGGTGGTGGTGATGGTGGCGGCGGTGGTGGTGGTGGGGTGGTGATGGTGATGGTGGTCGTGATGGTGGTGGCGGTGGTGGTGGTGATGGTGGTGGTGATGGTGGGGTGGCGGTGATGGTGGCGGTGGTGGCGGCGGTGGTGGGGTGGTGATGGTGGTCGTGATGGTGGTGGCGGCGGCGGTGGTGGTGGCGATGTCGCTGCGAGTGTAATCCCAGGCGAGTAATTTGCAAGGCGACGTCTGCGCCAACACGAGTCACCACATTGTGTGCGCGCGCGCGCGCGTTTGAGTTCGTATTGTTTTGCTGTAATCAATAAATAGGCGAAGGGATTGCGTTTATTCGCCGCCGCCGCCACCAAAGAAAATAAAACCATGACGACATCCCTCGCCATCACCCCGCCGGGGCCTTCCTCTGGAGCCAACGGAGTCGACACAATGACCACGTCGACAGCGCGAGACGCGCACAAAGGCACAGCTCCCCCGTACAGCCTCAGCAGAATGTCGGGGCAAGTGCTGTTAGTAGCGAGTTGCGGCACCGACGAAGGCCGGCACTGTGGCACGCGGAGGGGGTGGGCGGGCAGCATCACGCCCGGCCGCCTTTGTCTCTCCAGTGGCGATATTTTTTACACACCGCACCGGGTATCCATTTGAGGCTGAGTTGACCTAGGGGAGGCCCAAGACCGGTTCAGATGATCGTCGCTGGTGTTGGCCGTGAGCGGGAATCGAACTCGGATCACTGGATTCGGAGCGCAGCGTAGCGCTAACCACTACACTACCGCTCCCCCACACGCAAAAGACAAAGATCCCCCGTGTAGCCTGAACAGACTGTAGGGGCAAGTGCTGTTAGCCAGCACCTATGAAGGCCGGCACGGCACACGAGGGGGTGGGTGGCCGGCACCATGCCCAGCCGCCTTTGTCTCCCCAGTAGCGATGTTTACTATACACCGCTCCAGGTTATCAATTGAGGCCGAGTCAACTTAGGGGAGGAGGCCCAGGACCGCTGCAGATAATTTAGATAATCGTCACCGGTGTTGGCCGCGAGCGGGAATCGAACTCTAGTCGCCAGGTTCGTTCGCGCAGCACAGCGCTAACCACGGCACCACCGATCCTCCCCACCACTCCCCACCCACCGCTCCCCACCCACCGCTCCCCACCACTCGTCACCCACCACTCCCCACCACTCGCACGGCCAGTCTCGAGCGCGTGCGGCCACCACCGACCAGACCCGGCTCCGGTGGCGAGCACCACAAACACCACGCGGTGGAGGAGGGGCTGGGGGCTCCGAGAGGGGGGTTCAGGGGGGGGGGGTCCCGTAAGTGAACGCCCCCCGTCTCCCCCCGTCTCCTTCCGCCGTCGGCGCCCACGCGAGCCCCCCCCCCCACACGAGCCTCCCCCCCCCCGCGCGCCTTATCAGCTCCGGGGAAGCGGCCCCCTCAATGTGGCCCATTGTGAGCACGTGGGGGGGAGGGGGGCACAATGGGTGGGGGGGGGGTTGAGGGGGGGTACAATGGGGGGGGGGGGTACAATTGTCCCCGCTGCAGGTGCCTGCTGGAACACGGGGCGAGGAGGGTGCCCTGAGCAATTGTGTAGCAGCAACAATCAACACAATCACAATCAACACAACCACAGGCAACACAATCACATAGCATGCGACACACACACACACCATGCGACACACACATTCACAGCATGCAACACACACATACACATAGCATGCGACACACACACAAAAGACAAAGATCCCCCGTATAGACTTAACAGACTGTAGGGGCAAGTGCTGTGAGCGAGCACCTATGAAGGCCGGAACGGTACACGAGAGGGTGGGTGGCCAGCACCACGCCCGACCGCCTTTGTCTCCCCAGTGGCGATGTCTACTCCACAGCGAGAGGAAGCACAGACGAGGGTCTATAGGAGCAGCCTCAGCAGTGGGCCACGTGCTCTGCGGCCTTCTCGTGAAGAAGGTCACGGGATGAGTTCCCCTCGTCACGGGATGAGTTCCCCTCGTCACGGGATGAGTTCCCCTCGTCACGGGATGAGTTCCCCTCGTCACGGGATGAGTTCCCCTCGTCACGGGATGAGTTCCCCTCGTCACGGGATGAGTTCCCCTCGTCACGGGATGAGTTCCCCTCGTCACGGGAGTCAAGTGGAGAGAGAAGAACGCGTGGGAGAGGGAGCAACGCTCGATCCCAGGGGTCGGAAACCTGAGGCTCTGGAGCCGCATCGCACGGCGGCTCTAATTGACGACTGCATCGTGACGTAGTTATTATTATAATTAATTATGACGGTATTATTGATTGTTATTTAATATTAATTATTATTCGGTATTATTGATAATTTATTAATCATGATTTATCTTGACGTTATCATTAATTATTACTCATTATTTATCATTAATGATGACGGTTTTACTTATTATTATTTTATGGATCCATCAAGACCCTTAAGATCTTGTGATCTCCAACTGATCAGCACTCCCAGGGTCCTGGTTGCGCTCTTTTGGCGATCCGTGCTTTTGTGAGCGTGGCACCCACCAGCTAAGGAACGTCCTCCACTTGAAATCAGGCAATCGGAGTCGGTAGATCGATTTAAGTCTGTTCTGAACCCCCATCGCTTTAAAGTGGCCTTGCCTCTTTAGTGTGCTCGGTTGGCCCCTGGATCCGTTCTTGTTTCCTGCTGTCCACGGATCGCGCAATCGGAATCCGAAGATGGAACGCGCGGGAAACATTTGAATAATAATAATTGTTGCGATCGCTCCAATGGAGTTTAATTTGTTTTTCTGTACCGCCATCTGCTGGCGAGCCACGATAACGACTCCTCTGAGCTCGCGGGAAGTTTCGCGACGTGGTCTGTGTGTGAGCCACCAGCTGCCTCCATGGTGCTGGACTGTGGGTGTAGCGAATGTTCAACTTCTTTCGCACCGTACCTAGCCAACCGTGGCTCATCCGATGTGCGGGGGGGGGGGGGGATCAAACTAAACACGAACAGCTGTTCTCAAGAAATTAGTTTAAAATCTACAGGTGCCACAGGTCTCCACGTGCAGCGTAGTATCAGTAGTAATACTAATTTCTATTTTATATTAATACTTTCATATTGAAGTATACACATGTTAGCTCCACTCACAAATATAAATAAAATGTAAGTGCAATAGAAAGCTGATCACGACAATGTCACTGACTCCTCTCGAAACTCCAATAAAAGGAAGAGCTATGATAAAAGCGAATCATATCTGCAGAGTTATCCAATCAGAAAACATTGGGATGTTTGACATCTGAAGCTACAGGGGAACTACTCATGTGAGCGAGTTGTTTAAACGGCGAAACAGACTTCCACGGAGCGAGGAAGGCGATTCTACAATCGCGGAGTCTGCCTGCAGAAAACAACAACAACAACAACTCTTGTTGTTTATGTTTAGCAGGTAAGGCCCAACGAGCTGCCCAGCTATTCATTCACAAGGCTCCGTCTCCCAGAGAACGTCAACAACATCAGCCAACGTCCCAAGACTCGCTGAGCCGTTGTTGTTGTTGTTTACATAGCGAGCACAATGACGTCATGATCGTTGTTGTTGTTATTGTTGTGGCACAGGGTCGCCGCAAAGTCATTGAGTGTCAACTCACGCCGTCGCAAATTGGGGAATGAGTGCCCAGGATTGTGAGTCGGGAATTCCGCGGACGATCACTTGGCAGGGCATCTGATGTGATGCGGCCTCCACGAGGCACAGACTTGTCAACAACAACAGCAGCAGGAGCACGTGACTTTCATTCCCCCTTTGGGACTTTCTTAAAGGCGCTCTCGGATACGCCGCTGCTGTCGGCCGTCTGGAACGCTCTCCTTTCGCCGTGGCACTTAAAAATCATCCAGATTGAAAGCTCATTTTTTATTTTTAAAAAAAGCTTTTTGTATTTTACTTTCTTGTATTTCGCCCCGCACCTCCGATAAGCACGGTTGGCTAAGTACGGCGCGAAAGAAGTTCATCATATCGTACGAGATTTTTTCCACGCGCAAAAATGGACTTTGTGGGTACCCTGTGGCGTGGCGTGTGTGGCTGTGTGTGCGGTGGTTTTATTTCCTCCGACACTCGCCAAACTTGAAGTTTATTCCTTAAAATCCACCACTCACCCCGCCTCACGCATTCCATTCAGTTTTAACAAATTCTCTCGAACAAACACAATCGCGGCCCGCTCTCACTTGGTGCTTCCTATGGAGCGAGTCATTCTCTCGCCTTAGAGCCGCCTTTTCCTGTCTTAGCAACAACAACAACAAACGAAAACATTCTCTCGGATCCATAAAAACCCCACCGCACACTTACCAATGCATTCATCGTTATCATTACTAATAGTAGTACTGTAGTATCACTTGTAGCAGAATTATTACTATTTGTATTAGTAGTATTAATATTAGTAGTATTACTATTAGTAGTATTATTAGTAGTATTATTACTATTAGTAGTATTAGTAATAGCAGTAGTATTAGTAGTAGTATTAGTAGTAGTATTACTATTAGTAGTATTAGTAGTAGTATTACTATTTGTAGTATTATGGCTTCGCACAGTCGGCACACTCAACGCCCTGTATAAATCAATATTATTTATATATAAAATTGGAAAATGTGTAAAAAATACGCTTGCACACACACGGTGGGTGTGTGTGGTCCTGGCTCTTGCCAGTGGCGTCACTGGATCTTTAACGTCCTCTTGAGTCAAAGCGGATTGTGCGTGGTATATTTATTGTTGTTGATGTTGTTGTTGTTGATATTAACCAGAGCGGCCGCTCGCCCGCCCGCGTCGAAAACCGTCAACATCTTGGAAGGCGCCGCTGGGGCGCGCCACCACCATTGTTGTGCCACGCGTCGCTCCACTGCTGGATGAGTGACACCAGCGGGCCAAGTGTACTGCGGCGTAGTATCACCCCCCTCCCCTCCACCCCGTCACGTTGACTCCACGCGCCCTCCTCTCGGCCCCGTCCCGGAACGACGTCAAAGACTCCGTGACGGCCTTCCCAAGAGCCGAGGCCGTCGCGTGCCCGTCTAAGGGGCTTGCCGGTTTCCTCAATTAGACAACAAAAAGTCATCATTTACACCGCAGATGTTGAGTGAATGTTCGTGTGGCACCAATCATCGCCCCCCCCCACGACCGCGAAGCACTTGGCAGGACCCTCACAAAGAGGGTCACGAGACTCTCACCGATGCTCTCATGGGTAAAGAAGCGGAATAAAAATCACGATAATGATGGTACCAACACGTTTCCATCTGCCACAAAGGCAGTTTTACGATGAATGTCGCCACGAATGGGTTTAATGAACGTTGACCCTTCTGAACGTGGCCACGTGGCCACGTTTAATCGCAGCTGCCCGCAGGCCAGAGCCGAACCAAGTTTACTGACAGTGGAAGTGCTGCAGTTACATACTCTTAGGTTTTTTCGGTAAAGTCACGTAGGTAAAAAAAAGAATAATATAATAATAAAATAATAGAAATTATATAAATAAAATAATAACTCACTACGTTTCGGAGGCAACACAAGTCTCCGTCATCAGGTGGGACCGTCACAGCTAAAATGTATCACTTGATACAGTAAATGTAGCTGTGACGGTCCCACCTGATGACGGAGACTTGTGTTGCCTCCGAAACGTTGTGATTTATTATTTTATTTCTATTATTATTTCTATTATTTATTACCTACGTGACTTTACCGAAAAAACCTAAGAGTATGAATCCTTGCAGTCACGAAAGCTTCAAATCTAGAATTACTGCAGTTACAGCTTACAGACCCTTGTCCACTGCTGGATGAGGGCCTCCCTGTCGGCGGCTTTCGGCAATAGGGGTTTTGTTTTTTTGCGGGACCATACTTCACCACGCGGGTCAGTCGCTTCATCAGTAGGGTGGCCCGTTTTGACTTCGTGTCACGCGCCTAGTCCAAAGCCACTTGGTGGCAGTGCCTTTCGTGAAGTTTCTAAACAGTTTGAGAGGCATCATTATTTTTACGATGAGCGGTATAATTGCCATGGGCGTGTTCAACGAGATTCCCCCATGACCCGTGCCACCCTCTCAAAAATAAACCCTCGACTAAAAGCCATGGTCGAAGTCGTTAATTCATTCCGCGAGATGGGAGTGGCTTTTTTCTGGGGGGGTGGAATTCAGTGCCCGGAGCTGTGTGGGCAAACCACATTTCCAGCTCGCTCTGTCTCTGTTCTCTGCCAGGGAATCCTCCCCCCACCCCCGATTATCCACCACCGCCTTCTCAGGGAGCTAGCAAGCAGTCCAGTGTGTTGTGACCAGGGTCCGTATTGACCCATAGAATAATAAGGCCCTCATATGTTAACTACCTCGCCTGGAATACAGGAGGTCGTGGGTTCGATCCCGACCCTGACGCCTGCTGCTGTATATTTGGAGTTTGAGTCTCTCTCTCTCTCATCAATCATCACGGTGGCCAGGATATGTTAACTACCTCGCCTGGTATACAGGAGGTCGTGGGTTCGATCCCGACCCTGATGCCTGCTGCTGTATATTTGAAGTTTGAGTCTCTCTCTCTCTCATCAATCATCACGGTGGCCAGGATATGTTAACTACCTCGCCTGGTATACAGGAGGTCGTGGGCTCGATCCCGACCCTGACGTCTGCTGCTGTATATTTGGAGTTTGCATGCCTCTCTCTCCCTCTCCCCGTGGTCACGTGGATTTTTTTCCCGGGTCCTCCCGTCCCCCCCCCCTCCACATTTAGAATTAACATCACGTGTTCAGAGTGTTTGGCCGATGTACATGTCCACGCGATGATGACGACAAGCCACTTCGATTAGCTATTATTCATGATAGCCAGGTCGCTACTGAAAACAAGGGCTATTATACAGCTCAGTGGGGCATTACCTGGTAAAATAACAAAAACGTCGTTTAGTTTTCATAATACAGGTTGCTTTTGGCTTAGATCGCGTAAATATTTAAATGTGTGGTTCAACCGCCAAGACCCGACAAAGCCAATTAGTGAGGTTTGTCACACAAACAGAACGTGCCAATTCTCTCACGAGCACAAACACACCGGTGTGTTGGAGAGCCACAACATTGACAATCTCCTTCAGGTCCTCAGCTTCACCTTGAAGTGAAGAGCCGAGTGACAGCAGCCTGGCCATCACGGAACACAGTTTTTTAATTACGATGGCGTCGTCACCGTCATCACCATTCGTGACTTTGCCACAGCTAAGGCGAGGAGGAACCATCCTGCTTGGATGAAGAAATGAGCGCAGCGAGTGATTTACGTTCGATGAAGATACTCTTGAGTCGAACAAACGTGTTAATGTTACATTGCTAAATGAATACATGTTTGACGATTTCAGGATAGTGTTTGTAAGATTGTGTTTGTAATACTGTGGAAACGAAGTCCCTTTCCCTCCTATGATAGCCTCTGCGCCCATCATCGCCTGAATTTGGCCCTGGCTGCGAACCGGGGCTATGCCTGACCCTGCTGGTGAGACACCGTGTGTCGAAACCGCTCCGGAAGTTTGTGCTCATCTCGAAGCAGCGCTGCTGAAATTACATCGCAGCTGTCAACCCATTATCAGTGCCCTACCTTGTTACAGACCAACTCAGACCTTGTTGGTCACCCCGTGCCCTTGTAAATCTCAACGTTCACCCTACGAAGTCCTATCACAAGGGAGGAACACGAACAAATAGACACAACATGTGTCGTAACCCTCCACCACCCGACACAGCCAGCAAGGGTTGTAACGTGAACAACGAGCAACTTAGTTACGACTTCAGCCCACCGGTCTGTGTCGGGTGGTGGAGGGTTACGACACATTTCTACTTACGCGATCTAACCCAAACACCTTTATCATGAATAATATTGGTCGCAGAAAGCCTGCCACGTGCTAAACAGACGACACATTAAATTTCGATTTAAAGCTTTCGTGACTGCAGGGATTCATCTTCTTGGTTCTTTCGGTAAAGTCACGTAGAAGGGAAATAATAAAATAATACAAATAAAACAATAAAATAATTCTCACGACGTTTCGGCCACAACGCAAGCAGCCGTCCTCAGGTGAAGACCAGGTCTGTCGGGGAGACGCTGTCGTGAGAATAATTTTATTATGTTTTATTTTCATTATTTTATGATTTCCCTTCTACGTGACTTTACCGAACGAACCAAGAAGAAGAGAGCACATTTTTGCCCGTTTTGAAACGGCTGTGCGCCGTGTGGACCTGCAAACTCCATGGCCCTGCAGAGGAACACGGCGAGAGACACGTGTGGGTTGACGGCTACGCGAAATTGCTCGGGGCGCAGTTGGAGTACGATGACTAACAACACTATGGGACTTATGTGCAGATACAGACATACAAGTGCACGTGCAGTATGTGTACACTGTTGATGACGGAGGCGTTTGTCTTGTGGGCTATTCGGCAAGGTTCCAAAGGCCACAGAAGCCAGACGCGCCGGGTCACGCGGTGGCCACGGCCTTAGCCTGCTGCGATGTTGGAGGCGTCCAATACGAGGTGACCGCACATCCCAGTGTGGCAGGACCCTCCTTAAAGCGGCCTTGAGACTCTTAAGAGATCCCCGGTGAGGGGCTTCTTAGGGTCAAATTTGAATGTGCTTTTTATATTTTATTTTTATGATATTATTATTTCCCTTCTACGTGACTTTACCAAAAGATCCAAGAATATGAATCCCTGCAGTCACGAAAGCTTTAAATCGAAATTTAAAACTGAATGTGCTCTGAAGAAGGGGCATTGCCCGAAACGTCACGGCGTTGTCTTAACTTGCGTCATAAAACCACGCAGCAGCGTTGCTAATGAACGTGTTGAGTATTTATACATGTGTAGTGGCATCGGTCTCCCTCGTGTGAACCACCACCACCACACATCTTACATAAGAAGTGTTGATTTCGTCAGCCACAAACCGGAGCCTCGCATTTCACAACGAGGCCCGCAGGGTGCGTGCTGAGAGTGGATCACACACGACGAGGTTTCACAATGGAGCCACCAGATTCAAACTGAGCCGCGCAGTTGAGCCACCCGTGTCACAGTAGAGCCCCAAGGTGGACCCACGCGTTTCACAGTGGAGCCACCAGCTTCAGAGTGAGCCACAGTGGAGCCACCATCTTCAAAGTGAGCCACAGTGGAGCCACCAGCTTCAGAGTGAGCGACAGTGGAGCCACCAACTTCAGAGTGAGCCACAGTGGAGCCACCATCTTCAAAGTGAGCCACAGTGGAGCCACCAGCTTCAGAGTGAGCCACAGTGGAGCCACCAGCTTCAGAGTGAGCCAGAGTGGAGCCACCAGCTTCAGAGTGAGCCACAGTGGAGCCACCAACTTCAGAGTGAGCCACAGTGGAGCCACCAGCTTCAGTGAGCCAGAGTGGAGCCACCAGATTCAAACTGAGCCAGAGTAGAGCCACCAACTTCAGAGTGAGCCAGAGTGGAGCCACCAACTTCAGAGTGAGCCAGAGTGTAACCACGTGGAGCCACGGTGTAACAACGTGGAGCCGAGTGGAGTCGCTCCGCGCATGCCTCGCGGCTTACGGTGGTGGCTCGTCTCCAACATTTCACGACCCCGCCCCTGCAGCAGCGACTCGCCCGCCCGAGACGCGAGAGACGACACGAGCAGAGCGAGGAGGCGGACGAGGAGAGCGAGAGAGAAAGAGGGCGAGAGAGACAAAGGCGGTCCAGGGGAGAGGCGAGCGAAGGGAGCGAGAGCGTCGCGGGAAATCGCGGACAACAGGATTCGCGGCCATCGAGAATAAACAATGCAGGTGAGGAGGAGAGTGGAGTGGCGGGGCAGACAAAGGGGGGAGACACGTGGCGTCTGGGATGAGGGAGTGTGTGTGTGTATGATGTGTGTGTGTATGATGTGTGTGTGTGTGATGTGTGTGTGTATGATGTGTGTATGATGTGTGTGTATGATGTGTGTGTGTATGATGTGTGTATGATGTGTGTGTGTATGATGTGTGTGTGTGTATGATGTGTGTGTATGATGTATGTGTGGGTGTATGTGTGTGTGTGGTTGACTGAGTGTGTGTGTGGTTGACTGTGTGTGTGGTTGAGTATGTGTGTGTGGTTGAGTATGTGTGTGTGGTTGACTGAGTGTGTGTGGTTGACTGTGTGTGTGTGGTTGACTGAGTGTGTGTGGTTGACTGTGTGTGTGTGGTTGACTGAGTGTGTGGTTGAGTGAGTGCGTGTGGTTGAGTATGTGTGTGTGGTTGACTGAGTGTGTGTGGTTGACTGAGTGTGTGTGGTTGACTGTGTGTGTGTGGTTGACTGAGTGTGTGGTTGACTGTGTGTGTGTGGTTGAGTGAGTGTGTGGTTGAGTGAGTGTGTGGTTGAGTGAGTGTGTGTGTGGTTGACTGAGTGTTTGTGGTAGAGTGTGTGTGTGTGGTTGAGTATGTGTGTGTGGTTGACTGTGTGTGTGTGGTTGAGTGAGTGTGTGGTTGAGTGTGTGGTTGACTGAGTGTGTGTGTGTGATTGACTGAGTGTGTGTGGTTGACAGATTGTGTGTGTGTGGTTGACTGTGTGTGTGTGGTTGAGTGTGTGGTTGAGTGAGTGTGTGTGGTTGACTGTGTGTGTGTGGTTGAGTGAGTGTGTGGTTGAGTGTGTGGTTGACTGAGTGTGTGTGTGTGATTGACTGAGTGTGTGTGGTTGACAGATTGTGTGTGTGTGGTTGACTGTGTGTGTGTGGTTGAGTGTGTGGTTGAGTGAGTGTGTGTGGTTGACTGTGTGTGGTTGACTGTGTGTGTGTGTGTGGTTGACTGAGTGTGTGTGTGGGGTTGAGTGTGTGTGTGTGGTTGACTGAGTTCTTGTGAAGCGCTATGAACCCGGCGACCCGAGTTCAATTCGCGCTCACGGCCATCAACATTGACGATTATATAAACCGGTCCTGGGCCACCCCTAGGTAGACTCGGCCTCAAATTAGTACCCGATGCGGTGTGTAAACATCGCCACTGGGGAGACAAAGGCGGCCGGGCGCGGTGTTGGCCAACCCACCCCTCACATAACAGACGCCACTCGCTAACGGCACTTGCCCCGGCAGCGCGCCAAGGCTACACGGGGCCTCTTTGTCCTTGGCGGCTCGTGGGCAGCGTGGGGGGGTCCACGATGCCACGTGGAATGGCGGCGTCTTGACGGGTGTGAGGCCTTCAGCCAGCAGTGGAGAGATCGTGGCTGACGATGTAGACGATCACAACGAATAGCGTGAAATGAAACCCTGCGGAGAGCAAATGTTGTCGTTGGCTCTCGCACTCCGCTGAGCGTGAGCCACACGCGACTTCTACTTTAAGATGCACTGAGTGATATATATAATCTCACAATGTCCCACTATACATCTCACGATGTTCATTCATTTCTTAGGCGGCATTCGGGAATGAATGGATGAATGCCGGCAACGTTTCATGGGCGCAGTCGCCAGTCACGTGACCTTCGCGCGTGGATGTTCCAAGAAATGCCGCCCACACAGCAATGAGTCTGTGGGTTTCTGTGTGAGTGTGGGTCTCTGTGTGAGTCTGTGTGGGTCTCTGTGTGAGTCTGTGGGTCTCTGTGTGCGTCTGTGTGAGTCTGTGGGTCTCTGTGTGAGTCTGTGGGGTTTTGTGTTAGTCTATGGGTCTCTGTGTGAGTCTGGGGGTCTCTGAGTCTGTGGGTCTCTGTGTGAGTCTGTGGGTCTCCGTGTGAGGCTGTGGGTCTCTGTGAGTCTGTGGGTCTCTGTGTGCGTCTGTGTGAGTCTGTGGGTCTCTGTGTGAGTCTGTGGGTCTCTGTGAGTCTGTGGGTCTCTGTGTGCGTCTGTGGGACTCTGTCTGCGTCTGTGGGTCTCTGTGTGAGTCTGTGGGTCTCTGTGTGAGTCTGGAGATCTCTGTGTGAGTCTGGGGGTCTCTGTGTGAGTCTGGGGGTCTCTGTGTAAGTCTGGGGGTCTCTGTGAGTCTCTGGGTCTCTATGTTAGTCTGTGGGTCTCTGTGTGAGTCTGGGGGTGTCTGTGAGTCTGTGGGTCTCTGTGTGAGGCTGTGGGTCTCTGTGAGTCTGTGGGTCTCTGTGTGAGTCTGTGGGTCTCTGTGTGAGTCTATGGGTCTCTGTGTGAGTCTGTGGGTCTCTGTGTGAGTCTGTGGGTCTCTGTGTGAGGCTGTGGGTCTCTGTGAGGCTGTGGGTTTCTGTGAGTCTGTGGGTCTCTGTGTGCGTCTGTGGGTCTCTTGTGTGAGTTTGTGGGTCTCTGTGAGTCTGTGGGTCTCTGTGTGAGCCTGTGGGTCTCTATGTGAGTCTATGGGTCTCTGTGTGAGTCTATGGGTCTCTGTGTGAGTCTGGGGTCTCTGTGCGAGTCTGCGGGTCGCTGTGCGGCTCTATGAGTCCCACAGGCGTCTTCCCCGCACCTTCTCTCCGCAGAGCTCCCAGCAGTTTGTGCGCCAGGCGCTGGCGTCGCGATGGCGATTCCGACCCCTGCCACTCAAGCCTCTGACTCCGGTGCCCAGGTACGGCGCCCCCCCCCCCCCCGCTGCCCTCGGCTCTCCCGGAGAGCCAGGGGTGGCTCGGAGCCGTGGGGCCGGCGAGATTCACGATGAATGAGCACGAGCGGTGATGCGGGACAAGGGCCGCCGCTGGGACGCCGTGGTGGCTAGGAGATGTTAACTCCCTCGCCTTGTATGCAGGAAGTCGGGGGTTCGATCCCGACCCTGAAGATGTCTGTTGTATATCTGGAGTTTGCGTGTCTCTCTCCCCCCGTGGCCGTGTGGATTTTTCTCCGGGTCCCTCCGGTTTCTTTCTCCACGTTTAGAATCGACACCACCACGCGTTCAGAGTATGTGGCTACTGCTAGAAATGCCCACGTGATGATGATGATGCTAAGCCACTTCGTTCAGCTATCATTTGTGATAGCCAGGTCACTTGTGAAAAATCTCAGTGGGCTTCACCTGGGTAACATAAAAACAAATAGTGGAGTTTATAGTTTTATGGTAATGATGGTGTCAAGTCGTAACGCTTCTGCCGGCGCCGCGACCACCGCACGGTACCCGCTCATCGGTCTCGTAGAGAGAGAACGACTCGGAGAGAGGGTGACTCGTACAGAGAGAGAGGATGACTCAGAGAGAGGGTGACTCGTACAGAGAGAGAGAACGACTCGGAGAGAGGGTGACTCGTAGAGAGAGAGGACGACTCAGAGAGAGGGTGACTCGTACAGAGAGAGAGGACGACTCGGAGAGAGGGTGACTCATAGAGAGAGAGAGGACGACTCGGAGAGAGGGTGACTCGTAGAGAGAGAGGACAACTCGGAGAGAGGGTGACTCGTAGAGAGAGAGGACGACTCGGAGGCACCAGGAGGTGGAACCACAGACGCGGAGTGGGAAGGCAGCAGCAGCCACGCAGTGAGGAGCTGGCACTGCCAACAGTTCCCCACCAAGCTCTGCGGTCCTCTATGTATAAAGGTGTTATCAGCCAATTACATGTGTATGTATGTATGGATGTTGAACGTCTTTCGCACTGTACGTAGCCAACCGTGGCTAATCGGAGGTGCAGGGGAAGGACAACAAACTAAACACAACAAGCAGTTCGAGAGAAACTAGTATTGTCCATCTAGAATCTAGATGATGATGATTTAAAAGTGCATAGCTCCCAGTGATTTCCTTATATCAGAAGGAAGAGCGTTCCAGACGGCCGCAGAAGCGCATCTGAAGGCACGCGATGCGGTGACCGCCGTCCTGGGAGTGGTGCGGAGGGTGGTGTGGGTGGTGGTTTGGGTGGAGACTGCGTCCCACGTCGCTGTTGTCATTGTTGTTGTTGTTGTCCTCCCTTGCGTACGGCCTGTCCCTGCTCCAGCGACATTGAGGTCTCCCGTGCCCAGACGCCGAAGGCGGCGGACCTCCTGGCGCAGGAGGTGGGGCTGCTGCCGGGCGAGGTGGAGGCCTACGGACGCTGCAAGGCCAAGGTGTCTCTGTCCACTCTGCACCGGCTGCGGCACCAGCCCGACGGCAAATACGTGGTGGTCACCAGGTAGGGAGGGCCGTCGGTGGCCAGGAGATGTTAACTACCTCGCCTGGTATGCAGGAGGTCGTGGGTTCGCTCCCGACCCTGATGCCTACTGCTGTGTATTTGGAAGTTTGGTCTCTCTCTCTCTCATCATCATCACGGTGGCTAGGAGATGTTAACTACCTAGCCTGGTATGCAAGAGGTCGTGGGTTCACTCCCAGCCTTGACGCCGACTGCTGTATATGTGGAATTTGCGTGTCTCTCTCTCTCTCGCTCCCCGTGGTCGCGTCGATTTTTCTGTGGGTCCTCCGGTTTTTCCCTCCACATTTAGAATCAACGACGTGCGTTTAGATTATTTGGCTGCTGTATAGTTCCACATGAGCTGTCGTTGTTGATAGCCAGGCCGCTTCTAAAAAGAGCGGACATATGGCTCAGTGGGCCTCGCCTGGTCAACAAAAGAAAACTGTTTAGTTTTGGGTGAGCCGCTTGCCGGGCCGGCTGGCCACGCCGGTTTGGCGGCGGGAATCTCCACGGCGTCGTCGTCGTCGTCACGGCGACGCGAGCGTCGTTGTCGCCCGCAGCATCACCCCGACGCCGCTGGGCGAGGGCAAGAGCACAAGCGCGGTGGGGCTGGCGCAGGCGCTCTCCTCGCAGCTGCACCTCAACACCTTCGCCTGCGTGCGACAGCCCTCGCAGGGACCCACGTTCGGCATCAAAGGTGGCGCGCGGGCGAACGTCTCGGAGGGCGTGGGGGGGGGGGCGTGGTGGGGGGGGGCGTGGTGGGGGGGGGGCGTGATTGGCATAGGGCCTGGCAAAGCCACACTTTGGAAGTTATCGTCACGGTGTTGCTCTGACGCTTCGCTGGGAGTCTCGTCAATCGGCCCGGAGGGCGCCGAGTCTTCAGAATCGGGGGAGCGACGATTGCCGCTGCCGCTGCGCCCGATCCCGGCGGGTTGTCCAGCGGCTACACCTTTTCCAAACATTCAACGAATCTGCAGCGTGACGCCGGCGCGGGATCTTCAACGTCCGCCGCGAAGCGGACGGTGCTTGGCATTCTTACAGTCGGCACGCAGCGCAGCATTAACCAGGGCGGCCCACTGGCTTCAACGGTCGGTGGTTGTTGCGCTGTTAGTACCGTCCGCCTTCCTCCAGCCGCGGCAGTGGGCACGGCTACGCGGGGCACCATCGCCTCTTGTGCGGTGTGCTGGGTGGTCACGTGATCGCGGCGTCTCGCTCTGTCCCCATGCCAGGGGGCGCGGCCGGAGGAGGCTACTCCCAGGTCATCCCCATGGAGGAGGTGAGCTCACGCACCGCGTCGTCGGCACCATCCTCGTCGTCGTCGTCGTCGTCGCACGATAGCGTGCGTGACGCGGGCCCCGGTGTGTGAGGGATTAAATGGGAGGGATGAGCTGCCCCCCAATTTCCCCCCCGCAAACCTCTTCATTGCCCAGTGCCTGTGGGCCCCGGTGCAGTTGCACCGCCTGCACACTGCTCGATAGCCGCCACGCCGCCGCCGGGACGAGACGCGAGGCCGCGGGAGAGAGAGATTATTCATCGTCCAATTCGCGCGCAACAGCCGACAGATGAGAACGATGCATTCATGAGAGGTGGGTAGAAGGGCGACAGGGAAACGGCTACGTGCAGACGAGACTCTCTGGGCAGGAGAGGGCGGTGATGTCGCCCCATGGGGTGGGCGGAACGTGGCAGGAGAGAGCGGTGATGTCGCCCCATGGGGTGGGCGGAACGTGGCAGGAGAGGGCGGTGATGTCGCCCTATGGGGTGGGTGGAACGTGGCAGGAGAGCGACAGGGTGCATCGCTCTCCTGCCACAGCGATGTCTCAGTGATGTCGCAGCAATGTTTCATTCCCTGGCATTTTACAATAAATCACAAATGGCTCTCGTCTCAGGCAGCGTGCTCAGTGAAGCGTCGTGAATAATAAAAAATCTATCAATATTTAAAGTGGGATCGGGGAGAGGGCTCTCTGCAGGCCTCGCGAGTGGAAGGCTCGCGGTCGCCCCCTCCTGCTCCGGGAAGGGGGGGGGTGGAGGAGGTCGACGCAGATTCACGCGGACGCAGCGGCACGTCGATTCACGTCGCCCGCCCGCCATGTCCCGTCCGCAGTTCAACCTGCACTTGACGGGCGACATCCACGCCATCACGGCAGCCAACAACCTGCTGGCCGCCGCCATCGACGCGCGCATCTTCCATGAGAACACGCAGACGGACAAGGTGAGCACACGCGCCGGGGCGGCTGCACCAGTCCCGTCGCGACACGGGACAAAGGTAGAGGCAAAGATTTTCCCCCCCACCTCCGCCGTACATCTCCCAATAACAGAATAGGAGATGTTTATGGTTTTGGTTTTGTTGCGGGAAGAGCTGCGTTTCTCCCGTGGACGCTGCGGCGTGTGGAAGATCGATCCGACGCGCCGCTACCAACGTACCGCTACCGACGTGCCGCTACCGACGTGCACCGTCAGAACCGAGGCGGAGTCGTACTCCTCCGGTTGGTTCGCGCGCCACTTTGCCCGGCGTAGATCCCACCGGCGGCGTGTCCCTCCCGTGCGTCTCCTGTCAGTGGAAAATTCCACATTCCCACGATGAGGGATCCCCCCTCTCTCCGACCGGGAGCGGCGAGATTGCGAGTGGCGCCCGTGCCGGCCGGCGTTGGCTGTCGCTGCGACGACGGCCCCGGTGACCACCCTCCCCGCTGCCCCCCCCCCTCCTCCCCAGGCTCTCTACAACCGCCTCGTTCCGCTGCTCAACGGGGTTCGTCGTTTCGCGCCGATCCAAATCCAGCGTCTCAAGGTACGCTCCCGGCGGAGGCGGTGATGGGGTCGAGGATGGGGGCGGCGCGTCTCTGTTGCCCATGAAGCAGCAACTGTTACTCTTCACCCGTGCGCGTTGCCGTCCGTTGCCATCAGTTGACGTCTGAGCTGCAATTCGAGTTGCCGCGTTAGTTGACCTGTGTGTTGTCGTGTTAGTTGACCTGTGGGTTGTCGTGTGAGTTGATGTGTGATTTGCCGAGTGAGTTGAAACGTGAGTTGCCACGTGAGTTGATGCGTGAGTTGATGCGTGATTTGCCGAGTGAATTGCCCAGTGAGTTGCCGCGTGAATTGCCGCGTGAGTTGACGCGTGAGTCGACGTTTGACAGAAACTGGGCATCTGCAAAACAGAGGCCGACTCTCTGACGAGCGAGGAGGTGACCCGGTTCGCTCGCCTGGACATTGACCCCGACACGGTGACCTGGAATAGAGGTCAGAGGTCACACTCCTTCAGTGCCGCTGCACACACGCGCGTGTCCGTGTGCGTGCGCGAGGAGCGGTGGTGCAGCGGTTAGCGCGCTGCACTACGAACCCGGCGACCCGAGTTCGATTCCCGCTCACGCCCAACGCCGGTGACAATTATCAGATCCGGTCCTAAGCCTTCCCTAGGTCGACTCAGCCTCAAATGAACACCTGATGCGGTGTGTGAACATCACCACCGGGGAGACAAAGGTGGCCGGGCGTGGTGCTGGCCACATCCGTACCTCCTCGTGTACCAGAGTGCCGGTGGCCTTCATAGGTGCTGCTCGCTAACAGCACTTGCCCCAACAGCCCCTGAACACTATGCGGGGGGTCTTTGTGTGCACGAGCCATGCACCAACTCACTCATCTCCTACCCGACCAAGCGAAGACTTGGCAGGGTTCTTAGCCACGGTTCAGTTCCTGCGGTGTAGTCCGTGCACCTGCTTGCTTAGTTGCTTATGACGTGTGTGTGTGTGTTGTTGTTGTGTGTGCGTGTGTGCGTGTGTGTGTGCGTGTGTGTGTTGTTGTTGTGTGCGTGTGTGTGTGTACGTATGTATGTGCGTGTATGCGTGTTGTTGTTGTTGTTGTGTGTCCGTGTTGTTGTGTTTGTGTGCGTACGTGTGTGTGTGCATGTGTGTGTGCGTGTTGTTGTTGTTGTGTGTGCGTGTTGTTGTTGTTGTGTGTGCGTGTGTGCGTGTGTATGCGTGTGTATGTGCGTGTGTGCGTGTTGTTGTGTGTGTGTGTGCGTGCGTGCGTGTGTGTGTGTGCATGTGTGTGTGCGTGTGTGTGCGTGTTGTTGTTGTTGTGTGTGCGTGTGTTTGCATTCAGTCCTGGACACAAACGACCGGTACCTGCGCAAAGTGACCGTCGGGCAGTCTCCTACCGAGAAAGGGCACTCAAGAGAGGTGCGTGTGTTAAGGCTATATGGGGGATCTTTGTCTTTGTGTTGCGTGTGCAGCAACTGATGGGGAGTGGTGGTGCAGTGGTTAGCACTACCAACCCGCTCAAACCCGAGTTTGATTCTCACTTACGGCCAACACCGGTGACGATTATCTGAACCGGTTCTCTGGGCCTCCGCTAGGTCTACTTAGCCTGAAATTAATATCTCGCGGAGACAAAGTGTGTGGTGGTAGTGGTGTATGTGGTGGTAGTGATGGGTGGTGGTAGTGGTGTGTGGTGGTAGTGATGTATGTGGTGGTAGTGGTGTGTGCGGAGTGCCGGGCGGCTAGAACACAGCAAGTTGGCACAGTAGGGGGCACAGGTTGTACATCGGCTACTCATCTCAGTGAACCCATGGCAGCTGCTGGGTCTGTCCCATGACCTCCTGCCATCGGGCATTCGACACTTCACGTGGCCTCAAAGTGAATTTATCCTGGCACAAGCACCGTGGTGTAGTCACCGCCACTTAGCGGTGAACGACGGTTGTTGTTGTTCTTGCTGTGTGTGGGAGTACCGGTCTTTGTGGCGGTGTACGTGTTGATTGCAGCGCGAGCGGTAGTGTAGCGGTCAGCGCAACTTGCTATCGAACCCGGCGACCCGAGTTCGATTCCCGCTCGCGGCCAACACCGGTGACGTTATTTGAACCGGTCAGCCCATGGCACCTGCTGACCTCCTGCCAGCGGCGAGAGCCTCCGACACGTCGCGTGGCTCTCGGCCGCTCGTCGTAACTCGGAGCGGAACGCGACGACCCCTTGACCCCCCCCCCCCAACCCCGCGTGCCGCGCCGCAGACCCAGTTCGACATTGCGGTGGCGAGCGAGATCATGGCGATCCTGGCCCTCGCCGGCAGCCTGGGCGACATGCGCGAGCGCCTGGCGCGCATGGTGGTGGCGACGAGCCGCAGCGGGGAGCCCGTCACCGCGGAGGACCTGGTGCGACGACGCAATCGCGGCGACCCTGCGCGGTGACTAACACGGCAACTAACACGGCGACTAACGCGGCGACTAACGCGGCGACTAACGCAGCAACTAACGTGGCAACTCACACGGTAACTAACACGGTAACTAACACGGCAACTCACACGGCAACTCACACGGCAACTAACACGGCAACTAACATGGCAACTCACACGGCAACTAACACGGCGACTAACGCGGTGACTAACACGGCAACTAACATGGAGACTAACACGGCAACTAACACGGCAACTAACACGGCAACTAACGCGGCAACTCGTACAGGGACTCACGCTGCAACTAACAACAGTTGCTGCTGCTGCTGCTTCACCGGCAATGGAGGCACGACACCCGGCAGAGCCACAGACGGCGCCGCCTTCCCGCTCGTCATGGCAATGTGGAATTCTCACTTGGGGGATGGGAAGGGGGGTGGGGTCAGGGGGAGCACACGAGCCAATCAAACATGAGCAGTCCCCTGAACCCCAAATAGCCAACGATTCAATCATTCGCGAGTACTCGCCCTGACCAACTAGCCAATCGGATGCAAGTACTCGCCCTTTCTCGAGCCCTGACCAACTAGCCAATCAGACGCGAGTACTCGCCCTATCTCTAGCCCTGACCAACTAGCCAATCAGATGCAAGTACTCGCCCTATCTCTAGCCCTGACCAACTAGCCAATCGGATGCAAGTACTCGCCCTATCTCTAGCCCTGACCAACTAGCCAATCGGATGCAAGTACTCGCCCTATCTCTAGCCCTGACCAACTAGCCAATCGGATGCAAGTACTCGCCCTATCTCTAGCCCTGATCAATTAACCAATCAGGCACGTCCTATCCCCTCGGCTGCAGCTCCTCCGCACGGAAATCGCCGCTTCGTTTTCACTTTACATCCGCGGCGTTGCCTCGCCCCCCACGCCCCCCGCGCCCCCCGCCCTCTTACAGAGTCCCGATAGCCCCCCCCCACACTCGTAGAACGGTGGCGTCGCCTTGACCCTCGCGCTCCGCTTACTGGACACAATCCGTGAAGTAGAGCTTCACAGCTCGTCGGATTCCACCCGTCCGCCTGTGTCACCGCCGCCGCCGCCGCCGTTGTTATTGTTGTTGTTGCAGGGGGTGAGCGGGGCCCTGGCGGTGCTCATGAAGGAGGCCATCAAACCCAACCTCATGCAGACGCTGGAGGTGAGGCCCGCAGAGAAAGGCTCGCCGGGTCCCAGGACAAACGCCGCCTCGTTGGAGACGCAAACAAACACCGCCCCTCCTCATCCTCCTCCTGCCTTTGACATTCCTCCTCGAAGACACTTACAGAACAATCAGGACATCAGCGGGCCGATATGCTACCCACACTACGGACCGCACAGTGAACCCATGGGGGGACATGGAGATATACATAGAGACCCATAGAGATACATAGAGATGGTTAAAGACACAGGCCAGAGCAGTGAGACTGTGGCCATACAACCCACACTACGGACCCCACAGTGAACCCATAGAGACACATGGAGATACACAGACACACGTAGAGATACATAGAGATGATTAAAGACACAGGCACAGTGAACCCATAGAGACACATGGAGATACACAGACACACGTAGAGATACATAGAGATGATTAAAGACACAGGCACAGTGAACCCATAGAGACACATGGAGATACACAGACACACATAGAGATACATAGAGATGATTAAAGACACAGGCACAGTGAACCCATAGAGACACATGGAGATACACAGACACACGTAGAGATACATAGAGATGATTAAAGACACAGGCACAGTGAACCCACTGGGGTCTGTGCTCCTTCAGCAGTGGAGGAGGTGGAGGAAGAGCGACACCAACTCTCTCCTCTGAGAAAACTCGACGAGTTACGTTTGATTAAAAACGTCGCGATGTAGTCTCTGCCGTGCCGGATGTGCGTACAAGGCAAGAGCCTGCTGCTACTGCTGCTGTCTTTGTTGTTGTTCGTTGGGGGGAGTTTTGCGTCTCTTGTCCGACGACGCGCGTCTGCGGCCTCCGCAGGGAAGCCCGGTGTTCGTCCACGCGGGCCCCTTCGCCAACATCGCCCACGGCAACTCCTCGGTGCTGGCCGACAAGATCGCCCTCAAGCTGGTGGGAGAGCAGGGCTTTGTGGGTACGCTCTTAACAACTTCCCTCCTCCGCCCACAACCCTCCTGTAGCCTATAACACCTGCTGACGCACAGTGGTGACCCATCCACGTGCTATCCGGTCTCAACCCCACCTTGGCGTCTGAGATGCGATGGGACCGGGCAGTGCATCCCGAGCGGTTCGGTCTTAGGCCTACAAGCACTAGCCAGGGTCAAAACCTAAACTAAAAATAGATGTTTTTATTTTACCGGTTATGACCAACTGAGCTACATAGCTTTTGCCTATCATCAATTATAGCTCAACGAAGCAGCTCATCATGGTGTGGACATTTCTAGCAGCCAAATACTCTAAACGCCTTGTGATGTTGAGTCTAAATGTGGAAGGAAAAACCGGAGGGCCCGGAGAAAAAACCACGCGACCACGGGGAGAGACACGCAAACTCCAAACACGCAGCAGTCGTCAGGGTCGGGATCGAACCCACGAGGTAGTTAACATCTCCCAGCCACCGTGGCGCCCGTTCCCGTCCGCACCTCGCCGGGCGCTCACGTGCCGGGCGATCGCTCGAGCCGGGGCAGGGGCAGGCGCCGCTCAAACGGGCGACACAAAAAACGCCGATTCGTCGGCCGACACTTGCGTCCGCCACCCTCCTCGTGCCCAGACTCGGTCGGCTCGGTCGGCTCAGCCGGCGGTGTGTGAGGGGCGCGGGGGCCGGGGATGGGGTGTGGGCGTGCGAATGAGTTCACCCCGGTAATTCCTTCCCATTGCCGGCCCCGGCGACGGTCGACCTCGCTTATAGGATCGTCGCTTCCCGTCACACTTTTTTTTTTTTTCCACGGCAGTGACGGAGGCCGGCTTCGGAGCCGACATCGGGCTCGAGAAATTCTTCAACATCAAGTGCCGCCTGTCGGGCCTCTGCCCCGACGCCGTGGTGCTGGTGGTCACCGTGCGGGCCCTCAAGATGCACGGCGGAGGCCCCAAGGTACTCAGCACGGGGTCGCCGCGGTGACCGGCGGAAGAGTTTCATTTTACTGAACGCGTCGATTGGTTAATTCGGTTATTTATTGATCGTGTGCCTAGTTGCCATGGTAACGGTCGCCACTTAACTTTCCTCAGGTGACTGTTGGTGCCCCGCTGCCTAAGGAGTACACGGAGGAGGTACGGTGACAACGAAAAATCCACGGCTCCTCCACACAGAGTCCCGGCGTGTCCCAGACTGCCTGTTTGTCTGACTGTCTGTGTGTGTCAGACTGTTTGGCTGTCTGTGTGTGTCTGTCCGACTGTCTGGCTGTCTGTGAATCTGAATGTTTGTCGAGCTGTCTGTCTGCATGTCTGACTGTCTGTGTCTCTGTCTGGCTGTCTGTGCTTGTCAGACTGTCTGTGTGTGTCTGACTGTCTGTCTGTCTGCATGTCTGACTGACCGTCTGTGTGTCTGTCTGGCTGGCTGTCCGTCTATGTGCCTATCCGTTTGTCCGCCTGCTGTATTTTCGGAGCGACGTTGCTATGAGCATAGTCCAAATTGAGTTCATATTTTCGGTGTTAATCAAAAACAAAAACCTTTAACGCCACGCGATCTTTAACGTCCGCGTTGGCATTTCGACGGCGAGTACACACCGCCACGGTATTAACCGGGGCCGCCTGCGCCGGGGTCCGAACCACGAACGCTCGCGACGAGCGGTGTCACCCCTCCCCGCCCCCCCCGCCCCCCACCCTCACCCCCCACCCCCCCCGCCCCCCACCCTCACCCCCGCCGCCCCCACCGCGATGCGCTGGCTCTGTCCGCAGGGCCTGGATCTGCTCGAGCGTGGATGCGCCAACCTCGTCAAGCACCTGCAGATCGCTCAGCTGTTCGGAGTGCCAGTGGTCGTCGCCATCAACGAGTTCACGTGAGCGCACAGGCGGCATGGCGTGTGGGTGTCTACGTGTGTGGGTGTGCGTGTCTACGCGTGTGGGTGTCTGTGTGGGTGTCTACGTGTGTGTGGGTGTCTACGCGTGTGCGCATGTGTGGCCACCCACCCCCTCATGTGCCACAGTGCCGGCCTTCCCAGGTGCCGCTACTCGCTACTAACGCTACTAACGCTACTAACGCGTGCGACCTCCGCCTGTGCGCGAGCGTGTGCAGCACGGACACGCCGCGCGAGACCGCCCTGCTCGTGTCCGCGGCCCTGCGCGCCGGCGCCGCGGCCGCGCTGCGCTGTGCCGCGTGGCGCGCCGGCGGGGAGGGCGCGGCGGCCCTGGCCCAGGCCGTGGTGGAGGCGGCGCAGCGGCCGCGGGGCCGCCCCCGCCTGCTCTACGACCTGCAGGTGACGCGAAGGCAAAGGTCGCCCCCCCCCGTGCGTAGCCTCTAGCGGAGCGTCGGGGCAAGTGCCGTTCGTGGCGAGTAGCGGTGCACGCGATGGGGTTGGTGGACCGCCTTTGTCTCCCCGGCGCCGATGTTTAACCCACCGCGCCAAGTACTCGCGCGCACACGTGTGTATACGCACACCTAAACGCACGTACACGTACTAAGACAGAGCTACCCCGTGTAGCCTCAGCCGACTGTTGGGGAAAGTGCTCTTAGCGATCAGTTATGGAGGCCGGCATGGCACACGAGGGGGTGAGGGTGGCCAGCACCACCCACGGCCGCCTTTGTCTTTCTCGTGACGATGTTTACACACCGCACATATGCACACTTGCGCCATCGCACGCTACGTAGCACGGTTGGCTACGTAGGGTAAGAAAGAAGTTCAACATGCATACATAATCGTCTGTGGCTGAGTCGACACGCACACACATCGTGACGTTCCGTCTGGCCTGGCGCAGCTGCCCGTGGAGGAGAAGATCCGCGTCATCGCACAGAAGGTGTACGGCGCAGACGACATCTGCCTCTCGGAGGAGGCTCGCAGGAAGATCGACCTCTACACCAAGCAGGTAGGGCATGGCTGGCGTGCGTGTTCACTGTGTGTACAGCTGGTGGGCTAGCGTGTTCACTGTGTGCACAGCTGGTGTGCTAGCGTGTGCACCGTGTGTACAGCTGGTGGGCTAGCATGTTCACTGTGTGTACAGCTGGTGGGCTAGCATGTGCACCGTGTGTACAGCTGGTGGGCTAGCGTGTGCACTGTGTGTACAGCTGGTGTGCTAGCGTGTGCACTGTGTGTACAGCTGGTGGGCTAGCGTGTGCACCGTGTGTACAGCTGGTGTGCTAGCGTGTTCACTGTGTGTACAGCTGGTGGGCTAGCGTGTTCACTGTGTGTACAGCTGGTGGGCTAGCGTGTTCACTGTGTGTACAGCTGGTGGGCTAGCGTGTGCACCGTGTGTACAGCTGGTGGGCTAGCGTGTTCACTGTGTGTACAGCTGGTGGGCTAGCGTGTTCACCGTGTGTACAGCTGGTGGGCTAGCGTGTTCACTGTGTGTACAGCTGGTGGGCTAGCGTGTTCACCGTGTGTGCAGCTGGTGTGCTAGCGTGTGCACTGTGTGTACAGCTGGTGGGCTAGCGTGTTCACTGTGTGTACAGCTGGTGGGCTAGCGTGTGCACTGTGTGTACATCTGGTGGGCTTGCGTGTTCACTGTGTGTACAGCTGGTGGGCTAGCGTGTGCACTGTGTGTACAGCTGGTGGGCTAGCGTGTTCACTGTGTGTACAGCTGGTGGGCTAGCGTGTGCACTGTGTGTACAGCTGGTGGGCTAGCGTGTTCACTGTGTGCACAGCTGGTGGGCTAGCGTGTTCACTGTGTGTACAGCTGGTGGGCTAGCGTGTGCACTGTGTGTACAGCTGGTGGGCTAGCGTGTGCACTGTGTGTACAGCTGGTGGGCTAGCGTGTTCACTGTGTGTACAGCTGGTGGGCTAGCGTGTTCACTGTGTGCACAGCTGGTGGGCTAGCGTGTGCACTGTGTGTACAGCTGGTGTGCTAGCGTGTGCACTGTGTGTACAGCTGGTGTGCTAGCGTGTGTACTGTGTGTACAGCTGGTGTGCTAGCGTGTGTACTGTGTGTACAGCTGGTGGGCTAGCGTGTTCACTGTGTGTACAGCTGGTGGGCTAGCGTGTTCACTGTGTGTACAGCTGGTGGGCTAGCGTGTTCACTGTGTGTACAGCTGGTGGGCTAGCGTGTTCACTGTGTGTACAGCTGGTGGGCTAGCGTGTGCACTGTGTGTACAGCTGGTGGGCTAGCGTATGCACTGTGTGTACAGCTGGTGGGCTAGCGTGTGCACTGTGTGTACAGCTGGTGGGCTAGCGTGTTCACTGTGTGTACAGCTGGTGGGCTAGCGTGTGCACTGTGTGTACAGCTGGTGGGCTAGCGTGTGCACTGTGTGTACAGCTGGTGTGCTAGCGTGTGTACTGTGTGTACAGCTGGTGGGCTAGCGTGTACACTGTGTGTACAGCTGGTGGGCTAGCGTGTGCACTGTGTGTACAGCTGGTGGGCTAGCGTGTGCACTGTGTGTACAGCTGGTGGGCTAGCGTGTGCACTGTGTGTACAGCTGGTGGGCTAGCGTGTGCACTGTGTGTACAGCTGGTGTGCTAGCGTGTTCACTGTGTGTACAGCTGGTGGGCTAGCGTGTTCACTGTGTGTACAGCTGGTGGGCTAGCGTGTTCACTGTGTGTACAGCTGGTGGGCTAGCGTGTTCACTGTGTGTACAGCTGGTGGGCTAGCGTGTTCACTGTGTGTACAGCTGGTGGGCTAGCGTGTTCACTGTGTGTACAGCTGGTGGGCTAGCGTGTTCACTGTGTGTACAGCTGGTGTGCTAGCGTGTTCACTGTGTGTACAGCTGGTGTGCTAGCGTGTACACTGTGTGTACAGCTGGTGTGCTAGCGTGTACACTGTGTGTACAGCTGGTGTGCTAGCGTGTACACTGTGTGTACAGCTGGTGTGCTAGCGTGTACACTGTGTGTACAGCTGGTGGGCTAGCGTGTACACTGTGTGTACAGCTGGTGGGCTAGCGTGTACACTGTGTGTACAGCTGGTGTGCTAGCGTGTACACTGTGTGTACAGCTGGTGTGCTAGCGTGTACACTGTGTGTACAGCTGGTGTGCTAGCGTGTACACTGTGTGTACAGCTGGTGTGCTAGCGTGTACACTGTGTGTACAGCTGGTGTGCTAGCGTGTACACTGTGTGTACAGCTGGTGGGCTAGCGTGTTCACTGTGTGTACAGCTGGTGGGCTAGCGTGTACACTGTGTGTACAGCTGGTGGGCTAGCATGTGCACTGTGTGTACAGCTGATGTGCTAGCGTGTTCACTGTGTGTACAGCTGGTGGGCTAGCGTGTACACTGTGTGTACAGCTGGTGGGCTAGCGTGTTCACTGTGTGTACAGCTGGTGGGCTAGCATGTGCACTGTGTGTACAGCTGGTGGGCTAGCGTGTGTACTGTGTGTACAGCTGGTGGGCTAGCGTGTGTACTGTGTGTACAGCTGGTGGGCTAGCGTGTACACTGTGTGTACAGCTGGTGTGCTAGCGTGTACACTGTGTGTACAGCTGGTGTGCTAGCGTGTACACTGTGTGTACAGCTGGTGAGCTAGCGTGTACACTGTGTGTACAGCTGGTGGGCTAGCGTGTTCACTGTGTGTACAGCTGGTGTGCTAGCGTGTACACTGTGTGTACAGCTGGTGGGCTAGCGTGTACACTGTGTGTACAGCTGGTGTGCTAGCGTGTTCACTGTGTACAGCTGGTGAGCTAGCGTGTTCACTGTGTGTACAGCTGGTGGGCTAGCGTGTTCACTGTGTGTACAGCTGGTGGGCTAGCGTGTTCACTGTGTGTACAGCTGGTGTGCTAGCGTGTTCACTGTGTGTACAGCTGGTGGGCTAGCGTGTTCACTGTGTGTACAGCTGGTGGGCTAGCGTGTTCACTGTGTGTACAGCTGGTGTGCTAGCGTGTTCACTGTGTGTACAGCTGGTGGGCTAGCGTGTGCAAACGCCTGTTGGTAACCATCACAGAGCCCATGCCCTTGGATGATTTTTCTTCCCTGTTTTTAATCTGCGCGAGTCTCCTTGTCAGCGTGCGTTGCGGGAGTGAAGCGGCAGTGGAGGAGTTCGCGCGCTGCACGGCGAACCCGGCGACCCGAGTTCGATTCCCGCTCACGGCCAACACCAGTGACGATTATCTGAACCGGTCCTGGGCATCCCCTAGGTCGACTCGGCCTCAAATGAGTACCCTGCACGGTGTGCGAACGTCGCCACCCGGGGAGACAAAGGCCGCCGGGCGCGGTGCTGGCCGCCCTCGTGCGCCATGCCGGCCTTCGCAGGCGCGACTCTAACGGCACTTGCCCCTACAAGTCTGTTAAGGCTACACGTGTGATCTTCGTCTTTGTGTTTCCCCAGGGCTTTGCCGAGCTGCCCATCTGCATGGCCAAGACGCACCTGTCGCTGTCTCACCGGCCCGAGCTGAAGGGCGTCCCCAAGGGGTTCGTGCTGCCCATCAGCGACGTGCGAGCCAGCGTGGGGGCCGGCTTCCTCTACCCGCTCGTCGGCACCGTGAGGGCGCGCGCGCAACACGTGTTCATGCACACACATACACGTATACACGTGTTCACACAGACACGTATACACGTGGTCATGCACACACACGTATACACGTGTTCATGCACACACCCACACACACGTATACACGTGTTCATGCACACACACGTATACACATGTCCATGCACACACATGTGCACGTGTTCATTCATGGACACACATACACATGTTCATGCACACACACACACGTATACACATGTTCATGCACACACACGTCTCCACGTGTTCATGCACACACATACACGTGTTCATGTACACACATACACGTGTTCATGCACACACACGTTTACAAGCACACACGGACGTGTTCACGCGCGCGCACACACATACGCACACACACACACAAACGTGTTCACACACACGTGTTCACGCACACATACACACACACGCAGACACGCGCTCACAAAAACAAAAGACAAATATCCACCTTATAGCCTTGGCAGACTATCGCGGCAGACTGAGCGCCTCTGAAGGACGAGGGGGTGGGTGGCCAACACCACGCAAGGCCCCAACAGTCTGTTGAGGCGAAACGGCGGATCTTTGTCTGTGTGTATCCGTGTGCAATGGGGAGCGGAGGCACAGTGGTTAGCGCGCTGCACTACGAACCCGATTCCTGCTCACGACCAACATCAGTGACGATTATCTGAACCGGTCCTGGGCCTCCCCTAGGTCGACTCAGCCTCAGATTAGTACCTGGTGCGGTGTGTAAACATTGCCACTAGGGAGACAAAAGCGGCCGAGCGTAGTGCTGGCCGATCATAGGCGCTCGCTAACAGCACTTGCCCCTACAGTCTGTTCAGGCTACACGGGGGATCTTTGTCTTTGGTGATGCTGGTGGTGGTGATGATGATGATTGTTGTCTGTGTGTGTGTTGTGCAGATGACCACCATGCCTGGGCTGCCGGTGAGGCCATGCTTCTACGACATCGACCTCGACCCGGACACGGAGGAGATCCGCGGCATTTTCTAACTGCACCCGTCATGGCCGACGGCACCACGTGACACCACGTGACACCCCACGTGACGCCACGTGACACCACGTGACACCCTGCGTGCGACCCGTGGGACCGTCGCCGGCGGTTCCGTGCGTCGTTATCGATTCGGTTTTCACGTCGTTTGAATTTGTCTGCCTGGTTTGTTTTGTCCGACTCGTTTTTAATATCCCGTCTCATTGGTGTGGTCCATTCCATTTGCTCTACCTCGTTAGCACCGTCTCATCTGCGTTGTCTCCAGTTCCCCGTCTCGTCTGCACCGTGTGTCTCCTGCCAGGTCCACATTGTGCGTGTTGCGTTATTCTGCCGGCAAATTCCCCCCCCCCCCCCCCACGTTTACCAGCGCGGGGGGGGGGGCCGCACGGCGTCGCCGTCAACGCCGACGGAGCCTGAGGCAGCACGTCGGACCCCCCCCACCCACCCCCCCACCCACCCCCCACCCACCCCCCCACCCACCCTGATTGTCGCCGTTCGGAATTCAGCGGCCGCCTCGGTGACCACCGCGGTGGTGCGATAACCACGACGATAACCACGAAGATAACCAGAACGATAACCACGACACCGCCACGCACCGTCTCCTTCACGCTGAGCGTCGTCCGCAGGGACCAGGCCCGGTTGGCACTGCGCGCACGGAAATCGTCGCCCCCCCCCCCCCCCCGTCAGTCGTCCAAACACGACTCACCCCGCTGCCTTGAGTTCTCACCACCTGGCTGAACAAAACAAACTCGCAACACGTCGTCGCTTCCTCACTCGACCCTCGCCCGCTCGAACCTCGCCCACTCGACCTCGCTCGCTTGAACCTCGCTCGCTTGAACCTCGCTCGCTTGACCCTCGCTCGACCCCCCGCCAGACTCGGCGTTCCCCACGCACGGCCGCCCGGCTCTGAGCCGGACCCCACCCCCCACCCGTGCCGCTCTCACTCTCATCCCCGGATCATTCACAAGACCGTCGAAACAAACACGGCCCCGCTGTTAATTGTCGTGTTGATGCACCACAGCACGGCCGGGCACATTCACTCTGCGGTGTGTCGAGTTTTGTGTCCAACTCGGACCCACATCTCTCGGAGCGCTCCTTGCCGATGAACATCTGGGCATTTCCCCAGTAGTGTTTCAAGCGGAGCCTGACTGCTGATGAGACACCGAATGTCGAAACCGGTCGAGGTCTCTGCTCGTGTTGAACCGACGCTGTTGTAATAAACCAAAATCACTCCCAGAAGGAAAGGCCGATGGGAAGTGCAAAATAATAATGCTTTTGATTTTGGTGTTCCTGCGTTATTTACGAATGTGTTAAAGTTTATATGTATAACTTCATTGTGCTTGTGCACCGCTGCCAACGCAACATCAACACCTTGTTAAAGACAACGCCGAAGAGCCCTGGGTTTGGTCGTGCACGAAGCTGCTCGTGGTCCATCCCAAGCCGCATCCACCGCACGAACCACGGCAGTCGATGTGGAACAGTGAAACTCTGCAGCAGTAGCGGTGCGACCATGGCCATCATCCAGAGCAGCAGAGGCCGTGCACAGCGGGGGATGACGCGATGCCCCATCCACGACAAACAGCAGCAGAAGATGCTGGTTAGGAGGTGCGGTGGCTGATAATTTAGTTTGATACAAACATTTTTTTCGTGGGGGGGTACGGGTGGGGTGGGGGGTACGGGTGGGGTGGGTGGGTACGGGTGGGGTGGGTGGGTACGGGTGGCGTGGGTACGGGTGGGGTGGGGTACGGGTCGAGTGGGGGGGTACGGGTGGGGGGGTACGGGTGGGGGGGTACGGGTGGGATGGGTGGGTACGGGTGGGGTGGGTACGGTACGGGTGGGGTACGGGTCGGGTGGGGTGGGGTACGGGTCGAGTCGGGGGGGTACGGGTGGGGTGGGGGGGTACGGGTGGAGTGGGGGGGTACGGGTGGTGGGTCGTCTTCAGCTGTCCAGGTCACAGGTGAAACATCACCCCCGACCCTGCTCCGTGCCGAGTCTTGTTGTTGGGGGAGGGGTGATGTAGTCTGTGATGAGTACGGTTGGCTCACGTACGGTGCTAAAGAAGTTCAACAGCACAAGCAGAACTCTGCACCGGTTTTGACATTCGGTCTCTCATCAGCAGTGCCAGTCAGGCTTCGTCCCCCCTTCAAAGCCACTGAGTCTTTGTCGTGTTCTCATTACTCGTGCACCACTGACAACGCAGCAGCATCATTGCCCGAAACGTCGCCTATTATTTAGATTTGCCCTTTAAGGTCACATTGTGATTATTGTCGTGTCAAGCTCTGACGTCATCGTGGTCGCGAGCCCCCCCCCCCTCAAAAAAAACCCCACCCCTCCATTTCCCCCCACCCCAATCCCCCCCCAATCCCCCCCCCCCGCAATCCCCCCCCCCCCCCGCAATCCCCCCCACCCCCAATCCCCCCCACCCCAATCCCCCCCCACCCCATCTCCCGCCCCCTACGCCCCGCCCCTCCCCCCAGCTTCCGCGCCCCGCCCCCTACGCCCCACCCCTCCCCCCAGCTTCTGCGCCCCGCCCCCTACGCCCCGCCCCTCCCCCCAGCTTCTGCGCCTCGCCCCCTACGCCCCGCCCCTCCCCCCAGCTTCTGCGCCCCGCCCCCTACGCCCCGCCCCTCCCCCCAGCTTCTGCGCCCCGCCCCCTACGCCCCGCCCCTCCCCCCAGCTTCTGCGCCCCGCCCCCTACGCCCCGCCCCGCCCCCCAGCTTCCGCGCCCCGCCCCCTACGCCCCGCCCCTCCCCCAGCTTCCGCGCCCCGCCCCCTACGCCCCGCCCCGCCCCCCAGCTTCTGCGCCCCGCCCCCTACGCCCCGCCCCTCCCCCCAGCTTCCGCGCCCCGCCCCCTACGCCCCGCCCCGCCCCCCAGCTTCTGCGCCCCGCCCCCTACGCCCCGCCCCTCCCCCCAGCTTCCGCGCCCCGCCCCCTACGCCCCGCCCCGCCCCCCAGCTTCTGCGCCCCGCCCCCTACGCCCCGCCCCTCCCCCCAGCTTCCGCGCCCCGCCCCCCAGCGCGGCGAAGGAGACTTCGGGGTCGCAGCGCCACGCGGGGACGCCCCGAGCAGGTCACTCACTCCACTGCGGCGTGGCACACTCCTCGTGGTAGAACACAGACACATCACACTCTATAGATACATCACACTACACAGATACATTTGTAAGGTCTATTATATATAGATAAGTTATATAGATCGTTACTTCATCCGGAGGCCGCTCGACTCCGATCGCCACATTGCACGCACGTGTGGGTTCGCGAGTCGCGGGGGTCGAGAGCGGGGCAGCATAGGAGTACGGTACAACCGTCGGCCGTGGCTGCTCTGACTGCTGCCCTCCCGTGCCGGAGGCTGCAGGGCAGCCCCGCAGCGAGCGAGGCAGGGAAGGGGGGGGGGGCAGGGAAGGAGGGGGGCAGGGAAGGGGGGGGGGGCAAGGAAGGGGGGGGGTGTTGCCTGCGTCTCGCTGTCGGTGCGGGGTCGTTGGGCGACGTAGGGTGCGAAAAAAGTTCGACTCGCCACCGACGAGCCCGCACGGGACTTCACACAGGACGCTGACAAGGCGACGGAGCTCAGACGAACCACCTCTTACATAGTCCACCTCTTACATAGTCCACCTCTTACATAGTCCACCTCTTACATAGTTCACCTCTTACATAGTCCACCTCTTACATAGTCCACCTCTTACATCGTCCACCTCCTGCTGCTCTTTCTGCTGCTGCTGCTGAAATCTGCGCAGGCTCCGTGCAGGCCCCATAGGCCGTGATGTACACAATGTGACGTAGTCTGTGACGTAGCCTCTGTCACGTAGCCTCTGTGACGTAGACTCTGTGATGTAGTCTCTGTGCTATAGACCGCTATGAACTGTAATGGAGTTCTAGGCTGTGCTATAGACTGGTTTAGAGCTCTCGACTGTGCTGTGGCCTCTCCCACACCGACTGGTCTGGAGCTGCTGTCCCTCGCAGTAGCCTCAGTCTCACGTGGGACAGAAACCTCAATCCGCTCCCGGTCCTGGGGGTCTGGTGGCGTGGCTGGGAGCGGCACAGCCACGGCACAGCCACGGCACAGCCACGGCACAGCCACGGCACAGCCACGGCACAGCCACGGCACAGCCACGGCACAGCCACGGCACAGCCACGGCACAGCCACGGCACAGCCACGGCACAGCCACGGCACAGCCACGGCACAGCCACGGCACAGCCACGGCCGCCGGCTTGCCGAGTGCCATGCTTCGAAACGGGCGGCAAGGAGAGGTGGCTCGGAGGGTTGACAATGGCCGTGTGGTAGACACTGCCCACACTGCTCACGTCTGGGGCCAGGATGTGTCTCCTCAAGGGTCTAATATGTGGATGCCACGGTGGCGAGATGTGAGCTATCTCACCTGCTTTACAGGAGATTCTCGCTTTATTTCTTGAGTTTCAGCCACACCTTTTATCAACGGGTTCTCAAGTTTAGCGAGCTGGTGGGCTTTGCCCGATCACCAAGCTCGCACTGCTGAGATTCTGGTTTTGAGCACCGGTTCTATGTCTCTCTGTTTCTTTCACTCGTGATGGCCGTGTCAGAGACGCTGAGCCACCATGGTTGAGAAGTGAGATCCTGGGTCTGGGTTTCGCTGATATTGGCCGTGCCAGATGGGACTCAAGCTGGGCAGTAACAACTCACGATGACGTGAGCGGTTCCCGCATTCCGTCAGGCACTGTTGCGATTGTTGACGGTTGCCCTCTGCGCGTGCGTGCAGGTTCTCGTCGCTGCCATGGCATTCCGCGACGCGTGGAAGCGGTACCGCGTGCTCATCGTGATGGGCGCTGGCCTCGTGTCAGTCCACTTCGGCTGGTACCGTCTGCAGGACAACCCCGCGTTCCGGGGGTACGGCGTCAAGGACGGCCCGCAGCCACGCGGCCTCACAGAGCACCCGAGCGGTGTGGGCGGCCTGCCCTCGGCGAAGCCGTCCACCTAGCGGAGGCGGCAGAGCGACGTCCACCCGACGTCCACCCGCGTCGGTACGGCAACCGACACCGCCCACGGTGCGCCCCAGCTCGGAAGCTGAGCAGGGGTGCCACGGTTCTGAGATGTTAACTACCTCGCCTGGTATACAGGAGAAGGTCGTGGGTTCGATCCTGACGCTTGCTGTATATTTGGAGTTTGTGTGTTCTCCCTGTGGTCGTGTGGATTTTCTCCGGGTCCTCTGGTTTTTCCCTCCATATAGACTCAACATCATGCGTTTCGAGTGTTTGGCAGCTAGAAATTTACACGTGACGATAATCCACTACTTTGTTGAGCTAGAATGAGTGATAGCTCAGTTGGCCTTACCCATTAAAATAAAACAGAAATTAGTTTAGGTTTTGACCCTGGTTAGTGCTTGTAGGCCTAAGACCGAACCGCTCGGGATGCACTGCCCGGTCCCATCGCCTCTCAGACGCCAAGGTGGAGTTGAGACCGGGTGGTGCGTGGATGGGTCACCACTGTGCGTCAGCAGGTGTTATAGGCTACGGGGCTGAGGGGTTGTGGGCAGCAGAGGGCAGTGCACCTGCTTAATTTTCTGTGATCCCCCATCTTCAACACGCAATGACCGGCATGGTGAAGTATGGTCAAATAACCCCCACGACCCATAAGTAGATTGACAAACAGTCTCTTAAGCGTCCGTGGTGGTTTTCAGATGTTTCATCAGCCAAGCAGTCCCCTTGCCTTGCCTAGTCCGAGTGCCATGCTGCCTGGGCCAGGGTGCACCGGGAGGAGGGGAGGGCATGGGTCGGGCCTCCTGGGTCTGTGCCTTATCGGATGAGGCGCAGGCCACGTTCAAATCTAATGGTTCTCTTTTAACGTACGCATGCACGTAACCAGGGGATTAAATCCTTCAAGACACATGAAGCAGCATTGCTTTCCTTTGCAAGGGCGACTTGGGGTCTTTCTCGAGTGCAACTGTGTGGGAAAACAAAAGCGACAACGTTCCGTTGTTTTTAACACGGGGCGTTAAATGGCATTTGCAGAATAAGAACGCAATAGAGTTAAGACGCGGGAAATGTTCGCCGCGTAACGTTATCTCTGGGCAAGCAACAGCCAGCGGAGCGGAGCGTGCGTGTGGCTGCAGAGGAACAGCATGGTGGTGGGGGGCGAGCGGGAACCCTCTCCAGTATCCCGTAGAGGTCTCGACTGTGCTGTGGCCTCTCCCACACCAACTGGTCTGGAGCTGCTGTCCCTCGTAGCAGCCTCAGTATTCCTCACGTGGGACAGAAACCTCAAGCCGCTCCCGGTGCAGTGGCGATGCCGGCCCTGGGGGTCTGGTGGCGTGGCCGGGAGCGGCACATCCGCGGCGGTGCTGCCCAGCTGGCACAGCCACCCGGCTCCGAGACGGGCGGTAGGAAGAGGTCGCGGCAGGTGGCTCCGAGGGTGTCACAGTGGCTGTGTGGTAGAAACTGTGTCGGCACTACTGACATCCTCATTATTAAGCCTGGGGTCATGATTTGACCCCAGGCCTAATATATCTCGGAGGGTTCATGATGGCCAGGGGTCGGCAACTTGCGGCGGCTCGTTGGCTTAGTCCCCTTGCGGGCAGCCGTTTTATTTACTTAAATCTTACACGTAATTTACCGCGAAGGTGATTGATGAAATATGGCAGGAAATGGGTCGCTATGCAATGTCTTCGTGACGTCAAACTGTGTTCTTGTTAAAGAATAACGAAGGGGGGGGGGCACAACTAAATAGACGCGGTTTATTCCATCGTCTGTTTAAGTCAGAATGTGTGTTGTCGTCACCTGCTGTGTACCCGCTGCTGTGTTTGTGTACAAGTCGCTCTCTCTATGCGCGGTGCTGCGGCTCTCCAACTATTTTGGTCAAAGACAAAAAACAAGAAAATGCCTCCTTTGAAAGGCTGCCGGACCCCTCCTCGTGACAATCGAGCTGGCTCCGCTGAGATCCGAGGTTCGAATCTGGGTCTCAGCCGCCCGTGATTAAACGCCGGGGGCTCTCTTGCGTGCAGCGCCCAGGGATGATCTCAGTCAGCGATGGCTTTGGGTGGCATGAACCGGTGGGCTGGGGTGGCTCCGGGTGTTCCTTGCGGCCGTAGCCACTCGTGTAACCAATGCTGGACATTTACTTTTGTTTGTTATTTCGCTATTTATTGTTTGCGCTCTACTACCGTCTTGTCCTGTGTGCCTGTACACTTCTGGCCCCGGTGTTAACTTGCGTTCCCCGTTGCACAGAGGGGCTTTGAAGCGCGCCCGAGGGTCGTGGTGGCGGTGGTGAGGAAAAACGTGGAGCGGAGCGACCCGAGGGGGAACTGGAGCGGGGAGCTGTCGGCAAAACCTGGACTGCTGTAGCGCAGGAGGGAAGGCTCGGAGCGGCGTTCATCTTGCGGCGGACCAGGCGGTGGAGAGGATGTGGAGACGTGACGCTCCCACACAAGTGGGGACGCCTCTCCGGGTTAAGACTTTTGTTGTTTCAACCGGAAACAATCTGCGCTGCAACACTGCGTACTCGTGGGCTCTCCGTGGCTGGCTTTTTCATGACTTTGGGGTGACATTCTTGTAAAGGCTTCCTAAACGTTGTTTTGATGCCATCTAAAGTAATCCAGCCGTGTTGACTTGTTGGCCTATAACAAGGCTGCGCGCACTACAGCGGCGGTATGGTGATGTTACGTGGCGTGCAAGGTATGATGGGAAGACTAATTCTATTTATTGGTCGCACTCGCACCTTTTGCCATCTACAAATCGCCTTTTGCGTGTACTATTATCACTTTTCCGACGTTGGATTATAAAGATGTGGTTTATATTGGGTTGCAGCCGCCCTTTTAAAGCATCCAGAAACAAATATTCGTGGGTGTTGGTCATTTTTTTTTATATTTGCTCTATGATATTTTGAGGGATTGGCACAGAAACTGAAAAATATAGGTTGGTGAATTTCCAAATCTGCGGTCGTGTTTGGATTCCAGTCCCCTTTCCAACCTCTCGACATTGTTGTTGGCCGAGGTTCAAAGAAAGTTCACCGTTTCTAACCCCCACTTTCTTGGCCCATGGTGAAACATGTTGACTTTCAGACTGTTGTTCCAGATATAACCAATAAACTTGACTTCAGTCAACTCCTGATTATCCGTGGTGATTGGTGGGGGGCATGGTTAAAATAAAAAAAACAGATAATGGAAACCATGTCAATGAGGCTGTACAATAAACTCGTCGTGCCCAGAAGCCAGCAGTTGGAATTGCAACAAAGATTTAGTTTCTACTCAATCCGTATCCATACGAAAAAAGTATAAGCCAACATGTAGCAGCTGGCTCCCTTCGTTATGAACTATTTAATTAACTTTTATTTTACCGGGTAAAACCCACCACTATATAGCTCTTTTTCAGAAGCGACCTGGTCACATCGGAGCTCAACAAAGTGGCTCATGTGGAAATTTATAGCAGCCAAATAATCGAAATGCACGTTTCTAAATGTAGAGTGAAAAACCGGAGGTCGCGGAGAAGAATCCACGCAACCACGGGTCAAACATGCAAACTCCAAATATACATGCGTCGGGGTCGGCATCGAACCCTCTCGACCTCCTGTATACCAGGCAAGGTGGTTAATATCTTGCCACTCTGGTGCTGGGATAACGCGGATTCCAGCCGAGTGGGAAGACAGGCACCAGCGTGGTCGGTTCCGTTATTGTGATGACGTTTGTTCACTCATGAGGGCCTCACCGAGTCTCAACATTCAGGGATGTCAACTCTCGGATTACCTCGGGAAATGGGGAGGGGGGTGCAGAGGTAGGCACTAAATCATCAACCCTTGAGTGAAGAGCAGATCATACGATTGGCGTGGGTGTACAGTATTTATTGGCAAGCATGAATAGAGTTCAATGCAGAATGTAACGATACACCATGCGGACACGTTATAAAACCACAAGGTGAAACGATCCATGAAAAAACAATCATTCTGGAAGGGGCGTCGTGAAAAGATGACAATTCGGATTTGTCTTGAGAATCCCTAACACACTCGTGGAGTGCACAAGCAACGAGTTCCAGTCTTAAGAGTTCATGAAAAAGCTCCCCACACGTGGAGTGAAACTTCACTTCCTGAAGAAGCTCCCGGCACGTGCAGCGAAACGTCGGACTTCAATCCGAAGGTCAGGCGGCACAGCCTGCAAACGCTTCGGGCAGTGCTGCAAAAACAACCTACGCAGTCGCCTTTGCAATAGCAACTAACATTTGTGGGGCGCATTAAATCCGTAGATCCCAAGCGAGTCACAGATCCGAGTGGGATTGGCCGTGGCGGGGACGGAGCAAGGCCCTCACAGAATGTCCCGGTGCCCCGTCTCCGTCAGCATGGCCTCCAGCGCGAGCTTTGCGGCGTCGGTGACGTACGGCTGGTGCAGCCACGCCGACAGGTAGACCATGGAGAGGCTGGGCGACGGGGCATGCGCCATCTCCGCCACCAGCACGCGCCTCAGCCGCAGCTCCTCGCTGTACTGCGCCTGCAGCTGGGCCGACACCTCGTCTGTGTCCACAGCAGAGGTCGCAAACGGGTTTTGATTCCTTACCCGTACCCGGTCGCAAACGGGTACCCGTATCCTACCCGGCTACCGGCCGGGTATCGGGTAGGGTACGGGTACCCGATTGCGACCTCTGGGATGAAGCCATGTTGCAGGCGCGGGTGGGTTGATTCTAGGAACTTGAATTGTGAGAAGAGACAAGACGTTGGAAAATGAGTGACAAACGGTGACTCACCAGTGACTCACGGCCTACTCGTACCCAGCCGCACCAGGGTCGCAAACGGGTACCCGTACCCGGCTGGGTACGGGTAGCCGGGTATCGGGTAGGGTACGGGTATCGGGTACCCGATTGCGACCTCTGGTCCACAGCGCGGAGTGCGCCAGACAGAGGGGGGGGGGGGGGGGGGGGGGGGCGGGTAAACAAACGCGTAAGTGGTCACGACTTTGAGGTCGCGATTCGATGCTCGAGTCCACCCTTGTTTTGTTAACCCTGTCCTGCTCGTCTTGTGCCTATGACAAAATTGGCCGGAGTGCACCCAATCTCATCACACATTGGAAGCCAAGCAAGGACTGAGCCTGGATAGTGCTTGGATGGGCGCGGGAGAGGGGGGTAAGGGGGAGGAAGAACGGGAGAAGAGGACTGGGGGGGGAGAGGGAGGGGGACTCGGGGGGGAGGGGGATTATGGTGGAGAGCTGAGGGTAATGCCACAAAATCCATAATTGTACTGTACTACCTATGCTTACGGGTAAGTTGTGCTTACGGGGAGATTGTGCTTACAGAAGGCTGTTGCTCCGACAGAATCAGAATCTTCATTTAACTACAGGAGGAATCCTATGAGCTGTGAAGCTCTTTTTCACAGGCCTCAAGTATGGCCGGGTCAGCGAGTTACAACAGCAGAGACAATAGTGAGCAAGTCACTAGATATTAATCAACAGATAATAATGACGTTGGAGGTTGTGTGCTGCAGAAGGCTGTTGTACTCACGGAAGGTTGTTGTCGGCCAGGAACGGAAGAGCGGAGTTGGCCTCCACGCTTGCTTGTTCTGGTACCACTCCAGGTCGCACACGGCCTGCAGCGTCGACGTCAGCTTCTCCATCGTTTGCAGCAGTCCCCTCTGCAACAGCGGGAGCGACGCGCGGCTTTGTGCGTTTAGTTTGTTGTCCTTACCCCCCCGCCCAGCACCGCCGGCGAGCACGGTTGGCCACATACGGTGCGTAAGAAGTTGAAGACACATCGCCCGGTGAATGTTTATTCAGTTATTTATTCGTGAGAGCCACGCTGAGCCCTCGGACTCCTTTTCAGGAGGGTCCTGCCGCTTACATTGGGAGTTTTATTTTAAGATGTCTTCAGCCATTTAGTGTTTATCATGCAAGTGGGAGGAAGCCGGAGTTGAATAATTTTACACATTCCATCCAGGGTAACCATGTCTGTACGAACCGGCGGGGGGGGAGGCACGGTGGGCCACGGTGGCTAGGAGATGTTAACTACCTCGCCTGGTATGCTGGAGTTCGTGGGTTCGATCCCGACCCTGACGCCTGCTGCTGTATATGTGGAGTTGGCGTTTCTCTCCCCACGTGGTCACGTGGATTATTCTCCGGGTCTTCCGGTTTTTCCCTCCGCATTCAAAATCAACATCACGCATTCAGAGTATTTGGCTGCTTTCCATTTCCACACGATAAGCCACTTCATTGAGCTATCATTTGTGGCCAGGTCGCTTCTAAAAAAGAGCTATACACCTTAATGGGCTTCACCCGCAAATTTATTTTAAAAATATTTTATAGTTTATAAGTTGTATAGATCTCTCTGCCAACCTATAGCGCAGTCGAGAACTGTATGTCAGTATGTGGGACTTGTGTGGACACCCGGCAAGGCACACACATAGCGTGACATCACATCGTGTTGCCGAATGGCCCTGGGTGTGTCATTGTGCAGTCATTAAGAACCAGTTTTATTCGCGAGTTTGTGAAACCTGCATTCAAACGCAGCAGTTCGGAGATGCTGCGCAGTGCCCTGGCTTGGTATGGACCGCTTGACCAGAGTCAACCACTCAATCCCAGGGTTTTAATCCAGGATCTCGGTGAACTGCTGCTGCCGCTGACGACAACGACGATGCACACTCACCAACTTCTCCCACACCTCCACGAGTTGGTTGCAGTCTCTCTCCAGTTCCTGGTATCGTGCTGATTCCGCGGCCGATGCTTCCGCAGTCGGCGCAGAATTGCCCTCCTTCCTGCCCAGGGAGGGATTCGTTCCACGCGTGTCAATCGCTACGGGTGGCATCTCGTCGCCATAGTTGGCGCTCGATTATCCGCTTGCGCGCTGTCCGCGGGCGTGCAAATTAACCGTACTTTCGGGAAGACTGGCACTATTTGGACACGTGCAGGATGGACAACAAGAAAATTAAAATCATGTTGTTCAGGAAAAATGGAAGGAACCGGAAAGAGAGGAAGACCTCACAGAGAATGACTTGACAAGATCGGTGTTAGACAGTTGTGGCCACTACTTGGGCACGTTGGGGCGCAAGAGACGAGAGGAAAGTGGCAACAAACGACGCAGTGGGCACCCACGGGGCTGTCTGCAATACGTAATGTGACGATGAGCGGGAAAAAATAAATATAATATTTAAAAAAATAGGATTTCTCACCTTTTTATTTATATCGTGTATTATTTGCTTTTCTCTGTTATGTCTGTCACGTGTGTTTTTAATTGACGAAACCCGACTTATGAGCTTCTGAGCACTCACACGTTACTTCAAAATAAACTGAACTGAAACTGATATAATCGTTTAGGTTCTGCCCAGAAAGGGTAAAAACCTATCCTTATTTTTTCACACTTCGATACTGGCAAAATAAGTAACATTTAAAAAAACTTTTTTTTAAACTCGCTTTAATGAAATGTACCGTACTAGTAATGGAAGAACTTCACGACTCCAGGAAGTGGCCCCGAAGCTTGCCACAACGTCAGTTGACCGTGGACAATTAGAGCCAAGCCGAAACATAACGTATAAAAAATAATGTTTAAAAATGTGTTTTTTTTAATGATAGAATAAGGTATTGTCATCAGTATGACATAAGTATACCAAGTTTGCAGTCGATACCACATTGGGAAGTGGGTAAAAATTCAGTGACAATATTTGAGGATACAACAACAACAACAGACAGAGTGAGTTAAATAAAAGCGTGTAAAAAGGTCCCATTTTATATATAAATATGACAAAAACATTCCCCCCACACGCGCACCCGGCACGAACCAATCGGCAAGTGGCGAGCGGCGTCCCGGGACTCACGGCGACGCGAGGCGGGAGTTGGCCACCCTGGAGGCGAGGGCCAAGCCCGACTCGACGACCAGGCGGTCCCACTTGGCGACGGCGTTGTGCCAGTCGGCGGCCACGTCCCGCACCTTCCTGCCGCTGGGGCTCGCGGCCGGGGACGACGACGAGGGGGAGGCCATTGCCGGACCCTCCCCTTCGCGCTGCGGTCAAATAGGGGGGGGGTCAAGGGGTCAGGGTAGGGTCATGCGGTAGCTCCTCGCTTAACGCGTTTTTCGCTTAACGCGTTTTTCGCTTAACGCGTTTTTCGCTTAACACGCATCTATGGCCGCGTTGTGCGAGGAATTACCGTGCGCTCTTTGGTTCTTCTCCATTCCCACGCAATAAGCAACTGGTGACCATCATTACACTTTGACGTTCCCACCGCTAAAATCGCGCTATTTAACAGTTTAACACAAATAATATAAATTTCGATTTAAAGCTTTCGTGACTGCAGGGATTCATCTTCTTGGTTCTTTCGGTAAAGTCACGTAGAAGGGAAATAATACAATAATATAATTTCTGCTCGTCACGTTTCCCTGAAGGGCGCCAACGGTTGCCCAAGATCTGCGGTCCTCTCCGTACGCGTGAATGATCGCCATCGAGTGGGATGCTGCGATTCGGCTCGCCGCAGTCAGTACCTGTGCACGAAAGGAAGATGCTTGGCGACTGAAGCTGGGGAGGTTTTTCTTCGCGGCCCTTCCCGTTCGAAACGAGCGCGCGGAGTCCTCGCGGGCAATCAGCGACAACGCCGAGGCGACCTGGAGGGGAAGAGAGAGAAAAAAACCCTCTAATCTGGCATAGCGGAGTGAGAGATGTAACGATTCCGATTCTAGATTGTGTTATTAAACTAATCGATTCTTCGTCTCACCGGTTTGTTTATCAGCCGTAGCGACACGCACCGTTGCCTCTTGGTAAACTATTTACTCACCGACTAACAATCGATTATCTCACCGACTAACAATCGATTATCTCGGCGACTAATAATCGATTATCTTAACCCACGATTGCTGTACGAGAATCGATTGCAGTGCGGGAAACGCGTGCTCAGCAGCAGGGGCTTCTGTTTGCTGCTTGGCGGAAACACGTGAGCGATGGTGACGTCACGCGCGCAGCGACTTCTGCCGCTGTCAGACAGAAGCTGTTGATGACGTCACGCGCGTAAGTTTTTATAATACAAACTATCGATGACGTCATAAACTAAGTAACTTCGCAGCTCCAGAAGTGACGGATGACGTCACCCGCGCTGTGAACAGCCGCACGCACAGAAGCGATCGATGTGACGCAATCAACTTGCCTGCCGCTCTGAGGCGACTTTTCTGATCAAGTTGCTGCTATGAAATGTCCAAATGATGTTGGGCCACTTCGTTGGGCTATCAATTTGTGGTGGGCAGGTCGCTTCTGAAAAATAAGTTAACGCCTCAAGTGGGCTTTGCCTGGTATGGGGGCCGTCAATTAATGACGTCATGTAATTTTGGACGTTGTTTGACCCCCCCCCCCCCATGTCACGCGGCGTCACAAAGTCAGACCCCCCCCCCTGAAATATGACGTCACAAAGCTCTGCCCCCCCCAAAAAAAAATGCTTCGAATCGCTTTAAACTATTGTCATTGTAGTGCATATTTAATGTGGCGCTGCACTCTGTTGGAGAAAACATTTATTAAAAAGTATATTTAATTAAGCTGAACGTGTTGTCTATATTTATTTTGTTGCTATTTTTTATTTCCACCAAGAAACGAGTAAAGTTGCGCATTTTGATGTGACGTCATATTTCTCAACCCCCGTCCCTCGTCACACATCGTCACAAATGTCTGACCCCACACCCCCCTAGGTGCGTGACGTCATTTATAGACGGCCCTTAAAAACATTTCGCTCGATGACGTCACGCACACCGCTGTGCACAATCGCTCGATGACGTCACGCAGCCACTCGCTGTTCCTGCCGCCCTTCGAACGAGGAGACAAAGCGACCTCGATGGCGCTCGCCGCCTTGCGACGTTAGAGCGGCGACTGCCGTCTTCCCGCCTCCGCCACGAAGACAGAAGCGAGTCGCCCCGGGCCCTTGAATGAGGATCGAGCGCGCGCCCCCCGCTAGTCCGCCATGGCCGCCGCCTCCTCCTCCTCCGCGCCGCCACCGCCGCCGCTGCTGCTGTTGAAGAGCGCCCTGAGGGGAGATGCCGCGGCGCGCGCGATGCTCGCGCTGTGGCTCGCGACGCCGCCACCATCGCCACCACTCCCCCACCGCGGACATCCCGACGACGACGACGCCTCAGGGCAGGTGCGCGCGGACGTTGGCGTGCGGATTGCGCGCGTGGCGGGCGCGTGGCGCGCGCCTTCAGTTTCCCGCCCAAAAACGCGCGCGACAAACCACTCCCTCCCCTCTCTCGTTGCTCCGCCCACTGACCCCCCTCCCCTCCCCTCACTTGACCCCCCTCCCCTTCCTCCGTTGACCCCCCCACCCCACCCCCGCTGACTTCCCCTCCCCCCTGCTGACCCCTGAACCCCGAGAGTCTTCTTAATCGTGCACATTTCATGCAGACACTTTACAACGATCATTGACATCGACACTACATACGGGCACTTTAGACGCACATCAGCCGTTCTGAACTCTTTAAGGGGGGCGGTGGGTGCAGGCTTCGGCATGGGTGCCGTGCAGGATAAATTATTGATGAGGGGTCAAGTAGCCTCCTGTAGGGCCACTGGGACATACAGACCTACAACGTCGCAACGAGACCCACAGGCAGAGTGTGTATGAGGTCTATGAAGAGACCTCAAAGTTCTGTTATCTTGACACAAGCTTGGTAGCGCACTGTTTCCTGAGAGAGGTACACGCGTAAATGTTTTCATCTCACCACCGCGATATTGTGCTCCGCGGTAATTTTTTGTATATTCATAGATGACTCGGCTGAGACGACACATTCTATGGGACGTATACACTTTTAACCATCCTATCGATTTTCCAAATACATCTTTACTTAATTGCAGTTTTAAAAAAATGTAATGAATCGCACTACGTACTATCAGCATCGCTGTGCCGGCTGCGGTCGGTGTTCGGTGGGGCAGGAATGCGGTCACGGTTCCTCGTTCGCGCTGCCTGCGTTGGAGGCCCTCGGAGAAGCCGCCTGGCGAGAATTCATCCCCTTCCTGCTGAACTTCCTGCGGGAGCAAGCGAGCGGCGCCGTCGGCTGGAGCCAACCTTCGCCTCGCAAGACGCCGAGCGCGCCGGCGCACTGGCCCGGCCAGCGCACCCCGTCGGACAGCGGCTCTCTCGGGCCGCGGGGCTCGCGGGAGGCGGCGCAGAGTCGCGCGCCGTGCCGAGCCGCGCCGGCGTCGACCGTGGGATCCCACGCCCCGCCGTCAAGCCTGGAGCACCCGCAGCGGGGAGCCCGCCAGTCGCTCAACGGCGCGTTCGAACTGCTCGCGGAAAACTCCCCCTTCGGCGGCGGCCGCCCGGCGACGCCCGCCCGCGGCTTCGAGGATGACGTCGCGCGCTGGCCGGGAAGCCCACCGCTGGAAAGGGGGGGCCGCAGCGGAGACGTCGCGGCGTCGGGGACCAGGGCAGACGGCCCGCCGCTCAGCGCCGGTCCCGCCGACTCGGCGGGCGAGCGTGCGCCGCGCTCCGCGCAAAAGGCCTCCCTCTCCGACTTTATAGTCCACGGGTCAGACAGACACGCCGCACGCAGGGTCAAGCAGAGCAGCCCCGCCTGCGGGAAAGCCAGAGAGAATGGGTCGGCGGCAGGGGCGCTGGGAAGATGCTTTCAGTCGTCCCCGTGCCAAAGAGCGGACGCCTCTCTGTCGGGAGACGGAGAGAGAGGTCCGAGAATGAGTAGGCACTCGGACCAGGCGCAGCAGCAGCAGCATCCTCCGCATGGCCGGAAAAATAGTAAACATAGACAGGGTGGCACGAGCTTGGAGCCCTCATCACGGAGGGCGGTGGGTGGCGGGCAGTCCTCCGGTGGTGGAGAGGTGGATTGTGCATCTGCTGTGAGGAGCCCAGACGCTAGCGGTTGCGTCGCCGATGGAGACGTGATGGTGCCTCCCAACCTGTGCAGCCTGGAGGAGTTCCCGTCCATGGGCGGCGCCGCAAGCTCTGGCAAGTACGTCGGTAGTCGTAGGTCTGTCGCAAGCTGGCTGGATGGCCCAGGCGTCGGAGGGCTGAGCTGGCACTGTTAAAATCCAGGGTTCGATTCTCGGTTTTGGCTGTCCGCGATTAACCGATGTATTCAAAGACACCTCGAGCCTGTCACCCTTTCCTGCGTCGCAAAAGAAACATTGCAATGAAAACAAATTTCACTTAATTCCAACAATTACAAAATCACCTTGCCATGTGATGGACATTCTGTCTCTAGCAGAGACTGTTGTAAATTGTACCCCTAATGCGTGGATGGAAGGATGTTAAAGTGATAAGTTCTGCGATGTCTCCTTCCGCATGCAGTTGTCACAGTGTTGCACTGACATGCTGCCGATAGCACAATAATTGGAATTGTGTGTGAAGTTTTAAGGGAAATACACCGTGTAAAGCCAAGTAAATTGGCAATTAAAACACACTGATGATGAAGAATTATTTTTGGGTAAGACAATGATTTCACACTCATTCAGGCGCCTCCCCTTCCCCCTGATAATGTCATTATGCGTGACATCTCTCGATGTCACACCTCATATGGTATCATCTCATTGCACAGATAATTATTATCGCCAATTAAATACTCCCCAGGACGAACGGCACGTTGGAAAGCATGACCAGAATCCCTGCGTACACATGCTTTTTAATTCCTGGTAAATTTTACCGATCGTTTGTCGTCATCGTTGTTGCGTCCGTGGTGAGCAGCTCGCGGCCCTCGCGCCGTATAAAGCCGACGCCAGTGAGCGTGGCGCACCACCGCTTGCAGCCCAACGAGTGCTTCACCTCCACGCCGCTCAGCCAGCCGCCGCCGCCCAGATGGGGTGCGGTACCGGCCACGCCGCGCGACCGCCACACGATGCCGTGGTGCAGCCCGACCTCGCAGAGCCAGCTGGCGGGCCGGCACGCCCAGCCTGGCAGTAGCGCCCAAAGCCACCACCCGCACAGCGCGATGCCGAGACAGAATCGGTGAGCGAAACAATGTTATCTCTGGGGCTTTTTAATTTTTCACGCTTTCCAATGAAGGTTGAATGCACTTATGCATGAACTCCTGATGATTTTTTTTTATATATAATGGATTGTTGATGACTTATGAAGGTGGTGAGCGGGGAGAGAGAGGAACAGGGAGAGAGATGGGGGGAGGGATGAGCTACAGTGGAGGGAGAGGTACAAGAGGGGACAGAGGAAGAGAGAAACCGACAAAGCGAGATGAACTGGGATATAAAGCACAATTATAAGATAAATGTTTTGCTGATTGCCTGGGAGGGACATAGGAATGAACATTCAGGTCCAAAAGACATGCAGTTTGCTCGTTTTATAAAATAAAAATTTTGAATGCAATAAACATTTTTTAAGTGCTCAACAATTCATGTACAGTGATACCTCGGTTCACGAACTTAATTCGTGAACTGACTCTGGTTGCGAACCGAATTGGTCGTGAACCGAGGCACATTTTCCCATAGGGTTCAATGTAAATCCGGTTAATCCGTTCTGACCTTTTTTTTGGTTTTTTAAGCACAAAAATATGAAACAAATTACAATACACATTAGTACTGTACAGTATAGTAATGTATAAAGAGAGAACACTAACCTTGCTTGAGATGACTTCAGTAAGCACTCAAACGGGTGAACTGTACAATACAGTAAGTACAGTATTGTACAGTACAGTAGTACAGTACAGTACTGTATGTGCTAAAAAGCACACCAAAAAGCAAAAAGTCACTGAAAGTGTCTTCACAGTACTCACAGTACTTCTTTCTGTGTCTCTTCTTCTCTCCACGATCTTCCTACAGGAAGTCACGACCATGTGACAGCCTGGAAATAGCATTAAAATGGCCGCGGCTCCTGTTCGTGAACCGAAGCGGAGTTCGTGAACCGGAGCATATTTTTATGAACTTTTCTGTTCGTGAACCGAGTTGTTCGTGAACAGAAGCATTCGTGAACCGAGGTATCACTGTAATATTAAAGCACATCACGCTGACCTTTCAACCACCCGGCCACTTTGACTTTGGCTCCCTGCCTTTTCACAGGGCCAAGCAAGTGAGCCCAGACTCCACCACGAGCGAATCGGCGAACGACTCGTCCGCTTGCTGCACGACCCCGGTGTTTCACGCGGCCCAGCGGGGCGGCCTGCAGGAGGCCACACCAGACGCGACGTCTCCCGCGACCCCCCCTGTGACGTCGCCAGCGATCGCCACACAGCTGCTGCTCGATTCGCCAGCGGGCCCGGCCAGCCAAACCGTGGCAGACGAGTCGCCGGGGACCCCACGGCCCGACCGGGTGTCGCACCGGCATCAGTTGGACGTCTTTTCCGAGCTCTACTCCGTGTGCCTGCGTCGTAACCTGGTGCCGAACGTGCTGCTGGAGGTTTACTTCACCTTGCAGCTGCTCACGGTGCCGTGCGGAACGGCAGGCGTCGCCAAAGAGGAGGCCCCTGTCGTCGTCGTCGACAACGACCGTCCAGAGCCAAGTGGCGGCAGTGATGGTCAGATTCGCTTTGACTCTTGTTTTAATTTTATTTAAAATCTACTTTGCAATGTCCTTCTCGGTTGTCTTATCCGTGTCATAAGGAGAGATGATGAACTGATTCAGATCTCCTGTTTTTCACATACCCTTCCTAAAATTGCAGTGCACAGAATTTTAATCGTGCGCGCTTTCTCGATTTCAGAACCTCTCAAAGCAGCCTACTTCCACAGCGTTCATAATTGCGTCTACTTCGCTGTCAAGGTCCTGGAAAAGCTCATGGGGTGAGTCTGTGGATTTAGGCATTCCGCAGTCAGCGCACATTTCAAGCGTCAATGATGCATTTCAAGTTTCTGGTCCAGCATCTGTCGGTGTTGTCAACATTTGCAAACGTGAGTCGAGGTACCAAGTCATCCAAACGTGCCGCCCGGAGGCGGGACCCTGCCGAAAGGGACACGCCCTCCCCAGCAGAGAGCTACTCGGTCCTACGGCCGTGCTGCCTCCTTGTGCGCCTGGCGCTGGCATTACCGTCAAATACCCCGCTGGGAACAAACACAACGTTGTAAAGCAATTACGTAATCAGCGCGAAATTAAAACATTTTGATAAATTTTGTTCACTTGCTTGGGCCTCGTCTCACGCTGAGAGTTGCCACCGCGTGCGGGTGGGGGTTGTGCGTTGTGCCCAGGCTGCTGGGGTGCCTGGACCGGAGCACGCTGCGCTCCCTTCTGGAGCACGAGCGCGTGGCCACCTTCTCCCCCTCCTTGCTGGAGCAACTGCGAGCGGCCTACGGCGTCAGCACAGCCCGGGTGAGACAACGCAGCCAAGCCAGCAACAGCGTCTGCATCCCCCCCCCCCCCGCCCGCAAACAGCCCGCGCGTGCACAGCCCGCGTACAGCGTCTTCAGTAAATTTTTTCCTTTACCAAATTATATTACAAAGTGATCCGTTTTCAGATACTTGCGGGGAAATTATTGTACCGATGGCATCACGTTGGGCGCGCTGCACCGACCGTGCGTTTGAAAGCAGCTGTGGAAGACGCCGTTACAGAACGAGCTCTGAAGCGCTCCATTAGGCCTTTTTGTTTTATCAACAATAGGGGGCACACCTTGCATATACCCTGCATAGAGTGCTCGTAGCATGGCAAACCGAAATTTTAAACTCTTTTCGACACGTTGACGTCACAGAACTAACGTCCATTAAATTGCCCATTATCCACACTGGGCGGTGATGATGGTGGTACAAGTTTTTACTTGCTGTAGAGGTGTTCATCGCCTGGTGATAACTTTCAATTGTCAGAGCTGCAGTTAGCCGTGAAAAGTAAACATCATGTGTTTTTGTACAGTCATTGGTGACCAGGAAGACCCCTCCCATCTTACTTCTTTTGAGAACCCGGTTTATTCGTGGGTGGCAGAAACTCAGATTTGAACACTGGATCTCAGCGGTGCTAGCCCATTGCTCTGACACAGCCATTATGCACCGCCTGGGCCACCTCCACAAAGTGTTGAGTTTCTAACGTTGTGTTTTGCTTTCTTTCTACAGGTCATCACCACTCCCACCTCCACCATTCTCTCGGTTCCCTTCCAACCCAAGACGGACAACCGAGCAAACTTCCCCAGCAATCGCTCCTTCCAAAACTTTAAAAAGCAGAGGTGCGGCTCCATGACCAACATCTCTTCCCTCTCGTTGCTCACGCACCTCTTCCTCCCCTGCCCCGACTCGTCCTCCTCCAGGAGGCATGAGCGGCGGGGCTGCGGCGTACTCGTGCCTCGCAGTAACAAGGGCCTGGGTTCGACTCCAGACTGTGTGGAGTTGGTATTTCCTGCCAGCGTCCTGCATGGGGTTTCCTCCAGGTCCTCCGGTTTGCCGAGTGGTCTCGTCTTCGTGCCGCCTATTCTGACGGACCCTGCTCGCTGCTCGGACGGCTCGGGCCTTCATCCTCGTCGCGAGCCGATCGCGAGTCCAGAAAATTCCGTGCGGAATTTTTTTCTTGTTATCATATTTTCGCAAAAGAGAATGCGCGACACCAGGGGACGGTCTTTCTAAAACACTGTGTTGGCCAAACCGGGGCGGTTCGCTAGCTCCGCTTTCCATCAAGACGCGTGTAGCGCCACCGTGTGACGTGCTCCTGTTCTGTGCGTTTTCCGTTTCTTTCGTAACCCGAAGGGACGTCTTCTACGCGCTGATCCGCGAGTGGGAGGACGGGCGCGACTCGCCGGGCTGGGAGTTCGAAAGAGTCCTGGGTAACAAAATCAGGTGCGGCAAATACTCCGCGTGGCCGCATTCCGCACGGCCCGCGGCCACTTGAGGCCGACCGCGTCGAAACATCCTGGAAACGACATTTACACGTCACTTGGCCCGCACTCAATCGGGCGCCAGAGGTGAATATTTTGGACTTGGCAACACGCTGTGATTCCAATTGCAGCACGCTCAGTCGCTTGTGTCGATGTGAGGGCCCTCTCGCCGTGACGGGAAGTGACCGAGCCGTGCGCGGGAAAGTGCTTCCCTCTCGTGTGTGCACCAGGGTCACTTCAAGGGATCTCCTAGATATTCACGGTGGAGAAGGCTACTAATCTGGGACTGGCTGGCGCGAGACGTTACTACGCAGTGCCAAGATGTAGCTAACACATCCGGCCATTGCTTTGCACGCTGTTCATCTAATGAGCTTCAGGAGTGTCAATTTAATTTCCTAAGAAAATTCCGACTTTCTTGGGGTCCCCCCTCAGTCCCTGTGATATGCGGGGAAACACGAATGAGTCTTGACAATCGCGTTCTGATGTATGTGGAACGTGCGAAGGGCAATGATGGTGCAGCTGTCATCGGAGCACAACCACAGTCATTTCGCTCGGCTCTTTCAAGCTCAGCTCATTCGAGTGAGTGACTCCTCACCACAGCTCACCGCACCTACCTCACCTCGCCTGGCCACAGCTCACCGTTCCTCACCACAGATCGCCGCACCTCACCGCACCCGGCCACAGCTCGTGACAGCTCACCGCCCCTTACCACAGCTGACCACACCTCGCTCCACTTCACCGCAGCTCACCACACCTGAGCACATAATCACCTCACTGCAACTCACCGCAGATTGTCAACATACGGTACATTTTCATTTAATGCTGTTCTTCCAAATTGTTATGGTTGATGTAGGAGAGGGGGGGCATGGGGGGGGGGGGGGGGTCGCGATTTAATTAAATATTTTTTTTAACAACACCTTCCCCGCCCCCCCCTCACCTCCCGAGTGTAGATGTGCAAGGACCCCTACGAGAGGGTGCCCAGCAGGAACGTGGCCTCCCCGCTGCTGAGCGCACTCGGAGGCAACGACCCCAGCAAGCTGCAGCGCCTGCAGCAGCGCTTCACCGCCCCGCAGGCCCAGGGCGGGCCCTGCCCGCCGCCCGCCTTCCCGGCGTACCAAGCGTTTTTCCGAGACTTCATCCTGGTGGCCGACAGGTGAGGGAGCGACGCGGCGTTGGCCTGCCCAGTGTCTTTTCCCGAATTGTACACGCGACCAAAAGTCTGTCCGTCCGTCCGTCCGGCGATGGGACGGCACAGGAAGTACAACGCAGCGATAACCGCCGAAGTCGTTAGCTCCGTCAAGAGTTCCTCTTGGACCGCGCGACGACCTCGGCGTCGCTCACGCGACTGTCCCCCAGGGCCGCGGCGTGGCCAGGGAATGGCGGGGGCGGCCAAGTGGATTTGTCAACTCGGTGTGCCACTCGCGTTCCGTCGAGTGCCAGCCGTGTGCGATGAGCCTTCTCCGCGTACTCTTTCTATTTTTCCCCTCCCAATTGCAACATGCTGATTTATAAGGAAGTAGCATAACTTTCCAAAGCAAGAGCCTCCTGAAAGAGCTTTGAGACTCGGCGAGGCTTCGTTGGATAAACGAATATTACCGTGCTGGTTAGTGCCTTGTTTAAAGCAGTTGAGATGAGGTAATCAATTGCCTCTTCCATGCTTTGAATCCGTTGCTCAGCTCGCCTAGACGTCTCGATGTTAATTGCCTGAGCCGCTGTTTGCCGATGATGCTGATGACGACGTTAAGCTTCTGTGTTGGCAGTTTTGCGCTGTGCCAGCACCTGATGGATGGCTTGAGGCATCAGATCATGGAGCTGAATGGAGAGTGCATCCTCGCTCCTGATGGGGACTGGGACACCTGTGAACAGGTGCTGCCCCCGGATGCTATCGATTTACACGTGTATGTCCGTGTGTGCGTCTGTGTGTACAACTTCACCACTGATGACGTGCCCTGAACGCTCGTGCTAAACGTGTACAAACATGCGGTCTGCAGCGTCGGTGAACCAAATAGCTTCCCTCCCACGGAGGGTGACCCTGAAGCCGATCGAAGGGCAGTTGAATTTCGCGATTGTTTAGAGAATTGGCTATTTGCTTTGATGTGGCCTGTGGTTTGGTGGTTCCCGTTTACAGCCCTGAAGCAGTGGTAGAAATTGCACATTGCTGGAGCAAGGTCTCTCCATAGCAAAACCACTGTTGACTTCCCCATAGTGGTATTCAATTTATCAACCCCGGAGGGATGATGGGCTGAGTCAACGCCCAACCAGGATTTTAAACTCGCGACCTTCCGATTGCCGGCCGCTCACTCTACCGCTAAGCCAGTGGTCGGAAACCAAAATAACAAGAAGAGGCATTTTTTTTGAATTTTGTAAAAAAATAAAACTCGGTGTTTCAAGAGCCGCAATGCACTGCGGGGAATAACATCACGACCCCTGCGCTAAGCAACCGGGCCGGTTTTCTTTTTAAATGACGAGGATCTAAACGCGTAGCGATCGAACGAAGAGGAACTGGATGCGTGCGCGGCGAGTGAAACCCAAACGGTGTTGCGCAGGAGTGGAGGGAGCACTTCAAGTCGGTGCTGCTCACGGCACGACTGCTCGCCAAGTTCCTGGGCCTCATCGCGTTCCTGCCATACCGGACGCACGAAACGACGCCCACGCACCCCCAGGAGCCCGCGCTGGATCTGCGCCTGCAGGTGTGGGCGGACGGCCTGCGTTCGTTTAGTCGCTAACCGTATCTTGGTCGGGGATCTCAGTCTGGTTCGGGGGTCGGCAGCCTTTCGAAGAAGAAGTGGAGCCACTTTTTTATCTTTGACCAAAATAATTGTAGAGCCGCGGCATCGCACGCAGAGACAGCAACTTGTACACAAACACAGCAGCGTGTACACAGCAGATGACGACGGCACACATTCTGACTTCAATAAATAAACAACGTAGGCGATGGAATATACTGAGTCTAATTAGTTTGTGTCCCCCCTTAGTTATTATTTAACAACGCAGTTTGACTGTTATACATTTTGTCTTCACCAAAACATTCCATAGTGACCCATTCCCTGCCATATTTAATCAATAATTTTGCATTAAATTACGTTTTAAGATTGAAAGTTAAATATTTTTTAAAGGCTGCTCACAAGGGGGCAGCCAAAGATCTGCAAGGGGGGCAGCCAAAGAGACACAGGGGGGGCAGCCAAAGAGCCACAGGGGGGGCAGCCAAAGAGCCCCTATATGCGGCTCCGGAGCCGCAGATTGCCGACCTCTGGTCTCGTCACTGTGTCCGTCTGTGAATTGAATTTGGTCGCTCGTTTAGTCCACTCTGCGTTGCGAGACGTCGTGTGACGGCCGTGCGTTTCCCCACCCACCTGTCAGCTCGGCCAATTGGGTCGACTGGGTTCATGTTTTTAATATGCACGGACAGTGTAGACAATCGCCGTGTTTGGTCTCCCTCGGTGCACTGCAGTCGCTAATGACGTTACTAAATTTGATCTTGGTCTGCATCTCTATTCAGATGAGTGGCGACGATCTTGAACAGTTCACAGCCCCCCCCCTTAGTATTCACTCTAAATTAGGACCTGGTGCGCTCACAACCATCAACACCAGTGCCGAACATCTGAACCAGTCCCCTGGCCTCCCTTAGGTCGACTCAGCTTAACTGAGTACCTGGAGCGGTGTGTAAACATCAACATTGGGGAGACAAAGGCGGTCGGGCGCGCTGCCGGTCACACCACCTCCTCACGTGCCGTAGACGCCTGACAATAGGAGCTCGCTCGCGGCGTTTGCCCCAACAGCCTGCGGGCATCACACGGGGCGGGGGGGGGGTGTTTGTCTCGTGTGCGCAGAGCGCCCAGGTGCTGGACGTCGACTCGGCGTTGGGAGAAGCGCGCGGGGCCCGGCGGCTCGTGCTGACGCTGCCGTGGATCATCGAGTTCCTCGGCATGACGGACCGCGGGGCGGCGCGAATGAAGTGCTACGCGCGAGTCTTTCGCTCCATGCTGCACATTTACAGGCACGTCGCCGCCGCCGCTGGCACGCAGCCGCCGCTCCGAAGGGTTTCCCAAAACCTGGGAGGCAAAAACCCGTGCGAAAAGCGCCTGACTAGGCCTCCCGGCTCTGCGGAAGGCTGATGCGCAAGCTCCCAGCAGAGCCGCTTAGCCCCGTGGTCTCATCGCGGCCCAGGGATGGACGTACACCGTTTTCTGCGTGCCAGGTGTCAGCACGACTGTTATTATGGGTAATTAAAAATTAAATTAATCTGAAGGCAAACGCATGTCAGAATGCGTCACAGAATCAATGCACAAGCGTGCCTTTTCTTCCTTGTCCGGTTTTAAATAGAGAGATATGATTGATAGCTTTGATTTATTTCAGCAGGAAAGACCCGAGAAGCTGTTCTGCTTTCTGTTTTCATGGGCACCCTGTGACGGTTTCAGATGTTATAGATTATAGAACTTAACAGTCGTGGCTACATAGGTTGCGATATAAACAGCAAGTAGCATCGGTACGTGCTTACGGTGATGGCGATCTAACAGTCGTTCCACAATACAGGTGTTTTGGGTTAGATCGTGTAAATATATAAATGTATCGTTAAACCCACCACCACCCGACAGCCAATTGGTAAGGGTTGTCACGTAAACAGAATGTGCCAATTCTTCACTAGTACAGCACTAACCGGTGTGTTGGAGAGCAAAGCCACAACATTTACAATCTGAGTATGACGTTTCGCCAGTAATTACAAGTGGCTTCTTCAGGCGACAGGCAGATTTGTAGCTTTCCTGTGGGTGAGAAGTCTGCAATGTAGTTGTCTCGCTCGAATGGGATGGCAATGCTGACGAGCGTTGTCGTCTTGGCTGCTTCTCTAGGTCTCTTGTGCTGGAGCCCAGCGAGGCCTGTGGCCTTAACCGCATGTTGCTGCTACTGCTGCTGGGATGGTTGTTCCAGGTACAAAGACTATAAACACCGTTAAGTATTTTTTATCACGGGACCTTTTGTTGACAGTAGCAAAGTATGAAAAATTTAAATAGGTTTTTACCCTTTTTGCCAATAAAACACTAGGTGTAAGATGTTCAAACACCAAATAGATCCCTTTTTGCAAGGAATCAAGTCCGCATTAACCACACGTACTTGTGGTGAACATGCAAACAAAAATACTCTGGTAATATCTGCATCGTTTTTTAAACTGATTGGCCTACACCAGATACAGTATTTGTAGCTCGGGGTCAGCTGATCTAGGTATCTATTTGGCGTCTGAACATCCTAACACCTGTTGTATTGCCAGAAAGGGTAAAACCTCTCTATATTACTATTATTTTACCAGGTAAGGCCCACTGAGCTATGTACCTCTTCTTCAGAAGCTTCCTGGCCACGAATGATAGCTCGACAGAGTGGCGGCTTAGCATCACGTGGACATTTCTAGCAGCTGCCCAGAAAACTCAAAACGCATGCCGATTCCAAATGTGGAAGGGAAAACCGGAGGACCTGGAAAAAAATTAACACGACCACAGCGAGAACATGCAAACTCCAAATATACAGCAGGTGTCAGAGGTGGGATCGAACCCACGACCTCCTGCATACGAGGCGAGGTAGTTAACATCTCGCCACCACGGCGCCCAGTCATTTGTGAGCGAGCTGGGACCATCAACTCTACTTGAGCCTGTTTTAATCATGGGCAGCCGCCTGCCAACCTCGGAGCCACTGGGCCCCCACCTCAATTAAAATTCGATTTTGATTTAAAGCTTTCGTAACTGCAGGGATTCATATTCCTGATTATTTCGGTAAAGTCACGTCGAAGGTAAACAATAAAATAATAAAAATATAAAACAATAAAATTCTCACGACGTTTCGATCGCAACACAAGCAATCATCATCAGGTGTGGTTTTCACAAATTAGATTCTTACACACCTGCGATACACGCATTGAATTATGTGTGTGATAATTGGGACACATGATTAATATATGTTCTACGTAATTATCCATAATATCGTTTTTTTGGGTTAGATCGCGTAAATTTAAATGTGTCGTTAAACCCGCCATCACCCGACACAGCCAATTAGTATGGTTTGTCACGTAAACAGAACATGCCAATTCGTTACTAGTACAGCACACCGGTGTGTTGGAGAGCAAATCCACAACATTTAACCAAACAAAACCTATATTATGGATATTGTTGCGAAAGCCTACGTGTTAAACTAAACGTAATTAGTTATCTGGACCCCCTGCAGGCACTAGAGGCGCTTACCATCCTCGTATCGTTTTAAAAAGAGAGAGAAAATCGTTTCTTGATCGCGACTCCGAATTGTGGCAAATCGAATGTCACAGGCTCACTCGCCAGTGTCGCTCTGCCTAACATGCACTTGCTCTACCAAGGTCCCATCGTTTCCTGAAGAAGTCTTCTTTGCCGAGTTGCCGCAGAGGGTGTTGGAAGACCCAAGCGGAGGAGGCCTGGTGGGTACCATGACACTGCGTCTACCACCATCCACAAGCTAGCAACTGTTACATCATGCAGTGCCTTCTTGATATACCGTGCACATTCAGGGGTGGGGTACCCTAGAAATACTTGCTTTTCCATCAGAACGCCGTTGTGTCTATCGGGTCTACAACGTTGCATGCGTCTCTGCCTCTCGCCTGTCCCAGGACACGCTGCCACTCGTTGACCAGCAGCTGCTCTTCACGTGCTGCCCCTACATTGGTAACGTCTCTTCCGCCAAACACAAGGCTTCAGCCACAGCTGCACGTACCTTGTCAAACAGCCACCACCACCACCACCACCCCTTTCTCGCAATCTCTGTATGTCGTCCGTACAGCAAAAACTTAATTATAATAAAACATCACATTGTTACATTTCCTCTAATCTGGATGGGGAGGGAATTAATCGTTACATGACAACTGGGTGACGAGTGGCTGGGTGGTGAGTGACGAGTTTAATGAGTGGCTGGGTGATGTGTGGCTGGGTGATGAGTGGGTGGGTGGTGAGTGGCTGGGTGATGAGTGGGTGGGTGAAGTGTGGCTGGCTGATGAGTGGCTGGGTGATGGGTGATGAGTTTAATGGGTGGCTGGGTGATGGGTGATGAGTGGCTGGGTGATGAGTGGCAGGGTGATGAGTGGCTGGGTGATGGGTGGCTGGGTGATGGGTGGCTGGGTGATGAGTGGCTGGGTGATGGGTGGCTGGGTGATGGGTGGCTGGGTGGCTGGGTGATGAGTGGCTGGGTGATGGGTGGCTGGGTGATGTGGGTGATGAGTGGCTGGGTAACGATGATGGCAACGAGGGTTTGTCCCGTTGCTGCAGGGGAACTGCGCAGGCTTCTGGCAACGTCACTCGGGGGTGGCACCGGGAGGAATGGCGGGTTCATCCGCAAGATTAACCCCACCGCCATGGAGCCGTCGGTCGGGCTTTCCCAGCGACAGACGCAGGTACGAGCGCAGCATTAGCGGCTGTGTTCGGCGAGGGGCCGGTCTGTGTCTGTGTGTGTGGGAACGCTCGGGTGCGGCAATGCAGCGGTTCGCGCGCCGTGCTACGAACCCGGCGGCCCGAGTTCGTTTTTCGCACTCCCAGCCAACGTCGGTGACGAATCTATGTGATCCGGGTATGGGGCCTCCCCTACTACCCTGGGCGGTGCGTCAAAAAAACTGCATTGGGGAGCCCGTGATAGTGGCCAACCACCCCCTCCGTATGCCGGAGGGGTGTTCGCTAAGAGCACCTGACATCAAAAGTCTCTTAAAGGCTACACGGCGGGGGGGGACCCTTTGTCTTTAAACACCGAACGAGCGAATGAGCGAGCGAGTGATTGCCCCCTTGCAGACGGAGCTGGAGCAGGCGTTTTTCCATAATCTCCCGGCTTCCCTGAAGCGCACGGTGGAGTTTGTGGCCGAGCGGACCTGCTCCAACTGCGTCAAGCACATCCGGTGAGAGGCGATTCGACAGAGCGACAGAAGTGAACCCCGAAGTAAAGTTGAACCCACGTGTGTTGAATTGTGCTTGTGCACGGTAGCGGTGCGGTTCGAGCACTGCGCTACGAACCCGGCGACCCGAGTTTGATTCCCGCTCAAGGACAACACCAGTGACAATAATTTGAACCGGTCTTGGGCCTCCCCTAGGTCGACTCAGCCTCAATTGAGTACCTGGTGCGATGTGTAAACATTGCCACTAGGGAGATAAAAGTGGCCGGGCGTGGTGCTGGCCAGCCACCCCCTCTAGTGCCGTTCCGGCCTTCATAGGTGCTACTCGCTAATAGCACTTACCCCAACAGTCCGTTAAGGCTACACGGGGGATGTTTCTGACCGAATGTGCGTGCGACCAAATCAGACGCCCGTAACCAAAGCACCCGGAGAGCACCCAATGTCATCGGATCTCGGGAGCTAAGCGGGGTTGAGCTTGCATAGTGGATAGACGGGCGACCACCGTGCACAGACAGCTTGCCATAGGCCACTGAAGGGATGTGCCAGCGGGATGCTGCTCCCCGTCTTCACCAAGCTGCGCTGACGAGCGTGGTGAAGTACGGTCAAATAACCCCCACGTCGCACGCGGCATGGACAGGCGTTACGTCCAGCAGTGGATTGATAAAAAAAATGGGGGATACATGTACGCGTATGTGTGTACTATGTTTGTTGTCTTTCCCCGCACCTCCGATTAGCACGGTTGGCTACGCACGGTGCGAAGGAAGCGCAACGTACATACATACTCGGGGTGCGTTCCTAATTTTGTCAAAATTCGATAGAAAGAGAGAGGGGAGAGAGCGATAGCGAGTGAGTGAGCGCGAGGCGTCACTCTGCGTGTGCGGCAGAGCGACGCTGCTCGCGGGCCTGGTGGAGGAGGGGGAGGCTCGCGTGTCGGCGCTGGCGGGCGGCGTCCCCGCCGACCTGACGCTGCAGGACGTGTGCACGCAGCTCTCCGGACAGGGCACCGCCGCGGCGCTCGACGCTGCGCAGCGGTGAGTGCACGGGGCGCTGCCGACACCGCCAATCGCCACCGCCGGGTGTCGCTCGTGGCCGCGTGCGTGTACATTTAAGTTCTTCTGTAGCCAAGCACGCTAATCGGAGGTGCGGGGGTAAGGATAACAAACTAAACACGAAGAGCAGTTCTCAAGAAATACAGTGCCAATATCCTATCTCTGTCTGTCGGTCTCTTTTTAATGCTCAAGTGTTCTGTAATATTGCGACACGACATCGCTGCTGGCGACCCCGAATCAAAAGCATTCAAGATCAAAAACATGGAATTAATTGTAAAAAAAGTTAATGCTACGAGGTTTTTGGTTGTTTAATCACGCAGGTGGCTGAAACCCGCGTTAGACCTCAGCCGGCAAATTGTCTTGTGTGACGTGGCCATTATGAGCCCCGTGAACCACGCGGCCACTTCAGCGCACGCGATACTTAGAACGGGTGTGGGGAACCTACAACCCCCGGCTTAATTTCTCACGGCCTGCGGTCACATGAGGCCTGCCACTTCGAAACGCCCCACAAAAGGACACTATCCATCACTGCGAGCATCTTGGCCGCACTTATCGGGTGCTAGGGGGCAGTATTTTTGGCCTCGCAAAACACCTTCCCGTCCCTGTGAAGGGTCCGCTAATATTCGGTCGACACTTGAGCACGATTTTCCCACACTGTCGTTGGATTACGCTAAGGTGCGTGCTCACGCTTCACAAGCACTTCGAATTTATGTTTTGGCACACGGGAACGAATTGATTCCCCACATCCAACTTAAAGGAAGATGCCAACGAAACAAGAAAGAGAAATGCCCATATGCATGGGTTCCAAGTTTTGGGCAAACCTTTGATTTGCTTGACTGGTCCGCAACTTGACGATGAAGTTTATTTAATATCGGGCCATCTTTGTGAAAGTGCCCTCCCGTTACCGTCAGTCAGACGGACGAACAAACGATGGAGCTAATGCATAAAACATTTCAGCCTTGGTCGGAGAGCATTAAAATTGCATAGCTCTTGTAGCTACATAGGTGCGCGTACCTGTCCGACCCACCCTGTCTTGTCGCCCTTACGCGACAGATTCTGCGCGACCAAGGCACCCCAGGTGATGCGGCTACTGCTGCCCGAAGAGCTGTCCCCCCAGGTGAGTTGAGAGGTCAGGAGCGAAAAGGTCACGCCCTGGCCGTCGGCGTGATTTGTTTCGCGAATGCCATTTCACGCGAATTCCCGCAGTCAAAAGACCAGATACATATACAAAATATATATAGATACAATAAATAAATGTTCCTTGAGTGGACGTCAGCCCACGTAGCCACTGTGCAACCTCCTCCTCCAGCACGTGCATGGCAATCAGTCCGCCCGGCACGCCCTGACGTGCTTCACAGCCGAAGACGATTGTGCCCCATTGGTCCTCCTGCTCCGCGTATTCACACGGTAGTGGGGCTGCCACCGAGCACGGACCCCATTGATGTTCGGAAGCAGCAACACGCACTGCCTGGTCACACCGGAAGCGGTTTGACTGCACCCGTTGGCGCCTTGGGAGGTCAAAGCCAGGCAACTGGACGGACGGATTGCTTATGAGCCGAAGTGATGAAATACCACATTGCGACAGCGGCAGGCGTCCACTCGCATCTGTAATCCAACGCCGTGCTGGCGCGGGTGGTGTGAGGGGGGCGGGGTGGATCATCGTGGGTATATCATGTGCACCAATCTCTCAGCCATCATGTCTATGAAGTGGCTAGTAGGAGGCAGTACGGCAAAGAAGTTGCTGGCCTATTTGTGCACACCTCTTGTTCTCATGATTAGCTCTCCATTATCCGTGGAGGGATGATCCAGGCCGCGGATTAACCGCGCCTGCGGATAAAATGTGTAAAAAATGTCGATGCAGGCAGCTGGTTTAGTCGTGAGCAGTTCCTCACTTGTCAAGGTTGTCAGTGACTGGGAGCTCACGTGACCGCAGCCTGAGAACGCGTCGGAGAGCAGCAGCAGCGGCTGCTGTTGTTGTTGTTGTTCTGCTTGCAGGTGGTGAGCACTGCTGCCGACATCGTTGTCCGACTGGCGCAGGAGAAAGCCGCCCAGTGGCTCAACAGCAACGTCGACAGTGAGTCACTCTCCTCCACAGTGAGCGCTTTGTTGAGCCGCGTAGCAATTAGCCACGAGCAGGGACAGTTACTTGATTGTGGAATAAACGATGAAAAAGTTATTCATTTTACTTTCATATGATGGTCTATTCCCTCGGGTAGAAATTTAAACCACGCAAGCAACATCGCCACCTACTGGCGGATGATGCTGGTCTGTTACTCATAGCCCCATCGTGATAGCCTTGCGCGTTAAGTATGGCACGAATATCAAACATTCACATTCCTGATCATCACTATTATTTGTACGCGTCATCATCATCATCATCAATGCCGCGGTGAGTCTTAGCGATTGCCTCGCGGGTGTCCCGTGTGGTCGCGCGGCTGGCAGAGCTCCTGAGCAAAGCATTGAGGAGCCGAGTGGACGGACCGCTCAAGTCCGCTTCGTGCAGCTTGACCAGCGAGCCGAGCCGCGATGGCTCCAGCGTCCGCGCGTGCCCGGCAGCCTGCAGCCACGCCAACCCCATGCCGTCGCTCGTCCTCACGCAGCTCAAGGCAAGCCGCCGCTCACTCTGATCCTCTTCTTGGTTCTTTCGGTAAAGTCACGTAGAAGGGAAGTAATAAAATAATAAAAATAAAACATAATAAAATTATTCTCACGACGTTTCGGCCACAACGCAAGCAGCCATCCTCAGGTAAAAACCAGGTCCGTCGAGGCGACAGAGTCTGAAGTCGGATCTGGTTTTCACCTGAGGACGGCTGCTTGCGTTGTGGCCGAAACGTCGTGAGAATAAGTTTATTATTTTTTTATTTTATTATTTTATTACTTCCCTTCTACGTGACTTTACCGAAAGAACCAAGAAGATGAATCCCTGCAGTCACGAAAGCTTTAAATCAAAATTTCACTCTGATCCTCTCCGATGCTTTGACCTCCACAGCTGGAGGGAATTGAGCCGCCTCGGTCCTGGCACGGCTTTGGTATCGGGTGCCTCCTTCCACTGTAATTCCCAGGCCCGTCGGGGTTGTGCCGAGTCAGCCCTTGCATGGTTTTGGAGGCTCCCAAGTTTTTCCCAAAGCAAAACGTCAAGCCGTACTGATGTCACACACAATGGATGAATCGAGATTCGTTTAGATGACACGATGTTGCTGTGCTGTCCTCGGTGTACTGTGTAATCTTTGCTATGATTCCTACGGATATTGTCATATTACCCGCTTCATTACTCAATGCATTCGTAACTCTTTCTGAACGCTTGCAGGACAAACAATGAATAGTAAGCTCACTGCTCTTCCAATGTGCAGTTGTGCAAGGATGCGTGACATCTGGAGATAAAACAATTTTGCGCACGAGTTACCCACGTCAGTCCATTTTCATCAAAAAAGTTTGCCAAACCTGTTCCGACATAGGTTACAGAAATTTTCGATCGTCCCTTTGCTTATTGAAACTGCCCTTGTCATTGAATGCGCGTGGCCGCGTGCGCGTTGGGAATCGCTCACGTGCGTGTGTGCACGCGCGCGTGGTTTGGGGGCGACGGGTTCGTCTTCTCGACAGGAGTTTCTGTGTGTGACGGTGGCCCCGAGCTGCGAGGACACCGCCGTCACCGAGGGAGCAGTCTTGGAGCTCGTGAGAAGCCTCCACGGATCTCTGCAGTGTAAAAAGGTACGCGGAGCAGTTCTGAGCGTGCAATTTCGTCTGGTCGCCTTAATTTTTAGCAGTAGGGCTTTCGCGACCAATATTATCCACAATAAGAGGCTTTTTTTTGGTTGGATCGCGTAAATGTGTCGCCTGATGAGGCTGGTTGTTGTTGTAAATTACCGGCGAAACGTCACGATACTCGAATTGTAAATGTTGTCGTGGGTTCACTCTCCAACACACACGCGGTGTGCTGAACGGGCAACTAATTGCCACGTTCTGTTTACGTGACAAACCTTACTCATTGGTCTGTGTCGCGTGGTCGCGGGTTTAACGACACATTTATATTCACGCGATGGAACACAAACAACTGTTTGACCGTGCTCTCTCCACGCTGGTCGGTGTGCCAAATCTCATCAGATCGGATGCTCAGCCGGGTTGAGCGACCACCTTGAACAAGAACAATTGTTGTCACTTGCCGGGCGCTACGCTGTCAGAAGCGGAGTCGGGGAGGTGGCAGGAGTGGGGGGGTGGGTGGCAGTGCAGCAACATCATAGTCGTTCTGTACTGTACTTCTATGCTCCCACACATCTCCTCACGTACGCCAAACCGCACTCGACCAACGCGACCAACGGGGGTCAAGTGACGCCTGCGACACGCGCGGTGTGGGCACGCCCCACGCCACCGGTGTATTTTACACGAGCGATGTGCGCACGTTGCCGAATGGAACTCTGTCTCACGACGTTGTGACGTTTTTGTGTTGCAGTATTTGTCACCACCGGTAGAGAAGGCGTTTGCTCAGTACGCGGTGGAACTTGCCGCTGCTATTGGTGAGTACATTATTACCCGTTGTTAGGAAGCCACTTTTATATCTAGATTGAAAACTCACTTCTTTAGGACTGCTTTTTGTGTTTAGTTTGTTGTCCTTCCCCCGCACCTCTGATTAGCGCGGTTGGCTACGTACAGTGCGAAAGAAGTTCAACATATATACATCCTGCATAGTGGTGTGCAAGTGCTATTGTCTTACATTTGAATTTAAAGATGCCATCTACTTGACTAGCTTGTCCATTGTTTGATAAGAAAAAAGACTTTTAATTTCGTTGTGGAGCTTTGAGTGTTATTCCCCCATACACATGGTGGTTTCTCTGGCCTACCACACGGAAGGAAAATGCCAACACTAGACAAAAATATCCTTTTGTTAATGTAGCCTGTTCCCTGATAACGCTCGAGTAGTAGCGTTCCTGAAGAACACCGCGTTATGGAAAAATCACGTAATAAATATCGGGGGTAAAGCACAGTCCGCGATAACACATGAGATGTGTACGCAGGTCGAACAAACACCGAGGCGCGTGGGTAGCATCTAGTAGCATCCAGCAGCATCCCACTGCCTCGTGCGATGCCGAGGCAGCCGTACGACCGCTGATTCCTACTCACGCGACGTAGTTCCGTTCGCTTGATCGCGTTATATCAATTCGCATCCGTTTAGTAAAATGTGTTTCCTAATACATTCATCGCGTTGTATCCAATTCGCGTTATGAAAACTGGCAGCGTAATCGAAAAGACTGTATTTGTGTTGTGTTTTTTATTTGGACTGTAACACTGAAATACAACGGGCCTGCTCTTGCGAATGTCAGGGGATCTTTAACGTCCACTGTGATGCAGTAGTTCCGTTCGCTTGATCGCGTTATATCCAATTTGCATCCGTTTAGTAAAATGTGTTTCCTAATACATTCATCGCGTTGTATCCAATTCGCGTTATGAAAACTGGCAGCGTAATCGAAAAGACTGTATTTGTGTTGTGTTTTTTATTTGGACCGTAACACTGAAATACAACGGGCCTGCTCTTGCGAATGTCAGGGGATCTTTAACGTCCACTGTGATGCAGACGCTACGTAGTATTAAACACCGCAGCAATAACCGGGGCGGCCTGCTGGATTCAAACCAGGAACCCACGACGAGCGGCGAACGCGCTACCGTTTGGCCGTGACGTTACCGCCTCAATCGGGTTTTGTTAAGAGAACGGGTATCCCAGTATTTCGCAAACACAACGGTAAATGTCAACGTGACTGCGCGAATTGTGTCCAGCCTTCGACAGAGTGCTGAGCGAGAGCCCCGCCGTGGACGTGGACTGCTGGGAGGAGAGCACGCGCAGGCTGCTGGGAGCTCTGCAGGGCGTCTGGACCGAGTTCTCAATGCAACCCCCGTTCCACCTCCTCCTGGCCAACAAAAATGTCTCTTACCTGCACTCGGCCACAGACAAGAAGGTTTGTTCACATCTGTACTTTCACAGCTATTTATGTCAAAACTTGGACACCGATAAATGTCGTGCTCGTTTATTATGAATGTTGTGGGTTTACGCTCCCAACACACCAGTGCGCTCAAGTAGTAACTAATTGGCATGTTTTATTTACGCTTACCACCATCCCCTCGAACGCCCCACCACTCACCACCCCACCGCTCACCACCACTCGCCACCCGACACGACAGCGCTGCTGCTGGGCACTGCTGCACTTGTCGCGGCAGCTGGTGGCGGGGAGGCTGCACGTTGGGAGCGCGCTGGTGGCGAGGTGGGACGCTTTGCTGGAAGACCTTCCTCCGGAGGTACCGACCAATGTGACGAGCGGGTGAACCCGCTGAGGTTGTATCGAGGGCTTGGAAACCGACGACATTTATTTATTTTGTATCACAGGTCAATATTAATATCTACAGGACAAAAAAGCCTTTTTAAACAGCTGGCTGGTGACGTCGCTTCCTCAAGTGTGTAAGTGGTGCGACTGCACCGGTTCCCACAGGCCTGGAGGAGAGGTCCTGCCCAGGCGCCGTGCTCCAAAGACGGGGGGAAATGAGGAACATGGACCCTAATTTAATTCCTCGTACCGGGGCCCATGCCGGCAATGCCACACCCCACTGCAGCTAAGCGCAGTGGTCTTGCTACGTGTAGAGGCTGTGTATCCCACGCTCTGCCACATGAGTCCGAAGCTTGGCGAATGAGCAAAAATAACGTTTAAAAGTTACGCTCAGGCAAGTCATTATTATTAGGCTGAAGTGACGCCACGGTCATGCCACTCGTACATTTCAATGTCTGTGAAGGCGTAGGTGGGGAACGTTTGGCCCACGACTTGATGTTATACTCCCCACAGCAATAATGCCTACCACTTCAAAATGCATACCTGTCAACCCATACAGTTTACCCGTGTTCTTGTACAGGGAAATTGAGTAAAACAATGTTTGTCTATTCGTTTGTGTTTCTCCCTTGTGATGGGACTTTGTAGGATGTATGTTGAGATTTATAAGGGCACGGGGTGACCAATAGGGTGTGAATTGGTCTGTGATAAGGTAGACACTGATAAGGTGTTGACAGGTATGAAAAATGTCCGCAAACTATATTCATTGCGACATCACTAATCATTGAGACCTCCTTTACCAGTGGCAAAATATAGTGATAGGTTTTTACCCTTTCAACTAGTACGCCTTTTGGCGTCATCTGGTCCAACACCAATGGAGACTAGGCCCTAAGAAAATCTGTCTTGGGTGTGGACCAATCAACTTCAAGGACAGTGCATATCATTATCATAGTTGTTTCTTTTCTTTTTGTTTGCATTTTGACTGCTTGTGTTGTGGTTATTGCAAACATGATGCCTTGTATAAAGGTGTCAGTTTTTGTACCAGTTGAAAGGGTAAAAACCTATCACTAATCACTTCAACGGCCTCACCGCAAAAGCCTCAACACGTACGTTATGGGATAACACCAAGGTGCGTATTCCGAGTGCGGCCCACCAAAGATATCTCTGCAAATCCTATTCGACCCGACTGAGGAAAAGGTTCCCCGTGTCCGCGTGAAAGTCTCGATGTTGTTGACCAAAATTCACATTGTAAGGTACAACAAAGACTTTTCAACCGGAAAGACTGCCAGCCCTCGTTTCTGAGTTTTGTTCTATTTTATTTCCTTTTCAGGGGGAAATAAGGGAATGTCTTTTGGAAACGGCCAACAAGTTTAAGGAGCTGTGCGAGGAGGAATCTGTTGCCAAAAGCCCCAGAGCCGTGGATGCTGCGTGCAATCCGGTGGAGCCCACACAGCAACAAGAAGAGGCCGCTTTGAGATGACGACTCTTCAGCAGTTTCATATGAACTTATCTAGTTTGTACACTGCACTTTAGGACCCTGGAATGTCGCCAATGACAATTTTCGGGACAGTTTTAAAATCACACAAATAAATAATGCTCGTCAGTTTAGCTTTTTTAAATTTTATTGCATACGCAAAATCTAACGAGAACCAAGTCTCCACACGCCGCATTTTTGTGGTAATGCCAATAGCAAGCAATTATTTTTCTCTGCTCGTGCGATTCAGCAAATGGTCGCCGATTACAAGAGGTTGTTCCAGTCTCGTTTTACTGTCAAATACACCAGCGTGGAAGGGTAGACCAAAAACCCTCGACGGGGGCTCACTTAGTAGCGGCGTGAGCAGAGCATACGCCCCGGGCCCTACCGTCACCATCTGTATTGCGCACATTAGTTCAGTTAACCCCAGCAACACTTTTAAATGTTTTTTTGCTCATACAATCGTAGCACACATGCATGACAACAGTTTTAAAGAGTCATTTTAACAATAATTTCAAGAAACCTCTTTAAGTGCTCTCTGTTGGTGGCCAATTTTGCATTTTTGACCTCTGTGCCTAAGCAACTTTGTTAACATCGAAAGAAATGCGCAACTTTTACTGCCAATCAAACTCAACAATGGAATGCCTTCATTGTTTATTACACGCGAGCTCAAGTGTTGATGCGAATGTTAATAAAGAACAGTTGATGCCTTTGACCAAACTGCCCCGAAATGCGCTGATCTCGTCAAATCTCAGATGCTGAGCAGAGTTATGCCTGCCTGCTGCTTGTGTGTGTATGTGTGTGCCACAAGCAGGCGCTGAAGGTTGCAGCAGGGCTAACGTTATGGGCAGAAAGCAATGCATAAAAATTCACTACTGCACTTGTTCCCACATTTATGGATGCCCCCCCCCCCCGCCTGCAATCCTCACTGACCGGTGTGGTGAAGTATGGTCAAATAACACCCACCACCCACACAGCGTGTGGGGAGGCCCTCGTCCAGCGGTGAATGAACACAAGGGCTGTAGTGTACATTTAAATAACTCCACAACCTTTCAGTGTAACTAACTAATTTGAAATTGATCGCTTGCGAATTTTTTTTAGTCTGCCACAGAACGGTCGTGTAGCCGAGTGCATTTTTTCTCTCCGTGTCGTCTCACCGCAAACAGAGCGCTGGGCAGATTAAACAGCGAGTTGGCACAATCGGGAGCAGTTACCAGCTGTGTTTTTTCCCACTGGAAAAAAACACACCTGAGCCCGTCCCGTTACCTGCAAGCGAGCATTCAAGCACTTGAAGTGGCCTCAAGTGCACCCAGCCTGGCACAAGCATTTGTGGTGACGCCGCGGAGGTGAACTATGACCGATGCTCATCACACCGCATCCACATTCCACGTGGGTACCCTCTCATCTTCTGGGATCATGCTCCAGTTGGGAGAGGGCACGTCTGCCAGCCAGTTGAAGTCGTTGATTCCGTTCCACGTCTGGCCGTGACCCTCCATCCTCGCATCTTTGAAGTGGCTGTCCAGGCCCGGGTAGCTCAGGTTGTAGGGCGCGAACCTCACTCGGACGCAGTCTTCGATGATGGCCTTGCTGGCCACGTCCACGTAGAAGTCTGTGTCCTCGGAGCGGTGGGCGCGGAACTGCCTGCAGGCCACCACCACCTTGCACCCTTTGCAGTCGTCCAGAAACACGGACGTGGCCACGGGCCCACACAGCACCACGCAGTCCCTGACGCCCGTGATATGCAGGGTGCTCGGGGAGCCCAGGAGCGCCACAGTGCAGCCGGACAGGTTCCCCAGGGCCCAGTCCGTGCCGGACAGCCGGTCGCCGCGCTCCGTCAGCTTCTGCCCGACCAGGTCGTGGAAGCCACACTGGACCAGGTCGAACTTGGTCGACCGCTTGTGTTGGCCATCCGTCGCCGGCGGCGCCTCCACCTTGTCGTCGGTCTCGTCCTTCTCCACCGCCGCCTCCTTCTTGCTTCGAGCTTTGAAGGCGAACTTCTTCTTGGGCGCCGCCTCATCCCGTTTGGCCCTGATCCTGGCCAAAAAGGAGTCGAGGCTGCCCTGCGCCTGACGTAGGCAGTACGCCGGCAGGTAGAGCGTGGCCTGGTTGACGAGGTCCTGCAAGGCCGAGGCGCGTCCTGCGGCCTCCTCCACGGCACCCCGCAGCAGCAGCGCCTCCAGGGCCGCCGTCTCGGTGCTGAAGGTCGCCCCGAAGCGGTCGGCCTGCTCCCCCGGCGCCAGGTCAACCTCGTCCTCCCGGCGACGGCGCTCAACCTCCGTCTTTCTCTCGGCGTCTCTGCGGGAGATGTTCTCGATGGCCGATGGTGGCGCTGGAGTGGCAGACATGGCCGACGATGATGGGAGAACAGCCAAGGCTGTGGGATGGAAAGGATTGAGAAGATTAATACAGTGGTTCTCAACCGGTAGGGTACGTAAGGTGATTTATAAATGTGTGAAATATCATACATGGGTCATTGGTGAATAATCACGTATGAATCTGCCAATATAACATAACTACGATACAATTTTAATCCATATGGGAACCTAGAACGCTATAAAAGACCCTTCTAAACTCATTAATCGTAAACAACGTGGTTTATAAGAATAAACAGCGAGCGCGAACAAATTATGTCATGCATACAAAGCGTCCGTTGAATGTTTTTTTTAATTCGCTTGCAATTACTAACGAGGTCGGATGATACCTCACAAAATGAACAATTGGTTAAATTATTTATGTTATTAATATATTTACTTCTTAGAACAATGTTGGGTCAGACAAGGGAGTATTCGGTTGAAACATTTCAACAAGGCGAAGCAAGGTTGAGAATTACCACTGGTGTCAAACACATTTATTGCACATTTGCAACTGTTACAGCTCGGGGTATGGTTTCTTGTACCTATTATTTCCTCAGTCAAAACAACATTTCATGATCAGACTAAGTATTTATACTGGAGGAATCCGATAAGCACTAAAGTTATTTTTCACAAATGTCCAGTAGGGGCGGGTAAGAACACGTTACAACAACAAATACATTCATAAACAAAAACCTCCGACGGCAGGTGATGGATGGATAAAGGTTAGAGGTGGAGGTGGTGATGGGGGAGGTGGCGGCGGGCGACACAGATGAACGTTAGAAACCGTTGAAGGTGTTGATGACAATGTCATCGCTGTCAACCCACACGGTTTACCCCGTATCCTTCTGGTACAGGGAATCTAGTGTTCAGGTCCATACGGGGTACAGCCGTTTCAATACGGGCAAACACCATTATAATTGTGTCTATTTGTTTGTGTTCTCCCTCGTAATTAAACTTTGTAGGATGAACGTTGAGATTTATAAACGGGCACGTGGTGACCAACAAGGTGTGAATTGGTCTGCAATGAGGGAGGAACTGACAAGGGGTTGACAGGTCCGTGATACTGGTAGTAACCTGGTTACACCAGCCCACAGGGGATTATTCTGTCCGTCCGTCCGTCCTGCATCCAAAAATGGGAGGGTTGGGGCTGGGTGGAGAGGGAGGGGCTGGGTGGAGAGGGAGGGGCTGGGTGGAGAGGGAGGGGCTGGGTGGGGGGTGGGGCTGGGTGGGGAGGGGCTGGGTGGGGGGTGGGGCTGGGTGGGGAGGGGCTGGGTGGGGGGTGGGGCTGGGTGGGGAGGTGCTGGTCACCCCGTGGTGCCCTTGTAAAACTGAACGTTTAACCTACTCACGCCGGCTTGTGCCCGCCCTCACAGTCGAGCATATTTGCGGAATACACCACGCCGCCGTTGACCCTGGCCATTGACCGAGCAACCCAACGTTCCTACCAGCTCCCTCCGCAGGAATGTGTTATTAAGTGGCTGAAGGATCTAGAATAGATAGGCCTGGGGTCGGCAGCCAATATAACAAGAGGGGGCTTTATCAGGTGAACACACATCTGGCTGCTGTCCGCCTGATGATGCCGGTTGTAATTAGTGGCGAAACGTCGTACTCCACTTGTAAACGCTGTGGATGTGTTCTCCAACACACAACCGGTTCGTGCTGTACTGGTGACGAATTGTCCACGTTCTGTTTACGTGACACCCTTTACTAGTTGGCTGTGTCGGGTGGTGGCGGGTTTAACGACACAACATTAATATTTTCGCGATCTCATCCAACAAAAAAAAAACCCCTGTATTATGGAGGGGGCATTATTGTCGAATTCGAAAAAAAATCCCACCCCATTAACGTATGTTGAAGAGCCGCAATGATGCCCCGTGGTGACTACGAGACGGTGGTTGGGGTCCTCGGCAAATAAAAACCCCTGCCGAGAGATGTGGAGGCAGAGGTCGCAAACGGGGTTTGATTCCTTACCCGTACCCGGCCGCACCAGGGTCGCAAACGGGTACCCGTACCCGGCACGGGTACCCGTACCCTACCCGAAATGAGTGACAGTTACTCACCAGTGACTCACGGCCTACCCGTATCCGTACCCGGTCGCACCAGGGTCGCAAACGGCTACCCGTACCCGGCCGGGTACGGGTAGCCGGGTATCGGGTAGGGTACGGGTATCGGGTACCCGGTTGCGACCTCTGTGTGGAGGTGATAGAGGGGGGAAATGACAGGAGGCCGACAGAGGTAGGGGGATGAGGAGGAGGAACTCAGCCCGGTGGGGTGGAGGGAATGGAGGCGACGCAGTCCGAGCAACTGAAGCGGCAGCCACGGCGAGGAGGAGGAGGCGAAGAGGGAGTTGGAGGAGGAGGCCCTGAGGAGACGAGGCAGATGAATGGCGACGGGGAGGGAGGGAGTAGAGCTCACGAGAGACGGCGCCTCTGACGGGAGGGAACGGATCGGCGGAGACGGGAGGCGGTGGGTGGAGCCCGGACGACGCCTCGAGGAGGAGGAGGACGAGGAGACGACGAAGGTGGTCGCTGCAAGGAGACGCGGAGACGAACCCCGGGGTCGGTCTGTCGGTCGCCGGCTTCTCGAAGGAGTTTGAAGGCGGAGACGGCGGGCGGGGCGGGGCGGGGCTGGCGGGAAGAGACCCGCGGGCGTGAGCGGAAGTGACGATTTGCGGC